>NC_086445.1:151824481-152506148 GCF_028390025.1 Pseudophryne corroboree
AGAGGTTGTGCGCAGCACAGGAGAAGTCCTGTAGGTCAAGAGTGGAAGGAGGTAATCAGAAAGGAGGCAATCATTGGCAGATCAATGTGGGCAGGAGGGAGTGTGAGAGGAAATGAGGCTGGAGAAGTAGGGATACATTTTATTCTGAGAGGACGAGGGAGCTCTTGAAGTGACTGGCAGAGAGGAGTAGCAGAGGTAGAACGAGTCTGAAAAATGGTGGGAATCAGAGTTAAGGAATGATTGTAAAGGAGTGAGAAGGAAAATGTTAAGGCCAGAGAGTGGTAGGTTAGAGTGGTAGGTTGTTTTTATGTGTCATTTGTATTTTATTTTTAATTTGTATTAGTGTTCAGTTAATGAATTCCGTTAGTTAATGTATATTTAGAAGCAGAGAAGAATGTACATTGCATTACTTCTGTAACATTTCTGGCAAGGTAGCTCAGTTTACAGAATAACTTTCTCGCTTCCTTCTGTATTTTCCAGCCCAGTTGTTCATGCAGTACCTCCTGTACCAGCTTTTTCAGCATAGTTACATTAGAGAAGCTGTGATTAGTGGTATTAGTTAGTAGAGATGAGGATAAATGTTCCAAGAGCATTTGGCATTGGAAGTCGCAGCTATGTAAAATGCAGGGCCGCTGAGGGTAACATAGTAACATAGTATCTGAGGTTGAAAAAAGACAATTGTCCATCGAGTTCAACCTATTTGTGGTCTCCTATGCATGATGATTTGACTAAAATTTCTGACTAATGCTGCTGTCAGCCGTTGCATTTTATCCCTATTTATAGTAACTATAATGCATGACTATGCACCATACCCCTGGATATCCTTATCCATTAGGAATTTATCTAACCCATTCTTAAAGGTGTTGACAGATTCCGCCATTACAACTCCCTCGGGCAGGGAATTCCAAACACGTATTGTCCTTACCGTGAAAAAGCCTTTACGCCGTATTGTGCGGAATCTCCTCTCCTCTAACCTGAGCGAGTGTCCACGAGTCCTCTGTGTTGATCTAACCAAAAACAGGTCCCGCGCAAGCTCTGTGTATTGTCCCCTTATATATTTGTAGATGTCGATCATATCCCCTCTTAGTCTCCGCTTTTCCAATGTAAACATGCCTAGTCTTTCAAGCCTTTCCTTGTATTCCATCGTCTCCATGCCCTTAATTAGTTTGGTCGCCCTCCTCTGTACCTTTTCAAGCTCCAGGATATCCTTTTTGTAGTACGGTGCCCAGAATTGTACACAGTATTCAAGGTGTGGCCTCACTAGTGATTTATATAACGGGAGTATAATACTCTCGTCCCTAGCATCAATACCCCGTTTTATGCATGCTAATATCTTATTAGCCTTCTTTGCTGCAGTCCTACTTTGGGTACTACTGCTTAGCTTGCTATCTATGAGGACACCTAAGTCCTTTTCCAGTACAGAATCCCCTAATTTTACCCCATTTAGTAGGTAGGTGTAATTTTTGTTCTTGTTACCACAGTGCAATACCTTACACTTGTCTGTGTTGAAGCGCATTCTCCATTTGTCTGCCCATGCTTCTAATTTAACTAAGTCGTTCTGAAGAGACTCGGCATCCTCCTCTGTATTTATAGCCTTACACAATTTGGTATCATCTGCAAAAATTGACACCATGCTCTCTAGACCTTCTGTTAGGTCGTTAATGAAAATATTGAACAATAGCGGTCCTAATACTGAGCCTTGCGGCACACCACTTAGCACTTCAGTCCAAGTTGAAAAAGATCCATTAACCACAACGCGCTGCTTCCTATTATCTAACCAGTTTTTGACCCAAGTGCATATTGTGCTTCCTAGCCCTGATTCTTGTAGCTTGTAGATAAGTCTCATGTGTGGTACAGTATCGAACGCTTTGGCAAAGTCTAAAAAGATTACATCCACGTCTTTACCCTGATCTAGGTTTGCGCTTACTGTTTCATAAAAGCCAAGTAAGTTGGTTTGACAGGATCTGTCCTTCATAAACCCATGTTGATTCCTTTTAATGACCTTATTGGTTTCAAGGAACTTCTGAATACTATCTCTTAGAATACCTTCCAATACTTTCCCCACTATAGATGTAAGGGTAGCTGGGCTTGGTATAGAGAGTACTCATCCATTAGCTGCCTCTCCAGTGGTATTAAGAAGTAAGCGGGCAAATACGCACAAGTCTGCATTCAAACACTTTGTGCATCTCTTCTCTTGGAGGGCATGCACAGTGTTGCATGCGCAGAGTGATTGTATGCAATTTACACTATGGAGACTGGAGTAAGTCCAACTCAGCATTATCTTATAGTGTATATGTATAACATGGATTAAAGTTCCTGAAAGAAATCCAATGCATGAACATAATTGACTTTAGAACTAAGGATACTCAATAAAATTCTGAAATATACCATTATATACATCTGCCTAGAAGATTATGAAACTGCTGTGTTGTCCACTGTGGGTTACAGGCTACTAGCTTGTGAGGTCACAACCCGTCCTGCAAGAAAATCATCTTCCCAGTTGGTAATAACTTTCATGAAAAACATGTAACTGCTGTTTTCATTTATCTGGTTGCTCTTATCTGACCTAGAGTCTGTTATCTAGGGATTTGCAGGGAATACATACCTTATACCGGGAGCCGGGATCCCGGCAAAACCAGTATGCCAGGAGCAGGGTGAGCACTAGAAAGCCCCTTGCAGGCTCTCTGCTGCACTCGCCACGCTTCGGGCACGGTGGCTCGCTGCGCTCACCACAGGATCTATTCTTTCTCTATGGGTGTCGTGAATACCCGCAGAGGGAGAAAAGCCTGTGGCGCCAATATTACGGCAGCAGCATTTCACCGCCTGTCAGGATTCCAGCGTCGGCTTTGTGACCGCCGGGATCCAGACAGGTGGTCTTATGATTGCCTCCCATTTGCAGGATACTTGGGATGTCGATTTGAGATACCACCTCTGTACCTGGAACAAGGCTTGGCTCTTTGATCTCAATTACAGACGTACTGTATTTAAAGGTACATCTCTACTTAGACCTTTTTTGTTTATTTGTTTTAGTTGAACAGCAAGTCTTGTACCTTATTAACATGAATCTAGCAATTATTTTCTAGGATGTCCTCCTATAACTCCATATTCTATGTGCAAGAATAGGAGGGAGATTTGCAAAGCTGTCACTCTAAGTCACTATGCTGGAATGCATTTGTGTTTTAGTTGTTTCTGAGTATAGAGCAGCTTCCTGATCTCTAAGTCAAAGCCCTGGCCCCATGTGCATGATGGCAGGCTAAGGAGGTGTGTTATGAACATTGTCCCCTGTGCATATCTCCGGCAAAATGTCCATTTTCCTGGAGGTTTCTTCTGAGGTGACCACAGCTGGTCACAGGATAGGTATATTGAATAGATGCAGGGTGAGAGATGTGGGCCCCCAAAGAAGCCCTTGTGAACCGCACACCCATCATAGATATGTCACTGGAAAGAGTTGTTCTGAAACCTCTCTGCTTACATACAGTATGTCACGTGATTGTGACCCATGTCATACTAGTCACTGTAAACCATTAAAGGCAACTTGAAGAAAGAAAGTATGTCTTTCTATGGGAAGTAGTTGGCTTGTCAACATCGTAATGTCAGCAAGTGCTACTTACAGCATTTTACGCCCACCAGCAGTGCAACTGTCAACATGATTAATTACCATCACGTTGACATTTGTACTGTCGGCACACATAAAATGCTTTAAGTTGCTACTTGCCGACATATCAATGTCTGCGTTCCTTTGTTCCAATAATCGACATTCATAAGCCGTATGTATCCTCTTTCTACAGACAACCAGAGTGATTTATAACCCACTGGGGATTATTCATAGCTGGACCCAGTCGCGGCCTCAGTTGCTGTGTTCGCACCCGGAAGGATCTGATCTCATAGTGATTGACAAGCGATGCGCATCTGGGGGCAGTGACGTGGTGTTGGGGGTGAGGAGAGCAGGGAAACACAGGCGTGTCATTCCCAATTTTTGGGGGTGGTCCGATGACTGTGATAGGAAACATGGAGCCAGACTGCCTGCATATGCAGCCATGATATGCAGTCAGGGGTCAACCTCTATTTGAGTTTTTTTGTAATGCGAGCGCAATTGAATAGTGGTCATATCGCCGGGCAGCACCATACATGCTAGCGGCCCCAGCAGGGCAGCACTTGTCAATTATGTAATTACTTTTACTTGCAGCTACCCCCTTTTTGAAGCCCAGCATCTCCTGACTGTCCCTGTCTCCTACCCCACCCCTTTTTTTCGCTAATACCTATACAGCATTCATGGACTTGACTTGAGAGCTCTTTGGTGTTCAGTCACACTGTCCTTTATTACATTTCGAGATGCTGATGTGCCAAGGATGTTCCTATTGGACAAATAGGAGGAGCAAATTCTCGTTCTGGCAGAGGGTAGCAAAAAGTCTAGTTACGGCTCTGGCCCACAACATGTGATTTAAGTGGTCACAGATTTTACTAAGATTGCAAAATCTGCGACTAAATCTGAATATCCCCCATTATTTTTTAATGGAATTGCAACTTTAATCTTAATGGTTACAACCAGTGGCGGATCCAGGGGGGGGGGGGGGGGGGGCACGCAGGCCCGTGCCCCCCCTGTCATGTCTGGCACTTTTAAAAAAAACAACAGAGCAGTCCCTTTTAAAAAGAAGTGGCGGTCGCAGACGGCGCCCGCCGCGATGAAGGGTCTGGCAGCGGCGGCGGCAGAGCCGGATTAAGGGGGGGGGCCTGGGGGTAAGTACCCCGGGCCGCCCAATCTAAAAGGGCCCCCCGCCGCAGATCGGATCTCTCTTCAATCCGATCTGCGGCGCTGCGCTTACGTGTCCCGGCTCCTCAGCCCCGCTGCCCTGTCCCTGATGTCCTCCTCCTTCTTCAGTGCAGCCTGCGACACGCCAATGACTGAGCCGCAGGCTTGCTGAGCCGGACAGCAATTGGACAGCTGAGCCGTCGCTCAACTGCCCTGACTAAGAGTGCTCTAAGAGCGGTAGTCAGGGCAGCTGAGCGGCGGCTCAGCTGTCCAATTGCTGTCTGGCTCAGCAAGCCTGCGGCTCAGTCATTGGCGCGCCGCAGGCTGCACTGAAGAAGGAGGAGAGATACGTGGAGCCCCGGAGGCTGTAGCTATGTTTGCGTCCTTGGAGGAGAGGCCGAGAGAAGCCAGCTCTCGGTCTCCAATTGAACAGTACTGCCCGCCAGCAGCATAACCACAAATGTAAGGCTGGCTAAATTTTAATATTTTAATATATTTTATTCTTGGTCATATGTTCATATATATATATATATATATGTGTATATATGTATATATATGTCTATATATATGTATATATGTATGTATATATATATATATATGTATGTGTTTATATATATATATATATATATAGATACTCTGTAATCAAATAAAAAAGAAGGAGCGCTCTTGTGAGGCCACGCACACCTTCATGGGGCCGCACGCCTTCGACATGCACAAGGTGCCCCCCCTGTCATTTTTTCCTGGATCCGCCCCTGGTTACAACTGTTATTGGCACAGCAACATCCAATGTACCCGACATTAAAATGTTTCATTATCAGCCATGGAAGCAAAATGCAGTGTTAAGTGTTACTCTAAAATGTCACTGTAGCTCTGTTAAAAATAAAGTATATTACCTCCCTAAGAGACATGTGTGTGTGTGGGGGGGGGGCGGGGGTTTTGGTCATTACAGAGAGACGAAGGTCCGCCAACACTAATGTGACATCACTATAGCCACTTGTGGGAAATCCACCAATCAACACGCTGCATTTTTGTACCCTCTCAGTCAATCTGTCAAGATAATTTAGAATTAGCAAAAATGGAAAACTGAAGCACATATGCTCATTTGTACCGATGCTGTTCCCACCCTCTGCAAAACTGATGAAAGCTTTTATAGGGTGTTGAAGTGTAGAGTGAAAGTGCTGCTTGAAATGTACTTGTCGTAAAAGTAGGAACACTTACACACACAAAAGAAGCATTGTGGATGTACGAGCTGTGCCGTAAACAGCTGCAGATGAGCGACAGAGAATGGTGAACATCATTTGTTATATAATATTAGGCATATTAATCAGCTCAGTAATGCACAGCCTTTACTACAGAATATATTAATGTAAATACTGTATACAGAGTATATATATATATATATATATATATATATAAAACTATATTTCATAATAAAACTATGTTATAAAACTGTAAGGGTTGAGCCTGTACCTAGCAATTTTTGGGGAGAGATATATTTCATGGACCGTTTATGAACTATGAAGACAAACACATTTTGTTTTCCGGAATTTCTGTCTCTCTATTCATTCCGGCATCGCAAAAAAACTACTGGATGAATTTGGATCGCGTTTTCACTATTATATAACTTGACCTAGAAAGAAACTAAGGTATGTATGAAATCAGGGAGAGGAGCAATAAAGGAGAAACCAGACAAATGCAGTGTGCAGGCTTCTAAAGTCCAAAATGACTACTGTACATGTATATAAATAATATAGAGTGTATATATATATATATATATATATATATATAGCAATATATATAGTAATACATACATGCAGTGTATATATATATATATATATATATATATATATATATAGTGTTCACTCTAGGGCACGGGCAGGGCAGGGCACGGGTCCGTGAGGGGCACAAGCGCCAAAAAGGGGTGTGGCCACTTGCACGTAATGCAAGTGGGCGGTTCAGTCCACAGACGGGGGCGTGGGCGGCCGGCGGCGTCACTGTTGGGGGCGTGCCCAGCACCTACGGAGTTGCTGGGCTTCCCCCAAGCTCTCTGACAGCGTGAATGCGCTCGGCATCTTTACACGCTGAGAGGGCAGAAAGCGGGCGGCTGTTTTAGCAGGGCGCCGCAGAAAGGGCAGGGCGGGTTTTGCCCTTAAAAATTGGGCAGGGCGCGGTGCCCTGCTAAAACAGCCTAGCGTGAACACTATATATATATATATATATATATATATATACACACAGTATATATAGTACCACTGAGCAGGACACAGTCCAATATCAGGCACTGCACTCCAGGTTTTGGGAAAAAAAAGGGACTTTATATATTGCATTAGTGCAATGGAAGCACTTTACATCACATTCCAATATAGGTCAATGGTGCATTTTTGGGCCATGTGTCCATCAGGACCACTAGAGTTTATTCCACATGATTGACAATACTAAATTCCCTTGTCGTATAAACAACCCTTTATGAAGCTAAGAACACTGTACGCTGTTTACTTAAGAAGTACCGTAATGGTACGCTAGTTGCGTAACGATCGCTCAGCCGTAGGCGAGACGCTCAAGCGTCACGTTCGCTCACGGCCCAGCGATCACAGGACACGTTATTGGCTATGACTAGAGTAATGATTCGCTATGGCGTAGCGGACGCTCGAGACCACGAGGAGATCACCAGCGGCGCAGACGCTCACAACGCTATACCTTTATGTCTAAACCTTATACCAATGAAATACACGGAATACCTTAATGTGAATACAGGGTGTAAGTGCAACCTTGTGTAACCTGACTAACTACAAAGCTGCTTGAGCGTCACCGACGCTCAAGTGAACACTTAACACTATAGAAAATACACAGATACTGGTTTAGGTTCCAAAGCCTATTAACTGTATTATATCTAGTATACTTGTAAAAAGGGGATAACAGTACAAATGATACACTACAGTATAACAGAGACTTCCTAACCACAGAACTAAACAATACTATCTAATACAATACAATACTAGTCTAGGGGAGATACGAGAGAGAGAGAGAAGGGAAAGAGAGAGAGAGAGACGGAGAGAGATGAGAGAAATTGGCTCACAGAAAGACAATGATAACGGAGAGAAACTTACGCACAAGGGTAAACGATCGCATGCGCCTGGACATCCAGCACCCGATTCTCAGCAATGAGAACCGTTGAAGAGTGAGAGCTGGATGTGGTCGGCCTGCCTATTTATGCCCCACACACAATGCAATCCTACAGTCCCTATAATCCCATTGTCCATTGGACGTCGGAATTCGGCCCTGCATCATAACAAAAGGTCATAGGTTGATTCATACAGGTGGGCTGTGACGATTTCAAACAGCTCAGGTGGGTGGGGAACTAGGTTTCCCGCCGCATACCTGAGTATGAGTAAATAGTAGAAATGGACATAAACTTCTTATGTCCATAACTATTCGCACGAGCGATTAATACGCTCCAAACCAACACCGGAATATTGCTAATTAAATACTCTTCCGATGGGTACCAAACACTGCTGTATGATTCCTGTTAGACCCTTCGTACGATACAAAGAGGGATTCCTTAGCTCAGGGACCTTCTATATTAACCAAACTTTCAGAAACTATCAAAGGGACCATGATCTATAAACTACATTAATTGTGAAAATATGTAACGAATGAGTCGCACGCTACGACTACATAAACTCTACCGTAAATACGCATACCGCGCCTGCGAGTGCACGCTATTGCGGGTATGCGCCTTCACGGGAGAGCGTACGCATGCGCAGCATGGACCAGTGTGCGGTGCAAATATGGCAACGTGCATAGAGACATTTTTCTGACTTTGACAGTCCACCCTTTGGCAGTCAATAATAACTGCCACAAAACATTTAAGGAGAAAAATGCAAGTCAGGGGTTAATTGATTTCCATGGTGGGGTAAGGAAGAAGAGAGGAGTAGGTGTGAAGAGGGTATGACCTAGTGAGAAAGTAGAAGCATGTGTGTATGAGTCCATGTTTGGAGGGTCATGTATCATCGTGCCGTACGTGTTGTAAATCAAGCTTCGAGGTATTGCGAAGTATACATTTGAATTCCTTCTTATCCTGTGGTACAGGTCTGTGGATGGGCTGTCAAACTTTACCGAGCTCTTTTCGGCTGTGGTTGTAACAAAATGGGGGAGCACATTTTAGTTGATGATACATGAATGGGGGAGGTATGTGGTTGCTGATATCTGTGCCTGTATTCCCTATCGTCTATGTGTGTCATTACCTGAGGGTTGTAGAGATGAAGATAAAGAACACTTATGGAAAATGCAATGATATTCTATGTCAGGGAAATGTACATCTGTCGTCGAAGTTGTGTTCGGTATCTGTTGAGAGTCGTCTTCTTTGCGCTGTATTGCTCCTTGGGCATGAGCAAATAGCTTTGTCTGAGCCATCAGATTTACAAAAAATGTTGGGCTAGCGTGAGTTTAAAAGTACTAGGGAAACTGGGGATCCATGGCAAAGTTCATCAAGTGTCCATATTTAAAGTTGTCAAATCTTCTTCTTTGGTCAATCCGTTGTCTGTATACATCTCGTCTCGTCAGCTTCCTCGTCCAAGGGGGTCTTTGTATCTTGGAGAAAAGCAGAAAAAAAAACAGGTGAAAGAAACGGACCGTATAATCGCATTTTCATCACATCCTGGTTTCTATCATTGGGTCATAAATCAAATCCAGGTTAATTACAGTTTCCTCGCTCCTCAAGCTCATCACTCTTGTACTTTGTTTGCACCTCATTAAAGCCTGCCCGCATCTAAATATCAATCCAATCGATATAACGACACCCAAGATACATAGTAGTAACTTTCCAACATCCATTATGACTCCTTGAGCCCAGTCCCCCAAACCGGAGAACCAATTTCGCGGGTTCAACCATGACACCCAACCAGTCAGCTCATTACCTACAGCAGCAAGGGTGAGATTGTGTTTTCGACGAAATTCCCACTTCAATTGGAGAATATCATCCATCTTTTGGTCTATGACCTCTACCGGATCCTCGGTGCTATTTGTGATATACGTGCAACACTTTATGCCGTACTGTGTTGCCAATGTAACACAATATCCGCCTGTTACTGCTGTAAGATAATTAAGAACCATCCTATGCTGAACTAGTTCTGTTTTATAAGCTTGAAGTTCTCTTCCAGTGTATCTAAACGTGTCATCATACATTTCAGTGATATTATCTAACAAATTGGCGAGTGCGGAAATGTATCTATAATTCATCACTCCCCGAGCGGTACGAGTGAAATCTAACGCTACCAGAACCTGAATCCCGGTGGATTCATGGATAAGATCAGAGGCCGGATGCTCTAACCTTTCTGACAGTTGTCTTTTAACTCGGTGCTCGTAATGAGTGTGAGTATAAGGAGCTTGGGCACCACGGTGTATGTCTTTCATTTTGTCATGTGTTACAGTCATCACTTCAGGCAATACTTTTCCAATATAACACAATCCTTCAGAGTTTGGGGCAAGCCACTTGTACGCCTTTCTCCCGCATATGAAATATGCATCATCGGGGAGAACATATGGGACGGAGAAGGACATGACCATGTTACAAACCTTCCAGGTGAAATCTCCTGACCCTAATTCTTCCATCTGTCTAATGCACGTATCAGTTTGTACGATATGTGCACAGTATCCTGGTGATACCTCTCCAACTCTAGTAATCCTATTTCCTAAGGTATATCGATACCGAAAAGATTTTCCTCTACTGGCTATGTGGCGTACCAGCTCTGTATCTGTAGGCATTCTATCTGCTCTGTGTGAAAAGGTCATGGTAAGGTTGCTCCATGACACTTCCCAATTTCCCGGTTTTCTGGGATTGGAGATGTTGAAACATAAGAGGGACCTATCCACATGGTATTGGTGGAGCTTCAAACTAGGAGGGCTGGAGATATTAAACCTCCGGTCCACCGGTCTCCCACCACTTAGCTCAAGTACCTCCCCTAACGTTAAAGGAAATGGTACTAGCCCTGATTTGCTATGACCCTGAGGTACTTGAGAGCATACCCAACAATCTGTTTGGTTTAACACATTACCCACTAAAGAGTGATAGTCACTCAATGGATGCCGGTCTATATGGATATTAAAACTAGATTGGCATTTCTTTATGCATCCATCTTCAACCAGATTATCACAGAGCCTACAGATACAATTTTCTTCAGCTAACAATCCATCACAATTTCTTCTATCGGATCGTTTTCTGATACTCGCCTTTGCTTGTTGGTTTGGTTGATCTTGGAAAACTACGCCTCCATCATCATAATCGGAGCCCATTCCAGAACCTCTCTCGACCTCTATGGTACTCTCGCCGGAACAGACTGCTCTGGTCAACATCATGGTTAACATCAAAATCCGGATCACAGTCTCTTGGGGCAAGTCCATCTTTAAGGAGGAAATAGAGAAGAATGAGAAGGGGGAAAAAAGAAATTTCAAGGAAGAGGGGATGGGAAGTGGAGAAAAACAATAAAAGGGAGAAGGGAGTCGACAACTGCTTTCGGTCTTCAAGGCTCAGGTGCCGCCTCAGTCCTCCTGGAACAGACACTCCAGTGATACAACCTCTACCATCTGTTCCTTATCACGGGACTTCTCTGGATCAGCAACCTTTTTGCAGTGGGATGAATGGACCCAAGTCTCTCTCTCAGCCACCTTCAATGCTGTGGTGCTAGTCAATAAGACCTGGTATGGTCCTTCCCATCTATCAATAAGACAACCTGAGCGTAGAAAATTTCGTATCATTACATAATCCCCAGGTTCAATGTCATGACAATTACTATCTGGTAAATCAGGAATCATCAACTTCAGATTATCATTTTGATTCCTCAACTGCTTACTCATGTTAATTAAGTACTTTACAGTTACTTCATTGTTACATTTCAAATCATCCTGAGGGTTAATCATGACATGCGGTTGTCGACCAAACAAGATTTCAAAAGGAGACAGATTAAGAGGGGACCTGGGAGTGGTTCTGATGCTATACAAAACAATGGGTAAAGCTTCTGGCCACGTCAATCCTGTCTCTGCCATTACTTTACTCAATTTATTTTTAATAGTGCTGTTCACTCTTTCGACCTTCGCGCTCGCCTGTGGACGGTACGGAGTGTGCAGCTTGCTATCAATTCCCATCAACTTACACATTCCTTGAAAGACATCACCTGTAAAATGGGTACCCCTATCACTTTCAATGATTCTAGGGATACCATATCTACATACAAATTCCTGCACAATTTTCTTAGCGGTAAACATAGCGGTATTTGTAGCTGCTGGGAAAGCTTCGACCCAATTCGAGAAAACATCTATACAAACAAGTACATATTTCAAATTTCGACATGGGGGTAATTGAATGAAGTCAATTTGTATTACCTGGAAAGGGCCGCCGGCAGGTGGGATATGGGATGGTTCTGTAGGTATTGCTTTTCCAATATTCTTTCTCAGACAGGTAAGGCATGACATTGCTCTTTTACTCGCATGAGAGGAGAATCCTGGGGCGCACCAGTATGCTCTTACCAATTTGCACATCCCCTCCCTGCCTAGATGAGTCAGCCCGTGAGCTGCTTCAGCCAGACATGGAAGGTATGCCCTGGGGGCCACTGGTTTACCATGTCCATCCGTCCAGAGCCCTGAGGACTCCTGGCCATATCCCTTTGCCTTCCAGACTGCTCTTTCCTGTGTGGAACACAAATTCTGCATCTCACACAACTTTTGTGTGTTGATGGTATTAAATACCATCAGTTGTGTGGTGTCTGTCTGTATGGGGGTAGCAGCTGCAAGCTTTGCGGCTTCGTCTGCTCGGCTGTTACCAAGGGATACTGGGTCTTGGCTATATGTATGTGCTTTACATTTGATAACAGCCACTCTGTCGGGTTCCTGTATCGCTGTTAGAAGCCTTTTTATATATGCTGCATGTGCTATCGGTGTACCAGCTGCCGTCATGAAATTTCTGAGGCGCCATAGGGCTCCGAAATCATGTACTACCCCGAAGGCGTATCTAGAATCGGTGTAGATATTGGCTGACTTACCCTTAGCCAATTCACATGCTCTGGTTAGGGCGACCAGTTCAGCAACCTGGGCTGAGTGAGGTGGGCCTAGCGGTTCCGCTTCTATGGTGCCTTGGTCATCTACGACTGCGTATCCAGTACACAAGTCTCCCGAGTCTGACTGTCTATGACAACTACCGTCCGTGTAGAACGTTAGTTCTGCATCTTCCAGTGGGTTGTCACTGATGTCAGGCCTTGCGGTAAAATTTTGGGTCAAATATTCCATACAATCATGTGTATCTCCCTTTGCATTAAATCCTCCTTCCCCATCACTCTCACCTTCCACCCTTTGTGTCTGACCAGGCACACCTGGGAGAAATGTTGCAGGATTTAATGCACTGCATCTCCTTATGGTGATGTTTACTGGGGCCATTAATGCCAATTCCCATCTTGTAAACCTTGCAGATGAGACGTGTCTGGTTTGGGCAGAATTCAATAAGGCAGATACCGCATGCGGTGTATGGATTGTGAGGTTGTGGCCTAGCACGACATCTTCGCTTTTTGTCACTAGCAATGCTATCGCCGCAACGCTACGCAAGCATGTGGGGAGGGATCGCGCTACCGTGTCTAGCTGGGCGCTGTAGTATGCGACTGGCCTGCTGGCGTCACCGTGTTTTTGGGTTAGTACACCTGCTGCGCACCCAGCACTTTCTGTTCCGTATAGTTCAAAGGGTTTCCCATAGTCTGGCATACCTAGTGCTGGTGCCTGTGTTAGGCATTGTTTGAGTCTCTCAAATGCTGTTTCGGATTCGTCTGTATGCGAAATCCGATCAGGTTTGTTTGAGGAGACCATTTCCTGCAAAGGTAGCGCCAATATGGAAAACCCTGGGATCCAATTACGGCAATACCCACACATTCCTAAAAACGTCCTGATCTGTTGCTTGGTTTGTGGCAGTGTCATGTCTCTAATGGCTTGGATTCTATCAGCGGTCAGGTGTCTCAGTCCTTGTGTTAGACAGTGTCCCAAATATTTTACCTTAGTTTGGCATAATTGTAACTTGTCTTTGGAAACCTTGTGACCTGTGTCTGAAAGATGAAACAGGAGCTGTTTCGTATCCTTCAGAGATGCTTCCAGTGAATCTGAACACAGTAATAAATCGTCCACATACTGTATCAATACTGATCCACTGTCTGGTTGGAAAGACTGTAAACAATCATGCAAAGCCTGAGAAAATATACTTGGACTATCTATGAAACCTTGGGGTAACCGAGTCCACGTGTATTGGACTCCTCTGTATGTGAATGCAAACAAATATTGGCTGTCAGGGTGCAGAGGTACCGAAAAGAAAGCGGAGCAGAGGTCAATAACAGTGAAAAATTTGGCAGTGGGAGGAATTTGCATTAGGATGACAGCTGGATTAGGCACTACGGGGAACTGACTCTCAACTATTTTGTTAATCCCCCTTAGATCCTGCACTAGCCTGTAACCCCTCCCCCCACTCTTTTTAACAGGGAAGATGGGACTATTGGCTGTGCTGGACGTTCTTACCAGAATGCCCTGTTGCAGCAAGCGTTCTATTACTGGGAAAACTCCTAACTCCACCTCTGGCTTCAGAGGATACTGTGGGATTTTTGGAGCTATCCTACCATCTTTTACTTGTACAACTACTGGAGCTACGTTTGCCATTAATCCAGTGTCCTGTCCATCCTTTGTCCAAAGTGACTCTGGTATCTGAGATGTCATCTCTTCTACTTGGGATGGGTTCCTATTTGTCATAATGGAATGTGACATTAATTTTGATGGGGAGTCTAACATGTCTCGTACCTCCTGAGCGTGATTCTCAGGAATGTCCAAGAATACACCTTCAGGAGTACAATAAATGACGCAACCCATTTTACATAGTAAGTCTCTACCCAGGAGATTAGTTGGTGCTGATGCAGCCAGCAAAAAGGAATGCTTGGTATGCAAAGGCCCTATTGTAATCTCGGCTGGTTTGCTAACAGGGTAGTGCTGGACTACTCCTGTTACTCCCATGGCTGGAATTGTCCTACCAGTGGTTCTCATGCCCACTGTCGAATTTATCACTGACTTGGCCGCCCCTGTGTCTACAAGAAAGTTTAAAGTTTTACCAGCTACATTGATTGCAATCTCTGGTTCGCTTCCAAGACTGGCAATCAATTTAACTGGCTGCAGATTACAGGTGTGGCCACACCCCTATTGGGTATGCTGACCTCCCTGAATCCCATTGGCAGCAACTACTTGTGGGGGAGTTAGCTGGGAACTACCAGAGGCCTGCCAGTCTCTGTTCGGGGGATATCTTTTTGTTTCCCCTGTATGTGGCTCAAAACTCCGCCTCTGTGGACCCTGCTCCCAATGTCGTGTGTTGTGTTGTTGTCTAGGGGGTTGAAAAGATCTTTGTACATTCTTTGTTCTACATTCTCGTGCAAAGTGTCCCGGTCTGTTACAAGAAAAACATGTTATTACACTTGCCTTACCCACAGGATTCGGTGGTACATACGCAGGCTGCCTTGTGGTCAGCGCCTGTATACTTACGGACATCAACTTATCACTTTGCGACTCCCTGTGTCTAGTGATGTTTTTGTCGTGATCAACAGCAGCCTCTCTCAAGGTGGACACTGACAGACCTCGCCAACATGGTTGTGTGGTCTGTACCCTAGCTTTTAATGTTTCTTTCAAACCATCCATCAGTACAGATACTGCTACTTCTCGATGGTTTGGGTTGGTCTTAATGTCTTCTATACCAGTGTATTTTGCCATTTCTGATAGTGCCCGGTGGAAATATTCTGCTGCCGTTTCGGACTCCTTTTGCTTAATGGAAAATATTTTATTCCATTTAACAACGGCTGGGAAATACTCCTTTAGCTGTAAATTTATCCTTTTTACATTATCCTGGTCGTACACATCTGTAAGCGGTACATCTTTATCTAGTCCACAATCAGCCAAGAATTTAACTGAGTCGACATTGGAAGGTAAGCAAGCTCTTAGCACTATCTGCCAATCCTTATTATTGGGCTCTAAAGTGTTTCCTAGATCCCTGATGTATTTTTGGCTTGCCACTAAATCTTTTCTGGGGTCTGGGAATTCAGACACTATGGTCCTCAATTCCATTCTAGTGAACGGGCAATACATGGCAATGTTCCTGACGGGTGTGGCTCCTGATGCATCTGTTTTCCCATTGGGAACTACTATCACCTTTACAGGAGCAATTCTAACAGCCTCTTCCTGTATAGATTCTACAGCTTGTTGTGGTACAATTGTTTCAGTGTAATGCATGGTGCCGTACTTACCCGTTGACACGACCTCACCTATCCCTCCGCTAGGGGCCTTAACTAATCTCGTGGGTGGTGCAGTTCCTACTGTGGTTTCTGATATGGTGGCCGCTAGAGAGAGCGCTGAAATTGTTGCCGAATCTTCTTCTTGATCACACTCCTGAGGAAGGTTCAAAACAGGGTACATCTTGCACGGGTTAATACTTGCATGAGTTATTTGGTTAACATCATTAACATTTACAGGGTTACTAAGAGTTTGTGTTTTACAACCCAGTGCGTTTCTCTCCGTAATCAACTTCTCTCCTGCAATGTATGGTGGAGGTGGAGCTGTGGCTATCAGCTTCCTGACTGCCCCAGATCCCGCCGCCAGAGCCAAACCTCTCTGTATCTCACCTTCCTGGTGCCATAACTGTAAGTAGTCATGATGCTGAATTCGTCTCTTTGATGATTTTACGAGACATATCCTCCTCCTTAAATTTTGTAACACGTCTGGACTGAAGCTACCTATTCTTGGGAATTTGTCCCTGTCTTGTACAGTCATTCTCTCCCATTCATCACATAAAGATTCGGTGTGAATTCCATATTTTTCACACATTACATATCGTGCCGACCCAACTGGTCGGTTCACAGAATCAACCTGAACCAGGGTTGATCGCCCCCTACCTGAGCAACTGGCCCCCATAGTCTGCAGGTGTTGCTTAGTCCTCCTTGGATTTCTGTATCAAGGTTTTCAGCAAGCCTTTACAGACAACCAAATTACTCCACAGTAGGCCGGCGGTGGCGGTTTACCGAGTACCCCACTCACTCGCCCACCTCGACCAATACGACCTGATCACACCGATATGGTGCTGGCGTACTCGATACAGGGCCCCTATGGAACCTTCAGTTTACTGGAACATATGAGGGTTACCCGCAGGACACTTACTCTTTCCAGTAAAGGTGGGGTTGTTAGATAGTTCCTGAGTGACCAGCGAACTTCCCTTCCAAAAATAAAAAATTACACAAATCACGTCAGAATGTACAGATAGCGTTTGTGACCACTTTACTCTAATGGTATTAGGTCAGATTACTAACTACTGCACACAATTACGTGTGGTCCAATCGTTCAGTACACAAGCACTACTTGTCATGTACTGAAAGATCAATGGAATCGATGTTTCCGGCCGCGATTCCTTCAGCAAGAGCTTATGGCCTATATGGGTTCTGCACCAACACCCCAGGCGTTGTGCCACTGGACTTTTATAGCGGACCTCTTTAGTACCTTACGACCTCCTGGTCTTGTTACCTTCTGTTAATGACCTCCTGGTCTGTTACCTTATGGTCCGCTATACTCTAATGCTCAAATATTATTTAACCAGGGATGCCTCCCTAGCCACCGTATATGTCACTTACACGTGTGTCCCTTGACGAGTACCCGACTTTCCTTTTGGTTCCACCTTAAAGTTATATAAACTTTTGTATACAAAACCACACTCACTCAACACATGTACACTTTTGTTTCTATATCTATTTCTGCGCAGAAATTGTCTTCAGTCCAACAGTGTTACTAATTAGGAGCAGGATCTGTTAAACTAAATTTCAGATTTTCCAAAAACAGATTTGCGTTATTTACCGCGTCGCGTTATTTACCGCTGTGCGTTACTTATCGCCTTTGCGCTAATTATCGCTTTGCGCTAATTCAACTTTTCGTGACTTGAGCTACGTGGGCGTAACCAGACGCTACGTTGCGTAATGTACGCTGCGTGCGTCTGCCGTTTGGATTGCGTACGCAAGTCTTTTGTTAGGGACACGTGTACGCAAAACAAAGATCCACCGTAACACAATTTCTACCTTTATCAATGTAGATGATCCCTGATCATCTACCGCACACCACACTGACTGTCTTATCTCCCAGACAAGCCGTGTGTTGGTCTATACTTTAACTATTACCTCTACTATGAAATAACAGCAAATCTCTTTTTGCACTTTCTATCAACTATAAAACTTGGCAAACAGGAATAGTGATATACGAAATTTGAAAAAGAAATACAGATAAATGTATGCGTGCGTGTATACGCAAGACAGAAGAAAAATAAAACAGTTTTAAAAGACACAAGCGTTTTGTTCTTACTTCCGGTTCCCGGATTCCTTCAGCACTCTTTATCTAAGCGAAGCAGACGCTTATCCAATCAGCACTGCAAGGAATATGATCCCGCCCTTTGCTGATGGATAATGTCTGCTGATCTACCTAGTGCAGATATGAGAAGGATAGGACGAGTCCCCAATTGACAATACTAAATTCCCTTGTCGTATAAACAACCCTTTATGAAGCTAAGAACACTGTACGCTGTTTACTTAAGAAGTACCGTAATGGTACGCTAGTTGCGTAACGATCGCTCAGCCGTAGGCGAGACGCTCAAGCGTCACGTTCGCTCACGGCCCAGCGATCACAGGACACGTTATTGGCTATGACTAGAGTAATGATTCGCTATGGCGTAGCGGACGCTCGAGACCACGAGGAGATCACCAGCGGCGCAGACGCTCACAACGCTATACCTTTATGTCTAAACCTTATACCAATGAAATACACGGAATACCTTAATGTGAATACAGGGTGTAAGTGCAACCTTGTGTAACCTGACTAACTACAAAGCTGCTTGAGCGTCACCGACGCTCAAGTGAACACTTAACACTATAGAAAATACACAGATACTGGTTTAGGTTCCAAAGCCTATTAACTGTATTATATCTAGTATACTTGTAAAAAGGGGATAACAGTACAAATGATACACTACAGTATAACAGAGACTTCCTAACCACAGAACTAAACAATACTATCTAATACAATACAATACTAGTCTAGGGGAGATACGAGAGAGAGAGAGAAGGGAAAGAGAGAGAGAGAGACGGAGAGAGATGAGAGAAATTGGCTCACAGAAAGACAATGATAACGGAGAGAAACTTACGCACAAGGGTAAACGATCGCATGCGCCTGGACATCCAGCACCCGATTCTCAGCAATGAGAACCGTTGAAGAGTGAGAGCTGGATGTGGTCGGCCTGCCTATTTATGCCCCACACACAATGCAATCCTACAGTCCCTATAATCCCATTGTCCATTGGACGTCGGAATTCGGCCCTGCATCATAACAAAAGGTCATAGGTTGATTCATACAGGTGGGCTGTGACGATTTCAAACAGCTCAGGTGGGTGGGGAACTAGGTTTCCCGCCGCATACCTGAGTATGAGTAAATAGTAGAAATGGACATAAACTTCTTATGTCCATAACTATTCGCACGAGCGATTAATACGCTCCAAACCAACACCGGAATATTGCTAATTAAATACTCTTCCGATGGGTACCAAACACTGCTGTATGATTCCTGTTAGACCCTTCGTACGATACAAAGAGGGATTCCTTAGCTCAGGGACCTTCTATATTAACCAAACTTTCAGAAACTATCAAAGGGACCATGATCTATAAACTACATTAATTGTGAAAATATGTAACGAATGAGTCGCACGCTACGACTACATAAACTCTACCGTAAATACGCATACCGCGCCTGCGAGTGCACGCTATTGCGGGTATGCGCCTTCACGGGAGAGCGTACGCATGCGCAGCATGGACCAGTGTGCGGTGCAAATATGGCAACGTGCATAGAGACATTTTTCTGACTTTGACATGATTTAATCCACATTCTAGCAGTAATGCAACAAACAAGACAAGGGCCCTCATTCCGAGTTGTTCGCTCGGTAAATTTCATCGCATCGCAGCGATTTTCCGCTTAGTGCGCATGCGCAATGTCCGCACTGCGACTGCGCCAAGTAAATTTGCTATGAAGTTAGGATTTTTACTCACGGCTTTTTCTTCGCTCAGGCGATCATAGTGTGATTGACAGGAAATGGGTGTTTCTGGGCGGAAACAGGCCGTTTTATGGGCGTGTGGGAAAAAACGCTACCGTTTCCGGAAAAAACGCAGGAGTGGCTGGAGAAACGGGGGAGTGTCTGGGCGAACGCTGGGTGTGTTTGTGACGTCAAACCAGGAACGACAAGCACTGAACTGATCGCAGATGCCGAGTAAGTCTGAAGCTACTCTGAAACTGCTAAGAAGTTTGTAATCGCAAAATTGCGAATACGTCGTTCGCAATTTTAAGATGCTAAGATTCACTCCCAGTAGGCGGCGGCTTAGCGTGAGCAACTCTGCTAAAATCGCCTTGCGAGCGAACAACTCGGAATGACCTCCAATATTTTATTCTTTGGAACTTTAGGTCCTGTAGTTGTCAAAAGGCTGCACCCCTAAATATAAACAAGAATTTTGTGGTGTACAGTAAGGGGACAAATCTAATTGGTACATTACTAATAGTGTTAACTTGTGCAATGATCCATTTTCCCAGTCCCCCTTCCCCTTGAAATTTGTTTATCAAATAATCAAGCAATGATAACTGGGGCCCTCTGTGTCATGTCTGCTTAGTGGGTGATCGTGGCCCCGCCCGCTGGATTTGTGGGAACCCAAAGCAGGTGCTCATGTGCATCAACAACAAACTGTGGGTTCACTACAACCGATACCACGCTTAGCCAAGCTGTGACTCTCAAGCTGTTGTGAAATTGCAAGTCCCAGCATACTCTCCCACTGATTGGTTGGTAAAGCATGCTGGGACTTGTAGTTTCACAACAGCTGGAGAGCGACAGGTTGGCCAGGCCTGACCTATGCCCTCTGCTGCTACAACAGCTTCACCTCTGTCCCTGATGAAAATATCAGCAAAATCACATTTCACATTTGCAGACATTTGCCTTCACAGAAGTCCTGTAGGTCTACTAGTAGAACACATATTGCTGTCAGCCAGGTATCTTTTCTAGATTACACCATACTTGCCTACTCTTCCGGAAGTTATGGGAGGCTCCCGATTTTTGGGGTAGTCCCCCCCCTCCCCCACCCCCCCCCCCCGCACCCCAGGAAGAGCAGGCATATCTCCAATATCCTGCCCACACCCTAGTGATGCAGGCACGAAGGAGAGATACTCTGCGGTATTCGCAGTCGGTGTGGTGGGGGAGGGGCTAAAATGATGTGAATCGCGTAATTTGATGTCAAATTCCGGTCCCACCCCTCGAAGTTCCCTGCATTTCCCTAACTTAAAAGTAGATAAGTATGGTTTAACTTCATACTAATATGTTGGTTAGCTGGATATAGTAACTACGTTGTGAATAATTAACACAATACATTTGCAGATTTACAGTGCTATCCATAATAATTCCTTTCTCACTTCACCAGCATGTGAGCCAGATAGACGGTGGGATGTAATGCTGTCCGAGATCGCTGGAGGTGCGGGTGCCGGCAGATCTCTGAAGTTTTTTTAAAGGGACAATCACTTACAAGGCAAAACCATGCATTCTAAGTAGTGATGTGCACCGGACATTTTTCGGGTTTTGTGTTTTGGTTTTGGATACGGTTCCGCGGCCGTGTTTTGGATTCGGACGCGTTTTGGCAAAACCTCCCTGAAATTTTTTTGTCGGATTCGGGTGTGTTTTGGATTCGGGTGTTTTTTACAAAAAAAACCTCAAAAACAGCGTAAATCATAGAATTTGGGGGTCATTTTGATCCCATAGTATTATTAACCTCAATAACCATAATTTCCACTCATTTCCAGTCTATTCTGAACACCTCACACCTCACAATATTATTTTTAGTCCTGAAATTTGCACCGAGGTCGTTGGATGACTAAGCTAAGCGACCCAAGTGGCCGACACAAACACCTGGCCCATCTAGGAGTGGCACTGCAGTGTCAGACATTATGGTCGATTTAAAAAATAGTCCCCAAACAGCACATGATGCAAAGAAAAAAAGAGGTGAACCAAGGTCGCTGGACGGCTAAGCTAAGCGACACAAGTGGCCGACACAAACACCTGGCCCATCTAGGAGTGGCACTGCAGTGTCAGGCAGGATGGCACTTCAAAAAAATAGTCCCCAAACAGCACATGATGCAAAGAAAAATGAAAGAAAAAAGAGGTGCAAGATGGAATTGTCCTTGGGTCCTCCCACCCACCCTTAAGTTGTATAAACAGGACATGCACACTTTAACAAACCCATAATTTCAGCGGCAGGGTCTGCCACACAACTGTAACTGAAATGACTGGTTGGTTTGGGCCCCCACCAAAAAAGAAACAATCAATCTCTCCTTGCACAAACTGGCTCTACAGAGGCAAGATGTCCACCTCCTCCTCATCGTCCGATTCCTCACCCCTTTCACTGTGTACATCCCCCTATCTCACAGATTATTAATTCGTCCCCACTGGAATCCACCATCTCAGGTCCCTGTGTACTTTCTGGAGGAATTGATTATAATTCATTTTGATGAACATCATCTTCTCCACATTTTCTGGAAGTAACCTCGTACGCCGATTGCTGACAAGGTGAGCGGCTGCACTAAACAATAAACATTCTATCGGAGTACACACTGGAGGGGGGGCAACTTAGGTAAAATAAAGCCAGTTTCTGCAAGGGCCTCCAAATTGCCTCTTTTTCCTGCCAGTATACGTACGGACTGTCTGACGTGCCTACTTGGATGCGGTCACTCCACCATTCTTTCAATGGTGAGAGAATCATATGCAGTGACAGTAGACGACATGTCAGTAATCGTTGGCAGGTCCTTCAGTCCGGACCAGATGTCAGCACTCGCTCCAGACTGCCCTGCATCACCGCCAGCGGGTGGGCTCGGAATTCTTAGCCTTTTCCTCGCACCCCCAGTTGCGGGAGAATGTGAAGGAGCAGCTGTTGACGGGTCACGTTCCGCTTGACTTGACATTTTTCTCACCAGCAGGTCTTTGAACCTCTGCAGACTTGTGTCTGCCGGAAAGAGAGTTACAACGTAGGTTTTAAATCTAGGATCGAGCACGGTGATCAAAATGTAGTGCTCTGATTTCAACAGATTGACCACCCGTGAATCTTGGTTAAGCGAATTAAGGGCTCCATCCACAAGTCCCACATGCCTAGCGGAATCGCTCTGTTTTAGCTCCTCCTTCAATGTCTCCAGCTTCTTCTGCAAAAGCCTGATGAGGGGAATGACCTGACTCAGGCTGGCAGTATCTGAACTGACTTCACGTGTGGCAAGTTCAAAGGGTTGCAGAACCTTGCACAACGTTGAAATCATTCTCCACTGTGCTTGAGTCAGGTGCATTCCCCCTCCTTTGCCTATATCATAGGCAGATGTACAGGCTTGAATGGCCTTTTGCTGCTCCTCCATCCTCTGAAGCATATAGAGGGTTGAATTCCACCTCGTTACCACCTCTTGCTTCAGATGATGACAGGGCAGGTTCAGGACTGTCTGCTGGTGCTCCAGTCTTCGACACACGGTGGATGATTGCCGAAAGTGGCCCGCAATTCTTCGGGCCACCGACAGCATCTCTTGCACGCCCCTGTCGTTTTTTAAATAATTCTGCACCACCAAATTCAATGTATGTGCAAAACATGGGACGTGCTGGAATTTGCCCAGATGTAATGCACGCACAATATTGCTGGCGTTGTCCGATGTCACAAATCCCCAGGAGAGTCCATTTGGGGTAAGCCATTCTGCGATGATGTTCCTCAGTTTCCGTAAGAGGTTGTCAGCTGTGTGCCTCTTCTGGAAAGCGGTGATACAAAGCGTAGCCTGCCTAGGAACGAGTTGGCGTTTGCGAGATACTGCTACTGGTGCCGCCGCTGCTGTTCTTGCTGCGGGAGGCAATACATCTACCCAGTGGGCTGTCACAGTCATATAGTCCTGAGTCTGCCCTGCTCCACTTGTCCACATGTCCGTGGTTAAGTGGACATTGGGTACAACTGCATTTTTTAGGACACTGGTGACTCTTTTTCTGATGTCTGTGTACATTTTTGGTATCGCCTGCCTAGAGAAATGGAACCTAGATGGTATTTGGTACCGGGGATACAGTACCTCAATCAAGTCTGTAGTTGCCTGTGAATTAACGGTGGATAACGGAAACACGTTTCTCACCGCCCAGGCTGCCAGGGCCTGAGTTATCCGCTTTGCAGCAGGATGACTGCTGTGATATTTCATCTTCCTCGCAAAGGACTGTTGGACAGTCAATTGCTTACTGGAAGTAGTACAAGTGGTCTTCCGACTTCCCCTCTGGGATGACGATCAACTCCCAGCAGCAACAACAGCAGCACCAGCAGCAGTAGGCGTTACACTCAAGGATGCATCGGAGGAATCCCAGGCAGGAGAGGACTCGTCAGACTTGCCAGTGACATGGCCTGCAGGACTATTGGCTTTCCTATGTAAGATGGAAATTGACACTGAGGGAGTTGGTGGTGTGGTTTGCAGGAGCTTGGTTACAAGAGGAAGGGATTTAGTGGTCAGTGGACTGCTTCCGCTGTCATCCAAAGTTTTTGAACTTGTCACTGACTTATGATGAATGCGCTGCAGGTGACGTATAAGGGAGGATGTTCCGAGGTGGTTAACGTCCTTACCCCTACTTATTACAGCTTGACAAAGGTAACACACGGCTTGACACCTGTTGTCCGCATTTGTGTTAAAATAATTCCACACCGAATAGGTGATTTTTTTTGTAATTTGACCAGGCATGTCAATGGCCATATTCATCCCACGGACAACAGGTGTCTCCCCGGGTGCCTGACTTAAACAAACCACCTCACCATCAGAATCCTCCTTGTCAATTTCCTCCTCAGCGCCAGCAGCACCCATATACTCATCCTGGTGTACTTCAACAGTAACATCTTCAATTTGACTATCAGGAACTGGACTGCGGGTGCTCCTTCCAGCACTTGCAGGGGGCGTGCAAATAGTGGAAGGCGCCACCTCTTCCCGTCCAGTGTTGGGAAGGTCAGGCATCGCAGCCTACACAATAGGACTCTCCTTGGGGATTTGTGATTTAGAAGAACGCACAGTTCTTTGCTGTGCTTTTGCCAGCTTAAGTCTTTTAATTTTTCTAGCGAGAGGATGAGTGCTTCCATCCTCATGTGAACCTGAACCACTAGCCATGAACATAGGCCAGGGCCTCAGCCGTTCCTTGCCACTCCGTGTCGTAAATGGCATATTGGCAAGTTTTCGCTTCTCCTCAGACGCTTTTAATTTTGATTTTTGGGTCATTTTACTGAACTTTTGTTTTTTGGATTTTACATGCTCTCTACTATGACATTGGGCATCGGCCTTGGCAGACGACGTTGATGGCATTTCATCGTCTCGGCCATGACTAGTGGCAGCAGCTTCAGCACGAGGTGGAAGTGGATCTTGATCTTTCCCTATTTTACCCTCCACATTTTTGTTCTCCATTTTTTAATGTGTGGAATTATATGCCAGTATCAATAGCAATGGCCTACTACTATATATACTGCGCACAACTGAAATGCACCACAGGTATGGATGGATAGTATACTTGATGACACAGAGGTAGGTAGAGCAGTGGCCTACTGTACCGTACTGCTATATATTATATACTGGTGGTCAGCAAACTGTGCAAAACTGAAATGCACCACAGGTATGGATGGATAGTATACTTGACGACACAGAGGTAGGTAGAGCAGTGGCCTACTGTACCGTACTGCTATATATTATATACTGGTGGTCAGCAAACTGTGCAAAACTCAAATGCACCACAGGTATGGATGGATAGTATACTTGACGACACAGAGGTAGGTAGAGCAGTGGCCTACTGTACCGTACTGCTATATATTATATACTGGTGGTCAGCAAACTGTGCAAAACTCAAATGCACCACAGGTATGGATAGATAGTATACTTGACGACACAGAGGTAGGTAGAGCAGTGGCCTACTGTACCGTACTGCTATATATTATATACTTGTGGTCAGCAAACTGTGCAAAACTGAAATGCACCACAGGTATGGATGGATAGTATACTTGACGACACAGAGGTAGGTAGAGCAGTGGCCTACTGTACCGTACTGCTATATATTATATACTGGTGGTCAGCAAACTGTGCAAAACTGAAATGCACCACAGGTATGGATGGATAGTATACTTGACGACACAGAGGTAGGTAGAGCAGTGGCCTTCTGTACCATACTCCTATATATTATATACTGGTCGTCAGCAAAATTATGCACTGTACTCCTACTATATACTACAATGCAGCACAGATATGGAGCGTTTTTCAGGCAGAGAACGTATAATACTGGTGGTCACTGGTCAGCAAAACTCTGCACTGTACTCCTCCTATATAATACTGCTGGTCCCCAGTCCCCACAATAAAGCAGTGTGAGCACAGATATATGCAGCACACTGAGCACAGATATGGAGCGTTTTTCAGGCAGAGAACGTATAATACTGGTGGTCACTGGTCAGCAAAACTCTGCACTGTACTCCTCCTATATAATACTGCTGGTCCCCAGTCCCCACAATAAAGCAGTGTAAGCACAGATATATGCAGCACACTGAGCACAGATATGGAGCGTTTTTCATGCAGAGAACGTATAATACTGGTGGTCACTGGTCAGCAAAACTCTGCACTGTACTCCTCCTATATAATACTGCTGGTCCCCAGTCCCCACAATAAAGCAGTGTGAGCACAGATATATGCAGCACACTGAGCACAGATATGGAGCGTTTTTCAGGCAGAGAACGTATAATACTGGTGGTCACTGGTCAGCAAAACTCTGCACTGTACTCCTCCTATATAATACTGCTGGTCCCCAGTCCCCACAATAAAGCAGTGTGAGCACAGATATATGCAGCACACTGAGCACAGATATGGAGCGTTTTTCAGGCAGAGAACGTATAATACTAGTGGTCACTGGTCAGCAAAACTCTGCACTGTACTCCTCCTATATAATACTGCTGATCCCCAGTCCCCACAATAAAGCAGTGTGAGCACAGATATATGCAGCACACTGAGCACAGATATGGAGCGTTTTTCAGGCAGAGAACGTATAATACTGGTGGTCACTGGTCAGAAAACTCTGTACTGTACTCCTCCTATAATACTGCTGGTCCCCAGAATAAAGATATTTGCAGCCCCCTGAAACAAAGTGAGAGGACGCCAGCCACGTCATTTCCAATGCACGAGTGAAAAATGGCGGCGACGCGCGGCTCCTTATATAGAATCCGAATCTCGCGAGAATCCGACAGCGGGATGATGACGTTCGGGTGCGCTCGGGTTAACCGAGCAATACGGGAGAATCCGAGTATGCCTCGGACCCGTGTAAAATGGGTGAAGTTCGGGGGGGTTCGGATTCCGAGGAACCGAACCCGCTCATCACTAATTGTAAGTGATTGTCCCTTTAAAAAAAATTCAGAGATTGGCTGGCATCCCGCACCTTCGGTGATCTTGGACTATATTACATCCTGCTTAATAAGTTCCTTTCCATACTGGGGTTAAAATATATATTTTTTTTTTTTGTCAAATAAATTTTATCGATTTTCAAACAAGAGTATAGTCTCTCCAATAGTCACAGTAAAATAGAATGACAATGAATATAGAAACAAAAAACAAAAAAAATGAAAAAATATCATATCAGAATGAAATAAATGAGATATTGATGACATATCTCAATGACATATAAGAATAAAATAAATGTAACATTGAAATAACTAAATAATCGGAGTGAAGTGCTATAGTGCCAACAGAGAAGAAAAATTAAACGTGAAACACATAGGGAAAGGAAAAAGGGGAGAATAATATACCATTTCAAATCAGATGTCTGCTTCTGACAATTACAACGAAACAAATGAAGGTACATATGTAATCCCCAAAGGCAGCAGGCAGTCGTCGAAGTAGATTCCAGGAGGTATTTTCAAATAATTTAAGAATATGATTCAGAGAATGTTCATCTAGAGTGTTAATAAAAAATTACCATTTTTTGTAGAATTTTTCTATACCATTTTCGATGTCAGGAATAGTAGTCCATCTGTCATAATACAATACCTGCATCAATTTTTGTTTTACCTCTGGTAAGGATGGCATCAGGGGCGCATTGGGATGGAAAACCTGCCCGGGAAAATTTATGGAAGCAGCCCTAATTGGGGTGGGGACAGTGGAGGGCATGGGGTCTGTTGAGGAGAGTGGGATCCCTCATAGGGCTTGAATCTCAATTGGACGCAGTTGCAGCCTTCCTTCATACTTACCTACTTTGCTGCCCCTCCTCCTCCGGGAGGGGGCGCATAGGGGGCGTGGCCAGCAGGAAGGTAGGCTGTCCAGGAGGCGAGACATCACAATTAAATCATCAGCGCGAATCGCATCATCGTGTCCACCTTAGACTGCCCACTTGTACTTTATCGTGGGCGGCCTAGGGAGGTGTGGGGGGCTGGAAGGGAAAGCGGGATACTTGCCCACCTATCCGGGGGGGCTGGGGTCACCACTGATTTTCAGGAGCCTCTCGGCCCTTCTGGGAGGGTAGTCAAATATGCTTCCTTACGTCTTTTGCTGCAATTGTGTCTGCGGCTAATGTTTCTACAATGCCCATCCCTGGTGTACATCCGTACTTCTAAATAGGCAAGGACCGAGATACCCACTTTCAGTGACTACAGGCTCTGCAGTCATGCTTTGTACGCCATCAGTGATCGCTCCATTGAAACTTTCACCATCCCTATGCTGGAGGGTAGGGTATGTTCCGGAGGTCAGGGGATAGGGTATGTTCAGAGATCGGGAGGTTGGGGGGGGGAATGGGTAGGGGTAGGGTATGCTCCAGAGGTCGGAGATGGGCAGGAACTATATGCAACTGTCCCTGGGAGGAGGATGGGATAGCTTAACGCCTGCAACTGTAGCACCACTGCTTCCAACTAATGGCACCCGGAACTTTCCTGCCCTTGCATACACTGTATGCTCTTGCATGCACTACACATTGCTTACAGTACACTGCAAATCATTTACACTGCACATCACTTACACTGCATATCAATATCATACAATTTTTTACACTGTATATCACTTAAGTTGCATATCACCTACACCAGGCCTGGCCAACCTGTGGCTCTCCAGCTGTTGTAAAACAACAAGTCCCATCATGCCTTGCCACAGTTTTGCTATTAGGGAATGCTAAAACTGTGGCAGGGCATGCTGGGATGTGTAGTTTCACTACATCTGGAGAGCCACAGGTTGGCCAGGCCTGACCTACACTGTACATCATTTACAGTGCACTGTACTGTACATGACTTAAACTGCATATCACTTATACTGTATATCATTTACAGTGCACAGCATACTCCTTACGGAATCAGTATCTAGTGCCGGTGCACGGGATCCTGGCATTCATAATACCGACGCCGGGATCCCGATGTATGAAATAACGACAGGGGTGAACAGAGGCTATTTCCCCCTCTCCCCAACCCCCTAACCCTCTGTTCCCACAACCTAACCCTAACCTCCCCCCTTAGTGCCTGACCCTAAACACCCCCCTGGGGGTGCCTAAACCTAACCCTCCATCCCAGCTGACTAAACATAACTGTCTCTCTCCCGCAGTCTGACACTAACCCCCTTCCCGGGGGTGCCTAACCCCCCCCCCTGCGCAATCTAACCCTAACCTACTCCACCGCCCACAGCCTAAAACTATCCCCCCCCTTCTCATCCCTAAACCTAGCCCGCCGGCTGTTCTTACGGTCGGGATGCCAATGTCGGTATCCAGCCCGTTTCAGAGTTCTGGCATCAGGATTCCAATGGATATTGGGATTCCGGTGTCGGTATTTCGACTGCCGGGAACCCGACAGCCGGCATCTTCACCGCATCCCTCTTTACGGTGCACTACATATTGTTTACATTGCAAATCATATACAGTACATTTAGTTTAGACCAGTGGTTCTCAAACTCGGTCCTCAGGACCCCACACAGTGCATGTTTTGCAGGTAACCCAGCAGGTGCACAGGTGTATTAATTACTCACTGACACATTTTAAAAGGTCCACAGGTGGAGCTAATTATACCACTTGCGATTCTGTGAGGAGACCTGGAAAACATGCACCGTGTGGGGTCCTGAGGACCGAGTTTGAGAACCTGTGGTTTAGACTATACATTATTTACATTACATATCACTTACACTGCATATAACTTTCTTTGGGAGGCATTTGATATGCCAGCTGTTGGGATCCCGGCGCTCAGGATACCGTCGCCGGGATCCCAACAGCCGGCATAATGTAGTCGACCCCTTTCTTTATATATCACTGTACTGCATAGATTACATAAAATATTGCTTACTGTAATGCAGTAAATGGGCTTAATCATAATAAATATATATTCGACTATAAGGCAGCACTTCAGCCAGTAATAAGTAAAAATGTAATACAGTCATCTTTTGAGATCAGTTTAGATTGGAGCCCTCAAAACCATTATGAGGCTGCATCCAATTGGACAGCCTTATCACATAGTGACTCACTTTAAATATAGACGCGGCAGCCCGTTTTTCACAGATCCTTTGATGAAGGAAGCAAGACTTGCCAGCTCACAGCATGCGGAACTGTGAGGTATGACACACAAGCTCTGCAAAGGACCTTGGGAAGAGCTGCCTGTGATTGGGCATGCTCGGCAGTCATCCCGCAGCCATCTTAGTTCAGGGCACATGGAGCCGCAGAAGCTGCCTGTTGCCTGGTCGGAGCTGCTGAGCTCCCATCACAGCAGAGGGGGAAGTGATGCCACAGACCGGCCTACCAGGGACTGGTCCGGCGTCCCATCGGACCAATCCACTGCTGGAGGGATTTGTACGATGAGTCCAATGTATAAGAATATTTTTTTTTGCAATGGTAATGATTACTACCAGCAATCGAAGTCTGTATTTCTTATCAGGGCCCAAATCCCAATTCTTAAAATTCCAACAAATACACGCCAAGGGATCAGGAAGTACGAGAGTGGAAAACATGGAATTGATAAATTGAATAACCTTATGCCAAAATCTTTTGACTTTACCACATTCCCACTCACAATGAATAAAAGAAGCATGGTACATTTGACACTTAATGCAGGCACCGGATTCAAGAGTTGTCATATATTTCTTTTGTGCAGGAGAAATATATGCCCTATGTAGCATCCTAGTATGAACTTCCTGTAGATAGGAAGATTGCAAAAATTTAAGAGTAGTATCATATTGGGATAGCAGATCTGGTAATAAACTGATATTAGGGACATCTATAGACCATTTCTGCAAAGTAGGTTACCAATAGGATGTAAACCACTAAATAGAGAAAGTGCCCGAATTGTGACCCAGTTGACAATATCTGGTGGTTCCCGTTGATGTGCATCGCTGCTGCTTCTGAGGCTGATAGTTGGGAGAAAGGAGGACGCTATACGCGGCGGCTTGAGGACGGGAGCATACTCAGCTGACAGGCGCCGGCGGTGCGCTGAGCTCCAGGAGCCGGACTGTCCTTTCCCCATAGCCTACAAGGTGTGTGCACTGCTTATTGGAGCTATTACAGTGGGAGACGGAGGACACCACGAGCGGTGGTCAGAGAACGGGAGCCGTATTATACAACAGGTGCTTGCGGTGCACCGAGCCCCGGGTGTTCGATTTATCCTCCAGGATTCAGGATATCTCCCATAAGTAAAGAATCTTTCTTTTTGCGAGCACATGGATAATTCCATCAATTGGTAAAAAACTCCATCTATACTATACTACATGATATTTAATCCAAGAGATATTTAAGCACACCTAACGGGACTGTCCTATTTAGGAATACAATAAAATAAGGACATCAGTATCTTTACAAATATTGGATTAATCCACTGTGGTCAATTATAATAATTTAGATATATGATCCACATCTTATGCTCAATTAATAATATTAATTATCATTTTATTATATTTTATATTGGGTTTTTTTATATATGCGCATATTAATTAAGTTAATTTTGTGATTTTTTTTTTGTGTTTTACATGATTGATTTCATGGATATTAAAAAATATTATAAAAGAATTAATGTATTGAGTATATTCATGCCCTGTTGAATATAATTAATCATATTAGCGCGAGGAGTCTTTTAGAATTTTACCAATAGGATGAGGCTGACAGAGAAGCCAATGGCACTTACAGTAAACTTATTTTATAAGGGATAGAAGAGATAAGTTTAAGTAGAGAAAGGAAAATAGTTGCTGTACTGTCAGTTGTCGCCGGAGTGGGTAGAGACTGAATATAATGTCGAGCTTGGAGATACATGTAGAAATTATGAACTGGGAGGTGAAATCGGGACTGGAGATCAGCAAATCAAAGTAAACTGCCACCAGGATCAAAAACTTTTGCAATTGAGGCTAGACCTTTTTCTTTCCAATGAAGAAATGTAATATTAGATAACAATGGGGGGAAAGCCAGATTCCCCCATAATGAAATGTATGGGGAGTAAAGGGGATTAACATTTATTTTTTTAGTTATAGTAATCCAGGCTTGGTAAGTATCTATGAATAAGGGATTTTCCTTAACAAAAACTGGTATGTCTGACAATTTAGAGTGTACTAAGGCATTTGGAGAGTAAGGAGCAAATAATGCAGAATCTAATTGATTATCCGCATAAGAACTAGCGACGAGCAACCAATCACTGATTTACTGTGTCGAAAAAATATTGCATTAGAATATAAAGCTCGGTCAGGGAACCCTAAACCCCCCTTCTTTTGAGGCAGCCTTAACTTCGCAAAAGCAATTCGCGGTCGTTTCCCCTGCCACAGAAAACGGAAGAAGAGAACATTCAAAATCTTGATATCTTTGGCAATAAGTCGAATCAACAACATCTGCGTAAACTATTTTTTGGGGGGAAATAAACTTTTAATAGCATCTAACCTACCCAAAAGGGAAATAGGTAAAGACTTCCATTTGTCGGAGTAATTCTTCAATTTAGCAATGATTGGGATAAAGTTTAATTTATAAAGATCTAATAAGACTGATGATATATGGATACCTAAATATTTAATTGACGAATAAGTAGTATGGAAAGATTGAAGGACAGATAATGATTTAAAATATGAGGGTGAACCATGGATAGGGAGGATTTCTGATTTGTCCAAGTTGACCTTGTAACCAGATATGAAACTAAAAGAGGAAATAAGGTTAAGGAAAGCAAGTAAGGAGGTTGCAGGATTAGAAAGAAAAAGGATCATGTCATCCGCATATAATGATACTTTGAGAAGTTTAGATCGAATATTATACCTTCAATTAAAGTCAAATTTCTATAGCGATCGCCAATGGCTCTATGGCGATGGCAAATAATAGAGGGGACAGAGGACAGCCTTGTCTTGTACCCTGAGAAATAGCAAAAGGCGCAGATATAGAGCCATTACAGGATATTTGTGACAGAGGGGTATGATATAGAGTTTGTAAAATTGATATATAAGCAGGAGGGAAGCCAAATAAGTGAAGAGACGTGAAAAGGTAATTCCAATTAACAAGGTCAAATGACTTTTCGGCATTGAATGAAACCACTATCTTAGGGGATGTAGAAACTGAAGTGTTTGAGTGATGGATTACTGCCAACATTTTCCTTACATTACCCACAGAATGTCTACCTAAAATGAAGCCAGTCTGGTCAGGATGGATTATCCGAGGCAAATATAATTTCAGTCTATCAGTAAGGATCTTTGTAAATAGTTTGTAATCATCATTTAATAAGGAGATTGGCCTGTAAGATCCAGGAAGTGACAAGTCTTTGCCCGGCTTAGGGAGTAACTTAATGACTGCTGAATTAAAATAAAGTGGTACAGAGTGAGTAAGAATTATATTATTATAAAATGCCACCAAATTCTCCCCAAATCGAGGTAACAAAATCTTATAAAATTCAGTGGATAGGCCATCCGGACCAGGAGCCTTTGAGGGTTTAGATTGTTGAATCACTCTTGTAACATCCTCAATTGTGACAGGGGCCTCGAACAGTTGCGAGAATTCCTCAGGAAATTGAAGAAGGGGTGGAAATGTCCAAGAATCTGGGGGATCATCCTCAGTTAGGGAAGATCCCTTGGTAAGAGGGTCCGAATAAATTTTGGGATAGAAGGATTTCCTAATATCGGTGATTTGGATGCTCTAGTCTGCCATAGAGCCATCCTCGCAACGTAGTGGGTGTACAAACATAAGTGGCTGAGAGCCTCTTAACAAGTTAGAAAGGAGTTTTCCTATTTTGTTTCCGTATCTATGGAATTTATAGTTAATGGAGAAAAGGTAACTATCACTTTTAATTTTAAAATATTCATCAAAATGAATTTTTGCAGTGGTGTATGCTAATGTATTAGATGGATTAGGGCCTGATTTAAACATCTGAAAAGTATCAGTTAATTTGGTTTGTAAATCAAGGTAAGATACAGCCAAATGTTTGTTCTCATCCACCACATATGAGATAATGACTCCTTGGAGGACTGCCTTACCAGTTTGCCAAAATAAGTAAGGCTCTGAACTCACACAGTCTAATTTCACATGTTTAAAATCCATCCATGCGAACTCAGTTTTCTTGCAAAATAATATGGATTGGGAGAGATAATTGGGGAACTTCCTCAATCTAAAAGGGCCTTTATCTATAGTAGTCTGACGAGTAATCCACACCAGCGCATGGTCAGATAGGCTTATTGGTTCAATGGTAACGTCATGCACATTTGGAAATAGAGAGGAGGCTAACAATATAATCAATTCTGGATAAAGTCTGGTGGGCTGCCGAAAGGCAAGTATAATCCCTGTCAGTCGGATTGATAGCTCTCCAAACGTCAACTAAACAAAGTTGCTTAGAGAACACTGGGACCCCTAAATTCAGGAGGGCAATGGGGGATTTCTGTGTCATAGATTTGTCTAGTACAGGAGAAAAAAATAGGATTAAAATCTCATAATCCTAACATGATCAAAGAGCTAGAACTATACAGTAACAGCTTGGCAAGTAAAGAAGTAAAATAGGATTTTCTATAAACATTCAGTGCATAGACTGTACATAATATGTAAGGAGAATTATTAAGTATTATCGCTGTGATCAGATAACGACCATCTGGGTTAGCTTCTGAAGAAGAAACAGAGACAGACAAGGACTGTCTAACTATTATGGCTACTCCATGGGATTTAGAATTATATGGAGCTGCTGCCAACGACTTCCAACCTAACATCTGTAACTTTGAAGTTTCATCAGCTGTTAAATGGGTTTCTTGGAGACATACGATATCCAATTTCTATTTGGAGATATAGGTAAGTACCTTACGTCTTTTGGCTGGAGAGTTAATACTTCCCATATTCCATGTACCTAGTCGGACTTAAATTAATGTAATAGGTGAGTTGTACAGAGACCAAAATATAACAACCAATCTGGACCTACCGATTAATGAAATAAAGAAAAAGGGGGGGAAGGGGAGGAAACAAAAGGAAAGAGACATTCAGACAAACAGGGGGAAGACAATAGATAACAAATGCAATTCAAAGTAAACATAACAATTACTATTAGAAACATGGTAAGTGATAAAAGTATCACAACTAAATGCAATGAGTAAGATAAGCCTTACAAGGCTAAACATAGAAGAGTGACAATGGAAAGGCCTCAATCCCAGTCACTAAATGCAGAATCAACAATATAAATAACAAGATTTGATATCTTATAATCATACAGTTTCAAGCTAGACATGAGGGGATTACTTCAATATTGTTATTAGAATGGACTAAAACACAATATCTAAAAAGACATTAGAACATATGCGATAAATGAAGGCGGTGTAAGCCATAGCAACAATAAAATGTAAACCAGTATAACTAGATTTTAACCATAAAGATTATATGCAGTGATATTTCAAACTTGTGTATATCAGTGAGCATCAGGAGGAGGGTCTGCAATGTTCGCAAGAGATAAAGAATGTCTTTCATTCACCAGAAAAGCCTCTGCATTGGCAGGGGTATTGAAATCTTTGTAAGATGATCCACTGAAAAGTCTGAGTCTGGCAGGGTGTCACGATCCGGGTATCTGGACGCCATTACCTGCCTTTCAGATGTCTCCTGAGGCTCGCTCAGCGTTCCAAGGCCGGATCTCATCTGTGTCCACATACTGCACATCCCTCCTGTCACGCTGAGATGCTGTCACAGTGGCGCCATGTTTGAATCCTGCATGGCGTCTCCCGTTCTCCGCGGCCTCCGCTGCCGCTCCTGTGTTATAGGTGCAGGTTGTCAGTGTGGTGTTCCTTGCCTGCCGCGGCCTCCGTTGTCATCCACGAGTATCAGCATACATTTCTCAGTCTGGCGTCTCCTGTCCTCTGCGGCCGGCGCCGCTGATAAAGCTAAATATTTATCTTACTTAAAACCCTTTAAGAGGTCTAAGAACACTCTACGCTACTGACGTATGGAATACCGTAAGGGTACGCACGTTGCGTAACAATCGCTTAGCCGTAGTCGAGACGCTCAAGCGTCACGTTCGCTCACGGCCAAGAGATCACAGGCAGGCACGCTATTGGCTGCCGACTAACGTAATGATACGCTATTAGCGTAGCGGACGCTCGGGACCACGAGGAGATCACAAGCGGCGCTGACGCTCACAGTGTAAAACCTTTTATCTATACTATAAAACAATGTATTATGCAGTAAACCTTGGTGTAGTGATAGGGTGTAGATGTAACACAGTGTAACCTTATTAACTTAAAAGCTGTTCGAGCGTCTCCGACGCTCTGAGAATACTTAGAAATATAAGAAATACACAGATACCGATCTTAGGTTCTAACACCTTCTATGAACGTTCTATTTGCAAAAGAATAATACAATACAAGTCATACACTACCAATATAACATAGACTAACTAACCAGATAACTACACAGGAAATACAATACAATACAATTACGTTTAAGGGAAAATGAGAGAGAAAGAGGCTCACAATAACAATAACAATAAAGACAATATGATTGCGGAGAAAACTTACGCACAAAGGGAACGATCGCATGCGCCTTTCTGAATATCCAGCTCCCGATTATCAGTGATGAGAACCGTTGAAGAGAGTGAGCTGGATCAGATCGGCTTGTCTATTTATGCCCCACACACAATACAATTCAATGGTCCCTACAATCTCATTGTTCATTGGACACAGGAATTCGTCTTCGCATTATAACAAAAGGTCATAGGTTGATTCATACAGGTGGGCTGTGTCTATTTCCAACTGCTCAGGTGGGTGGGAAACTAGGTTTCCCGCCGCATGGATAAGTAAGTGCAAATAATAGTAAATGGACATAAACTTCTTATGTCTATAACTATTCGCACGAGCGATTAATCCGCTTCAAACCAACACCGGAATATTGCTAATTAAATACTCTTCCGATGGATACTAAACACCACTGTATGACCCTTGTCTGACCCTTCGTATCAAACAAAGAGGGATCTCTTTGTCCATGAACATGCTATATTAACTAAACTTTCAGAATCTATCAAGGGGACCATGATCTACAAAATACATTATATAGTTAAAATATGTAACGATTGAGTCGCACGCTGGGCACACAGAAACTCTACCGTAAATGCGCATACCGTGCGCCTGCGGGTGCACGTAACAGCGGGTATGCGCACGCACGAGAGAGCGCACGCATGCGCAGCGCGGACCTGTATGAGGTGCAAATATGGTAGTGTGCATCGTGATATTTTTCTGACTTTGACAGTCCACCCTTTGGCAGTCAATAATAACTGCCACTTTCTAAAACATTTCAAAAAGAGAAAAATATATGTCAGGTGTAAATACATTTCCATGGTTGGGTAAGGGAGGAGAGAAGAAGGTGTGAAAAGGGTATGACCTAGTGAGATAGCAGAAGCATGTGTGTATGAATCCATGTTTGGGGGGTCATGTATCATGTGCCGTACGTGTTTTAAATCAAGCTTCGAGGTATTGCGAAGTATACATTTGAATTCCTTCTTATCCCGCGGTACGGGTCTGTGGATGGACTGTCAAACTTTACCGAGCTCTTTTCGGATTTTGGTTGCAACAAAATGGGGGAGCACATTTTAGTTGATGATACATGAATGGGGGGGGGGGAATATGTGATTGCTGATATCTGTGCCTGTATTCCCTATCGACTATGTGTGTCATTACCTGAAGGTTGTAGAAATGAAGATAAAGAACAATTATGGTAAATGCAGTGGTATTCTATGTCAGGTTAATGAACATTTGTCGGTTGAAGTCTTGTCTGGTGTCTGTTGAATGCAGTCTTCTTTGGGCTTTTGCCAAAAAGTGTGGGCAAAAAGCTTTGTCAATGTCCATAGACTTACAAAAGTGTTGGGCTAGCGTAAATTTAAAATTTCTAGGGAAACTGGGGGTCTATGGCATAGTTCATCAATTATCTGTGTATAAGGTTGTCAAAACTTCTTCTTTAATCAATCTGTTGTCTGTATACAGGATCATCAAATTCCTCGTCCAAGTGGGTCTTTTTTACCTTGGAGAAAACGGAAAAACAGGTGAAAGAAACGGACCGTATAATCGCATTTTCATCACATCATTGTTTCTACCGTTGGGTCATAAATCAAATCCATTGGAATTACAATTCCCTCACTCCTTAGACTCATTACCCTGGTACTACGTTTGCACTTCGTTAAAGCCTGAACGCATCTAAATATCAAGCCAATCGTTATGACGACACCCAAGATACATAGGAGAAACTTCCCTACATCCATTATGACTCCTTGAGCCCATTCTCCTAAACCAGAGAACCAATTTCGCGGGTTCAACCATGACACCCAACCAGTCAGCTCATTACCCACAGCAGCAAGGGTGAGATTGTGTCTCCTGCGAAATTCCCACTTTAATTGGAGAATGTCATCCATCTTTTGGTCTATGACTTCGACCGGATCCTCTGTACTTTTCGTAATATATGTGCAGCATTTCACGCCGTACTGCGTTGCCAGTGTGACACAATATCCACCTGTCACTGCTGTGAGATAATTAAGAACCATTCTATGCTGAACCAGTTCTGTTTTATAAGCTTGAAGCTCTCTTCCAGTATACCTAAAAGTGTCATCATACATTTCTGTGATATTGTCTAGTAAATTTGCAAGCGCAGAGATATACCTATAGTTCAGCACTCCTCTAGCGGTGCGAGTGATATCTAACGCGATTAGGAATTGAATCCCGGTGGATTCATGGATCATGTCAGAGGCCGAATGCTCTGTCCTTTCTGTCAGTTGCCTTTTAACTACGTGCTCGTAATGGGTGTGAGTATAAGGAGCTTGGGCACCACGGTGTATATCTTTCATTTTGGCATGTGATACAGTCATTACCTCAGGCAGTACTTTTCCAATATAACACAATCCTTCAGAGTTTGGGGCAAGCCACTTATACGCCTTCCTCCCGCATATGAAATATGCATCATCGGGGAGAACATATGGGACGGAGTAGGACATAACCATATTACACATCTTCCATGTGAAATCTCCTAACCCTAATTCTCCCATCTGTCTAGTACACGTATCAGTTTGTACGATATGTGCACAGTATCCTGGTGATACCTCTCCAACTCTCGTAATCCTACTTCCTAGGGTATACCTATATCGGAAAGATTTTTCTCTACTGGCTATGTGGCGTATAAGCTCTGTATCTGTAGGCATTCTATCTGCTCTATATGAAGAGGTCATGGTTTGGTTACTCCATGACACTTCCCAATTTCCCGGCTTTCGGGGATTGGAAATGTTAAAACATATTAGGGATCTATCCACATGATATTGGTGGAGCTTCAAACTAGGAGGACTGGAGATATTAAACCTCCTGTCCACCGGTCTCCCACCCTTTAGCTCAAGTACCTCCCCTATCATTAAAGGAAATGGTACTAGCCCTGATTTGCTATGGCCTTGAGGTACTTGAGAGCATACCCAACAATCTGTCTGATTTAACACTTTACCCACTAAGGAGTGATAGTCACTCAATGGATGCCGGTCCATGTGGATGTTAAAACTGGATTGGCATTTCTTGATGCACCCATCCTCAACTACATTGTCACAGAGCCTACAGATACAGTTTTCTTCAGCTAACAATCCTTCACAATTCCTTCTATTGTCAATGCTATCGGATCGTTTTCTGATACTCGCCTTTACTTGTTGATTAAGTTGTTCTTGGAAAACTACGCCTCCATCTTTGTCATCAGAACCCATTCCAGAACCTCTCTCGACCTCCATGGTACTCTCGCCGGAACAGACTGCTCTGGTCAACATCATGGTCAACAGGAAAATCCGGATCACAGTCTCTTGGGGCAAGTCCATCTTATAGGAGGAAACGGAGAAGAATGAGAAGGGGGAAAAAAATAGTTGAGGGAGAGGGGATGGGAAGTGGAGGAAAACAATAAAAGGGAACAGGAAATCGACAACTGCTTTTGATCTTGTGATCTTCAATGCTCAGGTGCCGCCTCAGTCCTCCTGGAACAGACACTCCAGTGATACAACTTCCTCTACCGTCTGTTCCTTATCACGGGACCTCTCTGGATCAGCAACCTTCTTACAATGGGACGAATGAACCCAAGTCTCTCTCTCGGCAACCTTCAATGCTGTAGTGCTAGTCAATAAGACTTGGTATGGTCCTTCCCATCTGTCAATAAGGCAACCTGAGCGTAGAAAATTCCGTATCATTACATAATCCCCAGGTTCAATGTCATGACAATTACTATCTGGTAAATCAGGAATCACTAACTTCAAATTATCATTTTGATTCCTTAGCTGTTTACTCATGTTAACCAGGTACTTTACAGTCACTTCATTGTTACACTTCAAATCATCCTGAGGGTTAATCATAACATGCGGTTGTCGACCAAATAAGATCTCAAAGGGAGACAGATTAAGAGGGGACCTGGGAGTGGTTCTGATGCTGTATAGTACAATGGGTAAAGCTTCTGGCCATGTCAATCCTGTCTCTGCCATAACTTTGCTCAGTTTATTTTTAATAGTGCTGTTCACTCTTTCCACCTTCGCACTCGCCTGTGGACGGTATGGAGTGTGCAGCTTGCTATCAATTCCCATTAACTTACACATTCCTTGAAAGACATCACCTGTAAAATGGGTACCCCTATCACTTTCAATTATTCTAGGGATACCATATCTACATACAAATTCCTGCACAATTTTCTTAGCAGTAAACATAGCGGTGTTTGTGGCCGCAGGAAATGCTTCGACCCAATTTGAGAATACATCTATACAAACAAGTACATATTTCAAATTTCGAGAAGGGGGTAATTGAATAAAGTCAATCTGTATTACCTGAAAAGGGCCGCCTGTAGGTGGGATATGAGATGGTTCTGTTGGTATTGCCTTTCCGATATTCTTTCTCAAGCAGGTAAGGCATGACATTGCTCTCTTACTCGCATGAGATGAAAATCCTGGGGCGCACCAATATGCTCTTACCAACTTGCACATTCCCTCCTTGCCCAGAGGAGTCAGCCCGTGTGCTGCCTCAGCTAAACATGGGAGGTATGCTCTGGGGGCCACTGGTTTACCTTGTCCATCCGTCCAGAGTCCTGAGGACACCTGGCCATATCCTTTTGCCTTCCAGACTGCCTTTTCCTGTGTGGAACACAAATTTTGCATTTCACACAACTTCTGTGTGTTGATGGTATTAAATACCATCAGTTGTGTGGTGTCTGTCTGTCTGGGGGTACCAGCTGCTAGCTTAGCAGCTTCGTCTGCTCGGCTGTTACCAAGTGATACTGGGTCCTGGCTATATGTGTGTGCTTTACACTTGATAACAGCCACTCTGTCGGGTTCCTGTATCGCTGTTAGAAGCCTTTTGATGTGAGCTGCATGCGCTACCGGTGTACCAGCTGCTGTCATGAAATTTCTGAGGCGCCATAGGGCTCCGAAATCATGGACTACCCCGAATGTGTATCTAGAGTCGGTGTAGATATTGGCTGACTTGCCCTTAGCCAATTCACATGCTCTGGTTAGGGCGACCAGTTCAGCAACCTGGGCTGAGTGAGGTGGGCCTAGCGGTTCTGCTTCTATGGTGCCTTGGTCATCTACGACTGCGTATCCAGTACACAAGTCTCCCGAGTCTGACTGTCTGTGACAACTACCATCCGTGTAGAAGGTAAGATCTACATCTTCCAGTGGGTTGTCACTGATGTCAGGCCTTGCGGTGAAATTTTGGGTCAAATATTCCATACAATCATGTGTGTCCTCCTTTGTATTAAATCCTCCTTCCCCACCACTCTCATCCTCCACCCTTTGTGCCTGTCCAGGCACACCTGGGAGATATGTTGCAGGATTTAATGCACTGCATCTCCTTATGGTGATGTTTACGGGGGCCATTAGTGCCAATTCCCATCTTGTAAACCGCGCTGATGAGACGTGCCTGGTTTGGGCAGAATTTAGCAAGGCTGACACTGCATGTGGTGTATGAATTGTGAGGTTGTGACCTAGCACTACATCTTCGCTTTTCGTTAGTAGCAATGCTATTGCAGCAACGCTTCGCAAGCATGTGGGGAGGGATCGCGCTACCGTATCTAGCTGAGCGCTGTAGTATGCTACCGGCCTGCTGGCATCACCGTGCTTTTGGGTTAGGACGCCTGCCGCGCAACCAGCACTTTCTGTTCCGTATAGCTCAAAGGGTTTCCCATAGTCTGGCATACCTAATGCTGGTGCCTGCGTTAGGCACTGTTTGAGTCTCTCAAATGCCATTTTGGACTCGTCTGTATGCGAAATCCGATCAGGTTTGTTTGAGGAGACCATCTCCTGCAAAGGTAACGCTAGAATGGAAAATCCTGGGATCCAGTTACGGCAATACCCACACATTCCTAAAAACGTTCTGATCTGTTGCTGGGTTTGAGGCAGAGTCATGTCTCTAATTGCTTGAATTCTATCAGCGGTCAGGTGTCTCAGTCCTTGTGTTAGACAGTGTCCCAAATATTTTACTTTAGTTTGGCATAATTGTAACTTGTCTTTGGAAACCTTGTGTCCTGTGTCTGAAAGATGAAACAGGAGCTGTTTCGTATCCTTCAGGGACGCTTCCAGTGAATCTGAACACAGTAGTAAATCATCCACATACTGTATCAATACTGATCCACTCTCTGGTTGGAAAGACTGTAAACAATCATGCAAAGCCTGGGAAAATATACTTGGGCTGTCTATGAATCCTTGTGGTAATCGAGTCCATGTGTATTGGACTCCTCTGTATGTAAATGCAAACAAATATTGGCTGTCAGGGTGCAGAGGTACCGAAAAGAAAGCGGAGCAGAGGTCAATAACAGTGAAAAATTTCGCAGTGGGAGGGATTTGCATAAGGATGACAGCTGGATTTGGCACTACGGGGAACTGACTCTCAACTATTTTGTTAATCCCCCTTAGATCCTGCACTAGCCGGTAACCCCGCCCCCCACTCTTTTTCACAGGGAAGATGGGACTATTGGCTGTGCTGGATGTTCTTACCAGAATGCCCTGTTGTAGCAAGCGGTCTATTACTGGGTAAACTCCTAACTCCACCTCTGGCTTCAGAGGGTATTGTGGGATTTTTGGAGCTATCCTACCATCTTTTACTTGCACAACTACTGGAGCTACGTTTGCCATTAATCCAGTGTCTTGTCCATCTTTAGTCCAAAGTGACTCTGGTATCTGGGATGTCATTTCTTCTACTTGGGATGGAGTCCTATTTGTCATAACGGTATGTGTCATTAATTTTGATGGGGAGTCTAACATGTCTCGCACTTCCTGAGCGTGATTCTCAGGTATGTCCAAGAATACACCTTCAGGAGTACAATAAATGACGCACCCCATTTTACACAATAAATCTCTTCCCAGGAGATTAGTCGGTGCCGATGCAGCCAGCAAAAAGGAATGCTTGGTATGTAAAGGCCCTATTGTAATCTCGGCTGGTTTGCTAACAGGGTAGTGCTGGACTACTCCCGTTACTCCCATGACTGGAATTGTCTTACCAGTGGTTCTCATGCCCACTGTCGAATTTATCACTGATTTGGCCGCCCCCGTATCTACAAGAAAGTTTAATGATTTACCAGCTACATTTATTGCAATTTCGGGTTCACTTCCAAGACTTGCAATCAACTTTACTGGCTGCAGATTACAGGTATGGCCACACCCCTATTGGGTATGGTGACCTCCCTGAATCCCGCTGGCAGCAACTACTTGTGAAGGGGTTAACTGGGAACTGCCAGAAACTTGCCAGTCTCCTTTTGGGGGATATCTTTTTGTTTCCCCTGTATGTGGTTCATAACTCCGTCTCTGCTGACCCTGATCCCAATTTCGTGTGTCATGTCGTTGTCTAGGGGGTTGGTATGATTTTTGTGAATTTTTCACTCTACAGTCTCGTGCCATGTGTCCCTGTCTATGACAAGAATAACAAGTTACCACATTTGACTTACCCACAGGGTTTGGTGATTTATACAAAGGCTGCCTTGTGGTCAGGGCCTGTATACTTACGGCCATTAATTTATCACCTTGTAATTCCCTGTGTCTGGTGATATTCCGATCGTGATCAATAGCTGCCTCTCTCAAAGTAGCCACCGACAGACCTCGCCAACATGGTTGCGTGGTCTGTACCCTTGTCTTTAATGCTTCTTTCAAACCATCCATTAACACAGATACTGCTACTTCTCTATGGTTTATGTTGGTTTTAATGTCCTCTATGCCTGTGTATTTAGCCATCTCTAATAATGCCCTGTGAAAATACTCTGCAGCTGTTTCTGACTCCTTTTGTTTAATGGAGAAAATCTTGTTCCATTTAACTACAGCTGGAAAATACTCTTTTAACTGTAAACTTATCCTTTTTACATTGTCTTGGTTGTACACATCTGTAAGAGGTACATCCTGATCCAATCCACAGTCAGCTAAAAATTGAGCCGAGTCGACATTGGAGGGTAAACAAGCCCTCAGCAATACCTGCCAGTCTTTGTTATTGGGCTCTAAAGTATTCCCTAGGTCTCTGATGTATTTCTGGCTAGGAACTAAGTCTTTCCTAGGGTCAGGGAATTCAGACACTATGGTTCTTAATTCCATTCGGGAAAATGGGCTGTACATGGCAATGTTCCTAACAGGAGTGACTCCTGAAGTGTCAGTTTTTCCATTTGGCACTGCTATTACCCTAACAGGATTAAGTCTAGCAACATCATTCTGTGTAGATTCTACAGCCTGTGGTGAAATGGTTTCAGCATAGTGTATGGTGCCGTACTTACCCGTAGATACGACCTCACCTGTCCCTCCGCTAGGGGCCTTTGTTACTAATCTTAAGGGTTGGGCCGTGCCTACTGTAGTTTCTGATATGGTGGCTGCTAGAGAGAGAGCCGATATTGTTGCCGATTCGTCCTCTTGATCACACTCCTGGGGAAAGTTCAAAACAGGGTACAACTTGCACGGGTTAATACTTGCATTGGTTAACTTATTAACATTATCTTTAACATTTATACAGTTGCTAAGTGTTTGTTTGTTACACCCTAGTGCGTCATTCTCCGCAACCAATTTCTCTCCTGTTATGTAAGGTGGCGGTGGTGCCGTGGCTATCAGTTTCCTGATAGGGTTAGATCCCGCCGCCTGAGCCAATCCTCTCTGTATTTCACCCTCCTGTTGCCATAACTGCAAATAATCATAATGTTTGATCCGTCTCTTTGTTGATTTAATGAGACATATCCTCCTCCTTAGATTTTGTAACACTTCTGGGCTAAAGCTGCCTACTCTTGGGAACTTCTCCCCGTCATGTACCGTCATTCTCTCCCATTCATCACATAAAACTTCTGTGTGTGAACCGTATTTTTCACACATTACATACCTTGCCGACCCGATTGGTTGGTTTACTGAATCAACCCGAACCGAGGTTGATCGCCCACTACCTGAACAATTGGCCCCCATACCTGCAGGTGTTGCTTTCTTCAGCGAACCCTTACAAAACCAAAATGTTCAAGATAGGCTGACGGTGGCGGTTTACCGAGTACCCCACTCACTCGCCCACGCCGACCAATACGACCTACACACTGCCCTAGTGCTGGCGAACTCGACCCAGGGCCCCTGCGACCTGAACCGCTATTTACTGGAACATGTGAGGGTGATCCGCAGAGCACTTACTCTTTCCAGTAACTATTGGTTGCTGGATAGTTCCCAAGTGACTGGCGAACCTCCCTTAAAATAAAAAAAATTACACAAATCACGTTAGAATGTACAAATAGCGTTTATGACCCCTTTCGTACACAAATGGCACTGGGTCAGATTACTAACTAATGCACACAATTACGTGCGGTACAATCGTTCTGCACATAAGCAACAAATCTTATGTGCGGAGCGACCAGTGGAATCGAAAATTACGGCTGCGAATTCCTTCAGCCAGAGCTTTATGGCCTATATGGGTTCCGCACCAACCCTTCCTGGTGTTGTGCTACTTGTCTCTATAGCGGACTTCTTAGTCTGCTGTACCTAGACCTCCTGGTCTGTTCCGGACCTCCTGGTCTGTGCTACAGTAGACCTCCTGGTCTGTTATACTCTACTGCTCAAAAAAAAATTGTAGAACTTATATAATTGCAAACACTCACTCACCACATGTACACTTTTGTTTCTATTTCTATTTCTGCGCAGAAATTTTCTTTCCTTTAGACCAGATGTGTTGTAAATTTGGAGAAGGATCTGTTAGTCTAAATTTCGGACACTAAAATAGACTTGCGCTATTTATCGCGTTGCCACCTTTTCGCCTGTTAAAATAACACTAGCGTGTGATTTGAGTTATGTGGGCGTACCCGGACGCTCCGTTGCGTAATATACGCTGCGTGCGTCGGCCTTTGAGTTGCGTACGCGAGTCTCAGCCCTTTGTTAGAGACATGTGTACACAAAGCAAATATCCACCGTAACACAATTTACACGTTTATCAATGTAGATGATCCTCGATCATCTACCGAACACCACACCAATCTCTCCTTGTATCTTTAGGTAGAGCTGCGTGCGCGCTTTGCAATTTATCCCTTAATGTATTACTTTTACACTTTAACTATGAAATAGCGACAAATCTCTCTTAGCACGTTTATCAATTATAAAATGGCAAACAGGAGAGTGATATATGAAAATACACGAATAAAAGAAATGCAGATATGCGTGTGTGCGTACGCAAGACAGAAATAAACAGTTTTAAAAGATACTAGCGTGTTGTTCTTACCTCCGGTTCCGGATTCCTTCAGCACTCTTTACTAAGCGAAGCAGACGCTTATCCAGACAGCACTACGAGGAATATGATCTCCCGCCCTTTGCTGATGGATAATGTCTGCTGAAATTACCTAGCAGAGATATGTGAAGGACGGACGAGCCGCCAATTGATAAAGCTAAATATTTATCTTACTTAAAACCCTTTAAGAGGTCTAAGAACACTGTACGCTATTGACGTATGGAATACCGTAAGGGTACGCACGTTGCGTAACAATCGCTTAGCCGTAGTCGAGATGCTCAAGCGTCACGTTCGCTCACGGCCAAGAGATCACAGGCAGGCACGCTATTGGCTGCCGACTAACGTAATGATACGCTATTAGCGTAGCGGACGCTCGGGACCACGAGGAGATCACAAGCGGCGCTGACGCTCACAGTGTAAAACCTTTTATCTATACCATAAAACAATGTATTATGCAGTAAACCTTGGTGTAGTGATAGGGTGTAGATGTAACACAGTGTAACCTTATTAACTTAAAAGCTGTTCGAGCGTCTCCGACGCTCTGAGAATACTTAGAAATATAAGAAATACACAGATACCGATCTTAGGTTCTAACACCTTCTATGAACGTTCTATTTGCAAAAGAATAATACAATACAAGTCATACACTACCAATATAACATAGACTAACTAACCAGATAACTACACAGGAAATACAATACAATACAATTACGTTTAAGGGAAAATGAGAGAGAAAGAGGAAGAGAGAGAGAGAGATATGGCTCACAATAACAATAAAGACAATATGATTGCGGAGAAAACTTACGCACAAAGGGAACGATCGCATGCGCCTTTCTGAATATCCAGCTCCCGATTATCAGTGATGAGAACCATTGAAGAGAGTGAGCTGGATCAGATCGGCTTGTCTATTTATGCCCCACACACAATACAATTCAATGGTCCCTACAATCTCATTGTTCATTGGACACAGGAATTCGTCTTCGCATTATAACAAAAGGTCATAGGTTGATTCATACAGGTGGGCTGTGTCTATTTCCAACTGCTCAGGTGGGTGGGAAATTAGGTTTCCCGCCGCATGGATAAGTAAGTGCAAATAATAGTAAATGGACATAAACTTCTTATGTCTATAACTATTCGCACGAGCGATTAATCCGCTTCAAACCAACACCGGAATATTGCTAATTAAATACTCTTCCGATGGATACTAAACACCACTGTATGACCCTTGTCTGACCCTTCGTATCAAACAAAGAGGGATCTCTTTGTCCATGAACATGCTATATTAACTAAACTTTCAGAATCTATCAAGGGGACCATGATCTACAAAATACATTATATAGTTAAAATATGTAACGATTGAGTCGCACGCTGGGCACACAGAAACTCTACCGTAAATGCGCATACCGTGCGCCTGCGGGTGCACGTAACAGCGGGTATGCGCACGCACGGGAGAGCGCACGCATGCGCAGCGCGGACCTGTATGAGGTGCAAATATGGTAGTGTGCATCGTGATATTTTTCTGACTTTGACACCGCCATTGCAGTTATGTTTCCACATGGTTTCCTAAACCAGTTTTCCCTCCAAGTTCTAACATGGGTGCAGCCATGTTGGATTCAATCACATGCTTCAGTTTCTCCAATCCACTGCCTCTGGAAATCTGCATAATTGCCCAGCCAATACCTGCATTGCTGCAGGTATAAGTATCCTGTGCCTGGGCCAGGAAATGGTCAGTGCTTTGTTTGTCATACCTTGTTCCAGTCTCTCTCCTGTGGTTGTGTTTCCAGGTTCCAGCTCCTGTCTCCAGCATCCACTAAAGAGACCCGCACCTGCCTACCATCCTGCGGTGCAGTCTGACTCTGCAGTCCTCTGTGGCTGATCCAGTTTCCAGCTTCCAGCTATTTCATTTGCTTCCAGCAGTATCCACTACCACCGGTAATCATCCTTCAACTCCTCTGTTTCCACGCTCCCTAGCATCTTATTATATTCACTCCGTGTTTCATTACCTGGCTGGTTCCACCCAGCATTCATTCAGTGACTTTATCATCTGGCTGATTCCATTCCGCATCCACTCTGTGTCTTACCACCTGGCTGGTTCTATCCAGCAATTACAACAGCTGATTCAAGTTACCAGCTTCATCTGTTCCATCTACTGGCATGTTCCTTGGATATCTTCACTACTACAGCCAGGCCTGGTAAGGTTATTCCATCTAAGGACTTTAACAACTGTTCCTAACCTACCAGTGTCCTGTGAAACCATTTCATGGTCAGAGTGCTCCAGGAATCATATTATTTATCATTGCCATTTTTATTATTTGCTGTCTGTTGTTACACGGAGTTTGTGAATAAACTTTTAATTTACTTTTACCTGGTTGTCATGGCCACACCTTCGGGTTTCCTTTTAACACTTACATGTCCAGGGGTCTGATTAAACCTCCCCGGTTTAAATTCCTCTCAGCCCCTACAACTGAGGCTTCCTCCTGTCAGCTAAAACCCTCAGTTGTGACAGTAAGCACTGACCATATGAATCCAGCTGGAGACCAGGATCAAGCGGCCAGGCCGATGCAAGAACTGGCAGCCCGACTTGAACATCAGGAGGCTGCACAAGGCCACATCATCCGCTGTCTCCAGGATCTCTCTACGCGGCTGGACGGGATTCAAACGACCCTCCGTGGACCTGGCACGTCCGGTGCGTCCACAACAGTGACACCAGCTGTAACCCCACCCATTTCCATTCCACGTCTTCATCTCCCAACGCCAGCAAAATTTGACGGATTTCCAAGGTTCTGCAGGGGATTTCTTAACCAATGCGAAATCCACTTTGAGCTTCAGCCTGGCAATTTCCCCAGTGACCGTACTAAAATTGCCTATATCATTTCCCTTCTCAGTGGCTCAGCCCTTGACTGGGCATCACCTTTATGGGAGGAGTCTGATCCCCTGCTGTCCTCTTATACGGACTTTGTGGCAACATTCAGGCGCATCTTCGACGAGCCAGGCCGGGTAACCTCTGCTTCATCTGAGATTCTCCGTTTACGCCAGGGAACACGTAATGTGGGACAGTATCTCATACAGTTCAAAATCCTGGCATCTGAACTGGCATGGAACGACGAGGCCCTGTATGCTGCATTCTGGCATGGCTTATCAGAACGCATCAAGGATGAGCTAGCTAACAGAGACTTGCCCTCTAAGTTGGATGAGCTAATTTCTCTTTGCACGAAGGTTGATCTACGTTTCAGAGAGAGAGCAACTGAGCGAGGAAGATCGTCTGCTCCAAAATCTTCTGCTCCTCCTCTTCGTCAACCATCTCCATCCAAGGATGAGCCCATGCAAATTGGCCATTCCCGTCTATCTCCCGCTGAGCGCCGAAGACGTCTCTCTGAGTCTCTCTGTCTCTATTGTGCAGCTCCGTCTCACATTATCAATGCCTGTCCCAAACGTCCGGGAAACTCCAAATCCTAGCTCGCCAAGGAGAGGGCCGGCTAGGAGTAATGATCTCCTCTCCATCTCCTCATGATTGTAATCTCCCAGTCTCGCTTCAAATTGCTCAACGTTACAGGAACATCATTGCCCTCCTTGATTCCGGAGCAGCTGGGAATTTCATAACCGAAGCTTATGTTAAACGGTGGTCCCTACCCACCGAGAGACTTCCTTCGTCCATCTCCTTAACTACAGTAGATGGCAGCAAGATTTTTGACGCAGTTATTTCTCTAAGGACGCTACCAGTTCATCTGAGAGTGGGAGTTCTTCATGCAGAATTTATTTCCTTCCTAGTGATTCCAAGAGCCACACATCCAGTGGTTTTGGGCCTTCCATGGCTCCGTCTCCACAATCCGTCGATTGACTGGACGACTACGCAAATACTAGCATGGGGTCCCTCCTGTGCAAAGACTTGTTTGTTCAAAGTGCTTCCTGTTTGTTCTTCTTTCCCCAGGTCGTCTGATGTTCCACCTCCTCCATATCAAGACTACACGGACGTGTTCAGTAAAGCTTCTGCTGATATCCTTCCTCCTCATAGAGAATGGGACTGCCCAATTGATCTCATTCCAGGGAAGGTTCCACCTCGAGGCCGAACTTACCCGTTGTCTCTGCCTGAGACGCACTCCATGGATGAGTACATCAAAGAGAACCTGGCGAAAGGTTTTATCCGACCTTCTTCTTCTCCAGCTGGCGCAGGCTTCTTCTTCGTTAAGAAGAAAGACGGTGGTCTGCGACCGTGCATCGATTGCAGAGGTCTGAACGACATTACCGTCAAGAACCGGTATCCTTTACCTTTGATTACAGAGCTCTTCGATAGAGTCAGCGGAGCAACCATCTTTACAAAGTTGGATTTGAGGGGTGCCTACAATCTCATCCGGATCCGTGAGGGTGACGAGTGGAAGACCGCCTTTAACACCCGTGATGGACATTATGAGTACCTCGTCATGCCCTTCGGATTGAGCAATGCTCCAGCTGTCTTCCAGCATTTCGTGATTGAGATCTTCAGAGACATCTTATACCGCCATGTCGTGGTTTATTTAGATGATATCCTCATCTTTGCCAATAATCTAGAGGAACATCGTTTCTGGGTAAAGGAGGTTCTGTCCCGTCTCCGTGTCAGTCATCTCTATTACAAATTGGAGAAATGTGTCTTTGAAGTTAAATCCATTCCGTTTCTAGGTTACATTGTGTCCGGTTCCGGACTAGAGATGGATCCTGAGAAACTACAAGCAATCCAGAATTGGCCGATACCCTTAACCCTCAAAGGGGTCCAGAGGTTCTTAGGGTTCGCCAATTATTACAGAAAGTTCATACGAGACTTTTCCACCATTGTGGCGCCTATCACTGCATTAACCAAGAAGGGTGCTAACCCGTCCAAGTGGTCTGAAGAAGCTACGCAAGCTTTTCATGTTCTAAAAAACGTTTCATCTCTGCACCAGTTCTGAAACAGCCCGACACCGACTCTCCTTTCATCTTAGAGGTGGATGCCTCCTCCGTTGGAGTAGGAGCGGTGTTATCTCAGAGGGCTAAAGATGGCCATCTATATCCTTGCAGTTTCTTCTCCCGGAAGTTCTCCCCAGCTGAGCGCAACTATGCCATTGGCGACCAGGAGTTGCTAGCCATCAAGCTCGCTCTAGAGGAGTGGAGATATCTGTTGGAAGGAGCTTCTCATTCAATCACGATACTTACTGACCACAAGAATCTTTTATACCTGAAAGGCGCACAATGTCTTAACCCTCGTCAGGCCAGATGGGCACTTTTCTTTTCCAGGTTCGACTTTAAGCTCCAGTTCTGTCCGGGCTCTCAGAATCGCAAGGCCGATGCCCTTTCCCGCTCTTGGGAGCAAGAAAACGAGTCAGAGTCTTCAGACAAGCATCCTATTATTAATCCGTTGGCATTCTCCACGGTAGGGATGGACTCTACGCCCCCACCAGGGAAAAGTTTTCCTGAAGCCGGTGTTGAGGAAGAAGCTCATGCATTGGGCCCATGCTTCCCGTTTTGCCGGACATACAGGCATTCAGAAAACCCTTGAGTTTATCTCTAGGTCCTACTGGTGGCCAACTCTGAAGAAGGACGTCAAGGAGTTTATTGCCTCTTGCCCAAAGTGTGCCCAACACAAAGTCCCCGCCAGTCGCCTGCGGGGCAACTGGTTCCATTATCTGTTCCCAGTCGACCGTGGACCCATTTGTCGATGGACTTTGTCACAGATCTGGCTATATGCAACAAGTTTAATACCATCTGGGTGGTAGTTGACCGGTTCACCAAGATGGCACATTTCATACCCCTTACCGGTCTTCCGTCAGCTTCCAAGTTGGCTCAAGTTTAAAAAAGGGAATTACCGCGCTGTTGCCGGGATTTGAGTGTTTGAGCTGCCCTGAATAAAAGGAATAATTTAAATAGATGCTAACATTATGTTAAAACAAGGCGCTTGTAATAATGTGTATTCTATTTTGCAACAATTAAATGTTGCAATACTGTAGTGCAATACCTGTAAAAAAGAAAAGGATTAGTGATGTTTACAGCTCCTTTTATGTTTATTTTCAGTCCTGCCGGATTTTTCTATAATACCGGCTCCTTATCCCATTAAAATCTCTGTACGGGGTGATGGTTACCCTATCTTTCCCTATACTACCCACCTTGTGCTCAGCAGTGGTGGGACGAGATCTTTACTCCAAGCGGTGAAGTGTTTCTTCTTCGTGACCGCTGCTTGTTTCAGCTCCGTCTCCAATGTGCCGTGCTGTGCTGCGGCGGCTGCTCGGAATCCCGGCTTGTGAGGTGGAGGGGAGAGAGGTTGTTTCTTCTATGCACTCCGTCCCCAGTGCGCCGTGCTTTGCTGCTGCGGCCGCTCGGAATCCTGGCTTTTAAGACGGACGGGAGGGATGATGTTTCTTCTGTGCACTCTGTATAGCTAAGAGTGCACGGACCGTAGAAAAGCTTTCAACGCGTTTCGGACTGCACGTCCTTTATCGAGGATATCACTGGTTTAGCCTATCTTCTTATTTATAAAAAAAACTGTATTGAACAAATGTTAAAAAACGGGGTAGTCCCTCCCCGGAAATGATGTAAAAAATGGTGGTTTACACATGGCCCAGTTAAAAGTATCAGGTATTGCACTTAAAAAACGTATTGCACTTGAAAAAAGATTGTAATAAAGGTGTATATATTATTTTAAATAAAAATGTGTGGCTATTCAGTTATTCTATAAGAAGAAAGAAAAAAAAATACTTTCATCAAAAAACATTTTTTTATTATACATAAAAGGAGCTGTAAACATCACTAATCCTTTTCTTTTTTACAGGTATTGCACTACAGTATTGCAACATTTAATTGTTGCAAAATAGAATACACATTATTACAAGCGCCTTGTTTTAACATAATTTTAGCATCTATTTAAGTTGGCTCAAGTGTTTATCCAAGAGATCTTCCGACTTCACGGTCTCCCTGAAGAGATCATCTCCGATCGTGGAGTACAATTTGTAGCCAAATTTTGGCGAAGTTTGTGTCAAGCCCTCCAAGTCAAGTTAAAGTTTTCTACAGCTTACCATCCTCAGACCAATGGTCAAACCGAGAGGGTGAATCAGGACTTGGAGGCCTTCCTCCGCATTTACGTGTCTTCCTCCCAAGATGACTGGGTTCAACTCCTTCCTTGGGCCGAGTTTAGCCACAACAATCAATATCATTCCTCATCCTCCTCAACACCATTCTTCATCAACTATGGATTTCACCCTAAGGTTCCAGAATTCCAACCGCTTCCAGCAACTTCTGTTCCAGCAGTGGATGTCACCTTGCTTCAGTTTTCAAACAACTGGAAGAATGTCCGCGCAGCCCTGCTTAAAGCCTCATTTAGGTACAAGAAGTTTGCCGATAGGAAGCGTAGAGCGGTTCCTGCTCTTAAGGTGGGTGATCGAGTATGGTTGTCCATGAAGAATTTGAGGTTGAGAGTTCCCAGCATGAAATTTGCTCCTCGTTACATCGGTCCTTTTAAAATTGAAGTCATCAATCCTATTGCTTACAGACTCCAGTTACCTCCCTTTTTGAAAATTCCCTGTTGAAACCGCTGATCCTGAATCGGTTTCATTCTGCACTTCCTCCAACTCCTAAAGTTCAGACTCAACGGGGAATCGAGTATGAGGTGGCCAAGATTCTGGACTCACGTTTCCGTTACGGTCAGTTGCAGTATCTTATTGACTGGAAGGGCTATGGTCCTGAAGAACGCTCTTGGACCAATGCGTCTGATGTCCATGCTCCTGCCTTGGTCCGGAATTTCCACTCGAAGTTTCCTCTAAAGCCTAAGAAGTGTCCTGGGGCCACTCCTAAAAGGGGGGGGGGGTGCTGTCACGATCCGGGTATCTGGACGCCATTACCTGCCTTTCAGATGTCTCCTGAGGCTCGCTCGGCGTTCCAAGGCCGGATCTCATCTGTGTCCACATACTGCACATCCCTCCTGTCACGCTGAGATGCTCTCACAGCGGCGCCATGTTTGAATCCTGCATGGCGTCTCCCGTTCTCCGCGGCCTCCGCCGCCGCTCCTGTGTTATAGGTGCAGGTTGTCAGTGTGGTGTTCCATGCCTGCCGCGGCCTCCGTTGTCATCCACGAGTATCAGCATACATTTCTCAGTCTGGCGTCTCCTGTCCTCTGCGGCCGGCGCCGCCATTGCAGTTATGTTTCCACATGGTTTCGTAAACCAGTTTTCCCTCCAAGTTCTAACATGGGCGCAGCCATGTTGGATTCAATCACATGCTTCAGTTTCTCCAATCCACTGCCTCTGGAAATCTGCATAATTGCCCAGCCAATACCTGCATTGCTGCAGGTATAAGTATCCTGTGCCTGGGCCAGGAAATGGTCAGTGCTTTGTTTGTCATACCTTGTTCCAGTCTCTCTCCTGTGGTTGTGTTTCCAGGTTCCAGCTCCTGTCTCCAGCATCCACTAAAGAGACCCGCACCTGCCTACCATCCGGCGGTGCAGCCTGACTCTGCAGTCCTCCGTGGCTGATCCAGTTTCCAGCTTCCAGCTATTTCATCTGCTTCCAGCAGTATCCACTACCACCGGTAATCATCCTTCAACTCCTCTGTTTCCACGCTCCCTAGCATCTTATTATATTCACTCCGTGTTTCATTACCTGGCTGGTTCCACCCAGCATTCATTCAGTGACTTTATCATCTGGCTGATTCCATTCCGCATCCACTCCGTGTCTTACCACCTGGCTGGTTCTATCCAGCAATTACAACAGCTGACTCAAGTTACCAGCTTCATCTGTTCCATCTACTAGCATGTTCCTTGGATATCTTCACTACTACAGCCAGGCCTGGTAAGGTTATTCCATCTAAGGACTTTAACAACTGTTCTTAACCTACCAGTGTCCTGTGAAACCATTTCATGGTCAGAGTGCTCCAGGAATCATATTATTTATCATTGCCATTTTTATTATTTGCTGTCTGTTGTTACACGGAGTTTGTCAATAAACTTTTAATTTACTTTTACCTGGTTGTCATGGCCACACCTTCGGGTTTCCTTTTAACACTTACATGTCCAGGGGTCTGATTAAACCTCCCCGGTTTAAGTTCCTCTCAGCCCCTACAACTGAGGCTTCCTCCTGTCAGCTAAAACCCTCAGTTGTGACACAGGGTATATCAGGGCAAATTTACGTTGTTCCGCCACCAAACGGGAACAGATAGGAGAAAAGGCTTTCCGGGCTCGAGTTAGCTCAACTGAAAAATCTTATAAGAGGTATAGTTTTGATGATTCCCATTGTATACATTTCTTGTTACGTGAGGCAGACCATATTGCCTGTTTGTGTAGGTCGTTAAGACACCGAAATAATACAACTCGAGGGCGGTTAGATGTAGATGAAGAATTTTGGCCCACCCTGTGAGCTCTTTCAATGATAAGGTCATGGCATTCAGGTTCAAACCCTAGAAGAGTAGGAAGAGTATTTTGCACAAAGTGAACTAAGGCCGGGCCTTTGAGTGATTCTGGAAACCCCACCAGATGAATGTTGTTCCTACAGGAAGGATTTTCAAGGTTGTCAACCTTGTTCAATAGTTGGTAATTATCTTTCTCCAATTTGGGAACTACTTGTGTCAGATGAGAAACGTCTTGAAATAAATTACCGACTCTATGTTCAGTTTCTTCAACTCAGTGAGTGAGATGCTGTAGTTCAGATGTAATGTCAGAGATAGCTTGGGACAAAAGTGGACCCATGGTCGATTTGATAGCTTCTACCACGTTGTTGTAAGTAACATGAGTCTTGAAGCGAAACTGATTTGATATGATGTCATATTTGGACCAGCTCTCCTTTTCTCCTGATGTTGTTGAAGGGGCTGCATTAAAGCAGGAGCAGAGAGAAATGTTTATATATAAATGGCAATAAAGACAATAGAATACTAGGAAGGGCACAATATGTATCAATATCAAAATGTCTCTGGTGAAGTGACTGTGATGAGGCCTCCAAGTAAGGCTATCTGTACATTGTACAAAAGTAGTTACTTGTCAAATCATGTAAATGATTTTTCCTGTGAATGAATCCCAGCAGGCATAGACAAAGGGCATCACCATTTAAATACAGTTACTTTTAATATCATGTTTGTATATTATTTATGTATGCACATTTTTTTCACATACTCTATGGGGTATATGCAATTGTGGTCGAATTCCCGAAATTGTCGAATTTCGGGAATTTTTCGCCAAAAAAAAAAATCGACAATGCAATTCAGTACTTTCCGACAAAAAAACGGACTTTCAAAATTCGACTTTTGACAAATTCAACTTTTTTGCAATGATACAAGTGCTGCAATTCGACCAAAGTCTATTCAATGGAAGTTTGGAAATTCGACAACAGTGCTTTTAGACAGTAAATTCGTCATTTTCAATCCGCCACACTTTATAGGGTGAAACTAATAAAAAAAATGTAAAACATGTTTTTTTTGTGTGTTTTTTTCTTGGTAATATCATATCTATTTATATTAGAAGGGATTAGGTACTTGGTTTGTCTTTTTTGGAGGCACAAGTATTATTTATATATTTTTTAAAATAATATTATTTTGTTTTTTGGATGGAATGGTAAAATCCCTGAAAAAAATGGCGTGGGGTCCCCCCTCCAAAGCATAACCAGCCTCGGGCTCTTCAAGCTGGTCCTGGTTCTAAAAATGCGGGGAAAAAATTGACAGGGGTTCCCCCGTATTTTTAAAACCAGCACCGGGCTCTGCGCCTGATGCTGGTGCAAAAAATACGGGGGACAAAAAGAGTAGGGGTCCCCCGTATTTTATACACCAGCATCGGGCTCCACTAGCTGGACAGATAATGCCACAGCCGGGGGTCACTTTTATGCAGCGCCCTGCGGCCGTGGCATTAAATATCCAACTAGTCACCCCTGGCCGGGGTACCCTGGGGGAGTGGGGACCCCTTCAATCAAGGGGTCCCCCCCCCAGCCACCCAAGGGCCAGGGGTGAAGCCCGAGGCTGTCCCCCCCATCCAAGGGCTGCGGATGGGAGGCTGATAGCCTTGAGAAAAATGTCAGAATATTGTTTTTTCCAGTAGTACTACAAGTCCCAGCAAGCCTCCCCTGCAAGCTGGTACTTGGAGAACCACAAGTACCAGCATGCGGGAGAAAAACGGGCCCGCTGGTACCTGTAGTTCTACTGGGGAAAAAATACCCAAATAAAAACAGGAGACCGACACCGTGAAAGTAAAACTTTATTTCACACGTCGACACACACATACTTACCTATGTTCACACGCCGACATCGGTCCTCTTCTCCAAGTAGAATCCAGGGGTACCTGAAAAGAAAAGATAAATACACTCACCTCATCCATGGTCCAGAGGTAAATCCACGAACTTGTCAAAAAAACAAACCGGACACCCGTACCACACGGACTGAAAGGGGTCCCATGTTGACACATGGGACCCCTTTCCACGAATGCAGAGAAACCCCCCCATGACAGCTGTCACTGAAAGGTCTCGTAAGCCAATCAGCGAGTGCAACGTCCTTGCACTCTGCTGATTGGCTCTGTGCGCATCTGAGCTGACAGCGCATCGCAAAGCCTCTCCATTATATTCAATGGTGGGAACTTTGCGGCTAGCGATGGGGTCACCCGCCGGTCAGCGGCTGACCGCGGGTAACCCCACCACTGACGGCAAAGTTCCCACCATTGAAAGTAATGGGAGAGGCTTTGCGATGCGCTGTCTGAGGTCACACGCGCACAGCCAATCAGGTGAGCGCCACGGAGGTAGCGCTTCCTGATTGGCTGAAGGGACCTCAGTGACAGGAGTCACGTGGTGTCCCGGCATTCGGGGAAAGGGGTCTGATGTGTAAACATGGGACCCCTTTCAGTCCGGCATGGTACGGGTGTTCGTGTTTTTTTTTTAACAAGTACGTGGATTATCTCCCGGACACTGGATTGAGGTGAGTCTAATTTTTTTCACAGGTACCTCGGATCGTCGGAGACTGTGACAGTCGGCGTGTCAACATAGGTAAGTATGTGTGTGTCGGCAGTGTGTAATAAAGTTGTACTTGTCAAGGTGTGTGTCTCCTGTTTTTATTTGGGTATTTTTTTTCCAGTAGTACTACAGGTTCCAGCGGGCCTGTTTTTCTCCCGCATGCTGGTACTTGTGGTTCTCCAAGTACCAGCTTGCGGGGGAGGCTTGCTGGGACTTGTAGTACTACTGGAAAAAACAATATTCTGTCATTTTACTCAAGGCTATCAGCCTCCCATCCGCAGCCCTTGGATGGGGGGGACAGCCTCGGGCTTCACCCCTGGCCCTTGGGTGGCTGGGGGGGGACCCCTTGATTGAAGGGGTCCCCACTCCCCCAGGGTACCCCGGCCAGGGGTGACTAGTTGGATATTTAATGCCACGGCCGCAGGGCGCTGTATAACAGTGACCCCCGGCTGTGGCATTATCTGTCCAGCTAGTGGAGCCCGATGCTGGTGTAAAAAATACGGGGGACCCCTACTCGTTTTGTCCCCCGTATTTTCTGCACCAGCATCAGGCGCAGAGCCCGGTGCTGGTTTTAAAAATACGGGGGATCCGCTGTCAATTTTGACCCCGGATTTTTAAAACCAGGACCAGCTCGAAGAGCCCGAGGCTGGTTATGCTTTGGAGGGGGGACCCCACGCCATTTTTTTCCGTGTTTTTCCCGTTTTTTCCCATTTTTTTTAAATTGCGGCAAAATCCGGCAAATCGGACGTTTTTCGCCCGCGGGACTGTCGAATCCGTTTTTCATTGAATATGGTGAATTCCGGCAGCCACCTGCCGGAATTCACCTGTCGAATTGTGTCGAATTAAAAAACGGTGATAATTTGCCACGATTCGCTGTGAATTGCATATACCCCTATACCTTTAAACTCATAGTAGGGACCTTCACATACCTACACTTTATTCACTTTACTATCACTATTTTGGCCAACAATATACCAACAACCTCTTATGACATATTATATTTTATTATACTGTAATGATCGTTTACTGCATCTGCACCTTCTTTGTCTGTGTATACTACTTAATTCTCAGCAGCATAGCACCTTTCATTACTGGAGGGTGTACAATTTAGAACCATTTCCCCTACTATGTATATGTGTAGAAATACACACCTGAGGTCTGAGAATGCAGCAAATCTGGATTGCCCCCCTCCCCCCACCACCCTCTGTTTTTAAGCAGGGAAACCAGCATTGACTGCACTGTGACACAGGCATAATTCTAGGTAAGTCCTATTTATTTATATATAGTGTCAGAAAATTTGGGGTTGGCATTTGGACGTGGGGTCCCCCATGCCTGTTCTGGCTGGTCTGTCTCAGGGCATCACCATTTAAACACACAGTCACTTTTTATATCATGTTTGTCTATTATTTATGTATGCACATTTTTTTCACATACTCTCTACCTTTAAACTTTTAGTAGGGAACTTCACATACCTACACTTTATATCACTTTACTATCACTATTTTTTAGTGTGATACCCTGGGGGGTCCTTTGCTGGATCATGTTTGGGGGTTCCCTGCATTCCAGATGTTGGCCCCATAGTGTTAGGGACCTGCTCGACAAGAAGTGACCTGTTCGATTGGTGGGCAGGTACCTGTTCGATTGGTGGGCAGGTTGATATCATTGGCCAACGATATACCAATAACCTCTTATGACACATTATATTTTATTATACTGTAATGATCGTTTAGTGCATCTGCACCCTCTTTGTCTGTGTATACTACTTTATTCTCAGCAGCATAGCACCTTTCATTACTGGAGGGTGTGCAATTTACAACCATTTCCCCTCCCAGCAGGCATATGCAGAAATCACTGACAACTGAGAAATGAAGGGCTGCAGCCTGACCAGCAGACCGACAGGCCTCCTTTGCAGAATATTGAAATCTTCAGTGATATAAAGCCGGGTTATGAGACATATGGAAATAAAGTTCACAGGGTATTTGTGGCACGGGTGGAAGTTGACAGAATCCACGTGTAGCTGCAGACCGGGTGAAGAGGGATATAATTGAATGTATGAATCAGTATTGTAACACTAGAGTGTTCAGTACACCTCAGCCTAAATCAAATAGTTGGTACAGAGTCCAGGAAAATGAATGGGTCAACTGCAATATTCCTATTAATAGTGATGCAGAGTTAGTTGTGGGCAATAAGTATCATATCCAGGCAAACAAAAAAATCTGAATGCAGGAGTTAAGAGTGCCGCCGCTGTAATGTTCTGAATAATGATAATGGCACCTGTTGCGCCTCTTACCTACCCTACAATGTAGGGACGTTTTGTGGGGAAAGTTAGGAGAGGTAATGGCCGCAAAAGGCACTTATATGTAGGTGTGTGCAGGAGCTCAGCAAAAGTACTACTGCTCCCAGTCCCAGTCAGGCGACGCCCCCAGTTAAAATATTTTTTTAAACAAGAGATCAAGGGGGCGTGGCCTGGACGGGCATGGAGTAGCACTTGCACTGTGCAGCTCTCCAGCCACTTAATCCTGTTTTAATATCCCGTACTCCCCCCCCTGGGTCTAGTACTGGGGCCATCGCTCCATAAACATCTCCTGTCCCCCCTGGAGCGGGTTTGAGCCAGCTGCCGCGGATTCCTGTGGTCCTGGAGCCCTATATGCCTGGCGGGCCCTGACCTACGCTGGGCTGGCATGTGAGGCCGCTACCTCGCGCTCTCGTCTTACCGGAAGTCCGGCTCCTGCTACCCGCCGCCGCCCGCTTTGGCCAGCCATGTCCCTGGTGAACGGGAGTGCGGGACTCTCATCTGCCACCCCGTCAGCCTGTTGGAGTGTCCGGGGGGTGTCTTGTGTGGGGCTGCCTGGACCACCCTGATTGCCTGGAAGGAGCAACACCGTGTTGTCCAAAATGGTGAGAGGCCGTCAAAATAGTGCGGTGGCGGGAGCGATGGATAAGTTTGTCCGTAACCCTGGTCCTCAGCAGCAGAGGGGAGAGACTAAGATCTGATGCATCGCCCCCATCTCCTGCGTATAGTTCCGCCTCCTCTGACCCTCCGGATGCTGCACTGCAGAGAGTATCGGATGCGGTGACTGCCAGCGAGGCGCATCTAGCTGATAAAATTGGGCAAGTGCAGTCTGATCTCTCCATTATTCATCAGGACCTTCAGCGGGTGAGAGAGAGAGTGGGAGAGGCTGAGACCCGTATATCCAATGTTGAATACTCTGTCGGCCAGCTGGGTCGTCGCACTGATGCTTTGGAATCTCACTGCCACTGATTAAACAGTCCATCCTAATATGGAAATTGGTGCACTCTGTGATGCATGGTCACGGTGTTGATCCTGATACCCCACTAGATAATGCTTACGGGTTGCCGGAACTGTGTCAACTTCAGGTCCGGGAGGTCTGGGGAAACTGGGGAGTGTATTCTTTGGGCCATTTATATAGTGGTGGGATCCTTAACTCATTCCACAACTTCAATAAGCGCACAATGTCCCCTCAGGGTTCTTCTTTCGATTCCTTCAGCTGAGACACGCTTTAGCTGCCCAGTTTCCGAATGGCCCTCCGGTCCTCGTTGATTCCCAGGTCAAATTAATGCTGCAGACGCTGGACTCGGGACACCTGGTTTCTAATATATATGGCCGCATTCTCCAGATGCCCCATACTGACCCTCTAGCTTCTCTTCGGAGTAGGTGGGAGTCGGATGTGGGTCTGTTGTCAGATGATGCATGGAACACTGCTATGGAATCCCATCGGATCTCCACTTCCTCTGTTAGATACCAGCAAATACAATTATATATACTGCATAGGGTGTATATGACCCCGGTGAGGTTAGCACATATTGGGGGGTCTCATAGCTCACGGTGCCCTAAGTGTGGAGCCATGGGTGCCGACTTCTGGCATCTGCTTTGGTTGTTCCCTAGCATATCTTCGTTCTGGAAGGCTGTTATACGTACCATAATTGATACAGGTATCCCCTCTTCCATATTCACGCCTGTGCTGTGTACACTGCTGATTGTGGACGAGGAAGCTTTAGACCCACCCAGCAGGTGATATGTCATCAATTTATGTGCCCCGGCTAGGGTCTGAATAGCCCGGCTGTGGCTGGCTGGTGAGGCCCCGGCACCTAGGGCTTGGATATCTCTGGTCAACGAAACTATTGCACACAAAAAATTCGTGTTCCTGGCTAGGAAGGTGGAAAGAAAATTGTTTACAATATGGGGTAGGTGGATGGACTCCAGATATTTTAAGGATAAATAAAGTTCAGATTTGTATTTATTTTCTTATTTTATTCTGGGATGTTTTGGAGGTGGGTACTCTCGCGGCCGGCCTTGCTATGTTGTATTTCGATATACTGTGTTTACTCTGCTATGCTTATGCCTATATTGGAAGTGGCTTGTTTGGGTTGTGTTACTCCCAGAAGCCGACGCTTTGCGACTGTATGACCCATGAGACAATTTACCCGCTTGATGTACCATGGGCCTTATGAATGTACCGCTGTCTATGTTTTTTGTTTGTTTTTTTTGTGTATGTTTGTAGTCTTCAGTTTGTTTTTGTGTAAGTTGTTAATGTAAAATCAAAAACTCAAATAAAAATTATTGAATTTAAAAAAAACAAACAAGAGATCAAGTAAAATGGAAAAGAAACAATTAATTATAAACTTTCTTTTAAGATACCTAAATACATGCCAGCATTTAAATATTTCATATTAACAATGTTAAGTGTATGTTATTATTTATGAATGGGCTAATTATTGCATAGAATTAATGTGGCCTTTATTGATTTATTTCAGTTTGACCATCACTACCAGACCAGATAAATTTCATGGAAGGACCTCACCGGTGGATCTCTAAGATGTAATAACATTTGTGATCCCTTCATAGATCTTCACAGGGTCCCCAACATTGCTCATGAAATCATGTCAGGACTTGGTCCTTCAGTTGCATTGCCAGAAGAAATGGGGAACGGGACTTTTCTGGAATTATTCCCCACCTCTCTTTCAACTTCAGTGGATTCCTCGTCATCGGCAACCAATCGTTTATCAAACGTTTATGTATATGTGTCCATCTTTCTCAGCCTGCTAGCTTTTCTCCTACTGCTGCTAATCATTGCTCTTCAAAGACTAAAAAATATTATCTCCTCAACGTCGTCTTATCCAGAATATACTAGTGATGCAGGGAGCTCCTTCACTAATTTAGAAGTTTGTAGTATCTCCTCCCAGCGGTCTTCTTTTTCTAACCTTTCTTCATAAGAAAAGATAAAATAGAATTCCTAAAGAAAGGGAACGTGGAAATATTGCATGTGACTCACACCTTTGATTCTGAATAGACATCCCTCATTCTCTTTGAAATGATGCTGCTTTTTAACTCAATTTTGCTTTTGTCGTTTATTCGTTTCATCTGCTCCGTACCCAATTTCAGTTAACTTGAATGTTTCCGTTGTTAAATAAACTTATAAAGCAAATGTAGTCCCTCTAATCAGGCACTCACGGAGATCAAAACTTTTTAGGTTTAGAACTTTTGATGTAAACAGCAACCTGAGCTTTTACACCTGCATATAACCTACTGCACGATGTGAATGTACGTCTGTGAGTCTTATGTTTGCTGTTAAGATTTTACATTCATGAGTTTTCGGCAGATATGTTCATTTTTAATAGAGCACAATTTTGAGAGTATATTCTCTGTAATTCTGCATTCTTCTGTAATCTTGCATCAGCAAGAATAATTATAGCTCAATGCGCTGTAGTATTAACCGAATGGCATGTAAAGTATTGGCACTGCATTGGAACTACTCACCCAATTAGAGGCATAGCCAGCTGGCTATAATGAGGCAACTGGAGGCAGCTGTCTAGAGCAGAAAGTTTTGGGGACGCTCCAAATATAGGAAATCATTAAAAAAACAAAAGTCTAAAGAAGTCGTTTCTAGTGGCTTTGGTATATTAAGTTGATAGTGAGCAGGTCAACAGTCATAATGTCAACATTAGACTGTCGACATTTCATAAGTGTCAACATGCTGAATGTCTGCATAGTGAATGTCGACATTCAGCATTTTTGACACCTATGAAATGTCAACACGGTCACAATGTCATCAATCTACATGGTCGAGTCACATTACTATGAGCACCAGCTAATAGCCAGAGTATCCACTGTGTGCAACATGGCAGCAGCTAGGCAGGCTGAACTGTCGTTAAGACACATGTCTGGTAGGCCCAGGTTCATTTTGACACTGTATCTCATCGGTCGGCCCTCACGCACCTTTGTAGCCGACGTTCACCTCTCACATCAGTTGCACGTGGTGCTCTGCAGTTTCCACGTTGGTTATTCACAATGGTACCATTTGTTCAGTTACAATACACCTTCATCAAAGCAGCACACGGACAATTTACAAACTGCGCTGTTTCAGAGATATTGCCACCCTTGGCCTGAAAGCCCATAATCATCCCTTTTTGCAACTCGGATAAATCGCCTCTTTTTTCCATGAGAGCAATGAGTGATATGTGTGGAGACAGCACTTCGCACACTTTATATACCCACTATAAATATACAGGTTGAGTATCCCATATCCGGAATGCTCGGGACCAGGAGCATTCCGGATATGGGATTTTTTCCGGATAACAGATTACCTGTTATCTGTATGGGTTTCGGGGATCCAGCGAGTCGGCAGGGGGGACCGCCGTGAGCCCAGCACGACGGCGAGGGTCCCGGGGGAACTGGCGCATCAGTGGGGGAGTCCGAGGGGTCAGTGGCGGGTACTGGGAGTCAGTGGCGGTGAGGGAATGGCTGCAAAGCCACTCCCCCACCTGTCTATGATTGGCCACAGACTCCAGTGACGTCATGACGCCGGCCGCGTCATGACGTCACTACAGGACTGAAATATTCCGGTTTTCGGAATATTTCGGTTAACGGGTGTCCGGATAACGGATACCCGACCGGTACTCACTTTCCCCTAATGCCTCCCTAACCCTCCCTTCTAGCAGCCTAGACTTAACCCTCTCCCCCTTCCCCCACAGCTTATCCCTAACTCTTCGGTGGTACCTAAACCTAATCCCCCTGCCCGCAGTCTAAACCTAACCCTCCCCTCCCTGCAGCCTAAACCTAACCCTCCCCGGGAATGCCTAAACTTAACTCCCCCTCCCTGTAGCCTAAACCTGACCCTCCCCTCCCTGCAGCCTAAACCCTCCCCACCCCTCCCTGAAGCCTAAACCTTACCTAACCCTCCCTGCAGATGCCTAAACCTAACTCTCCCTCCCGGCAGCCTAACCCTGACCATCCTTCCCTGCAGTCTTACCCTGGGGTAATTTAGAATTGATCGTAGCAGCAAATTTGTTAGCAGATGGGCAAAAGCATATGCACTGCATAGGGGCAGATATAACATGTGCAGAGAGAGTTAGATTTGAGTGGGTTATATTGTTTCTATGCAGGATAAATACTGGCTGCTTTATTTTTACAATGCAATTTAGATTTCAGTTTGAACACACGCCATCCAAATCTAATTCTCTCTGCAGATGTTATATCTGTATCCCCCCCTCCCCCCTGCAGTGCACATGGTTTTACCCATCTGCTAACAAATTTGCTGCTACAATCAGGTCTGAATTAGGCCCCCTAACCCTCCCTGCAGCCTAACCCTACCACCCTCCCCCCACCCTTGCCGCCTAAACCTACCCCTGTGGCTTACCTCTCAGGCTGGCTGGAAGAAGTTCGTTCAGGATTCCAGTGGTCAGAATTCTGGCGCCGGGCTTGTGATCCAATTCAGGATATAGTGGCAGATGCTCAATTAACAGTAACCAGATTTAAATCCCACACAATATTAGAATTCAGAGATCTCAGTTACATATATTTGCGCAAATGTGTTAATAAGCCCCAAAGCCGCATCAAGGCCTCTCTGTATATTTGGGGTCCCTAGCGCTATATCTAGGTGCAGGGTGTGGCACCCCAAAAAATTAGCATAAGCCAGAAAGCCCAGGGCAGCATAACAGTGAAAAAACTATAGTGTTAATAAATTAGTGTTAGGAAGCCGAGTCTATGTCATGACATGTATTGATATTCATCTATGTCAGGAGATATTTTTACATGGGTCTATGTCATGACATGTCTTAACATATATCTACAGTATATTCATGACATACATTGATGTTCATATTGATATTTATGACATATATCGATATAGTCTATGTCATGACATTTATGATATTCATCTACATCTTGACATATATCGACTCTGGTCTATCTCATGACATGCCATGACATATATCATTATGAGTCTATTTCATGACATGGGTCTATGTCATGACATATATTGACATGGGTCTTTGTCATGACATGTATAGACATGGGACATATATAGTGGCAGATGCTCAATTAGCTTAGTGATATCATTCAGGTGCTTGAAAGGGAGGGGTATTTCTAAGCAAGAAAAAAAGGCATTTTGTTTCCCCCAGCACCCAAAATGATAACAGTAACCAGATTTAAATCCCACACAATATTGGAATTCAGAGATCTCAGTTACATATATTTGCCCAAATGTATGAATAAGCCCCAAAGCCGCATCAAGGCCTCTCTGTATATTTGGGGTCCCATGCGCTATATCTAGGTGCAGGGAGTGGCACCCAAAAAAATCAGCATAAGCAAATATATTTAACCCGAGATCTCTGAATTCTAATATTGTGTGGGATTTAAATCTGGTTACTGTTATCATTCAGGGTGCTGGGGGAAACAAAATGCCTTTTTTTCCATGCTTAGAAATACCCCTCCCTTTCAAGTACCTAAATGATATCACTAAGCTAATTGAGCATCTGCCACTATATATGTCTGTTGTGAGAGGCAGAGAAGTTCCTGCATTAGGAGGAGGTACAGGCTCTGACATGCCATATGGAGCATTATGGGGTTGCTCCAAGGTAGGTAGCTCTTAGCTTAGATATATTGTAGTAAGGAGCCATTATCATGTGGCTCCTTGCTGGTTAATCATAGACCCAGATTGGGGTAATGAGGTGTGAGGTGTGGTGCCCCTGGACTGGCTGAGCTGGATGGCTTTAGTGTGGCATACCTTTACATTCCATTAACACTTATCACTTATTCATTTCTTTACTACTATTTCTCCATTTTAATTACATCTCATTTTTGTATCACTTTCTTTATAGTTTCGGTTTCCTAACACTAATTATTAACACTATAGTTTTTTCACTGGTATGCTGCCCTGGGCTTTCTGGCTTATGCTGATTTCTTGGGGTGCCAAACCCTGCACCTAGATATAGCGCTAGGGACCCCAAATATACAGAGAGGCCTTGATGCGGCTTTGGGGCTTATTAATACATTTGCGCAAATATATGTAACCGAGCTCTCTGAATTCTAATATTGTGTGGGATTTAAATCTGGTTACTGTTATCATTCAGGGTGCTGGGGGAAACTAAATGCCTTTTTTCCATTCTTAGAAATACCCCTCCCTATCAAGCACCTGAATGATATCACTAAGCTAATTAAGCATCTGCCACTATATATATTTGTTGAGCTGAAGCTACATCTGTGAGAATGCAACCTATGATTATCGGACGTGCAGGTGCAGAGATATGCGCAGATCATGCGCGGCTGCGATTTATCACGGATTCTGAAGTGCAAAAATATGGAAATGGTAGTTTAAGCATTCCCCTTGTGCACTACCGTGTAACGGATTTCACAAGCCTTGTGATGCACACTTGCATATGTGAGCACTGCTCAAGTGCGCTGAGGGGGAGATTTGATTACTCCACCATCGGTCACAAAATAAACTCCTTAAGAAGCCCATGGCTGGCACACATCACCTGTGGCTGTGGTCCTGGGAAAGAGATTGCAGCTGCATGCCGAAATACGCACAACTTGGCTCCTTTCACTATTTATAGGTAATAAAATATTTTTAGATCAATGTTATCATTTAAGTAAATCCATAGAACTACTTATATATAAAATGGAAACTTTTCTAAATACATGCAACTTCATTGGCCTGCCCCGAAAACAGCCATAATACATCTGTGTTTCCTGCAACACTCCCCCCCAATGCCGCGTCACCACCGCCTGACGCCCATCGCCTGTCAATCATGAAGCGAACCCATTCTGCTAGCATGCGCACTGCAGCCGCAGTGTGTGCAGATGTCTAAAAATCGTCTATTTGCGCTTAGTGTTATTAACACATATTCAAAATTCATGTGATGGACTTTGGAACATGTGCGCTACGCATAATGTATAACCACAATAATGGTAAGGCCGCCTTCACAGGCTGCAAGCAGAGGCACATGTTCACCATATATAATGTTATGCAAATATTTTTGTTATACTTTATTTATACAGTGCTAACATATTACATGTCTCTTTGCAAACAATGGCCCTCATTAAGTTTGCATCGCAGTGTACCAAAAATCGTAATCGATCGATTTTCTGTACACTATGCATGTGCTGCAGCTGCATTGCGCACGTGTTTGCATTCATGGTGTGATCGCATCCCTGAAGGATGCAAACACACTATGAGTGACAGCGGTGGCCAACGAGGGGACAGTGCTGCGGCATTGCACGGGGAAGGGGGTGTTCGCAAAAATGGGGGGCGGTGTTGGAGCATTTTCTGCGGCTGCAGGAAGTCATCTTTAATTTCAGCATCAGCGATGCAATCTTTTTTTCAAAATCTGCAATCCAAACTGAATAGAGTCTAATGTTTTGAAATCATTTACATCTATGCCTGCCAAAATGGAGTTTACAGCATATCTTCTATGACTGTGATACATTATTTGTAGGGATGAGCGGGTTCGGTTCCCTGAGAACCGAACCCTACTGAACATTACGCCCGAGCGCGGATCCGAGCCCGGCTCGGGACTTCCCGCCAGACTCAGAAACGAGAACGGGGCAAAACGTCCTCATCCCTCTGTCGGATTCTCGTGTGTTTTGGATTCCATATAAGCGTCATCGCCATCTTCACTCCAGTCCTGGAGAGTGTAGCGAGAGGACGTGTCTCCTCAGTGTCTGTGCGGGAAAGTGGTATGGCGCGTGGAGTGGCAACCTCCTCTTATGTGTCATTCTAGTGCTGTCTTGTGCTGCATCAGTCCAGTGGTGGTATCTTGTGCAGCTATAAGGCCACTGCTGCTGTATAAGTCCAGTCCAGTGGTGCTGTCTTGTGCTGCATCAGTCCAGTGGTGGTGTCCTGTGCTGCCATAAGTCCAGTGATGCTGCTGTATAAGTCCAGTGCAGTGGTGCTGTGTTGTGCTACATCAGTCCAGTGGTAGTGTCCTGTGCTGCCATAAGTCCAGTGGTGGTGTCCTGTTACTGTACTGCCATAAGCCCAGTGCTGCTGTATACGTCCAGTGCAGTGGTGCTGTGTTGTGCTGCATCATTCCAGTGGTGGTGTCCTGTGCTGTCATAAGTCCAGTGGTGGTGTCCTGTGCTACCATAAGTCCAGTGGTGCTGCTGTATAAGTCCAGTGCAGTGGTGCTGTGTTGTGTTGCATCAGTCCAGTGGTGGTGTCCTGTGCTGCTATAAGTCCAGTGGTGGTGTCCTGTGCTGCCATAAGTCCAGGAATACTGCCGTATAAGTCCAGGGGTACTGCCATATAAGTCCAGTCCAGTGGTGACCTGTATAAGTTCAGATGTACTGCCTTATAAGTCCAGGTGTACTGCCATATAAGTCCAGTCCAGTGGTGCAGCGTATAAGTTCAAGGGTACTGCCATATAAGTACAGTGATACTGCCGTATAAGTCCAGGGGTACTGCTCTATAAGGCCAGTCCAGTGGTGCAGCCGTATAAGTCCAGTGGTACTGCTGTATAAGTCCAGGGGTATTGCCGTATAAGTTCAGGGGTCCTGCCGTATAAGTTCAGTGGTACTACCTTATAAGTCCAGGGGTACTGATGTATAAGTTCAGGAGTACTGCCGTACAAGTCCAGTGGTACTGCTGTATAAGTCCAGTGGTACTGCAGTATAAAATCAGTCCAGTGGTGCAGCTGTATAAGTACAGGGGCACTGCCATATAAGTCCATGGGTACTGTTGTATAAGTTCAAGGGTACTGCCATATAAGTCCAGTGGTACTGCTGTAGAAGTCTAGTCCAGTGGTGCAACCATATAAGTTCAGTAGTACTGCCGTATAAGTTCAGGGGTACTGCCGTATAAGTCCAGTGGTACTGCCATATAAGTCCAGTGGTACTGCCGTATTAGTCCAGTTGTACTGCCGTATAAGTCCAGGGGTACTGCCATATAAGTCCAGTGGTACTGCCGTATTAGTCCAGTTGTACTGCCGTATAAGTCCAGGGGTACTGCCGTATAAGTCCAGTCCAGTGGTGCAGCCGTATAAGTTCAGGTGTACTGCCGTATAAGTCCAGGGGTACTGCCATCTAAGTCCAGTGGTACTGCCGTATAAGTCCAGTGGTACTGCCGTATAAGTCCAGTGATACTGCCGTATAAGTCCAGTGGTACTGCTGTATAAGTCCAGGGGTTCTGCCATGTAAGTCCAGTCCAGTGGTGCAGCCGTATAAGTTCAGGAGTACTGCCGTATAAGTCCAGGGGTACTGACATATAAGTTCAGGGGTACTGCTGTATAAGTCCAGTCCGGTGGTGCAGCCGTATACGTCCAGGGGTACTGCCGTATAAGTCCACCAATATTGTGAATTTTTTGAGGCGTGCAGGAGATACTGTCGGTGGTCCGAAAAATTGCGGGCCACTTGCGACATTCAGCCACTGCTTGACACTCCTAGATGGGCCAGGTGTTTGTGCCGCACACTTGTGTCAATTAGCAAAGTCATCCAGCTACCTCATTGCACATCTTTTTCTTCTTTGCATGATGTGCTGTTTGGGGCCTAGTTTTTAAATCTGCCATCCTGTCTGACACTGCAGTACCAGTCCTAGATGGGCCAGGTGTTTGTGCCGCCCACTTGTGTCGCTTAGCAAAGTCATCCAGCTACCTCGGTGCAACCTTCTGGCATAAAAACAATATTGTGAGATGTTCAGAATAGATTGGAAATGAGTGGAAATGAATGCTATTGAGGTTAATAATACCGTAGGATCAAAATTACCCCAAATTATGTGATTTTAGCTGTTTTTAGGTTTTCAAAAATCATCCAGATCCAAAACCAAAATATGAAAGGGTGGTTTTGACAAAACCAATCCATATACATATATATATATATATATATATATATATATATATATACTACACACACACATACTATAGAGATATATACACATGTATATAACATTTTATATATATTTAACTATATATAGGTGTATACTGTGCATATACATGCATACATATGTATACAACACACACATAGATATATAGATACAAAAACATGTATATGTGTATACTGTATATAACTATATGTGTGTGTAGTGTATATACATATGTACTGTGTGTGTGTATATATATATGTATATATATATATACACCCACATATACATATATTTTTATATATGTGTATATATACCGCTACGTATCTAGTGTGTGTGTATGTATATATGTATATATATATATATATATATATATATATGTGTGTGTATATATAGACAATCAATGGTGCGGCACTCACAGACTCTTGATAAATAAATCACAGGCAGTACTGTGCAGCGGGAGTTGCCAGCCTGCTGTACTGGTTACATACTCTGCTTATGTGTCCACGTGGAGTGCACCCGGTTACTGCACCCACCGCCGCTGGACCCTGCAGGGCGCCCACGTAGGGTGCAATGCACACAGTTCCCATAGCCGCCACTGGAGCCCACCGGACGCCCTTGTGTGGTGCACCTGGTTCCCGAACCTGCCAGCGCTGGAGCCCGCCGGGCGCCCACATGGGGTGCACCCGGTTAACATAGCCGCCACCACTGGAGCCCACCAGGTGCCCACGTGGGGCGTGCCCAGTTCCTGCATCCAACGCCGCTAGAGCCCGCTGGGCGCCCACGTAGGGTGCGTCCAGTACCCAAACATTCGGCTGCTGGAGCACACAGTTCTCTACCTGCTTTTTGAAAATGGCCTCATTTTATTGGCATCATCAGAGTGACCTGTTGTAAGTATTTTGGTGCTAAACCCACCTTCAGATACATCTGACTAAAAATATGCTTTTATGTATGTTCATAACTTTCTTGTGTACCTCCTGAGGGCATATTCCTCCACTTCTTCATTAGGCCCTTAATGTTTACTGTGGAGCATAAAATGGTGTCAGGGGCATTACACTGATACTCTAGGGCACCTTGATTTAAAAACGTTTGGGAACCACTGGTAGAGGAACTGATATCACTTCCAGGGAGGCCAGGCGTTCCAAGTTGGCCACATGTAGGGCCTAATTCAGATCTGATCGCAGCAGCAAATTTGTTAGCTAATGGGCAAAACCATAGGGCTAAATGTGTTTTCGCACAGCGGGCGATCAGGTCTGAACTACGCATGCGTATGCACCGCAATGCGCAGGCGTGACGGACTGCAACAACGGGGATACAAACGCTGAAGCGATTGCAGCGGCTGAGTTAGTCCTGGGCTGTGCAGACACTGCACAAAATCAGTTTGTACAGCTCGGCAGCACGTCATCGCACACTTGCACAGCTAAAATACACTCCCCCTGTAGGCGGCGACTATCTGATCGCAGCAGTGCAAAAATCGCCTGCCAGCGTTCAGGTCTGAATTACCCCCCATGTGCACTGCAGGGGAGGGGGGGGGGCAGATATAACATGTGCAGAGAGAGTTAGATTTGGGTAGGTTATTTTGTTTCTGTGCATGGTAAATACTGGCTGCTTTATTTTTACACTGCAATTTATGTGTTGGCGCTGTTGGAAATAATTGAGCATTTAAGTGCTGGGTTTTCTATTTTTTAAACACATGCATACATACACGCATACACACATAAAATATATATACAGCACTGATCACACCCCATATCAGTAGCCACACACCCACCATGCTGGTCACACCCCCTGCAGTGGCACATAATAGGCCCTTCAGAAATTTCAGCTCCAGGCCCATGAGGACCTTAATCTAGCACTGGTATCGGATCATGGCCCTCATTCCGAGTTGATCGGTCGCAAGGCGAATTTAGCAGAGTTACACACGCTAAGCCGCCGCCTACTGGGAGTGAATCTTAGCTTCTTAAAATTGCGACCGATGTATTCGCAATATTGCGATTACTAACTACTTAGCAGTTTCTGAGTAGCTCCAGACTTACTCTGCCTGTGCGATCAGTTCAGTGCTTGTCGTTCCTGGTTGACGTCACAAACACACCCAGCGTTCGCCCAACCACTCCCACCGTTTCTCCGGCCACTCCTGCGTTTTTTCCGGAAACGGTAGCGTTTTCAGCCACACGCCCCTGAAACGCCGTGTTTCCGCCCAGTAACACCCATTTCCTGTCAATCACATTACGATCGCCGGAGCGAAGAAAAAGCCGTGAGTAAAAATACTTTCTTCATAGTAAAGTTACTTGGCGCAGTCGCAGTGCGAACTTTGCGCATGCGTACTAAGCGGATTTTCACTGCGATGCGATGAAAAAGAACGAGCGAACAACTCGGAATGAGGGCCCATGTGTACACACTACAAACGATGTCACACGATGTCTAGAAACAAAGTCATCACTGGAGTTCAAAACCACACAATATCACCTCATCAGGACTGCATGCAGTCTGACGTACGACGTCGCATGCGATCCGTGGGAGCGAGCATCATACGTCAGATCATGCATACACATTATGCAATATCATTTAGGACTGAACAATGAGGGTAATTCAGACCTGATCGCTAGGGTGCGTTTTTTGCAGATTTTTCATTGCAGCTCCTGAAGCCGTGAGGAAAAGTCCACATCTATCGCTTAGTGCGTAGGGTAAATACCGCTAATTGAATCGGCCAGCATGGGTAATTAGCTGCAGAGTAATCCCTACGGATAATTGGATTTCCCCCCTAAGAATAAACTATTTGGAAGAGACTATAATGGACATTATGCAGGGAGCTAATTTAATATGAGTTAATATCTCTTTAGGCACTGTTTACATTGGTGATTTGTGGATAGCATATCAAGAATTGATGACGTGTTGCCACCATTGTGGGGGAGGGACAAGGCCTGGATCTCCATCAGAGTACATAGATTTTCTGGCCTCTTGGCAGCTCCTGTGGCGGCCGGCTTGCACGATCCCATGAGTCGATGGCGTTGGACACAGATCGGATCAGTAACGCCTCCTGTTGCATTACCATATTAGTGCTATCGCTGCAGCTTCCATGCCATGTAAGCAGCAATTATACTGTAGCAACTCCAACCAGGGCCGGCTCCAGGCCTACTAGCACCCTGAGCGAGAAAATGTAAAAGTGCCCCCCCCCCCATGCGCGCGCAGAAGCCGCGCGCGCTCCTGGAAAAGTGGGTGTGGCCTCCTGAAAAAGTGGGCGTGGTCTCGTCCCCCAGCAGTGTCAGCTACACATGACATGCCCTCCAGCAGTGCCAGCTACACGTGATAGTGTTCACTTTTTAGGGCAGGTTGCTGATCACAGGGAGGGCACATTTTTAAGTTAGGTGGGCAAAATGATGTACATACTGTAATGCTTGTTGTTCCCATTTCCACACGCTAAAGCATGGACAGTGCGCGCAAAAATTTAGGGGAGTTACTTCGTGGGGAAGGTGCGTAGCCACATTATAGTGGCAATTCACATTACACCACACAGTAGTGCAGCTAGTACACATTGCACCAGGTAGAACCTCCTATAAGAGCACGTTAGACACATTGCGCCAGGTAGAGCACTGAGACACACTGCCCAGCCACAGACGCCTAGCGGGAACACTACATGATATGCCCCCCAGCAGTGCCAGCTACACATGACATGCCCCCCAGCAGTGCCAGCTACACATGACATGCCCCCCAGCAGTGCCAGCTACACGTGACATGACCCCCAGCAGTGCCAGCTACATAAATGGCCACACAGTTCCAGATGGATAAATGCCCCCACAGAGCCAGATATGCCCCCACGGAGCCAGATATGCAATGCCCCCACAGAGCCAGAAATGCCCCCACAGAGCCAGAAATGCCCCCACGGAGCCAGATATGCCCCCACGGAGCCAGAAATGCCTCCACAGTGCCAGAAATGCCCCCACAGTGCCAGAAATGCCCCCCACAGAGCCAGAAATGCCCCCACAGTGCCAGAAATGCCCCCACAGTGCCAGAAATGCCCCCCACAGTGCCAGAAATGCCCCCACAGAGCCAGATATGCCCCCACAGAGCCAGATATGCCCCCACGGAGCCAGATATGCAATGCCCCCACAGTGCCAGAAATGCCCCCACAGAGCCAGAAATGCCTCCACAGTGCCAGAAATGCCCCCACAGTGCCAGATAAATGCCCCCACAGTGCCAGAAATGCCCCCACAGTGCCAGATAAATGCCCCCACAGTGCCAGATAAATGCCCCCACAGTGCCAGATAAATGCCCCCACAGTGCCAGAAATGCCCCCACAGTGCCAGAAATGCCCCCACAGTGCCAGATATGCCCCCACGGAGCCAGATATGCAATGCCCCCACAGTGCCAGAAATGCCCCCACAGTGCCAGAAATGCCCCCACAGAGCCAGAAATGCCTCCACAGTGCCAGAAATGCCCCCACAGTGCCAGAAATGCCCCCCACATAGCCAAAAATGCCCCCTGTGTGCCAGGAATGCCCCCACAGTGCCAGAAATGCCCCCACAGTGCCAGAAATGCCCCCCACATAGCCAAAAATGCCCCCTGTGTGCCAGAAATGCCCCCACAGTGCCAGATAAATGCCCCCACAGTGCGGATCCCCCCCCCCCAAAATACCTGCGGCGCTGGGGAGGAGTACTGCTGTCCGCCTGTGTGGGAGTGCTGGCGGGTGGGAGTGCTGGCGGGCGGGCGGCCGGGCGAGTGAGCCTGAGCCTGGGTCCGGGTGCGGGCTGGCGGGCGGGCGGCCACTTGTGCAGGCGGGCTATGCGCGGCGCCGGCGTCTGACGTTAGACACCGGCGCCGCGCAGCGCGCATAGCGCACACACAGCGCGACGGGCAAATGCTGCAGCTGCACACACACAGGGCGGCTCCAGCATTGAATATGGCGGCGCCAGCGCGCGGCGCCCATTAAGGGTGGCGCCCTGCGCGGCCGCTCTATTCAAACATGCCTAGAGCCGGCCCTGACTCCAACTACAACTGAATCGGGCCCATTGTAAGACTGTGTATGCATCTGAGATTATGTTTTGTCTGAGGAAACCAGTCTCATCTGCTCATCTGACTTTATGTTCATACTATTTCTCAGACAAACACGGAAATGTGTATGCACTACCAACCATGCTGTGCAGTGCTTCTGCTCTTGCTCCTCCAGTCACCATGCTGTGCAATGCTTCTGCTCTTGCTCCTCCAGTCACCATGCTGTGCAATGCTTCTGCTCTTGCTCCTCCAGTCACCATGCTTTGCAATATTTCTGCTCTTGCTCCTCCAGTCACCATGCTGTGCAATGCTTCTGCTCTTGCTCCTCCAGTCACCATGCTGTGCAATGTTTCTGCTCTTGCTCCTCCAGTCACCATGCTTTGCAATATTTCTGCTCTTGCTCCTCCAGTCACCATGCTGTGCAATGCTTCTGCTCTTGCTCCTCCAGTCACCATGCTGTGCAATGTTTCTGCTCTTGCTCCTCCAGTCACCATGCTGTGCAATGCTTCTGCTCTTGCTCCTCCAGTCACCATGCTTTGCAATGCTTCTGCTCTTACTCCTCCAGTCACCATACTGTGCAATGCTTCTGCTCTTGCTCCTCCAGTCACCACGCTGTGTAATGCTGCCGCTCTTGCTACTCCAGTCACCATGCTGTGCAATGTTCTGCTCTTGCTCCTCCAGTCACAGTCTTTTCAGCAGATGTTTCTGACAGCTGCAGATGGCAGATTGCAAGGTAGAGTGTAATAGTATGTATGCATCTACGTGTTCATCTGGACATTCATCGTAATTGTAAGATCGGTATCTGCAAAATATATCTGCAATTGCTGTGCTGCAGGGCTGACCCGATATGCCTTTGAACGATGTTGTTCACAGACATATCGGTGTACACACCCGCCAATGCACTACAGATATGTCACCCGTTCAATGGATATAACCCTCCCTCAAGTGCCTAACCCTAACCTCCCATCACACCCTAAGGGCTAAAACACACTACCCGGCTTTTGCCGGCCGGGAAAAAGCCGGACGGCTTTTTCCCGTGCCGGCATTGTAGTTAACAGTGTGAGGGGTAGGGAACCTTCACACTGCACGGCCCCGGCCCGGCTGCCGGGTTGCAGCCGGGTCTCACCACTGGAAAGTCCGTCTGCCGGGCGGGCGCCGGGCCATCTTTGCAGCCAGTAAACCGTGTGTGTGAAGGGGAGCTTTCACACACAACGTTTTTTTCTGAAGCCGTGTCTGATGCTGCGCATGCGCACAGCATCACACACGGCTCAAAGCCGTCCTGTGTGACAGACACTGCCGGTTTCTCCTGGATGGCAAAAAGCCGGACAAAGTTTGTCCGGCTTTCTGCCATCTGGGTAAAAACCGGAGTGTGTGTTACAGCCCTAACCCTAACCCTCCCACCCACAGCCTAACCCTAATGTCAACATTCTGACATCGTTGACATTTCATCTGTCAGCATTCTGAGAATGTCAACACATTAGACATTGTTACATTTTGATATTGTTGTGTCAACATTGTTATTGTCGACCTTTTACCTTCCGTGAAAACAGTTGCATCTCATGTATGATGTGGATCTAGCGTCACCATTATCCCCAGTGGGGGTCATTTAGGCACCCATCATTGCAAAGTACTGATTTTCGACACTTTACGCATGTGCAGGACCCGTTGTGCACGTGCATGAATGGGTCCTGCAGCATAGGACGGGGAGAGGACAGTGATAGGTTCTGTTTAGAAATACTGATGCATGTCGCTGTTTAGGGCGTGGGAAGAGGCCCGAGAGCTCCATCGTAGGACTGAGGTTTCCTGGCCCCTGCGACGCGTGGCTTGCACGGGTGCCGCAAGCCGCCCGATGGTCAGTGCTTTAATCGGATACAGCTCAGATCATTAGTGCAGCAGGAGGTGATTGCATGTAATAGACGCCTCCCACTGCATCTACATACAGCGCCAAGGAAGCCGCAGTGATAGCACCTGAATGATCCCCAATAACTGAACTTAGTTTCGTATGCACTGGAACACCACACATCTAAAGCATTTACAGTGAAATACTTAGTTCCACCTTCTTTCTGTCGCCTCATTTGCACTTATGTGTACAACCTTTGATATTTACAGTTACAGACCTGATCGCTGTTGTGCAAATTCGCACAGCGGACGATTTTCGAATGAATGTGCATCGCAATGCGCAGACGTGTCGCCAAACAGCGACAGGATGATGCGGAAAGATAGATTTTAAGGCATTCGTGAGGTGATTGACAGGAAGAGGACATCTGTGGATGGTAACTGGCCGTTCTCAGGGACTGTCAGTAAAAACGCAGGCGTTCCCAAGCGCTTTCAGGAAGGGTGTGTGACATCAGCTCCAGCCCCGATCAGCCTGATTGTATCACACTGTAGGAGTAAGTCCTGGGCTATGCATAGGCTACACAGTATGGAAAAATCATTTTTGGTGAGTGAGTTGTGAACGGATTTGCAGATGTCCGCTGTCTGGCGGAATTTTCGCACAGCGTACACATGCATTCACACACTTGCACTGGGCGGGTTTTCACTCTCCCTGGGCGGTGACTATCTGAGCACAGGCCTCTGCAAATTTGCAACACAGCAATCAGGTCTGAATTAGGCCCAGAGTTTGTGGAGCTACATAAAACTCTAGCAGTAACTTTGCTCATTATATGAACATAACAATGGGGGTGATTCAGACCTGACTGAAGATATGCGAAAAAACGCACATCTATGATCTTTTTCTCTGACATGCGGACATGCAGGGGGACGTCCGGCATAGGGCAAGTCCACCCGCATGCCAGATTCAGCTCCCCCCCCCCCCTTCCCAGCAGATGTGCAAAAGCATTGCACGGCCGCAATGCTTTCACATGGTTCAAGTAGCCCTCTGCCTACGCAGCCTAGTTGAGAAGGCAGACAGCTACCTGCCATGTTTTGTGTTGCAGCGGCTGCGTGTGACATCACGCAGCCTCCGTGACCCACCCCCAGCAACGGTCCGGACATGCCGGACACATCGCATCTCACTGAGGGGGTAATTCAGATCTGATCGCTGCTGTGCATTTTCGCACAGCAGGCGATCAGATCCGAACTGAGCAAGCGTCTGAGCCGCCATGCACAGGCGCGTCAGATGTCTACAATGTGCATCAGCTGTCAGCGACGGGATGGTGCAAAGGCTCCATGTGCATGGGTGGTTGCTAGGTGATTGACAGGAAGAGGCCGTTTGTGGGTGGTAACTGACCATTTTCAGAGAGTGTCCGTAAAAACACAGACGGGTTCAAGCGTTTTTAGGGAGGGTGTCTGACATCAGCTCCGGCCCCGATCAGCAGGATTCAATAGCACTGGAAGAGTAAGTCCTGGGCTGCGCAGAGACTGCACAAACTGATTTTGTGCAGCTCTGCAACACATAGGAACGCACACTTGCACAGTGTAAATACACTCCCCTGTAGGCGGCGACTATCTGATCGCAGGACAGCAAAATTAGCAGCCCTGCGATCAGATCTGAATTACCCCTGGGTGCGCACTTGCAGTGCGGCTTATGTACGTGCGCACACTTTCTCCGGGCAACAGAATGCGAACGCTATTGCTGCAGCGTTCCAGTCTTAATTAGCCCAATTTTAGCATTCTGAGCAAACACTGCAAAACACTAGTTTGCAGGAATCTATGACCTGCAAACTCTCTTTGTTCTAGGGAATAGGATTGCCACCTAGCAACAGCTGGTAGGTTAGGTGCAAGCCTCCCTGATGATTCGCTGGAAAGGTATAGTGAAAGAAAACTTTCACTTACCTTTCCACAGCCTGGGGAGAGCAGGGGACAGCAGGGGTAGCGGCCGCTGAGGGACCCGTTTGCGCGCATTGTGCACATCATGGGAGGGTGCGCGCACCGCCGGGCACGCACGCGCGCGCTGGGCACATGCGCGCGCACCCTATAAGGTGCTAGGCCCCGCCCCCAGAGATTAGATTTTACGGAAGTTTACAGATGGCAATCCCAACTAGAACAAGAGAGTAAATTTTTTAAGGGGTAAGATCACCCTAGCTCTTGTAACCTAGTAACAAAGGACACGGGAGACCATATATATGCAGAAACTAAATGTGTTTACTAGAAACCCTTCAACAGTAATACAGGTGATAAGAAAAAACAACTGGCGATGGCCAAGAAAGAACTGTTATGCTGTTGTGAAAGTAGCGTATAAGCAAAGCTCCTGCAACTTGCAGAGCTTATTAAAGATATTTGTAAGGCTATTTTTGTTCTTTAGGTTGCTGCGGCTGCGGCTGCTTCTTCGGACCTTTTGGAGCGCCTGAAATTCAAAGAGAAAAACAGGCATAATTATTAATGACTGTTGTCAGAGATTACAACCAACAGACCTAGCAAGGTATAGGGTGGGTAGGGTGGGAGCTGTTGCTAGGTGGCAATCCTATTCCCTAGAACAAAGAGAGTTTGCAGGTCATAGATTCCTGCAAACTAGTGTTTGTTCGTCGGGAGGCTTGCAACCTAGCAACAGCTGGTGGGTAGACTACCACATACCTGGTGGTTGCTCTAAGGAATTCTATCCTTTGAGTATCAGAAGGCCTCCAATAATATTTCACGAAGGTACGAGTGGACGACCAACGTGCGGCCTGCATTATGGATTGTAAGGTTAAGCCTCTAGCCGCTGCCGATGTGACGGCGGCTCCGCGGATGGAGTGTCCCTTGAAAATGGAGGTATCTATTCCTGAGCTTTGCATGGCAGAAACTATCCATCCCCTGATTGTAGAGGGGCTGGCCGGACGAAAAAGGCTTTCGGCATGTGATAAAAAGATTAGAAATGTTATCTCTCCATGGAGCTGTTGTTGTGAGGTAAGCGGATAAGCACTCAACTATGCAAAGATCCCTGTCTGACTGGTGACTGACTAGGTCAAACTCAACCAAAGGGTTTTGAATGGAACTGGTCTTTGTGTGACCTTTAAGGATGATATGGAACCCCATTGGAGTGGTGGTCATCCAGGGTTCAGATGTGTCTATTAAGGAAAGTTCGACTCCTCTGGCTGCGAAAGCTAGTGCTAGTAGAGAAGTCAGTTTTCTTGAAAGATTGGAGATGTCGGAATTTGAAGGTATTGTGCCTAAATAATTTAAGAAAGGATTAATGTCCCACGTGGAAGAGTATCGCGGACATGGAGGCCTAGACAAGAAGATACCTTTGAGTAATCTAAGGTACATCTTGTTTTCTGTAAGGCCTGGAATGAGAAGAGCTAGGGCTGAGCCGTACGACCGTATGGTGGCGGATGCCAGGCCTGACTCAAACTTAACGGCTAGGAAGTCTATCGCTAAGTTAGGTTCAGTAAGAGAAGCCGAAGGAAGATTTTGAGAAGCTTGCCAAGACATAAACTCATTTATGATGGACTGGTACCTGGATTTTGTTCTGGGTGTAAGGGAAGCATTTATCAAGGTTACTGAGGCTGTCGAGAGGTTAGTGGTGGTCAGCAACCGTGTAATGTCGCTATCCACATGCAATGTGGAAGTTCCTGAAGGAGGTTGGGAGTCCCTTGGAAACAATCCTTGGACATGCCTAGGGGAAGCTTGGGTCCCTTGCGAAGAGGGTTGATCAAGGGAAACCAAACTTGGGAAGGCCAAACGGGGTAACCCAAGATGAGTTGAGGTACTCTATCTGTCTTGATCTTGTGAAGTACTTTCAGTAGCATAGCTGGGGGAGGGAAAGCATATGGGAGGACTAGATCTGTCCACGGAAAGGACATTGCGTCCGAGTGGAGAGCCCCTTGAGTCCATATTTTGGACACAAAGGTTGGGACCTGTGTGTTCGATGGGGTTGCAAACAGGTCTACTTGCAGTTGACCAAAGGTTTTCACGATACTGGTGAAAATTTCCGGTCTCAGAGTCGCCCGATCCAGTGCTAATTTCTTCCTGGATAAGGAGTCAGCTAACTCGTTTAGCTCTCCTGAGACGTATGTTGCAGAGAGGAGTATGGACCTTTCCACCGCCCAGTTCCAGATGTCTATAGTTTCTTGACAGAGAGTCAGGGATCGAGTACCCCCCATTCTGTTGAGGTAGGACACTGCAGTCCTGTTGTCTAGACATAGGAGAACTGAGTTGTTCTGGAAGGTTGGGGGAACTAGAGAGGAAAGTGCTAACTTCGCCGCCCTCAATTCTAATAGATTGATGTGCGCCGTCGATTCTTGAGTGGACCATCTTCCCTTTACCGCTCGGTCTCTTGTAACTGCTCCCCAACCTGAGAGGGACGCATCTGATGTGATGACAATGTCTGGAGGAGGCGGTAGGAGAGGTCTGGGCGATGGCAGCCGAAGGTCCCTCCAACTGCGAATCTCTTTGAGAACTAAGGGTGTCAAGAGGATTTTGTCTGACCAAGTCCATCCCCGACGAAGGAGAGCTGAAAGAAGAATCTGAAAGTGTCTGCAGACAAGGGGAGCGTTGGAGAAACCCAGGATCTAAAGACCTTATTTTTCCTATGACTCTGGCCAAGTCCCTCAGCGAGAAACGGTGTTTCAGGGTTCGAGTTACGAAGTCTTGAATGTCTATCTACTTGTCTGAAGGAACTGCTATCGAAGAAGGGGTATCTAGTAAGAAACCCAGAAAAACAATTGACTGGGTGGGTGTTAACATGGATTTGTCGTAATTTATAGTAAACCCTAGGTTCTGGAGGAGAGAAAGAATTAGTTCTTTGTGAAGCAGAAGGGTTTGGTCTGCGTGGACTACTAACAAGTCGTCTAGGTAGATTATACAACAGATCGCTTTCTGGCGAAGGTGAGAGATCACTGCTTTCATAAGACGAGTGAATGTATAGGGTGCGTTGGAAAGGCCGAAGACCATGACGGTCCACTGATAGAGAACGTCTTTCCACAGGAACCTTAGAAGTCTTCTGTAGTTTGGGTGCATTTGAATTGTGTGAAAGGCCTCCTTGAGGTCTATTTTGATACAGAAATCGTTCTTTGTTAGTAGGAAAGGTATGTCGGCTAAGCCCTTCATACGGAAAGAGCGAGGTTTTATGTGTCGGTTGAGAGATTTGACATTTAAGACTGGTCTGTATGAACCGTCCTGTTTTCTGACGGGAAAAAGGTGACTGACCCAGACTCTTGTGGAAATGTCTGCCAACTCTATCTTGCCTAGCTATAGGGCAAGGGATAGGACTCCATCTAATAACGGACTGCCGTTTTTTGAACAGGGGAAAATTTGTCGTGGAAAATGTAAAAGGGGGAGGGATAAACCTTTTTCCATGATTTTTAGCAACCACCTGTCTTTGGTAATCTGCCTCCAGGAGGCTATTGCCTGGGAAAGACAAGGAGAAAGTTGCAAAGTAAAGTGACTTACCGTATCCTCTGTCTTTCCTGGGGGCGTATGTGCTGCCGGACCCTGTGCCTCTTGCGGTCCGTGTTCGGGGAGGGCCACTTCTGTGAGCTCTGGGAGCGCCTCTGTAGTCTCTGTCCAGCTGCTGGCTCCCGCAGGACGACCCTCCTGATGAAAGGACCACCTGGAAGGCTGAGGTCCTTTAAGGTCTGTGAAGGATTTGCAAGCTTTATAGCGAACCTTCACTTCGTTTATGAAATCGGGTCCGAAAAGGTCAGAATCTATCAGATTGGGGACATCTACTGGTCTGGGTGCTAGGTTAGTTAGCCCTGCATTAGCTAGCCAGTGAGTTCTACGTGAGTTTGATATGAAATCAAATGTCTGACCAATTATTAAGGTAGCCCTACTAATAGCCTTTATGAGTGCCATTTTAAAAGCTACCAGGGAATCTAGGAAGCCCACTGAGATGCCTTCTTTTTCTTTTTCTGCTTTGTCAAGGACAAATAATAAAGGACCGGCGGCGTCTGAAACCTTAAATTTAATTTTTCTCAGCAATTTATCCATAGTGTCACTCTGGACTTTTTCCCCCACGAGTGAAGTTAAAGCCGGATCGATGTCTGGGGCAAATAGGGCCGGAATATCTGGGATGCCAGTGTGGTTACGGAGAACCATATCATCCTCCTTAACGAGTGCCGTTCTAAAGGCTAACTGGGCGAAATTGTATACTTGAGAGCGCTCACTCAGAGCCCAGTGGGCTGAATATATTTTAGAAGGTGGCATTCTACCCGCTAAGGCTACACAGGCCATCTGCAAGTCACTATATTCGCCTCTGCGAGAGGATGCGCTAGTCCTGGTTACTTCCTCTGACTCCCAATCTACTGGAGGGTAACCAGTTTCCCTAAATGCGTGGGAAAGGGGGGTTGTATGACTATGACTAGTCCCCTTATGAGTGCGGTCCTGCGCAGGTTGCCGATCAGTAACAGGGAATGTATGTCGGCTGTGGGCAGGAGATGGGGGTCTGCTATGGCCCTTAGAGGTATTCCAAGCACTGGCAATACCTGGGAAAGAGATGTTTTTACCTGAACAGGCATCTCTAGAAGAAACATGGTCAGTGTGTTTCTTTTTACTTGTGCACTTTCTCACCACTCTGTGAGAATATGCAGGAGGCAGTGGCGTAACTACTGCCCCCGCAGTCCTCGCGGTGGCTTGGGGGCGAGGGGCTGCGGGGGCGCCACTGATTTAGAACAGATTGACATGCGGACGAGCGTCCGCATGTCAATCTGCGATCTCCTCTCCCTCCCTGCGGTGCCTGCTCCCCCGCCCCCCCCCCCCTATGTGTTGGAGGGACACGAGCGCATCGCGCGTCTCTCCTGTGTCCCTCCTGGCTCTCCCCCGGCCGGTCTAAGGAAGCAAGTGCCGTTCGTGAGCTCTGATTGGCTCACGAACGGCACTTCCTTTATTAGACCAGCCGGGGGAGAGCCAGGAGGGACACAGGAGAGACGCGCGATGCGCTCGTGTCCCTCCAACACATAGGGGGGGGGGGAGCAGGCACTGGGGCATATACCCGGCACTGGGGACATATACCGGGCACTGGGGGGCAGATCTGGCATCTGGCACTGGGGACATATACCTGGCACTGGGGGGCCTATACCCGGCACTGAGGGCATGTACCTGGCACTGGGGGCATATACCTGGCACTGGGGGGGCATATACCCGGCACTGGGGGCATGTACCTGGCACTGGGGGCATATACCCGGCACTGGGGGCATGTACCTGGCACTGGGGGCATATACCCGGCACTGGGGGGGCATATACCTGGCACTGGGGGGGCATATACCTGGCACTGGAGGCATATACCTGGCACTGGGGGGGAAGCAGGCACTGGGGGGGAATATCTGGCACTGGGGGCATGTACCTGGCACTGGGGGCATATACCCGGCACTGGGGGGGCATATACCCGGCACTGGGGGCATATACCTGGCACTGGGGGGGCATATACCCGGCACTGGGGGCATATACCTGGCACTGGGGGGGAAGCAGGCACTGGGGGGGAATATCTGGCACTGGGGGCATGTACCTGGCACTGGGGGCATATACCCGGCACTGGGGGGGGCATATACCCGGCACTGGGGGCATATACCTGGCACTGGGGGGGCATATACCCGGCACTGGGGGCATATACCTGGCACTGGGGGGGAAGCAGGCACTGGGGGGGATATCTAGCACTGGGGGCATATACCTGGCACTGGGGGCATATAACTGGCACTGGGGGGGGGCATGTACCTGGCACTGGGGGCATATACATGGCACTGGGGGCATATACCTGGCACTGGGGGCATATATCTGGCACTGGGGGGGAATATCTGGCACTGTGGGAGAATATCTGGCACTGGGGGGGCATATACCTGGCACTGGGGGCATATACCTGGCACTGGGGGGGCATATACCTGGCACTTGGGGAATATACCTGGCACTGGGGGGGCATATACCCGGCACTGGGGGCATATACCCGGGACTGGGGGGGCATATACCTGGCACTGGGGGGGGAAGCAGGCACTGTGGGGGAATATCTGGCACTGGGTGCATATACCTGGCACTGTGGGGGAATATCTGGCACTGGGTGCATATACCTGGCACTGTGGGGGAATATCTGGCACTGGGAGCATATGTGACACTGGGAGCACGGCCCTAGCAACAAGCACTACCCCCTAGCAACGAGCATGACACCCAGTGCATGAAACCCCTGGCAACGAGCATGACATCCTGGCACCGTGCATGGAACCAAGAGCATGAAACCCCTGGCAACGGGCAGGTAATTTAAAAGTAATTGGAAGCCTTACTGTAGAACTTAATGTGTAATGGGCATTACGGTGTGTGGCATAATGTATCACGGACATTGCAGTGTGTGTCATAATGTATCTGGCATTACGGTGTGTTGTATACTATGTCACGGGCATTGTGGTATGTGGTATAATGTCTCAGGATCATTGTGGTGTGTGTCATACTGTGTCACAGACATTGTATGTGCTATAATGTATCAGGGGCATTGCAGTGTGTAGCATAATGTATAACGGGCATTGCGATTCCTGTCATAATGTGTCACAGGCATTACGGTGTGTGGCATAATGTGTCGGGGGCATTACGGTGTGTGGCATAATGTGTCGGGGGCATTACGGTGTGTGGCATAATGTGTAGGGGGCATTACGGTGTGTGCATATTGTGTCATGTGCATTATTGTCAGTGATCGCAAAAACGCGCTATGGCGCGTATTTTACCCAGAAACAGCCGCCCGGGACTCACATTTAGAAGATGAGCGGGTCCCACAGGACGCGCTCATCTGAATATGTGTTTGCATGTGTTAAGCCTGTCAGCGGAATGCAGGAGGTGACTGGCTGTTTCCTCGGCCAATCACCTCCTGTAGTCTCCATCCAATCACAGCCTGCAGCATCTTCCGCTTTGAATCCTGCTCCCCGCCAGCACATGAATCTGTGCTGCAGGGCTGACAGACTGGCCCCGCTCATCCGGCTCCACTGCCGCTCTGCCGCCAGCACCCTCCTCTGCGACTGGGAGTACAGCTCCGGATCTGCCCGCCGCCACCCCCCTACCCGAGACCCGCTGAACGCCCCACCGAGACCCGACAACTACCTTCCAGCAGGAGCCGGCCGGGCTGCACAGCTCCCGCTGTAGGTAAGCAGTAGACAGTGCTGCATCGCCCCGCTTCACCTGGAGTAGCTGGTGCAGATGCGGGATGTCCGGGGGCTGCAAGCTCCGTGTGTGCAATGTGAGGCCGATCAGAGTGTCAGGGCCTCACTGACACCATTTTTCTGACAGCACAGTGCAGTGAGTGCACTGGCACAAGTAGCCAGCCCGGCGCCGCAGCATGAAGGAGCTATCTGTGAAATCGCAAGCAGAGGCTGGCAAGAAGGAGCTCCTCCGATCGCTTCCCCTGACGGGCTGGCCACTGCTAAATATACCAGTAATCAGTACAACTGTGCAGTGACACTGACTTTCCCATTGCACCTGGGGCTCCACTACTTTGACACAGTTGGAACTGATTATCGGTATATTTAGCAGTGGCCAGCCCGTCAGGGGAAGCGATTGGACGAGCTCCTTCTTGCCAGAGAACAGCCTCTGCTTGCGATTTCACATAGAGCTCCTCCAGGCTGCGGCTACTACAGGCGCAGGCTGGCTACTTGTGCCAGTGCACTCACTGCACTGTGCTGTCAGAAAAAATGGTGAGTGTCAGTGAGTTGCTGCTGGGGGCGGAGCCACTTGTGTCAAACGGCCCCTTCGTGCAACTGGAGGTGATAAGTGAGTGGTTACTGCAATGTGCCTCAGTGCTCTACCAGGCGCATTGTGTATAATAACGTGCTCTACCAGGCGCATTGTGTATAATAACGTGTTCTACCTGGCGCAATGTGTATAATGTGTTCTACCTGGCGCAATGTGTATGATAACGTGCTCTACCTGGCGCAATGTGTATGATAACGTGTTCTACCTGGCGCAATGTGTATGATAACGTGTTCTACCTAGTGCAATGTGTATGATAACGTGTTCTACCTGGCGCAATGTGTATGATAACGTGCTCTACCTGGTGCAATGTGTATAATAACGTGCTCTACCAGGCGCAATGTGTATGATAACGTGCTCTACCTAGTGCAATGTGTATAATAACGTGCTCTACCAGGCGCATTGTGTATAATAACGTGTTCTACCTAGTGCAATGTGTATTATAACGTGCTCTACCAGGCGCATTGTGTATAATAACGTGTTCTACCAGGCGCATTGTGTATAATAACGTGCTCTACCAGGCGCATTGTGTATAATAACGTGTTCTACCTGACGCAATGTGTATGATAACTTGCTCTACCTAGCGGCAATGTGTATGATAACTTGCTCTACCTAGCGGCAATGTGTATGATAACATGCTCTACCTGATGCAATGTGTATGATAACGTGCTCTACCTGATGCAATGTGTATGATAACGTGCTCTACCTGATGCAATGTGTATGATAACTTGCTCTACCTGATGCAATGTGTATGATAACGTGCTCTACCTGGTGCAAAGTGTATGACGTGCTGTACCTGGTGCAAAGTGTATGACGTGCTGTACCTGGTGCAAAGTGTATGACGTGCTGTACCTGGTGCAAAGTGTATGACGTGCTGTACCTGGAGCAAAGTGTATGACGTGATCTACCTGGATCAGTGTGCATAGGAGGTTCTACCTGGTGCAATGTGTATAAGCGCCACTACTGTGTGGTGTAATGTGAATTGACACTATTATGTGGTCACGCCCCTTCCCTATGAAGCCACGCCCCTAATTGCGGCGCACCTACGGCGCGCACTACCTGTTCTTTATGGTCTAAGTGGTCTAACACCAATTCACTTTCTGCCTAAGGGCACCAAAATGTCTAGTTACAGCTCTGGTGCAGGGTGTCCTGCATGCTACACAGCCAAGCAGCATTGTCACCCCCATCCCCCCCATCTTGCAACACTTTTGTAGTGTCCAAACAAGATTAAAATTAATAAGAACCTTCATTCCGATGGGACCCAGAAAAAGACCGGTAGGACCCCAATTTTTAAAAGTGAAGGGTCCCTGGGACCCACTTTTTTTTTGGCTCAGCGCGATCACTGATTGTGTGTGGAATAATGTCTAAGGGCCATTGCAGTATGTGGCATAATGTATACTGGGCATTACTCTAAGGAGGAAAAATGACAAATAATGTAAGGGGCATGAATCAGGATTATTTTTCTTTCCTGTGGTGGCCAACGTCTGGGCGTGCAGGTTGCAAAACTGGGGTATAAGGTAGTCTTTTCCTGCAATGCCACGCCCTCCACGCAAAGCCATGCCCATTTCGACAAAGCCACACCCCTTTTTGCCAGCACGCGCCTGCGGGCATTTTTTTACCTTTGCTAGTGCCAATTACGGGGTGTATGGGGGGGGGGGGGGGGCGCCGAAGGATTTTTTGGCTTGGGGGAGAAAAATTTCTAGTTACGCCACTGGCAGGAGGAGAAGGAGTCTCAGCATTCTGACTGACTTCTCCCTCCTCAGAGCTGTCCCTGTTGTCATCCGACCTGACAGGGTTAATAATTTTTCTTCTTTTAAATATAATATCCTCATCTGAGGAAGTTGATGTGTCGGCAGCTTTGTCTAGGCTCTTCCTAGAAGGCTGCCTGCCTCTCTTGCTGCGCTGTGGGGACACAATGAGAGTGTCTGTGGCTGATACAGACACTGTGTCCTCCATTGTCAGCGCTGAGGTAAAATCTAATCTCTGGGGGCGCGGCCTAGCGCCTTATAGGGTGCGCGCACGCGTGCCCGGCAGTGCGCGCGTGCTCCCGTGACGCGCGCAATATCACTACCCGCGGCTCTGTCCCCGCTCTACCCAGGCTGTGGAAAGGTAAGTGAAAGTTTTCTTTCACTATACCTTTCCAGCAAATCGTCAGGGAGGCTTGCACCTAACCCACCAGCTGTTGCTAGGTGGCAAGCCTCCCGACGAACAAACAATGAGTGTTTATTGCGATCTGTAACCTAGAATTAAATCTGTGTGATGCAGTTCAATATTAGATAACTTTATTAGCAACTTGCAATTAGGTTGCAGTGATTTGTTCTGAAATTAATGCTTTCAAATTTAAAGTAGATGAAACACAGCAAAACTATTTTATGTATTAAAAATAATGATAGCTAAGTTCATTTTATAACCCTCAGCTGACTTAACATATTACGCTTGGATCTTTATTATGTAAAACATTCCCTAAAGTATATTTCTTATGCATACATAGGCTTGCTGATGTGAAGATCATAATGTCACTTTTATTTAAGAAATATCACAATGAGATAAATAAACCTTTTATATGTTTAAACAAAGTGCAGTTACTGCTATTATCAAATCCCCAAATGTGCAGTATGTTGTGACAGGCGTGAGGGAGAGTTTTTAGTCGGTAACATAGGCATAAACAAACACTGGGACATGTATTTCTCCTTCTAGCCTGGAAGCTGCATGATTTACAAACTGGCACAGATCAAAAGATATCTTTCTTTCCTAACAATAATGATGGAGACGAGTTGTGTAATATTCGAGACTAGGCAAGCTAGAGACAATTGTCCATTAATATAACAGTGGTATGCAAATATTATACAACTAGATCAGTGATTTTCAACTGGTGTGCCGCAACTAGTGCACAAGTTTGCGGGATAAGGTAAGAACCAGAAAGGAAAAAACAATGGTTCCCTAATGCACACTGAGTGAATAATGGCCCTCATTCCGAGTTGTTCGCTCGGTATTTTTCATCGCATCGCAGTGAGAATTCTCTTAGTGCGCATGCGTAATGTTCGCACTGCGCATGCGTCAAGTAACTTTACTAAGAAGAAAGTAATTTTACTCACGGCTTTTTCGTCGCTCCGGAGAACGCATTGTGATTGACAGGAAATGGGTGTTACTGGGCGGATGTACGGCGTTTTAGGGGCGTGTGGCAGGAAACGCTACCGTTTCCGGAAAAAACGCAGGCGTGTCTGGAGAAACGGTGGGAGTGCTTGGGCGAACGCTGGGTGTGTTTATGACGTCAGCCGGGACCGAAAAGCACTGAATTGATCGCACAGGCAGAGTAAGTCTGGAGTTACTCAGAAACTGCTAACTCGGTTTTGATCGCAATATTGCGAATACATCGGTCGCACATTTAAGATGTTTAGATTCACTCCCAGTAGGCGGCGGCTTAGCGTGTGTAACTCTGCTATAATCGCCTTGCGAGCGAACAACTCGGAATGAGGGCCAATATTCCTACATAATAGTCAGATAATACGGAGATCTTGGTTGCGTATATCTGCAGATATAGGGTTAAGCCCCCAGGCCGATCGACAAGGCCTCTCCGTCACTGGGGGTCCCTAATATTAGGTATGGGTCCGGGGTGCAGGACCCCATAATGTCGGCACAGGTCGGCTACCCCAGGTCAGCACACAGGTGAGAGTTAATAGGGTTAATAAGAAGCACAGAAGTGCTATGTGAGTGGTGTGATTAAAATAATACAAAAATATATACAAAGTGATAGGGAAACTCATAAGTGTTAATAAAGTGTTAGGGTGTGCCGACCTGAAACAGCCCAGCGATACCGACACAGGGGCCACCACACCCCACACCCACCCCATAAATAATTCCAAATATGTCTGGGTTGAATTCCCAGTGTAAGGCCACATGGTAATGGCTCCTACAGCATCTGAGAGCCAGCTTACCTGGGGATACCCCTGACTTCCCCCTATGGCAGTCTAGAGTCAGCAATCCCTCCTAATGCTGACCCGTTCATGCCTCTCAATACAATGCAAAAAAAAAAATGGTGAACTGCTCAATCAGATAGTGATGTCACTCAGGTGCTAAAAGGGAGGGGTAATTCTGTGAAGGAAAAAACAATGGTTCCCTAATGCACACTGAGTGAATAATATTCCTACATAATAGTCAGATAATACGGAGATCTTGGTTGCGTATATCTGCAGATATAGGGTTAAGCCCCCAGGCCGATCGACAAGGCCTCTCCGTCACTGGGGGTCCCTAATATTAGGTATGGGTCCGGGGTGCAGGACCCCATAATGTCGGCACAGGTCGGCTACCCCAGGTCAGCTGTGTGCTGACCTGGGGTAGCCGACCTGTGCCGACATTATGGGGTCCTGCACCCCGGACCCATACCTAATATTAGGGACCCCCAGTGACGGAGAGGCCTTGTCGATCGGCCTGGGGGCTTAACCCTATATCTGCAGATATACGCAACCAAGATCTCCGTATTATCTGACTATTATGTAGGAATATTATTCACTCAGTGTGCATTAGGGAACCATTGTTTTTTCCTTCACAGAATTACCCCTCCCTTTTAGCACCTGAGTGACATCACTATCTGATTGAGCAGTTCACCATTTTTTTTGCATTGTATTGAGAGGCATGAACGGGTCAGCATTAGGAGGGATTGCTGACTCTAGACTGCCATAGGGGGAAGTCAGGGGTATCCCCAGGTAAGCTGGCTCTCAGATGCTGTAGGAGCCATTACCATGTGGCCTTACACTGGGAATTCAACCCAGACATATTTGGAATTATTTATGGGGTGGGTGTGGGGTGTGGTGGCCCCTGTGTCGGTATCGCTGGGCTGTTTCAGGTCGGCACACCCTAACACTTTATTAACACTTATGAGTTTCCCTATCACTTTGTATATATTTTTGTATTATTTTAATCACACCACTCACATAGCACTTCTGTGCTTCTTATTAACCCTATTAACTCTCACCTGTGTGCTGACCTGGGGTAGCCGACCTGTGCCGACATTATGGGGTCCTGCACCCCGGACCCATACCTAATATTAGGGACCCCCAGTGACGGAGAGGCCTTGTCGATCGGCCTGGGGGCTTAACCCTATATCTGCAGATATACGCAACCAAGATCTCCGTATTATCTGACTATTATGTAGGAATATTATTCACTCAGTGTGCATTAGGGAACCATTGTTTTTTCCTTCACAGAATTACCCCTCCCTTTTAGCACCTGAGTGACATCACTATCTGATTGAGCAGTTCACCATTTTTTTTGCATTGTATTGAGAGGCATGAACGGGTCAGCATTAGGAGGGATTGCTGACTCTAGACTGCCATAGGGGGAAGTCAGGGGTATCCCCAGGTAAGCTGGCTCTCAGATGCTGTAGGAGCCATTACCATGTGGCCTTACACTGGGAATTCAACCCAGACATATTTGGAATTATTTATGGGGTGGGTGTGGGGTGTGGTGGCCCCTGTGTCGGTATCGCTGGGCTGTTTCAGGTCGGCACACCCTAACACTTTATTAACACTTATGAGTTTCCCTATCACTTTGTATATATTTTTGTATTATTTTAATCACACCACTCACATAGCACTTCTGTGCTTCTTATTAACCCTATTAACTCTCACCTGTGTGCTGACCTGGGGTAGCCGACCTGTGCCGACATTATGGGGTCCTGCACCCCGGACCCATACCTAATATTAGGGACCCCCAGTGACGGAGAGGCCTTGTCGATCGGCCTGGGGGCTTAACCCTATATCTGCAGATATACGCAACCAAGATCTCCGTATTATCTGACTATTATGTAGGAATATTATTCACTCAGTGTGCATTAGGGAACCATTGTTTTTTCCTTCACAGAATTACCCCTCCCTTTTAGCACCTGAGTGACATCACTATCTGATTGAGCAGTTCACCATTTTTTTTGCATTGTATTGAGAGGCATGAACGGGTCAGCATTAGGAGGGATTGCTGACTCTAGACTGCCATAGGGGGAAGTCAGGGGTATCCCCAGGTAAGCTGGCTCTCAGATGCTGTAGGAGCCATTACCATGTGGCCTTACACTGGGAATTCAACCCAGACATATTTGGAATTATTTATGGGGTGGGTGTGGGGTGTGGTGGCCCCTGTGTCGGTATCGCTGGGCTGTTTCAGGTCGGCACACCCTAACACTTTATTAACACTTATGAGTTTCCCTATCACTTTGTATATATTTTTGTATTATTTTAATCACACCACTCACATAGCACTTCTGTGCTTCTTATTAACCCTATTAACTCTCACCTGTGTGCTGACCTGGGGTAGCCGACCTGTGCCGACATTATGGGGTCCTGCACCCCGGACCCATACCTAATATTAGGGACCCCCAGTGACGGAGAGGCCTTGTCGATCGGCCTGGGGGCTTAACCCTATATCTGCAGATATACGCAACCAAGATCTCCGTATTATCTGACTATTATGTAGGAATATTATTCACTCAGTGTGCATTAGGGAACCATTGTTTTTTCCTTCACAGAATTACCCCTCCCTTTTAGCACCTGAGTGACATCACTATCTGATTGAGCAGTTCACCATTTTTTTTTGCATTGTATTGAGAGGCATGAACGGGTCAGCATTAGGAGGGATTGCTGACTCTAGACTGCCATAGGGGGAAGTCAGGGGTATCCCCAGGTAAGCTGGCTCTCAGATGCTGTAGGAGCCATTACCATGTGGCCTTACACTGGGAATTCAACCCAGACATATTTGGAATTATTTATGGGGTGGGTGTGGGGTGTGGTGGCCCCTGTGTCGGTATCGCTGGGCTGTTTCAGGTCGGCACACCCTAACACTTTATTAACACTTATGAGTTTCCCTATCACTTTGTATATATTTTTGTATTATTTTAATCACACCACTCACATAGCACTTCTGTGCTTCTTATTAACCCTATTAACTCTCACCTGTGTGCTGACCTGGGGTAGCCGACCTGTGCCGACATTATGGGGTCCTGCACCCCGGACCCATACCTAATATTAGGGACCCCCAGTGACGGAGAGGCCTTGTCGATCGGCCTGGGGGCTTAACCCTATATCTGCAGATATACGCAACCAAGATCTCCGTATTATCTGACTATTATGTAGGAATATTATTCACTCAGTGTGCATTAGGGAACCATTGTTTTTTCCTTCACAGAATTACCCCTCCCTTTTAGCACCTGAGTGACATCACTATCTGATTGAGCAGTTCACCATTTTTTTTTGCATTGTATTGAGAGGCATGAACGGGTCAGCATTAGGAGGGATTGCTGACTCTAGACTGCCATAGGGGGAAGTCAGGGGTATCCCCAGGTAAGCTGGCTCTCAGATGCTGTAGGAGCCATTACCATGTGGCCTTACACTGGGAATTCAACCCAGACATATTTGGAATTATTTATGGGGTGGGTGTGGGGTGTGGTGGCCCCTGTGTCGGTATCGCTGGGCTGTTTCAGGTCGGCACACCCTAACACTTTATTAACACTTATGAGTTTCCCTATCACTTTGTATATATTTTTGTATTATTTTAATCACACCACTCACATAGCACTTCTGTGCTTCTTATTAACCCTATTAACTCTCACCTGTGTGCTGACCTGGGGTAGCCGACCTGTGCCGACATTATGGGGTCCTGCACCCCGGACCCATACCTAATATTAGGGACCCCCAGTGACGGAGAGGCCTTGTCGATCGGCCTGGGGGCTTAACCCTATATCTGCAGATATACGCAACCAAGATCTCCGTATTATCTGACTATTATGTAGGAATATTATTCACTCAGTGTGCATTAGGGAACCATTGTTTTTTCCTTCACAGAATTACCCCTCCCTTTTAGCACCTGAGTGACATCACTATCTGATTGAGCAGTTCACCATTTTTTTTTGCATTGTATTGAGAGGCATGAACGGGTCAGCATTAGGAGGGATTGCTGACTCTAGACTGCCATAGGGGGAAGTCAGGGGTATCCCCAGGTAAGCTGGCTCTCAGATGCTGTAGGAGCCATTACCATGTGGCCTTACACTGGGAATTCAACCCAGACATATTTGGAATTATTTATGGGGTGGGTGTGGGGTGTGGTGGCCCCTGTGTCGGTATCGCTGGGCTGTTTCAGGTCGGCACACCCTAACACTTTATTAACACTTATGAGTTTCCCTATCACTTTGTATATATTTTTGTATTATTTTAATCACACCACTCACATAGCACTTCTGTGCTTCTTATTAACCCTATTAACTCTCACCTGTGTGCTGACCTGGGGTAGCCGACCTGTGCCGACATTATGGGGTCCTGCACCCCGGACCCATACCTAATATTAGGGACCCCCAGTGACGGAGAGGCCTTGTCGATCGGCCTGGGGGCTTAACCCTATATCTGCAGATATACGCAACCAAGATCTCCGTATTATCTGACTATTATGTAGGAATATTATTCACTCAGTGTGCATTAGGGAACCATTGTTTTTTCCTTCACAGAATTACCCCTCCCTTTTAGCACCTGAGTGACATCACTATCTGATTGAGCAGTTCACCATTTTTTTTTGCATTGTATTGAGAGGCATGAACGGGTCAGCATTAGGAGGGATTGCTGACTCTAGACTGCCATAGGGGGAAGTCAGGGGTATCCCCAGGTAAGCTGGCTCTCAGATGCTGTAGGAGCCATTACCATGTGGCCTTACACTGGGAATTCAACCCAGACATATTTGGAATTATTTATGGGGTGGGTGTGGGGTGTGGTGGCCCCTGTGTCGGTATCGCTGGGCTGTTTCAGGTCGGCACACCCTAACACTTTATTAACACTTATGAGTTTCCCTATCACTTTGTATATATTTTTGTATTATTTTAATCACACCACTCACATAGCACTTCTGTGCTTCTTATTAACCCTATTAACTCTCACCTGTGTGCTGACCTGGGGTAGCCGACCTGTGCCGACATTATGGGGTCCTGCACCCCGGACCCATACCTAATATTAGGGACCCCCAGTGACGGAGAGGCCTTGTCGATCGGCCTGGGGGCTTAACCCTATATCTGCAGATATACGCAACCAAGATCTCCGTATTATCTGACTATTATGTAGGAATATTATTCACTCAGTGTGCATTAGGGAACCATTGTTTTTTCCTTCACAGAATTACCCCTCCCTTTTAGCACCTGAGTGACATCACTATCTGATTGAGCAGTTCACCATTTTTTTTTTGAATTTTTTTTTTGCAAGAACCAGAAAGGCCCAGCTCCCTGAACCAAGCTCTGCTATTCTGGAGCTTGTAGTGCTCGTTCCCATCCGGGGGGTGTCCTGTCCAGGGCGGTGCCTGTAAAGGAGTGAAGCCTCCCAATATGGTTCGGAGATGCGGTAATAACCAGAATGGACCGGACGATACTGGGAGGCTCTAATCTCTCCCTACCCAACCCCCCAGTGACAGCTGTCGCAGGCACCGCCCCCCACCCCCCCACCCAACCCCTCAGACTGGACACCCCCTGGACAGGGACGAGCACTTCAAGCTCCAGAATGGTAGAAATTTTTGCAGGCAGCCGGTCTGGCGTTCCGGGGTCCACACCATTCTGGTTTTCCCCAAGTTTGATGCAACACAACTGACCTGCCGTCCGGACACACACAAGTTTACCAAAGATAGGCAGCAAAGAGAAGACACAGGGCCTGTCCCGGCAGTACCGGTGCAAGGTTTCTGGGCACGTGTAAAAGGCCAGACACAGAAAAATAGCCTCCACAGACATGCACACATACTGAGTACCCCTGAGGAAGTCAGATGGATAGGACATAACTCCTCCATGAGGAAACGCGTTGGGTGATATCTTTGCCGTGTGCTGTTGCTTATATAAGCTGTTTTTTCTCTTTTATTATGTACGGGCATTTACTTATGTTCCTGTGTTTTTAAATGTCAACTGTATTACACTATGTATGTCTTTTTATTATCTATTTTTTACAGTATGGATCTGTATTAAAATCTTTTGAAAACTTCACATGGTTGATGACTGTGTGGATCATTACAAAAATTGAGATAAGCTATAAAAGTTGTTTCCACTTGGTACAGGTCCACCTTTTCTACATTGCACACACGAGTGGTGTTTATGTACTATTGTACTAGGAGGCGCTACTGTTTCTACTTTGTGTGTGTATATATATATATATATATATATATATATATATAGCATGTATGGTGCTTGGCACTCCCTCTAAACTATACGTTATTACCTGGGTGCCCTCCGCAATGAGTATGGATATACAGCAAGTACTAAAACAGCGGCACTAAAGGGTTTATCCTAGAGCTGTGCACCGGAAATTTTTCGGGTTTTGTGTTTTGGTTTTGGGTTCGGTTCCGTGGCCGTGTTTTGGGTTCGAACGCGTTTTGGCAAAACCTCACCGAATTTTTTTTGTCGGATTCGGGTGTGTTTTGGATTCGGGTGTTTTTTTCAAAAAACCCTAAAAAACAGCTTAAATCATTGAATTTGGGGGTCATTTTGATCCCATAGTATTATTAACCTCAATAACCATAATTTACACTCATTTTCAGTCTATTCTGAACACCTCACACCTCACAATATTATTTTTAGTCCTAAAATTTGCACCGAGGTCGCTGGATGACTAAGCTCAGCGACCCAAGTCGCCGACACAAACACCTGGCCCATCTAGGAGTGGCACTGCAGTGTCACGCAGGATGGCCCTTCCAAAAAACACTCCCCAAACAGCACATGACGCAAAGAAAAAAAGAGGCGCAATGAGGTAGCTGTGTGACTAAGCTCAGCAACCCAAGTGGCCGACACAAACACCTGGCCCATCTAGGAGTGGCACTGCAGTGTCACGCAGGATGGCCCTTCCAAAAAACACTCCCCAAACAGCACATGACGCAAAGAAAAAAAGAGGCGCAATGAGGTAGCTGTGTGACTAAGCTCAGCGACCCAAGTGGCCGACACAAACACCTGGCCCATCTAGGAGTGGCACTGCAGTGTCACGCAGGATGGCCCTTCCAAAAAACACTCCCCAAACAGCACATGACGTAAAGAAAAAAAGAGGCGCAATGAGGTAGCTGTGTGACTAAGCTCAGCAACCCAAGTGGCCGACACAAACACCTAGCCCATCTAGTAGTGGCACTGCAGTGTCACGCAGGATGGCCCTTCCAAAAAACACTCCCCAAACAGCACATGACGCAAAGAAATAAAGAGGCGCAATGAGGTAGCTGTGTGACTAAGCTCAGCGACCCAAGTGGCCGACACAAACACCTGGCCCATCTAGGAGTGGCACTGCAGTGTCACGCAGGATGGCCCTTCCAAAAAATACTCCCCAAACAGCACATGACGCAAAGAAGAAAAAAAAGAGGCGCAATGAGGTAGCTGTGTGACTAAGATAAGCGACCCTAGTGGCCGACACAAACACCTGGCCCATCTAGGAGTGGCACTGCAGTGTCACGCAGGATGGCCCTTCCAAAAAACACTCCCCAAACAGCACATGACGCAAAGAAATAAAGAGGCGCAATGAGGTAGCTGTGTGACTAAGCTCAGCGACCCAAGTGGCCGACACAAACACCTGGCCCATCTAGGAGTGGCACTGCAGTGTCACGCAGGATGGCCCTTCCAAAAAACACTCCCCAAACAGCACATGACGCAAAGAAATAAAGAGGCGCAATGAGGTAGCTGTGTGACTAAGCTCAGCGACCCAAGTGGCCGACACAAACACCTGGCCCATCTAGGAGTGGCACTGCAGTGTCACGCAGGATGGCCCTTCCAAAAAATACTCCCCAAACAGCACATGACGCAAAGAAGAAAAAAAAGAGGCGCAATGAGGTAGCTGTGTGACTAAGATAAGCGACCCTAGTGGCCGACACAAACACCTGGCCCATCTAGGAGTGGCACTGCAGTGTCACGCAGGATGGCCCTTCCAAAAAATACTCCCCAAACAGCACATGACGCAAAGAAAAATGAAAGAAAAAAGAGGTGCAAGATGGAATTGTCCTTGGGCCCTCCCACCCACCCTTATGTTGTATAAACAGGACATGCACACTTTAACCAACCCATCATTTCAGTGACAGGGTCTGCCACACGACTGTGACTGAAATGACGGGTTGGTTTGGACCCCCACCAAAAAAGAAGCAATTAATCTCTCCTTGCACAAACTGGCTCTACAGAGGCAAGATGTCCACCTCATCATCATCCTCCGATTCATCACCGTGTACATCCCCCTCCTCACAGATTATCAATTCGTCCCCACTGGAATCCACCATCACAGCTCCCTGTGTACTTTGTGGAGGCAATTGCTGCTGGTGAATGTCTCCATGGAGGAATTGATTATAATTCATTTTAATGAACATCATCTTCTCCACATTTTCTGGAAGTAACCTCGTACGCCGATTGCTGACAAGGTGAGCGGCGGCACTAAACACTCTTTCGGAGTACACACTTGTGGGAGGGCAACTTAGGTAGAATAAAGCCAGTGTGTGCAAGGGCCTCCAAATTGCCTCTTTTTCCTGCCAGTATACGTACGGACTGTCTGACGTGCCTACTTGGATGCGGTCACTCATATAATCCTCCACCATTCTTTCAATGGTGAGAGAATCATATGCAGTGACAGTAGACGACATGTCCGTAATCGTTGGCAGGTCCTTCAGTCCGGACCAGATGTCAGCATCAGCAGTCGCTCCAGACTGCCCTGCATCACCGCCAGCGGGTGGGCTCGGAATTCTGAGCCTTTTCCTCGCACCCCCAGTTGCGGGAGAATGTGAAGGAGGAGATGTTGACAGGTCGCGTTCCGCTTGACTTGACAATTTTCTCACCAGCAGTTCTTTGAACCCCTGCAGACTTGTGTCTGCCGGAAAGAGAGATCCAAGGTAGGTTTTAAATCTAGGATCGAGCACGGTGGCCAAAATGTAGTGCTCTGATTTCAACAGATTGACCACCCGTGAATCCTTGTTAAGCGAATTAAGGGCTCCATCCACAAGTCCCACATGCCTAGCGGAATCGCTCAGTGTTAGCTCCTCCTTCAATGTCTCCAGCTTCTTCTGCAAAAGCCTGATGAGGGAAATGACCTGACTCAGGCTGGCAGTGTCTGAACTGACTTCACGTGTGGCAAGTTCAAAAGGTTGCAGAACCTTGCACAACGTTGAAATCATTCTCCACTGCGCTTGAGACAGGTGCATTCCACCTCCTATATCGTGGTCAGTTGTATAGGCTTGAATGGCCTTTTGCTGCTCCTCCAACCTCTGAAGCATATAGAGGGTTGAATTCCACCTCGTTACCACTTCTTGCTTCAGATGATGGCAGGGCAGGTTCAGGCGTTTTTGGTGTTGCTCCAGTCTTCTGTACGTGGTGCCTGTACGCCGAAAGTGTCCCGCAATTCTTCTGGCCACCGACAGCATCTCTTGCACGCCCCTGTCGTTTTTTAAATAATTCTGCACCACCAAATTCAAGGTATGTGCAAAACATGGGACGTGCTGGAATTTGCCCAGATTTAATGCACACACAATATTGCTGGCGTTGTCCGATGCCACAAATCCACAGGAGAGTCCAATTGGGGTAAGCCATTCTGCGATGATCTTCCTCAGTTGCCGTAAGAGGTTTTCAGCTGTGTGCGTATTCTGGAAAGCGGTGATACAAAGCGTAGCCTGACTAGGAACGAGTTGGCGTTTGCGAGATGCTGCTACTGGTGCCGCCGCTGCTGTTCTTGCGGCGGGAGTCAATACATCTACCCAGTGGGCTGTCACAGTCATATAGTCCTGAGTCTGCCCTGCTCCACTTGTCCATATGTCCGTGGTTAAGTAGACATTGGGTGCAACTGCATTTTTTAGGACACTGGTGAGTCTTTTTCTGAGGTCTGTGTACATTTTCGGTATCGCCTGCCTAGAGAAATGGAACCTAGATGGTATTTGGTACCGGGGACACAGTACCTCAAACAAGTATATAGTTGGCTCTGCAGTAATGATGGATACCGGAACCACGTTTCTCACCGCCCAGGATGCCAAGGCCTCAGTTATCCGCTTTGCAGCAGGATGACTGCTGTGATATTTCATCTTCCTCGCAAAGGACTGTTGGACAGTCAATTGCTTGGTGGAAGTAGTAAAAGTCATCTTACGACTTCCCCTCTGGGATGACCATCGACTCCCAGCAGCAGCAACAGCAGCACCAGCAGCAGTAGGCGTTACACTCAAGGATGCATCGGAGGAATCCCAGGCAGGAGAGGACTCGTCAGAATTGCCAGTGACATGGCCTGCAGGACTATTGGCATTCCTGGGGAAGGAGGAAATTGACACTGAGGGAGTTGGTGGGGTGGTTTGCGTGAGATTGGTTACAAGAGGAAGGGATTTACTGGTCAGTAGACTGCTTCCGCTGTCGCCCAAAGTTTTTGAACTTGTCACTGACTTATGATGAATGCGCTGCAGGTGACGTATAAGGGAGGATGTTCCGAGGTGGTTAACGTCCTTACCCCTACTTATTACAGCTTGACAAAGGCAACACACGGCTTGACACCTGTTGTCCGCATTTCTGTTGAAATACTTCCACACCGAAGAGCTGATTTTTTTGGTATTTTCACCAGGCATGTCAATGGCCATATTCCTCCCACGGACAACAGGTGTCTCCCCGGGTGCCTGACTTAAACAAACCACCTCACCATCAGAATCCTCCTTGTCAATTTCCTCCCCAGCGCCAGCACCACCCATATCCTCCTCATCCTGGTGTACTTCAACACTGACATCTTCAATCTGACTATCAGGAACTGGACTGCGGGTGCTCCTTCCAGCACTTGCAGGGGGCGTGCAAATGGTGGAAGGCGCATGCTCTTCACGTCCAGTGTTGGGAAGGTCAGGCATCGCAACCGACACAATTGGACTCTCCTTGTGGATTTGGGATTTCGAAGAACGCACAGTTCTTTGCTGTGCTTTTGCCAGCTTAAGTCTTTTCATTTTTCTAGCGAGAGGCTGAGTGCTTCCATCCTCATGTGAAGCTGAACCACTAGCCATGAACATAGGCCAGGGCCTCAGCCGTTCCTTGCCACTCCGTGTGGTAAATGGCATATTGGCAAGTTTACGCTTCTCCTCCGACGATTTTATTTTAGATTTTTGAGTCCTTTTTTTACTGATATTTTGTGTTTTGGATTTTACATGCTCTGTACTATGACATTGGGCATCGGCCTTGGCAGACGCGTTGATGGAATTTCATCGTCTCGGCCATGACTAGTGGCAGCAGCTTCAGCACGAGGTGGAAGTGGATCTTGATCTTTCCCTATTTTTGGAACCTCAACATTTTTGTTCTCCATATTTTAATAGGCACAACTAAAAGGCACCTCAGGTAAACAATGGAGATGGATGGATGGATACTAGTATACTTATGGATGACGAGTGACTGACGACACAGAGGTAGCTACAGCCGTGGACTACCGTACTGCGTCTGCTAGTATAGAGATGATAATGATATAAAAAATATATATATATATCACTACTGCAGGTATATATAATATAATGACGGACCTGCTGGACACTGTCAGCAGACTCCTAAACTACTAGTATGAAGAAGATAGAAAAAAAAACCCCACCACAGGTAGGTATACAATTATGGACGAGCACTGACGACACAGAGGTAGCTACAGCCGTGGACTACCGTACTGCGTCTGCTAGTATAGAGATGATAATGATATAAAAAATATATATATATCACTACTGCAGGTATATATAATATAATGACGGACCTGCTGGACACTGTCAGCAGACTCCTAAACTACTAGTATGAAGAAGATAGAAAAAAAAACCCACCACAGGTAGGTATACAATTATGGACGAGCACTGACGACACAGAGGTAGCTACAGCCGTGGACTACCGTACTGCGTCTGCTAGTATAGAGATGATAATGATATAAAAAATATATATATATCACTACTGCAGGTATATATAATATAATGACGGACCTGCTGGACACTGTCAGCAGACTCCTAAACTACTAGTATGAAAGAAGATAGAAAAAAAAAAACCACCACAGGTAGGTATACAATTATGGACGAGCACTGACGACACAGAGGTAGCCACAGCCGTGGACTACCGTACTGCGTCTGCTAATATAGAGATGATAAAGATGATAGAGATGAACAAAAAAAATATAACACTACTGCAGGTAAATATTTATATAATATAATGAATGACGGACCTGCTGGACACTGTCAGCAGAATGCGTTTATAGAATAAATAAAAAAACACCACAGGAGTGTTTAACTTTTTCAGGCAGACAATATACTGGTGGTCACTGGTCAGTCACACTGGCAGCAAAAGTGTGCACTGTACTCCTGCTATAACTGCACCCCAGTCTCCCCCACAATTCAGCTGTGTGAGCAGTGAGCACTCAGCACAGTCAGATATACATAGATGATATTATCATGCAGCACACTGAGGCTGAGCACAGATATGGTATGTGACTGTGTATCGTTTTTTTTCAGGCAGAGAACGGATTATATTAAATAATAAATAAAACTGGTGGTGGTCACACTAGTAACTATCAGCAAAACTCTGCACTCTGAGTACTCCTAATGCTCCCCAAAATTACTAAGTTAGTAGTAAATCAACTCAAGTGTCTCTATCTATTCTAACGGAGAGGACGCCAGCCACGTCCTCTCCCTATCAATCTCAATGCACGTGTGAAAATGGCGGCGACGCGCGGCTCCTTATATAGAATCCGAGTCTCGCGATAGAATACGAGCCTCACGAGAATCCGACAGCGGGATGATGACGTTCGGGCGCGCTCGGGTTAACCGAGCAAGGCGGGAAGATCCGAGTCTGCCTCGGACCCGTGTAAAAAGGCTGAAGTTCGGGGGGGTTCGGATTCCGAGGAACCGAACCCGCTCATCTCTAGTTTATCCAGTGTAAAATTGTATTGAAAAGCGTCAAATTACGCCCGTAATGGCTGTAAGTGTAAAGTGACGCTTTTCAATACAATTTTACACTGCATAAACCCTGGAGTGCCGCTGTTTTACTACTTGTTGATGAGCGTGTTCGGTTCTCAGAGCTCTGAACCCTACCGGACTTCACGCTCTGAGCCCGGTTCCGAGTCAGGCTCGGGTTTTCCCGCCTGACTCGGAAACCCAAACGAGGCAAAAACGTCATTATCCCGCTGTTGGATTCTCGCGGCATTTGGATTCCATATAAGGAGCAGCGCGTCGCGGCCATTTTCACTCCAGTCTCGGAGAGTGTAGTGAGAGGACGTGTCTCCATCCTCAGTGTCTGTGTGGGGGCGGAAAAGTGGGGTGGTGAGTCTAGTTCTGTGTTGTGCTGCACAGTCCAGTTCAGTGTAGTCAGTGTCTTTTGCTGCATCAGTCCAGCCAGTCACAGTGTTGGTGTCCTCTGCTGCTATATGTGCCCAGTGATGCTGGCTGCTGTCAGTGGCGGTTCTTGCCACGGGCAAGCAGGACTTTTGCCCGGGGCGCCGCCTTCCGGAGGGCGCTGGCGCCATCCGGAGGGCGCCGCACCGTGGCAAGATCCGCCACTGCTGCCCGCTGTGTCCCCCGTCCGCCTCCGCTGCCCGCTGCCGTCCCCGTCCTCGGCGCCTCCTGTGAAGGGAACTAGACGCTATGCGTCTAGTTTCCCTTCGTGGAGAGTAACTGCTGAGCGGTGCGCGATGACGTCATCGCGCACCGCACAGCAAAGGTCCTCTCCACGAAGGGAACTAGACGCATAGCGTCTAGTTTCTCTTCGTGGAGAGGACCTTTTGCTGTGCGGTGCGCGATGACGTCATCGCGCACCGCTCAGCATTCAAGCGGCGCTTTCAATGTACAGGGGGCGTGACTCACCACGCCCCCTGTATTAGGCCACGCCCCTTTCCTGCCCGGGGCGCTCTGCGCCCTTGAACCGGCCCTGGCTGCTGTATAAGTCCCTTGCATTTTTGCTGTGTTGTCTTGCATCAGACCAGGGGTAGTGTCTTGTGCAGCATCAGTCCACTGACCAGTCACAGTGGTGGGGTCCTCTGCTGCCAAATATCCAGTGTTACTGCCGTATAATTCACGTGATACTGGCGTATAATTCCCGTGATATTGCCGCATAATTCTCAGAATTCTTGCGTATAATTCCTGTGATACTACCATATAATTCCCGTGATACTGGCGTATAATTCCTGTGATACTGCCATATAATTCCCATGATACTGGCGTATAATTCCTGTGATATAGCTATATAATTCCCATGATACTGACATATAATTCCTGTGATACTGCCATATAATTCCTGTGATACTGTCGTATAATTCCTGTGATACTGCCATATAATTCCCGTGATACTGGCGTATAATTCCTGTGATATTGCTATATAATTCCCGTGATACTGGCATATAATTCCTGTGATACTGCCATATAATTCCCATGATACTGGCGTATAATTCCTGTGATACTGCCATATAATTATCGGAATACTGGCGTATAATTCCCGTGATACTGGCGTATAATTCCTGTGATATTGCCGTATAATTCTCAGAATACTGGCTTATAATTCCTGTGATGCTGCCATATAATATCCGTAAAACTGACGTATAGTTCCAGTTATCCTGCCGTATAATTCCATATAAATCCATATAAGTCCATATAAATCCAGTCTAGTGGTGCTGCCATATAACTTCAGTGGCGCTGTCATGTGCTGTTTATTATTTACTCCAAATAAAGGAGTTATTAATATTTAATCTAAATAATTTTTAGTGTTTGCCCTGTCAGGTGTATGCTCTCTTGTGCCGCATATTGTGTTATATATCTCCAGGAAAATAATGGAGAACAAAAATTTGGAGGATAAAACAAGGAAAGATCAAGAACCACTTCTTCCTAGTGCTGAAGCTGCTGCCACTAGCCATAACATAGATTATGAAATGCCATCAACGTCGTCTGCCAAGGCCGATGCCCATTGTCATAGTAGAGGGCATGTAAAATCCGAAAAGCCAAAGTTCAGTAAAAAGACACAAAAAAATAAATTTAAATGGTCTGAGGAGAAACGTAAACTTGCCAATATGCTATTTACGATACGGAGTGGCAAGGAACGGCTGAGGTCCTGGCCTTTGTTCATGACTAGTGGTTCAGCTTCACATGACAATGGAAGCCCTCATAACTGAGGCCTTGACACTTATGTTGGTGTTAGACGTGCGTCCGGTATCCGCCATTAGTGCAGTGGGATTTAGACAATTGTGTTCCTGGTTCCCATCTAGATTCCACTTCACTAGGCAGGCGATAGCGAGATTTTGCCATTTAATTCCAGTGATTTGGACATATAATTACAGTGATTTTGCCAATTTATTCCATTGATTTGGACGTGTAATTATTAATTACAGTGATTTTGCCAATTAATTCCAGTGATTTGGACGTATAATTCCAGTGATTTTGCCAATTAATTCCAGTGATTTGGACGTAAAATTGTTAATTACAGTGATTTTGCCAATTAATTCCAGTGATTTGGACGTATAATTATTAATTACAGTGATCTTGCCAATTAATTCCAGTGATTTGGACGTATAATTCCAGTTGGAATTGTTTGTGTCGCTTGCCTTAGTCATACAGCTACCTCATTGCACCTCTTCGACATCTTTGCATGAGGTGCTGTTTGGGGCCTAGTTTTTGAAAAGTGCCATCCTGTCTGACACTGCCTTATGAGTTCAGGGGTACTGCTGTATTAGTCCTGGGGAATTGCCGTATAAGTCCACCAAATGCAAAAACTTTTTAAAATGACTGGAGCATGCTGGAGATGCTGTCAGTGGACCGAACAATTGCGGCCCACTCTCGACATTTAGCCACTGCGTGACACTACTAGATGGGCCAGGTGGTTGTGTCGCTTAGCTTAGTCATACAGCAACCTTGGTGCACCTTTTTTCTTCTTTGCATCATGTGCTGTTAGGGGCTTAGTCATACAACTACCTCATTGCAGGTTTTTTTCTACTTTGCATGATGTGTTGTTTGGGGCCTTTTTTTTTATATCTGCCCTCCTATCTGCCACTACAGTGCCACTCTAGATGGGCCAATTGTTTGTGTCGCTTTGTTTAGTCATACAACTTCCTCATTGCAATTCTTTTTCTTCTTTGCATGATGTGCTGTTTGGGGTCTTTTTTTAATATCTGGCCTCCTGTCTGCCACTGCAGTGCCACTCCTATTGTTTGTGTCACTTGGCTTAGTCATACAACTACCTCATTGCAGGTTTTTTTCTACTTTGCATGATGTGCTGTTTAGGGCCTTTTTTTTTTATATCTGCCCTCCTGTCTGCCACTGCAGTGTCACACCTAGATGGGCCAATTGTTTGTGTCGCTTGGCTTAGTCATACAACTTCCTCATTACAATTCTTTTTCTTCTTTGCATGATGTGCTGTTTGGGGACTTTTTTTTTATATCGGCCCTCCTGTCTGCCACTGCAGTGCCACACCTAGATGGGTCAATTGCTTGTGTCGCTTTGCTTAGTCATACAACTACCCTATTGCAATTCTTTTTCTTCTTTGCATGATGTGCTGTTTGGGGCCTTTTTTTTATATATCTGCCCTCCTGTCTGCCACTGCAGTGACACTCCTAGATGGGCCAGGTGCGTCGCTTAGCTTAGTCATCCAGCAATATTGGTGCAACCTTTTGGCCTAAAAACAATATTGTGAGGTGTGAGGTGTTCAGAATAAACTGGAAATGAGTGGAAATGGTTGTTATTGAGGTTAATAATACCGTAGGAGCAAAATTACCCCCAAATTCTGTGATTTTAGCTGTTTTCATGTTTTTTTTTAAAAATCATCCAGATCCAAAACCAAAACCAAAACACGAAATGGTGGTTTTGGCAAAACCAAGCCAAAACCAAAACACGAAAGTGGAATTAGAACCAAAACCAAAACACAAAAAGTGCCAGCCGCACATCTCTAATATATTATTTATTTTTTATTTATTACCAGTTATTTATATAGCGCACACATATTCCGCAGTGCTTTACAGAGAATATTTGGCCATTCACATCAGTCCCTGCCCCAGTGGAGCTTACAATCTATATTCCCTATCACATGTACAAACAGACACATTCACACTAGGGTTAATTTTTTTTGTTGGAAGCCAATTAACCTAACAGTATATTTTTGGATTGTGGGAGGAAACCGGAGTACCCGGAGCAAACCCACGCAACAGGGAGAGTATACAATCTCCACACAGTTAGGGCCATGGTGGGAATCGAACCCATGCCCTCAGTGCTGTGAGGCAGTAATGATAACCATTACACTATCCGTACTGCCCCACATATACACACATAAAACTCAAATATATATGTATATTATTTGCATGTTTGTTCTTCATAGACTCCAGGCCTTCATGGAACTGGACCAAACTTGGTACACATACCCTTCATTATCCTACTTAAATTACTGGCGGGCTTTCAAGTGAAAAAAATTCACCCCTTACAGGGTCCCAATCACGAAAATGCACTGATCTGTTTGTTTGTTTGTTTGTTTGTTTGTTTGTTTGTGTGTCTGTCTGTGTGGTCTGTCTGTGAGGTCATGCTGTGATGTCATAATGGTAGTAACTGCCTATACAGGACTGTGCTGCTGCTGCCCTGTCTCATACTCCTCCAGAGCCCGGGCAACACACAGCTCATCAGCAGTAGGTGATATAACCGGAAAAGCTACTCACATAAGGTTAGTGACTGGACAAAGATTAGGACAGCTTAGTGCAATGCGGCATCAGCAGTCTTGTAGCGTGATTAACAAGAATCATAGGAAAATAGAAATTATTGGCAGTTACACATACCCCTCATTGTCCAACTGAAAATACTGGCAGGGTTTCAATTAAAAAAATCCACATCTTTCGGGTCAGGACCACATGTGTTGTGTGTGTGTGTGTGTGTGTATATATATATATATATATACACACACAAGTCAAAGTATGTATGTTTGCATGCATGCACACAGTGGTGTAGTTATGCCAATGGGGGCCCCATAGCATAATTTCCATGGGCCCCCCGGCCCCCGCAAGGGGTTATGTTGCGCTCCCCCAAGCCCCCCCCCCCCCCCCACCGGGCATCTCAATGCCGCGATCCCGGCATCGGTATGGTCCACCGGCCACGCAATACAGGCCCTATATACAGTGTACTGTAAGTTTTTCAGAATAATGCAGGGTGGGGTGGGGGGCGGGCATTTATTTATTTTTTCTTTATTATTTTCATATAAACACAGGTAACACAGAATTATTAGGACAGTGACTGAACTCAGCTCACCTTCAGTCAGTTTTCTTGTCTTTATATTCCTATTTGAATTTCTACTCCACCAGTCTTCAGATCCTTCTTTATAAGTACACTGACTGTCTCACACTGGTGCTGCTAGGAATGCTGGGAGGCCTGGCTTTCCATAAGGTTATGGCTAAAACAAAGTTGGAGAAAGGACCTCTGACGTCACCAGGGGAGGAGTCATGTCACCAGGGGGAGGAGCCATGCCAGAATAGGGTACCCGAAATGTACCCTCACTCCACTTAGCCGGGTTACTAAAGTGAGTAGTTGGTGAACTATCCGGCTGGCCTAGCTCCTCACCCTGGTCTCGTGGCTCCTCCCCCTGACATCAGAGGTTCTTTCTCCAACTTGATTCTAGCATCTACCCTTCTCATAATGCTTGCAGATAATTGGGTCTGGGCTGGACAATGACTACAGGAATGCTGGGAGGAGCTGTGATGTCATCATCCCTCCCGGCATGTCTATCAAAGAAGGGGCTATGCTGCACTTTCACAGGGAAACACTGCTGGCTCAGGGATGCTGGGAGGAGGCATGACGTCATCATCCCTCCCAGTAGGTGGGCATAAACTGGTGAGGGTGGGCTGGATGAGGGGAGAACAAAGAAGACTGCAGGGTTTCCTGGGAGGTGTGACCATCCCTCCTAGCATGCAGAAAGCACTGGTTGGCTGGAAGCTGCTTCTATGATGAATTACTCAGGAGCCTGTGAGTCTGAGGTGAGAGCTTGGTGCAGGGGAGGTGGGCCCAGGGGTGTGGCCAAATGCTGATGGGCCCAGTAGCAGCTGCACTTCCTTCACCCATGGTAGCTGTGCCCTTGCATGCACAGTATGTTTGCTCTTCAGAGGCTCCCACATGGATCTGGAACATACTTGGTACACATACCCTTGGGCCTTCATACTTAAAATGTTGGCAGGGTTTCAAGTGAAAAAATCCACCCCTTTCGGGGCCAGGGGCACATATAGATAGATAGATAGATAGATAGATAGATAGATAGATAGATAGATAGATAGAGTCACATTATTATGATCACCTCCTACAATTGACATTGGCAGCACGTAGTCCATGAAGTATGTCACGTGTCCTGCACTGGCTTGGTGGTGTTGTGGATAAAAAATAACGTGAACAGTTGTGATCAAATTCAGAGTTTATATATTGATAATGGCAGAGCAAGATTACAATAAAGTGACAGTCAGCATGCACTTACAAGTAATATTACAAGAGCGCTCAGTCTGCCCCGAACATAGCAGAGACAGCTCCCAATATTGCATATTACAACAATTGCTCCACCCAAGCTTGGACCAATCATAGCAGGCCTTGAGGCCCGTTCCTCCTTATCAAACACCATCTGGTCCTGGCTTGGGCACACGACACAAGTCAACAAGGCTAGGATGACTTAGCAAACTAGGCAAGTCCTTGTCACAAACAAGTCTTTCATAATATTGCTTTAAGTATTACATGATATTAAAAAGACAGAATAGATGCTATAAATTGCTTAATTTTACTTAACAATTCTCACCCTTTTGATAATTTTATTATCACACATATATAAAAACATCATCTAAAAGATAACAATGACAGTACTAGTAATGCTAAAAAGGTGGTGTGACTGTGACTGGGCATGATATAGCCACAGACGCACCTGGGCCTGCCCTGACTCTGTTGCCACACCCCGCAGTCAATTGGTACCTGCAGGTCAAAGTCTTGTCCTATAGCAGCCGCTTTTCCCGGGCTCTGATACCCCCAGGTTTTTTTGCATGACAAAGTACCGATTGTGACATGATATAAACAAAAGGAAGAACTGCGGTTGCTATTCTGCTAAGCATTCACACACCTTTATTGAAGCATTCACACACCTATCTATCTAGCTGTAAGAATAATAACAGCAGCCGGAGGTAAACTAGGGCACAAAGACCACTCGGTGAATTCGCTGGAATCGGAATGACTGACTCGTCAAAATCACTTCTCGGGATAAACTCCCTCTGGGGTGGTGTCCAAACTGTCAAAGTGCACCTGCGGGACCCTCTTTCAGAGATGATGTCTTCCAGCCAACCCTTACAACAACTGAGGGGTCTCTCAGAAGGCAGTTGGGCTAGGCCGTCAGACGGTCAGCCCTGTGGCTGTTATCATTCTTCCTATTAAGCCAGCGGATCTACATCTTTCCTGAAATGAGAAATACAGCACATTAATAATTTCCAAGCAATCAAAAGAAATACAATCAATCCTATCACTACCACTATGGGTTTTATTAAATCTGATAACAGATTGTTAAACCATATACCAATTGACCCCATCCAGGAGAAGGATTCCATCCCTCCTTGGATATGTCTTAGCTTGTTTCTGTAATTCCTTTACTCTATTCATGTGCGCTTCTATGGGGTCATGTGAGGGGTGTAGTACGGTATGCCGGCGCTCGGGCTTCCGGCGACCAGCATACCGGCGCCGGGAGCCCGACCGCCGGCATACCAACAGCGTGGCGAGCGCAAAGAGCCCCTTGCGGGCACGGTGGCGTGCTACGCGTGCCACACTATTTTATTCTCCCTCCAGGGGGGTCGTGGACCCCCACGAGGGAGAATAGTTGTCGGTATGCCGGGTGTCGGGATTCTGGCGCCGGTATCCCGACATTCGGCATACAGAAGACCACCCCATGTGAGTCCTCAATCCAGGTACAACATTCCTCCCCTATAACAGCACAAGTTCCTCCCTCCATAGCTAACAAGTAATCGAGAGCCATCCTATTCTGTAGGGTCACCTTCCTAATTTGAGCCATTTCCTCATTAATAGCATGGATGGTACTGGTGGTCTCATTAATTATCCCATCCATAATATTCGCATATTTATTTAACTTATTTGCTAATTTAATTCCCCAGCCTGTCCAGGCAGGGAACCACATCCAGGCTTTATCTGCTGCAGTAAACAATTCTCTCTTGTATCTAGTCTCTAGAGCCTGTTTCTATTATATTGGTAAAAGAGATGTTTTTACGCTATCTTATGGCTGGCACAACTCTTCCTATAGTGCAGTTCCCCCATGCTCCCATAGGAAGCCATGAGTAGGCCCTATTGTCACAAATATAGTATAGGCCTTGCTTTAGTATCCTAGGGATTATCTTACCATGGTTTCCCAACCAGCTCTGAAACCATACCATATTATTGTGCACTTGGGTCTTACAATCCCACTCATCCTCATCCATCTGATTAGTACAGGCACACCTAGGGGCACAAAGAGCTTTCATATTTGCACACCAACATTGATTGTTACAGTTACCATTCACCTTGTCACATAACGTTTCATTGTATTCCATGTTAAACACTAAGACAGTATTTGAAAGGGGAAGGGAAAGGGGATATTGTTGCACAGGAGACTAAATTTGAGTAGATTCTACTATTAGTTGCAAGTATTGATTGTTTATCAGAAAGAACCCCTAATGTCAATTTATATAGTATACAAATACATGGATAGGGGGTGCTACCACAGATCATACAATAACTGTAAGAGGAGAAGGAGAAAAAGAAAAGGATCTGTTTCCGGTGCACACAAATGTAAGAAATAACTTTTATTATAACCTTAAAATGTAGAAAAGAATATACTATTTCATCCAAGTCTTCTCAGATGAACTAATGCAAAATATTAAAAAACATGAATACAGTATTATGTGAATTGACAAGACTATGTGTGATAGAAAGAAAGATAGAAAGAATAAATGTAAAAAACTTCCGGCTGAGCGTCTTTTTATGTGTCTATTACCAATCCAACCTGTCTCATATAGTTGATTTATAATATATTCTAACTCGACAGTACTATAATAATATCTTTAATATGATACAAATATTTGCTTCTGGGTTTACTCACAATATTTTCAAATGTAACTCAAATGTTACTCTTTTAGTTTTCCCAGACTAATGGATCAATGTGTTACAATGTTGTTCTATTCGCTCATCTAAGAGATTCTGGCTCTCTGCCCAGATTGTTAATATAATAGATACTCAAGAATAGCTAACAGTCTCCTTCAAGAGAGTTGCAGGGAAATGGTAATCCATACAATATATTCCCGTATTAATAGCAGTGCATTAATGTGAATATATCTGCTCAAATTTATCAAGGAATGAACGTGGAATTACTGATATATACTCATATGTGTTGATAATTTAATAAGTTTTATCTCGATGTCCCCATGTGAGCATCTCTCACATAAAGTGTCAGGTGTCCTCTTTGAATAATAGAAACCCCGAAACAAAACAGGATTAAATCACCCCACAATATAATGGGGGGGGGGCTCTTATACCAGGAAAATAGGAGTTTTTTCAAAAATGTTAGGAGCATCTAATCCTTGTCTGCTATGTTTATCTCTCATATATAGTGTCAGACGTATTAATACCTCATAGCAGTCAGTGTGCTCTTTATTTACAAATAGGAGTTTTTCTAAGAGCTTTTGTCCTGTTAATGTTTCATCCGTCTTTCATATATAGTGCCAAGCAACAGATATATAACTAGCACATTTAGTGCACTGTAGAGGATTTTCAATACATAAATAATTTTACCTCTCACTCTTGGTGTCAGGTATATTATGTTTACATATGAATGTATATATCAATTAGTATCATATGATTTCTCACTCTCTGCGTTGGTTCATGAGTGTCGTATCTATAAGGAAGTATGTTCATACAGGAAGAGCAATATCCACACATATAGTACCCCTATAGAAAGGGGGAGCAGTATACACTTGTAATCCTTATCGGATAACTGTTTAATCTATATAAGTATATATAAAAGTTCCTATGAGTTGCTTGGGCAGAGAGAAACGTTCAGGAAGCACGTGTCATGTTAGTGCTGTGAGCCTTAATCAGTATCTGTGATACACATATGCTAATCAATATGGGTAACTGTCCAAGGCTTAGTATCCAATAGACGCTCCCAAATAATTTTATCACACATGCATATCATATATAAGTAGCTCACTCATTCATACAGATGTATCAGCACACGTTATGTGGGTTCAGACAAATTGTTAGAGAGATATCTCACTATCTCTCCCATACATTCAAATCAGCATGTTTAATACATAGTAATTTAGTGATATGAATGATAATTCTGTGCACACTGTATGGAAATGCACGGCATTAGAGCTTCCAGCTTATTTGCCGTACCATACATGGCTTTTAGTTTCAAAGATGGGCAGACATAATTTAGATATAAATTAGTTAAATATTTGGTTAGACATGTAGGACGCCCAGCCGGTCCATCCTACGTACGTTTCGCAAAAGGCTGACGAAGCCTTTTGCGAAACGTACGTAGGACGGACCGGCTGGGCGTCCTACATGTCTTACCAAATATTTAACTAATTTATATCTAAATTATGTCTGCCCATCTTTGAAACTAAAAGCTGTGTATGGTACGGCAAATACGCTGGAAGCTCTAACGCCGTGCATTTCCATACAGTGTGCACAGAATTATCATTCATATCACTAAATTACTATGTATCAAACATGCTGATTTAAATGTATGGGAGAGATAGTGAGATATCTCTCTGACAATTTGTCTGAACCCACATAACGTGTGCTGATACATCTGTATGAATGAGTGAGCTACTTATATATGATATGCATGTGTGATACAATTATTTGGGAGCGTCTATTGGATACTAAGCCTTGGACAGTTACCCATATTCATTAGCATATGTGTATCACAGATACTGATTAAGGCTCACAGCACTAACATGACACGTGCTTCCTGGACGTTTCTCTCTGCCCAAGCAACTCATAGGAACTTTTATATATACTTATATAGATTAAACAGTTATCCGATAAGGATTACAAGTGTATACTGCTCCCCCTTTCTATAGGGGTATTATATATGTGGATATTGCTCTTCCTGTATAAACATACTTCCTTATAGATACGACACTCATGAACCAACGCAGAGAGTGAGAAATCATAAGATACTAATTGATATATACATTCATATGTAAATATAATATACCTGACACCAAGAGTGAGAGGTAAAATTATTTATGTATTGAAAATCCTCTACAGTGCACTAATTGTGCTAGTTATATATCTGTTGCTTGGCACTATATATGAAAGACGGATGAAACATTAACAGGACAAAAGCTCTTAGAAAAACTCCTATTTGTAAATAAAGAGCACACTGACTGCTATGAGGTATTAATACATCTGACACTATATATGAGAGATAAACATAGCAGACAAGGATTAGATGCTCCTAACATTTTTGAAAAAACTCCTATTTTCCTGGTATAAGAGCCCCCCCATTATATTGTGGGGTGATTTAATCCTGTTTTGTTTCAGGGTTTCTATTATTCAAAGAGGACACCTGACACTTTATGTGAGAGATGCTCACATGGGGACATCGAGATAAAACTTATTAAATTATCAACACATATGAGTATATATCAGTAATTCCACGTTCATTCCTTGATAAATTTGAGCAGATATATTCACATTAATGCACTGCTATTAATACGGGAATATATCGTATGGATTACCATTTCCTTGCAACTCTCTTGAAGGAGACTGTTAGCTATTCTTGAGTATCTATTATATTAACAATCTGGGCAGAGAGCCAGAATCTCTTAGATGAGCGAATAGAACAACATTGTAACACATTGATCCATTAGTCTGGGAAAACTAAAAGAGTAACATTTGAGTTACATTTGAAAATATTGTGAGTAAACCCAGAAGCAAATATTTGTATCATATTAAAGATATTATTATAGTACTGTCGAGTTAGAATATATTATAAATCAACTATATGAGATAGGTTGGATTGGTAATAGACACATAAAAAGACGCTCAGCCGGAAGTTTTTTACATTTATTCTTTCTATCTTTCTTTCTATCACACATAGTCTTGTCAATTCACATAATACTGTATTCATGTTTTTTAATATTTTGCATTAGTTCATCTGAGAAGACTCGGATGAAATAGTATATTCTTTTCTACATTTTAAGGTTATAATAAAAGTTATTTCTTACATTTGTGTGCACCGGAAACAGATCCTTTTCTTTTTCTCCTTCTCCTCTTATAAACACTAAGGCAGCATTTTTACAATTTGTTTCTCCAACGTATACCTTAGGTAAGTTGACTAGGTGACCTTTTAGTTCGGCCACGTGGTTAATAAACATAGGCCCTATACACATAGTGGGTGGAGAGATTATACCAGCAATTTCTAAATATATTCCTAGGTCTGAAAGAGCATTGTAAGCAGTGTGATTTATGTCTATTTCAACATTATAGCTATAATCTGTAAGGTTAAGATCGTTCATTGAGATAGGGATACCAATCAAAGGGATTCCTTTATGGTTAGCAGGAACATAAGAACAGATCCAACAGTCAGTGGCGTTCAGCTCCTTAGCTGTCTGCTGATGTAGAAGCCATATAGAGTTCTTTTGTTTTTCTCCTTTCACCTGCACACACTGATATAAAGCACAAACAAGCAGGCAGAAAAACAAGTGTATCTTAACAGTCCATTCAGTTCTCTTCTCCCCAAGGGCCCCATGCTTTTGGGACCAATTTGCATCATTGACCTGAAAGTTAATTTTTTTACAGTGAGAAGCGTACTTTCCCCTCCACCTTGACGGAGGTAGCTGTGGTCAGTAGCACCTGGTATGGGCCATCAAATCGGGGTTCCAGATGTGTCTTGTGGATCTGGTAAAGAAGAAAACACTTTGCCATGCAAATTAGTCAGTTGCTTATGAAGCTGAACAACATAGTCAGTAAGAGAAGTGTACTGTCCATGTAATTTGAGTGGTGGCCTGCCAAACAGTATCTCCAATGATGAAAGTCCATATAATCCCTTTGGGGTATGCCTCATTGCAAAAAGAGCTACTGGTAAAGCTTGTACCCATGTAAGTTTTGTTTGCTCACAGATCTTAGCCATTTTGTTTTTTAATACGCTATTTGCTCTCTCAACCGTTTCATGTAAGCCATACCTGCACACAATTTCAGATATCAATTTCTTTGCTGTTACTGCAGCCGTTACCTTGGCAACAAGCCACGCCTCTATCTACGAGGAGAACATAACCATTCTGTTGCAAATTGTTGCAAACGCTGTGCAAACCAAAATTTATTGACACTAGCAATCATAGCAATCATTCCCCTTTGGAAACATATGAAGGGAGATGTGCATACAATCGACCATCCTCATGTTTCCAAACAACAATGAGTACAATGAGGAAACAAGTACAATGTTACAAATTGAGTACCTGGAACTCTCTGGAATGTGTGACCACTGGGAGTTCCAGTATTCATGAGTGAAGCTGCGGCCAGTATGAATGGCTGCAGCAAGACCTTTTCTAACCCTAATTCCATTACTCCTACCAGTGGTCGGATAGTGCCTGCAGCGCTAGTCTTCTGCCCACGGCAGCCGCGTTTGAATGGGCTAATTAGGTCCGCCCAGACTCCGATGCCCCCCGGTCTTACAAGGTTACAAGGCACCACCTGAGACTGCGAGTGAGTAAGAGGAAAACTAGCTACAGCTAAGGAGACTACAAAATTAGAACTAAACAAACAAGTTATGTGCGGCGCTGCCGCCAGTACAAAAGCCCGAAAATAAGGCTAATGGGAAGACCCACAAAATACGACACTGTAGTTACCAGACTAGTAAACAAAAGTATAGCACTCTAAACAAGTACATAAGAAATCCTGGCATGCAAATAGAAATATAACATAAAATACATAAACCGAATGCAAACAGAAATGAACCACTGCTGTGGCTCATAACACCAAGATGACTGGTAACACTGGAAGCCCTCCCTGTCAGGCGCTATCCTGCCCCCCTTTTTTGGAGCTGGACAATTTCTTGCAATGTGGCCGTTTCCCACAATTATAGCACTTCACATTTCTGGGCTCCCAATTGTTTCTCCCCTTGAACTAACCCATCTGGGGGTTACCAGGTGTGTCAACTACAATCACCCTCTGGACCTTTTTCTCCTGCACCTCCTGTAAATTTGGATTGAGCTGGCTAGACTCATTTGTACCAGGAATGATTTGTCACGCCAGTCGGCATGGGCCAAAACCAGCTTATCATGTATTTCTTTATATAGTCCCGAGACTAATGTGGCAGTCAGCATCTTTCCCATACCTTGGTCTTCTAAATCTCCTCCTGCTACTTCTACTGACAGTCTAAATCTCTCAAAGTAATCCTCCACTGGTTCTTTAACCTTTTGATGAATATTTGTCACTCGGACCCAGGACTGTGGGGGAAAGACTTCCCCAATTTTTTCCCTTATGTGTGTAACATATTCTAATGCCCTCTGGGGGGTGTTCTGACGTTCTAATGGGTCCGATGGTAGGGTGAATTTGGTAAATATAGTGGCAGTATCGATCTGACCAGCTACTGATTTTATTATCTGTAGCAGGTCTCTCCATGTGGGACTGTAACTGACTGCAACATTATGCAGTTCATTTGCAAACCCATATGGATTATTTTGTGGCTTAGGGAAAGATGAAAGGAATCTTCTCATCTCCCCAGGTGTCCATGGGACATGTGTAATTCTCCGATCCGCCTGTCCATTTGTACCAGGAATGAATTGCTCTTTAACCGGGTAGGCTGAGGCTTGAGGCAAGTGATATTCTTCAGCCATTTCATCTATCTCACCTTGGGTTATTCTGGGAGTGATGAGAAGCTCACTCCACACAAAACCCTTCCTCCCCTTGAATCAGATATATTTTGCAAAGAGGTGTGGATAGAGTGAGGAGGTGTGTACTCCGGGGCATTAGCCCGGACCTGGGTCTCTATATACCTGGGTGGTGGAGGAACACTTGTGGAGTATCCAGGGTTTATTGTGGATGTCAGGTCTGCAGTGGGGTACATTGCCTTGAAGCTAGGGGTCTGCTCTGGTTTTGTCTCATGTATTGGAGTCCCCTCGGTACTTAAGTGAGAGGTCTCCAGGCTGACTGCAGTGGGTTCTATTACAGATATTGCAAGTTGTTCTATCTCCTCCCCTATTTCCTCATCTGACTGTATCTCCCCTCCTTGCTGAGTTGCCCTTCTTGTTCTTGTGTCTAATGTAAAAATACCTTGGGCTTTTTGCTGTCTTTTATATGATTCTACCGTCCATCTACTCCAAGCTGCCTGTTCATTTGGCTCAGTGAATTTTGTTTTATTTTTTTGTAGAGGGTTGCCCAGTAGGATAATTCAAAGGTTCCCTCTTTTGGGATCCCACAATCCATCCCCCTAGTCAGCCTGCCCCACTTAGGTAAATGCCGGCTGACCCATTTGCCATGTTTCTTACTCATCTCCTCCTGTGGGGTACGAGGAGTCTCAGAACGCCCATTACTCTGATTTGGTGATCAGCCAAATCCATGTTTGCTGTGACTGTTTCCCACAGCCTGGCTATGGTGGAGGGGACTCTTGCACCCCTCTCTCAATGTTTCACAGCACTATATTCTATGGCTATTGGCTGTTAGGGAAAGTCTCACACAGCGAACCTCCGCTTTTGGTCCCTCCAAATTTTCCAACAGAGCCAAATGAAAATCTGCATGGTGCAGATGCCAAACAATATTTGCCCTCTAATGTCACCTATGTCAAACCATGCAAATAAGGGATTATCTAACTAAGAAGTATGATTTTTCATGAGACACAGAGAGACACAAGTCTGCAGCTTTGGGGCACGCCCTTCAGTGTAGCGAGAAGCAGACTCAAACCAGTGTACACAGAGCTGTCAGATAGCAGGCCAGGAGGTAATCAGAGATTATATCGCTCCTGTTCTGGGGGAGAGCCACAATCGGTTTCCCACAGATAGTTATTGACAAGCACAGATAGACACTTATCCATACATTTGTCCTTCCACTCAGGGCCGGTTCTATGATTTGTGGCGCCCCGGGCAAAATATGGGGGCGTGGATTCGATTGGGGGCGTGGTCAGCGCGCTGAAAGAAAAAATAAAAATAAATAAAAAGTATACTTACCATCCCCGTTCCTGATCCAGACCCCCTCCGCCGCCGCTCTTCTCCTCTCTTCTGTTCTCTTCAATCTATGGGAGAGACGTTATTACGTCTCTCCCATAGAACAGCATAGACACTAGAGGTCAATTATGACCCCTAGTGTCTGTGCCACTATGCTGTGCGGTGCGCGATGACGTCATCGCGCATCGCACAGCAAAGGTCCTCTAGACGAAGGGAAACTAGACCGTAGCGTCTAGTTTCCCTTTATGGAGAGGACCTTTGCTGTGCGGTGCGCGATGATGTCATCGCGCACCGCACAACTAAGGTCCTCTCCATGAAGGGAAACTAGACGCTATGCGTCTGGTTCCCTTCAAAGCGGGGGGGCGCAGCAGGGCACTACGGGGGGCACAGTGGCGGATCTTGCCCTGGTGCGGCGCCCTTCGGATGGCGGCACCCCGGGCAAAAGTACCGCTTGCCCGTGGCAAGAACCGCCACTGCTTCCACTATGCAGACAATGTTAATAACAGTTTATGTGACAGACTGAAGATAGGAAACATATATGTCCGAGGACGATAGGGTCCTCTTACTTTTTACTTCCCTGCCCCCACCATGCTTGGGGCAGAACAATCACTCAGCCGTAAAGGGCCTCTTTCGTGCTGATGTGGCAATGTGCCAGCATCTACATACACTCACACATGCATATCCAAAAAGATGTTACAACACAAAACAACTGTTCAGGTTCTTGGGATCTGTACTCATGATAGTGGGATGCAGGGTCTTAGAAGCGGAGGAGGGGAGAGTAGACAGAGGCCCTCATTCTGAGTTGTTCGCTCGCTAGCAGATTTTAGCAGCATTGCACACGCTAGGCCGCCTCCCTATGGGAGTGTATCTTAGCTTAGCAGAATTGCGAACAAAAGATTAGAAGAATTGCGAATAGAAATTTCTTAGCAGTTTCTGAGTAGCTCGAGACTTACTCCTACATTGCGATCAGCTCAGCCCGTTTCGTTCCTGGTTTGACATCACAAACACGCCCGGCGTTCGGCCAGCCACTCCCCCGTTTCTCCAGACACTCCTGCGTTTTATTCTGGCACGCCTGCGTTTTTCCGCACACTCCCAGAAAACGTTCAGTTTCCGCCCAGAACCACCCACTTCCTGTCAATCACACTCCGATCACTTCAACGATGAAAATTCTTTGTTCGGACGTGAGTAAATCTACTAAGTTTTGTGCTAAAATACTTAGCGCATGCGCACTGCGTACCATGTGCATGCGCATTTTTGTCTTTATCGCTCCGTTGCGAAAATCGGCAATCAGCGAACAACTCGGGACGACCCCCAGAGACACAAATGTTCTCACCTTTTTTTGAATGGCGCCAATCTGGGGGGACTGTCTGCCATAATGTGTAAAAAGGGGGACTGGCTGCTGTAATGTGTAAAAGGGGCTCTACCTGGTGTAGTGGCGCTACTGTGCAGCGTAATTTGAATAATGGAGACTACTGTGCACCATTGTATGAATTGGTATTATTTTGTGGCCACGCCCCTTCCCCATGAAGCAACGCCCCTCTATATTTTTTGCGCACCTACAGCGCGCACTGACCCTATCTTGCATGGGGGGGCGCCAATGCCGTTTCTTGCACACAGCGCTAAAATGCCTAGTTACGGCACTGCCTCCTAGCACCCCCTATGGTGGGCGTGTCACCAGACGCATGCGCAGACAGACTCACGGGCTATAAGTCCACACATCACAAAGAACAGCCCTTATCACAAGAGCTGTCCTACAAGATTTTCTTCATGTTAGTAAGCACCGCTATGCATGCGGAGAGTCACAAGCACAATGTGATGCTTGCTGCATCCCGCCCATTGGATAAGAGGGGTTTTGTACCCTCCCCTGCAGCAGCATGCAGGCAGTCACCAGGCTCCTTCGCTTGTGTAGTGAGTGTCAGTTTGCCAGGACAGACCGTTAACGCTTCACCTCTCCTGACAGTGTTTTTCAATTAAATATGGTGAATGTAAAAATGCCAAAACTGGTGAATTAATTGTAAAATGTGCTCACAAGTTTATTAAATATCCTCAGGTCTGGTCTTCTAGGAGAGAGCACCCGACCTAGACATAACCAGCATTGAGATCTACCTTGAACCGCTGGGCTGAGGGTGGGTAGTAATAATAAACAAAATTGTGCCCGCTTTTAAAAGTAATAATATCATCTGGTGCCTAAATAAAACATGTATTTATTAATTAATTAATTAGCACCCCCCTGTAAAATGTATGGCCACAATTAAAATAAATAACTATACATTGCCTCCTTATAGTACACTAATATAGGATTTTAATTACCTAACGGTAAATCCTTTTCTCTTAGTCCGTAGAGGATGCTGGGGACCACATTAGTACCATGGGGTATAGACGGGTCCACTAGGAGCCATTGGCACTTTAAGAGTTTAATAGTGTGGGCTGGCTCCTCCCTCTATGCTCCTCCTACCAGACTCAGTCTAGAAACTGTGCCCGAGGAGACAGACATACTTAGAGAGAAGGAAATACACAGATAGTGGCGAGATTCATACCAGCTCACACAAACAAGGCAAACCAGACTAACTAGCCTGAAAGCTCAGCAACAGCTGAAACATTACTGAACCCAGTAAAGAAACGCAGTACTTAACTAAGAACAAAGCAGTACTGAACGAAAGAACCACTGCAGGATAACAGAGCGCCCAGCATCCTCTACGGACTACGAGAAAAGGATTTACCAGTAGGTAATTAAAATCCTATTTTCTCTTACGTCCTAGAGGATGCTGGGGTCCACATTAGTACCATGGGGATGTACCAAAGCTCCCAGAACGGGAGGGAGAGCGCGGAGGCTCCCGCAGAACTGATTGACCAAACTTTAGGTCCTCAGTGTCCAAAGTATCAAACTTGTAGAACTTAGCAAATGTGTTCGACCCAGACCAAAGCTGCAAAGTCGAGACACCCCGGGCAGCCGCCCAGGAAGACCCCACTTTACGAGTAGAGTGGGCCTTAACAGATGTTGGACACGGCAATCCTGCTGTAGAATATGCATGCTGGATAGAGAAGCTGATCCAGCGAGAAATTGTTTGCTTAGAAGCAGGACACCCAATTTTCTTGGGATCATAAAGGACAGAGAGTCCAATTTTCTGTGATGAGCAGTCCTCTTCACATAGATCTTCAAAGCCCTCACAACATCCAAGGACTTTGATGCAATTGAGGAGTCAGTAGCCACTGGCACCACAGTAGGTTGGTTGATATGAAAAGCAGACACAACCTTTGGAAGAAACTGCTGACGTGTGCTGAGCACAGCGCTATCTTCATGGAAGATTAAGTAGGGACATTTACAGGACAAAGCCCCCAATTCCGACACACGTCGAGCAGAGGCTAAGGCCAACAAAGTGACAGCCTTCCACTTGAGAAACTTGACCTCAGTCTCCTGTAAGGGCTCAAACCAATCCGATTGCAAGAACTGCAACACCACGTTAAGATCCCAGGGTGCCGTCAGCGCCACAAAGGGAGGCTGGATGTGCAGAACCCCTTTCAAAAAGGTCTGAACCTCAGGGAGGGCAGCCAATTGTTTCTGGAAGAAAATGGATAAATCTGAAATCTGGACCTTTATGGATCCCAAATGCAGGCCCATAGCCACACCTGCTTGCAGGAAGAGGAGAAACCGACCATGTTGAAACTCCACCGCAGGACACTTCTTGGATTCACACCAAGCCACATACTTTTTCCAATTGCGATGGTAATGTTTAGACGTAACTCCTTTCTTAGCCTGTATCAGGGTAGGAATAACCTTGTTCGGAATGTCCTTCCGAGCTAATATCTGGCATTTAACCTCCATACCGTCAAACGTAGCCGTGGTAAGTCTTGATAAGCAAACGGCCCCTGTTGTAGTAGATCCTCCCAAAGAGGAAGAGGCCTTGGATCTTCCAGCAGTAGATCCAGCAGATCCGCATACCAAGCCCTCCTTGACCAGTCCGCAGCAATGAGGATCGCCTGAACTTTTGTTCTTTTTACAAGCTTTAGAATTCTTGGAATGAGTGGAAGTGGAGGGAACACATACACTGACTTGAACACCCACGGTGTTAACAGGGCATCCAGCGCCACTGCTTGTGGGTCTCTCGACCTGGAACAGTACCTCCGAAGTTTCTTGTTCAGATGCAAGGCCATCATGTCTATTTGAGGTACGCCCCAATGACTGGTCACCTCCGTGAACACCTCCGGATGGAGGCCCCATTCTCCTGGATGGAGATCGTGCCTGCTGAGGAAGTCTGCTTCCCAGTTGTCCACTCCCGGTATGAAGATTGCTGACAGCGCTACTGCGTGCCTTTCTGCGCAGAGGAGGATTTTTGTTACCTCTGACATTGCAGCTCTGCTCTTTGTTCCGCCCTGTCGGTTTATGTAGGCCACCGTCGTTACATTGTCCGACTGCACTTGAATGGCCTGATCTTACAGAAGTTGTGCTGCTTGTAGAAGACCGTTGTACATGGCTCTTAGCCCCAGAATGTTTATTGGAAGAAGGGATTCCTGACTGGACCACCTTCCTTGGAAGGTTTCCCCTTGGGTGACTGCGCCCCAACCTCTGAGACTTGCATCCGTGGTTAGAAGGATCCAGTTCTGAACCCCGAACCTGCGGCCCTCCAGAAGGTGAGGCTGTTGCAGCCACCAGAGGAGTGAAATCCTTGCTTTCGGCGACAGACGTATCCTCTGGTGGATGTGTAGGTGAGATCCCGACCACTTGTCTAGGAGATCCAGTTGGAATGACCGAGCATGAACTCTTCCGTACTGTAGAGCCTCGTAAGAGGCAACCATCTTCCCCGGAAGGCGAATGCACTGATGAACCGATACCCGGGCTGGTCTCAGGACATCCCGGACCATTGTTTGAATAACCAACGCTTTCTCCTCCGGTAGAAACACCCTCTGCACCTCTGTGTCGAGGATCATTCCCAGGAACGACAATCTCCTTGTCGGCTCCAAATGTGACTTTGGAAGGTTCAGGATTCAACCGTGCTCCGTGAGTAGATGAGTCGTGAGAGCAATGGACTGTAACAACTACTCCCTGGACTATTCCTTTATCAGTAAGTCATCCAGATATGGAATTATGTTCACCCCCTGTCTGCGGAGGAGAACTATCATCTCTGCCATCACCTTGGTGAACACCCTCGGTGCCATGGAGAGGCCGAATGGCAGCGCCTGGAACTGATAGTGACAGTCCAACAGTGAAAATCTGAGATACGCCTGGTGTGGTGGCCAAATCGGAATGTGGAGGTATGCATCCTTGATATCCAGGGATACCAGAAACACTCCCTCCTCCAGACCTGAGATCACCGCTCTCAGAGACTCCATTTTGAATTTGTACTCCCTCAGATAAGGGTTTAACGATTTCAAGTTCAAAATCGGTCTGACTGAACCATCTGGTTTCGGTACCATGAAAAGGTTTGAATACTACCCCTTGGTTTGCATATGAGGTGGAACAGGGACAATGACCTGTGACTTTTCCAATTTTTGGATGGATTCCTGTAGCATAGCCCTGTCTGCCAGCAAAACTGGCAAGCCTGATTTGAAGAATCGGTGCGGCGGAAGTTCTTGGAACTCCAGTCTGTACCCCTGGGACACAATATCCTGTACCCAGGGATCCAGGCCGGACGACACCTAGACGTGGCTGAAACACCTGAGTCTCGCCCCCACCAACCCATCCTCCAGGCTGTGTGGTCCACCGACATGCTAAAGATTTTGAGGAACCAGAGGCGGGTTCCTTGTCCTGAAAGCCTGCGGGTGCAGGCTTTTTGGATTGTGCCCGCCCACCTCTAAAGAAGGTGGTAAGAGGCTTGGACTTTTTCGTCTTAGCGGTCCAAAAGGACTGTGATGCAGGTGAATAGAAGGGTTTTTTCGTAGAAGGCGTAGCTGAGGGAAGAAAAGGTTACTTACCATGCTTCTGATGAAGGACCTGAAGGTCCGAAATGCGTTAAGCTGGTGGATCCTTTGCTGATTATTGGACGTTTCTCTCCTGGTAACATCACAGGGACTTTGACTTTTATGATTTGTGGACCGGCTGGTTTCCGTTCTTCATCTTCACGAGAGTCATCAATTCCCACAGGAGGTTCTATGTGCTTTATATGTTTTAGAAAATGTGAGTGTACTTCTGTGAATAAATGTATGTTATTTTAAGAAACAGTGTTGCACTATATCTGTTTCTCTTTGAGTTACATGCTCTCCGGGTGAGGAATTAGATATTTCCCATGTGGAGGATGATGAGCAAAATTATTATTCATTAAATGTGAGTGTGCCATTGCTACACCAGGGTGTGATATTTAAGTTATCAAACAGTGTTGCACTATATTTGTCTCTCTTTTTGAGTTACATATTCCCTGGTGGAGGACGAGGCAGTCTCTTATGTGGAAGATGATGAGCAAAATTAATATTCACAAAATGTGAGTGTGCTACTGTTATATTGGTGCGTGATATATTCAGTTTCCAAACGGTGTTGCACTAAGGATTACCTTCTTTTCCTGTTTGAGGTGCATCTTCTGGAGGAAAATCTCAAAAGAGAAATACATATATGGAAAAGAATCTTCAATAAGAGGAAAGACTTATTGTGATATTGCCTTGCTTATTTTTACCTTTCTCTGCGCCACTGGTTTTCTCTTCTTTCTATATTGTAACTGTTTTCTATGGTTGGTGAACCATTGTGAGTTGACTCGGGCTGCATTTTTTAAGGCATATGCGCAACTGTTCTCTGGTGTTTTTCTTTCTACAGACTACTGCACTGGTTTTAAGAAAGTGTGATGGAACAGTCGAGGTGGGATGTGGGATGATTTGTAGACATAACACAGAACACTGTGTAACACATCAGACTTGGCTGATAATTGGAACCCGGTAACTGTGACATTATGACAATTTGTGATGTCCAATATACAGTTTAGATGTCCATTACCAAACTGGAACTTTTCAATTTGAACCTGTACTAGCAAATGTCACTTTTTAATCCAATACATCCTTCAGGCGTTTTCCTTTGTACAAAATGGCTCTATTACATTGATGTACATTATGTTCTTATGTCTTTACTGGCGATCATTCCCTGAATACAGAATATTTGTCTGACTATTATTAGAGGGAAAGAGGAAAAAACACTGAAGTAGTCTTTGTCACCGTTTCCCTGTATTATCTATCTCCAGAGCTCTCTCCGTAGAGATAATGGCTTTGCGTTTATTTTGTGTGTTGGGATTATAAAACATCCTTTTTGCAAACGAATCGTGAAATGTCACCTTTTGAAGGTCAGATGATTGTTTAAGAGATCTTTTTTTTATCTTGTAATTATTTCCGACAATACAAAGGCATTCGCAGCTTGTATAAAATAATACGGGGAGAATACTGTTCCCCAAAGAAATAATATCCAACTAAATGGCCTTATCTTGTTTCAGATTACTTTTGTTTTAGAAGTCGACGTGTAGTTACTTAATAACAACAAAATAACACTTTCTCACTTATCTTGAATGAAGAATCAGGATATATGTTCTTGAAAGTGTTTTAGGCAAAAAGTTATTTTACTGCTTGCTTTTATCTTTACAGATTTATCCATGGCTGCATTTTTCCAATTAACAATCTGGAAACTCTGTTTAATTTTTTTCATCGCACTTGGGACTTCCTCTCTTAGGTCTCTGGACATTGAGGTCATTAGGAATGTTCTTTAGCTGTGCTTTGTTAAGTTCTCTGTGTCATGATTTTATCTTCACAGTTTTGCCAGCTAGTCTACATATGTCAGTTATATGGTCAAGGGGTTCAGTATGGTATGCCGGCGGTCGGGCTCCCAGCGACCAGCATACCGGAACCGGGAGCCCGACCGCCGGCTTGCCGACAGTGTGGAGAGCGCAAATGAGCCCCTTGCGGGCTCGCTGCGCTCGCCACGCTATGGGCACGGTGGCGCGCTACACGCGCCACGCTATTTTATTATCCCTCCAGGGGGGTCGTGGACCCCCACGAGGGAGAATAAGTGTCGGTATGCCGGCTGTCGGGATTCCGGCGCTGGTATACTGTGCACCGGGATCCCGTCAGTCGGCATACTGAAGACCACCCATGGTCAAGAATTGTGAGCACCCCCTGAAAATGGGTGTTTTTAGGTGATATTCTGCAAATGTTCTTTAATTCTCTATACTGATAACCATATACAGTAAGTGGCATGCTATTACTGGAAAACCCTGGATACTGGGTAAGGAATAATGGTGACATTTGGTAAATGCATCAACTCATCTGTAGTCCAAAAAAGGATCAGTGTATGTCTTTATTTAACAAATCCCAGAGTGCAGCCATTATTACGGGTTTTTCCAGGAGTGTATGTGTGTATACTGCATGTACAATGTATATATATATATATATATATATATATATATATATATATAGTAAGATGAAAAAAGGACTGTGGCACTCAAGGTCTTGTAGCAAGCGATGTGTATTTTTTAAAAAGAAATCACAACATACTCCACCCGCTGTAATTTCTTTTTTTTTAAATACACATCACTTGCTACAAGACCTTGAGTGCTGCAGTCCTTTTTTCATCTTACTACAAGTCATTTACTGAGGGCACCGAGGCACTTATATATATATATATATATATATATATGGAAGAGATTAGGCAGCACTCACAGGACTGTGTATAAATCAAGTAATAGTGAGGCAACTACTACCTACTTATCTGCTTCAGTTGGACTTGACTCTTAAAAGGAATCATTTTCTATTTGACAACAAATGGTACAGGCAGCGGCAGGGCTGCACGATGGGTTCTCGCGTAGCTCCGTCGTTTGCAAACATCTATATGTTCAAAATTGAATAACAACTTTTATTGTCCAACAGTACCATTACTGACAATGGGGTAAAGGTGGGAGATTTTTAGAACTGGTGATGTTGCCCATGGCAACCAATCAGATTCTACATACCATGTATCTAGCTGCTTCTAGCAGACAATAGATATAATCTAATTGGTTGCTATGAGCAACATCACCAGTTCTAAAAATCTCCCACCTTAGGAAATGTACCCCACTACAGGGGCAAACGCAGGATTTATTCAGGGGGGTTTCCATGGGTGTGTATGTGTGTGTAATTATAATATACTGTGTGTGTGTGTGTGTGTATATATATATATATATATATACACATATATATATATATATATATATATATTAAAAACAAAAATGGATCTGCCATTCCGCGCTGGATAATGTTTGTGTTCGGGTGTCTTCAGTGTGGGTACAGATGCTGACGACGAAAAAACTGCGGCATTCCCAGACTTGCTTCTTAAAAAGTTTTTAGTGAAGCAAAATCATCTTGCATAGGTGCAACATTTCGGTGTCCCTACAGCACCGTTTTCAAGCACAACATATAAAACAGACAAACAGTGTGTACTGACAACTCACCTAAATAGTAGAGATGAGCGGGTTCGGTTTCTCTGAATCCGAACCCGCCAGAACTTCATGTTTTTTTTCACGGGTCCGAGCGACTCGGATCTTCCCGCCTTGCTCGGTTAACCCGAGCGCGCCCGAACGTCATCATGACGCTGTCGGATTCTCGCGAGGCTCGGATTCTATCGCGAGACTCGGATTCTATATAAGGAGCCGCGCGTCGCCGCCATTTTCACACGTGCATTGAGATTGATAGGGAGAGGACGTGGCTGGCGTCCTCTCCATTTAGATTATAAGAGACTGAGAGAGATTTACTGGAGCTGACTAGGAGGAGTACTGTTACTGTAGAAGTGTAGAGACTGAGTGGAGAGAGTTTACTAGTGAGGACAGTGCAGTTTACTTTATAATCCGTTCTCTGCCTGAAAAAAGCGATACACAGCACACAGTGACTCAGTCACATACCATATCTGTGTGCACTGCTCAGGCTCAGGCCAGTGTGCTGCATCATCTATTATCTATATATAATATTATATATATATATCTGTCTGACTGCTCAGCTCACACAGCTTATAATTGTGGGGGAGACTGGGGAGCACTACTGCAGTGCCAGTTATAGGTTATAGCAGGAGCCAGGAGTACATAATATATTATATAGTGAGTGACCACCAGACACACAGTGCAGTTTATTTAATATATCCGTTCTCTGCCTGAAAAAAGCGATACACACAGTGACTCAGTCAGTCACATACCATATCTGTGTGCACTGCTCAGGCTCAGGCCAGTGTGCTGCATCATCTATTATCTATATATAATATTATATATATCTGTCTGACTGCTCAGCTCACACAGCTTATAATTGTGGGGGAGACTGGGGAGCACTACTGCAGTGCCAGTTATAGGTTATAGCAGGAGCCAGGAGTACATAATATATTATATAGTGAGTGACCACCAGACACACAGTGCAGTTTATTTAATATATCCGTTCTCTGCCTGAAAAAAGCGATACACACAGTGACTCAGTCAGTCACATACCATATCTGTGTGCACTGCTCAGGCTCAGGCCAGTGTGCTGCATCATCTATTATCTATATATAATATTATATATATCTGTCTGACTGCTCAGCTCACACAGCTTATAATTGTGGGGGAGACTGGGGAGCACTACTGCAGTGCCAGTTATAGGTTATAGCAGGAGCCAGGAGTACATAATATATTATATAGTGAGTGACCACCAGACACACAGTGCAGTTTATTTAATATATCCGTTCTCTGCCTGAAAAAAGCGATACACACAGTGACTCAGTCAGTCACATACCATATCTGTGTGCACTGCTCAGGCTCAGGCCAGTGTGCTGCATCATCTATTATCTATATATAATATTATATATATCTGTCTGACTGCTCAGCTCACACAGCTTATAATTGTGGGGGAGACTGGGGAGCACTACTGCAGTGCCAGTTATAGGTTATAGCAGGAGCCAGGAGTACATAATATATTATATAGTGAGTGACCACCAGACACACAGTGCAGTTTATTTAATATATCCGTTCTCTGCCTGAAAAAAGCGATACACACAGTGACTCAGTCAGTCACATACCATATCTGTGTGCACTGCTCAGGCTCAGGCCAGTGTGCTGCATCATCTATTATCTATATATAATATTATATATATCTGTCTGACTGCTCAGCTCACACAGCTTATAATTGTGGGGGAGACTGGGGAGCACTACTGCAGTGCCAGTTATAGGTTATAGCAGGAGCCAGGAGTACATAATATATTATATAGTGAGTGACCACCAGACACACAGTGCAGTTTATTTAATATATCCGTTCTCTGCCTGAAAAAAGCGATACACACAGTGACTCAGTCAGTCACATACCATATCTGTGTGCACTGCTCAGGCTCAGGCCAGTGTGCTGCATCATCTATTATCTATATATAATATTATATATATCTGTCTGACTGCTCAGCTCACACAGCTTATAATTGTGGGGGAGACTGGGGAGCACTACTGCAGTGCCAGTTATAGGTTATAGCAGGAGCCAGGAGTACATAATATATTATATAGTGAGTGACCACCAGACACACAGTGCAGTTTATTTAATATATCCGTTCTCTGCCTGAAAAAAGTGATACACACAGTGACTCAGTCAGTCACATACCATGTCTGTGTGCACTGCTCAGGCTCAGGCCAGTGTGCTGCATCATCTATATATATTATATATCTGTCTGACTGCTCAGCTCACACAGCTTATAATTGTGGGGGAGACTGGGGAGCACTACTGCAGTGCCAGTTATAGGTTATAGCAGGAGCCAGGAGTACATATTATATTAAAATTAAACAGTGCACACTTTTGCTGCAGGAGTGCCACTGCCAGTGTGACTGACCAGTGACCTGACCACACTGACCACCAGTATAGTTAGTAGTATACTTATATTGTGATTGCCTGAAAAAGTTAAACACTCGTCGTGTGACTTCACTTGTGTGTTTTTTTTTTTTTTTATTCTATAAAAATAAAACTCATTCTGCTGACAGACAGTGTCCAGCAGGTCCGTCATTATATAATATATAATATATACCTGTCCGGCTGCAGTAGTGATATATATATATTTTTTATATCATTTATCATCCAGTCGCAGCAGACACAGTACGGTAGTTCACGGCTGTGGCTACCTCTGTGTCTCTGCACTCGGCAGGCAGTCCGTCCATAATTGTAATACCACCTAACCGTGGATTTTTTTCATTCTTCTTTATACATACATAGTTACATAGACATCTTCTCTTTATCAACCAGTCTATATTAGCTGCAGACACAGTACAGTACGGTAGTTCACGGCTGTGGCTACCTCTGTGTCTGCACTCGGCAGGCAGTCCGTCCATAATTGTATACCACCTAACCGTGGATTGTTTTCAGTCTTCTTTATACATACATAGTTACATAGACATCTTCTCTTTATCAACCAGTCTATATTAGCTGCAGACACAGTACAGTACGGTAGTTCACGGCTGTGGCTACCTCTGTGTCTGCAGTCGGCAGGCAGTCCATAATTGTATACTAGTATCCATCTCCATTGTTTACCTGAGGTGCCTTTTAGTTGTGCCTATTAAAATATGGAGAACAAAAATGTTGAGGTTCCAAAATTAGGGAAAGATCAAGATCCACTTCCACCTCGTGCTGAAGCTGCTGCCACTAGTCATGGCCGAGACGATGAAATGCCAGCAACGTCGTCTGCCAAGGCCGATGCCCAATGTCATAGTACAGAGCATGTCAAATCCAAAACACCAAATATCAGAAAAAAAAGGACTCCAAAACCTAAAATAAAATTGTCGGAGGAGAAGCGTAAACTTGCCAATATGCCATTTACCACACGGAGTGGCAAGGAACGGCTGAGGCCCTGGCCTATGTTCATGGCTAGTGGTTCAGCTTCACATGAGGATGGAAGCACTCAGCCTCTCGCTAGAAAAATGAAAAGACTCAAGCTGGCAAAAGCAGCACAGCAAAGAACTGTGCATTCTTCGAAATCCCAAATCCACAAGGAGAGTCCAATTGTGTCGGTTGCGATGCCTGACCTTCCCAACACTGGACGTGAAGAGCATGCGCCTTCCACCATTTGCACGCCCCCTGCAAGTGCTGGAAGGAGCACCCGCAGTCCAGTTCCTGATAGTCAGATTGAAGATGTCAGTGTTGAAGTACACCAGGATGAGGAGGATATGGGTGTTGCTGGCGCTGGGGAGGAAATTGACCAGGAGGATTCTGATGGTGAGGTGGTTTGTTTAAGTCAGGCACCCGGGGAGACACCTGTTGTCCGTGGGAGGAATATGGCCGTTGACATGCCAGGTGAAAATACCAAAAAAATCAGCTCTTCGGTGTGGAGGTATTTCACCAGAAATGCGGACAACAGGTGTCAAGCCGTGTGTTCCCTTTGTCAAGCTGTAATAAGTAGGGGTAAGGACGTTAACCACCTCGGAACATCCTCCCTTATACGTCACCTGCAGCGCATTCATAATAAGTCAGTGACAAGTTCAAAAACTTTGGGTGACAGCGGAAGCAGTCCACTGACCAGTAAATCCCTTCCTCTTGTAACCAAGCTCACGCAAACCACCCCACCAACTCCCTCAGTGTCAATTTCCTCCTTCCCCAGGAATGCCAATAGTCCTGCAGGCCATGTCACTGGCAATTCTGACGAGTCCTCTCCTGCCTGGGATTCCTCCGATGCATCCTTGCGTGTAACGCCTACTGCTGCTGGCGCTGCTGTTGTTGCCGCTGGGAGTCGATGGTCATCCCAGAGGGGAAGTCGTAAGCCCACTTGTACTACTTCCAGTAAGCAATTGACTGTTCAACAGTCCTTTGCGAGGAAGATGAAATATCACAGCAGTCATCCTACTGCAAAGCGGATAACTGAGGCCTTGACAACTATGTTGGTGTTAGACGTGCGTCCGGTATCCGCCGTTAGTTCACAGGGAACTAGACAATTTATTGAGGCAGTGTGCCCCCGTTACCAAATACCATCTAGGTTCCACTTCTCTAGGCAGGCGATACCGAGAATGTACACGGACGTCAGAAAAAGACTCACCAGTGTCCTAAAAAATGCAGTTGTACCCAATGTCCACTTAACCACGGACATGTGGACAAGTGGAGCAGGGCAGGGTCAGGACTATATGACTGTGACAGCCCACTGGGTAGATGTATGGACTCCCGCCGCAAGAACAGCAGCGGCGGCACCAGTAGCAGCATCTCGCAAACGCCAACTCTTTCCTAGGCAGGCTACGCTTTGTATCACGGCTTTCCAGAATACGCACACAGCTGAAAACCTCTTACGGCAACTGAGGAAGATCATCGCGGAATGGCTTACCCCAATTGGACTCTCCTGTGGATTTGTGGCATCGGACAACGCCAGCAATATTGTGTGTGCATTAAATATGGGCAAATTCCAGCACGTCCCATGTTTTGCACATACCTTGAATTTGATGGTGCAGAATTTTTTAAAAAACGACAGGGGCGTGCAAGAGATGCTGTCGGTGGCCAGAAAAATTGCGGGACACTTTCGGCGTACAGGCACCACGTACAGAAGACTGGAGCACCACCAAAAACTACTGAACCTGCCCTGCCATCATCTGAAGCAAGAAGTGGTAACGAGGTGGAATTCAACCCTCTATATGCTTCAGAGGTTGGAGGAGCAGCAAAAGGCCATTCAAGCCTATACAATTGAGCACGATATAGGAGGTGGAATGCACCTGTCTCAAGTGCAGTGGAGAATGATTTCAACGTTGTGCAAGGTTCTGATGCCCTTTGAACTTGCCACACGTGAAGTCAGTTCAGACACTGCCAGCCTGAGTCAGGTCATTCCCCTCATCAGGCTTTTGCAGAAGAAGCTGGAGGCATTGAAGAAGGAGCTAAAAGGGAGCGATTCCGCTAGGCATGTGGGACTTGTGGATGCAGCCCTTAATTCGCTTAACAAGGATTCACGGGTGGTCAATCTGTTGAAATCAGAGCACTACATTTTGGCCACCGTGCTCGATCCTAGATTTAAAGCCTACCTTGGATCTCTCTTTCCGGCAGACACAGGTCTGCTGGGGTTGAAAGACCTGCTGGTGACAAAATTGTCAAGTCAAGCGGAACGCGACCTGTCAACATCTCCTCCTTCACATTCTCCCGCAACTGGGGGTGCGAGGAAAAGGCTCAGAATTCCGAGCCCACCCGCTGGCGGTGATGCAGGGCAGTCTGGAGCGACTGCTGATGCTGACATCTGGTCCGGACTGAAGGACCTGACAACGATTACGGACATGTCGTCTACTGTCACTGCATATGATTCTCTCAACATTGATAGAATGGTGGAGGATTATATGAGTGACCGCATCCAAGTAGGCACGTCACACAGTCCGTACTTATACTGGCAGGAAAAAGAGGCAATTTGGAGGCCCTTGCACAAACTGGCTTTATTCTACCTAAGTTGCCCTCCCACAAGTGTGTACTCCGAAAGAGTGTTTAGTGCCGCCGCTCACCTTGTCAGCAATCGGCGTACGAGGTTACATCCAGAAAATGTGGAGAAGATGATGTTCATTAAAATGAATTATAATCAATTCCTCCGCGGAGACATTGACCAGCAGCAATTGCCTCCACAAAGTACACAGGGAGCTGAGATGGTGGATTCCAGTGGGGACGAATTGATAATCTGTGAGGAGGGGGATGTACACGGTGATATATCGGAGGGTGAAGATGAGGTGGACATCTTGCCTCTGTAGAGCCAGTTTGTGCAAGGAGAGATTAATTGCTTCTTTTTTGGGGGGGGTCCAAACCAACCCGTCATATCAGTCACAGTCGTGTGGCAGACCCTGTCACTGAAATGATGGGTTGGTTAAAGTGTGCATGTCCTGTTTTGTTTATACAACATAAGGGTGGGTGGGAGGGCCCAAGGACAATTCCATCTTGCACCTCTTTTTTCTTTTCTTTTTCTTTGCATCATGTGCTGATTGGGGAGGGTTTTTTGGAAGGGACATCCTGCGTGACACTGCAGTGCCACTCCTAGATGGGCCCGGTGTTTGTGTCGGCCACTAGGGTCGCTAATCTTACTCACACAGTCAGCTACCTCATTGTGCCTCTTTTTTTCTTTGCGTCATGTGCTGTTTGGGGAGGGTTTTTTGGAAGGGACATCCTGCGTGACACTGCAGTGCCACTCCTAGATGGGCCCGGTGTTTGTGTCGGCCACTAGGGTCGCTAATCTTACTCACACAGCTACCTCATTGCGCCTCTTTTTTTCTTTGCGTCATGTGCTGTTTGGGGAGGGTTTTTTGGAAGGGCCATCCTGCGTGACACTGCAGTGCCACTCCTAGATGGGCCCGGTGTTTGTGTCGGCCACTAGGGTCGCTAATCTTACTCACACAGCTACCTCATTGCGCCTCTTTTTTTCTTTGCGTCATGTGCTGTTTGGGGAGGATTTTTTGGAAGGGACATCCTGCGTGACACTGCAGTGCCACTCCTAGATGGGCCCGGTGTTTGTGTCGGCCACTAGGGTCGCTAATCTTACTCACACAGCTACCTCATTGCGCCTCTTTTTTTCTTTGCGTCATGTGCTGTTTGGGGAGGGTTTTTTGGAAGGGACATCCTGCGTGACACTGCAGTGCCACTCCTAGATGGGCCCGGTGTTTGTGTCGGCCACTAGGGTCGCTAATCTTACTCACACAGCTACCTCATTGCGCCTCTTTTTTTCTTTGCGTCATGTGCTGTTTGGGGAGGGTTTTTTGGAAGGGCCATCCTGCGTGACACTGCAGTGCCACTCCTAGATGGGCCCGGTGTTTGTGTCGGCCACTAGGGTCGCTAATCTTACTCACACAGCTACCTCATTGCGCCTCTTTTTTTCTTTGCGTCATGTGCTGTTTGGGGAGGGTTTTTTGGAAGGGACATCCTGCGTGACACTGCAGTGCCACTCCTAGATGGGCCCGGTGTTTGTGTCGGCCACTAGGGTCGCTTATCTTACTCACACAGCGACCTCGGTGCAAATTTTAGGACTAAAAATAATATTGTGAGGTGTGAGGTATTCAGAATAGACTGAAAATGAGTGTAAATTATGGTTTTTGAGGTTAATAATACTTTGGGATCAAAATGACCCCCAAATTCTATGATTTAAGCTGTTTTTTAGTGTTTTTTGAAAAAAACACCCGAATCCAAAACACACCCGAATCCGACAAAAAAAATTCGGTGAGGTTTTGCCAAAACGCGTTCGAACCCAAAACACGGCCGCGGAACCGAACCCAAAACCAAAACACAAAACCCGAAAAATTTCAGGCGCTCATCTCTACTAAATAGGCGTCTTCAATCCCGCTGTGAAGGAACGGAACCCGGCTCCTTCACAGCGGGATGGAAGACGCCTATTTAAAAACTTTTTAAAAAGCAAGTCTGGGAGTGCTGCAGTCTTTTTGTTGTGTGTATTTGTGTGTATATATATATATATATATATATATGTATGTATATATATATATATATATATATACACATTTATATACATACACACACACATATATATATATATATATATACACATAAAAAATGCACATACATACATAAATACACACACACTGTTTATACATACAAGTATATATATATATATATCATACACATACATAGATAACATCCATGACCACTTAATATCACTTAATACATTTAAATATAGGGTGATATACATACCACCAAGGACTGGGAGACTGGGAGCAGGAGTTCTGTGACGAGGGAGGGAGGGACGGAGGGAGCTGCTGTGGCTGAGCTTCCACAGCCAGCAGCTCCCCCCGGACTTTCACTATGCAGAGAGCTACGTACTACTGTAGCTCTCTGCTGGTGCTGGAGGTCCGCGGTAGTGGTCGCGATCGCGCCTTTTGCTGAGACGGAGACAGTGCTGTCTCCATCTCAACAATAAAACATTTGGCTCATTAGGGGGGGTTTCCAGGTACTCGGAAACCCCCCCTGCGTGCGCCACTGCACTATCCTCTGGATCACTAGATACATAGATGATCTGTTTCTTATTTGGACAGGCACAAGACAACTTCTTGAGGATTCTCTTGTCCATATCAACACTTTGGATGCCACAATTAAACTTATGTTAGATATAAGTGCAGTCAAAGTCCATTACCTAGATGTGAACATCACCTCAGAAAAGGGCATTCTGCATACCAGCTTGTACCAAAAACTGACTGACAGAAATACGTATCTTCATGCTACCAGTCAGCACCCGCCAGCCTGTATTAAAGGCCTGCCTTTTTCACAATTTTTAAGAATATGCCGTATCTGTGACACACATGACAAAGCTGTAACAGACATAGGGGTATATTCAATGAAAGTTGAAACTGCCGTCTTGTCGAAAAGATGTCAGTTTTCGACTTTTTCAGGTCAGAAGGGGTTTCAACCTATTCAGTCGCCAGCTTTTTTATTCGACAAGTCGGGGAATTCGACTTGTCGAATAGTACGTGAATCGGTGGTATAGCTGCCGATTCACGTGCTTCTGAGGAAAAACGGGGCCAAATTCGACAGGTTTTGGCCCCGTTTCCGACCATCTCAGTCCGACTTAAAAAAAGGTCGGACTGAGATGAGGGACCTGAGAGGAGGAGAGGAGGGAGAGCCGCGGGCAGACGGGGGAGAGACGCGGGCAGACAGGGGACAGCAGCGCTACAGCACATCACTGCAGGAGGATATGGCACAGTCGCCGCTCACAGCAGCGTCCACCCGGCTCCAGGAAGTGAGGTCCCGCTTGCTGGAGCCGGGTGGATGCTGCCGTGAGGTCTGGCGGCTGTGCCACATCCTCCTACAGCGCTGCTGTCCCCCGTCTCCCCGCTGGTCTCCCCCCTCTCCTGTCCCTCATCTCAATTCGACTTTTTTAAAGTTGAATTGAAATGGGCATTGAATAGCCCTTGTCGGATCCATTCCGACAAATGCATGTCGGAATAGATCCGACCTCAATTGAATTTACCCCATAGATGCAATAATTCTGCAATTTGAGCAACATGGATACAGATCTCAAAGACAGGTTTTTGTACAGGAATATGATTCACACAGCACCGCTATCAATACGAAAGCAAAAGAACTGTGGCCGGTGGTAGCTCTGGATCCGGATTTACAATTTGCAAAAAATACGAAAATACTTCCTAGTTTCACTAGAAGTAGATCATCTTGTGAGGAATGACATATCTGAGCCAGCGCCAAGACAACAGTTGCATTTCTTAAGCCGCAAAACAGGGTGCTATAAATGCATAGCTTATATTACATGTGGATATATGGAGACCGGCAGTGACTTTTATCATCGACATACTGCAGTGCGTCTTCCTATTAACCATGTACTTACCTGCAGTAGCAAATTTGTTATTTATTATATACGGTGCCCCTGCGGACTTTTATATATATAGGTAAAACTACCTGCATGTTCAAAGAAAGAATGGCCACACATAGGATGGCCATCAGACAAGCCTTGGAAGGTGGCAACAATGATTAACTCGTGGTGCGACACTTTAAAGCATTTCAACAAAACCTCTCATCACTCAAGTATAAGATTATTGACCACGTACCTGCTCGTATTAGAGGGGTAGATAGAAGTAGACAGCTACTTCAATTGGAGACACGTTGGATACACAGACTTAATACTGTGGCCCCTGGCGGGCTGAAAGAATATATTTCATGGAACTGCTTTCTATAATTAATTGTGCTGATAATGTTTAGTAACATCTTTTGATGATGGCAAAACCTGTTTTTATTCCTTCTTTATGTTCTGCATTGATTGGAGGTAGGTTACATTTCTCTCATGTTAACGGGCTGCACTTCGTTACATTGTTACCAGTGTGTATCACCCAGATTCCGAAGGTGCTTAATGTGTTACTTTGTAACTGGCCTTAGATTTATTTCTGAGCTCGGCTATATGCAGCTCATACATTATCCACATGTCAGCCTACAATTGCATACAGCTTATTGGCTGGTGGCAGGAGATGGATGTATATTGATTTACTGCTGGCCTCAGCCTTACGTAAAAAGCTCAGGTTTAGAGACTACTCCAACAGTCATATCGCCCATAGAGATCTTTTATGAGTCGGAGGCTTTAAAATTAGATTTGTTTATTACTGCCACTGATGAAGGGATCACATTGTGTTTTCTGAATATACTGTACGTGGTGATTGTTTGTTTATTGGTGTGTTTACAGTGGTCTCCAGGTTACGGCTGACGGGCAATTAGTGCGGATCCAGCACTCATCGCAAGTGTAGTGACGTCATCCCCGTAGCCTCCGGCAGGGGCTGGCTGGCAACTTTTTGCCTGGGGGGCAAGTCCAGAGCACTGGCCCACAAGTAATGGCGCCATCTTAAATGGAGGTTTTTTTGTTGAAAAAATATTTATTAATAAAAATAAATTAGGCCTGGTGTAAATTATCCCAAAGATACTTTATTATAAATTTGTCAGTGCAGCTGCGGCTTCAGCAGAGCTGTGTAGTGCATGGGTGGCCAACCAGTCAGTGGCAAAGAGCCAGAAAAGATCTGTAGTCAAGGGTAAGAGCCATATCATGCGTGTGCCGAAGGTGCGCAAGCAAAATGGAGGCGTGGCATAGTTGTCACAAAGCCACACCACATTTTTATGCGCACACCTTTCGGTTTGACGTTTGTAGGAGTATGACCTTGTGTCATAACCCCATTTTTAGTAGTGATGAGCGGGTTCGGTTCCTCGGGATCCAAACCCCCCCGAACTTCACCCTTTTTTGCATGGGTCCGAGCAGACTCGGATCCTCCCGCCTTGCTCGGTTAACCCGAACGCGCCCGAAAGTCATCATCCCGCGGTCGGACTCTCTCGAGATTCGTATTCTATATAAGGAGCCGCGCGTCGCCGCCATTTTTCACTCGTGCATTGGAGATGATCGTGAGAGGACGTGGCTGGCGTCCTCTCAGTTTCTATGTTCAGTGTGCTGCAAATATATGTGCTCAGTGTGCCTCAAATATCTGTGCTCAGTGTGCTGAAAATATCTGTGCTCAGTGTGCTGCAAATATCTGTGCTCAGTGTGCTGCAAATATCTGTGCTCAGTGTGCTGCAAATATCTGTGCTCAGTGTGCTGCAAATATCTACGTTCTCTGCCTGAGAAATGCTCCATATCTGTGCTCAGTGTGCTGCAAATATCTGTGCTCAGTGTGCTAATTGCTTTATTGTGGGGACTGGGGACCAGCAGTATTATATAGTAGGAGGACAGTGCAGAGTTTTGCTGACCAGTGACCACCAGTATTATACGTTCTCTGCCTGAAAAACGCTCCATATCTGTTCTGCATTGTAGTATATAGTAGGAGGACAGTGCAGAATTTTGCTGACCACCAGTATATATATAGCAGTACGGTACAGTAGTCCACTGCTCTACCTCTGTGTCGTCAAGTATACTATCCCATCCATACCTGTGGTGCATTTAAGTTTTGCACAGTATATATATAGTAGGAGGACAGTGCATAATTTTGCTGACCACCAGTATATAATATATAGCAGTACGGTACAGTAGTCCACTGCTCTACCTACCTCTGTGTCGTCAAGTATACTATCCATCCATACCTGTGGTGCATTTAAGTTTTGCACAGTATATATATAGTAGGAGGACAGTGCATAATTTTGCTGACCACCAGTATATAATATATAGCAGTATGGTACAGTAGGCCACTGCTCTACCTACCTCTGTGTCGTCAAGTATACTATCCATCCATACCTGTGGTGCATTTAAGTTTTGCACAGTATATATATAGTAGGAGGACAGTGCATCATTTTGCTGACCACCAGTATATAATATATAGCAGTACGGTACAGTAGTCCACTGCTCTACCTACCTCTGTGTCGTCAAGTATACTATCCATCCATACCTGTGGTGCATTTAAGTTTTGCACAGTATATATATATAGTAGGAGAACAGTGAATAATTTTGCTGACCACCAGTATATAATATATAGCAGTACGGTACAGTAGGCCACTGCTCTACCTACCTCTGTGTCGTCGAGTATACTATCCATCCATACCTGTGGTGCATTTAAGTTTTGCACAGTATATATATATAGTAGGAGAACAGTGAATAATTTTGCTGACCACCAGTATATAATATATAGCAGTACGGTACAGTAGGCCACTGCTCTACCTACCTCTGTGTCGTCGAGTATACTATCCATCCATACCTGTGGTGCATTTAAGTTTTGCACAGTATATATATAGTAGGAGGACAGTGCATAATTTTGCTGACCACCAGTATATAATATATAGCAGTACGGTACAGTAGGCTACTGCTCTACCTACCTCTGTGTCGTCAAGTATACTACAAAAGTTCAGTAAAATGACCCAAAAATCAAAATTAAAAGCGTCTGATGAGAAGCGTAAACTTGCCAATATGCCATTTACGACACGGAGTGGCAAGGAACGGCTGAGGCCCTGGCCTATGTTCATGGCTAGTGGTTCAGATTCACATGAGGATGGAAGCACTCATCCTCTCGCTAGAAAACTGCAGTGCCACTCCTAGATGGGCCAGGTGTTTGTGTCGGCCACTTGGGTCGCTTAGCTTAGTCACACAGCTACCTCATTGCGCCTCTTTTTTTCTTTACATCATGTGCTGTTTGGGGACTATTTTTTTGAAGTGCCATCCTTGTGTAACTTAGCTTAGTCACACAGCGACCTTGGTGCACCTCTTTTTTTCTTTGCATCATGTGCTATTTGGGGACTATTTTTTTTTAAGTGCCATCCTGTCTGACACTGCAGTGCCACTCCTAGATGGGCCAGGTGTTTGTGTTGGCCGCTTGGGTCGCTTAGCTTAGCCATCCAGCGACCTTGGTGCACCTCTTTTTTTCTTTGCATCATGTGCTGTTTGGGGACTATTTTTTTAATCTGCCATCCTGTCTGACACTGCAGTGACACTCCTAGATGAGCCAGGTGTTTGTGTCGGCCACTTGGGTCGCTTAGCTTAGTCATCCAGCGACCTTGGAGCAAATTTTAGGACTAAAAATAATATTGTGAGGTGTGAGGTGTTCAGAATAGACTGGAAATGAGTAGAAATTATGGTTATTGAGGTTAATAATACTATGGGATCAAAATGGGTTTCCAGACTCCAGGTCGACAACAAAAAGGTCGACACACCTTAGGTCGACGCCAATTGGTCGACACACCGTATGTCGACATGGACAAAAGGTCGACAGGAACAATGTCAACATGGAAAAAGGTCGACATGAGTTTTTTTATGTTTTTTATGTTTTTTTTCTTTTTTCAAACCTTTTCATACTTAACGATCCACGTGGACTACGATTGGAACGGTAATCTGTGCCAAGCGGAGCGAAGGCACCATGCCCGAAGCATGGCGAGAGAAGCGAGCCATGCGAGGGGACGCGGTGCACTAATTGGGGTTCCCGGTCACTCTACGAAGAAAACGACACCAAAAAAACATAAAAAACTCATGTCGACCTTTTTCCATGTCGACCTTGTTCCTGTCGACCTTTTGTCAATGTCGACCTACGGTGTGTCGACCAATTGGCGTCGACCTAAGGTGTGTCGACCTTTTTGTTGTCAACCCTGAGTCCCAGACCCATCAAAATGACCCCCAAATTCTATGATTTAAGCTGTTTTTGAGGGTTTTTTGTAAAAAAACACCCGAATCCAAAACACACCCGAATCCAACAAAAAATTTTCAGGGAGGTTTTGCCAAAACGCGTCCGAATCCAAAACACGGCCGCGGAACCGAATCCAAAACCAAAACACAAAACCCGAAAAATTTCCGATGCACATCACTAATTTTTAGTCATGTTGTACAGTGCCACATACAAATAAAGCCCCTGTACAGTGCACATACATATAAAAACACCAAAAAATGGCTACTTCCACAGTGCCAAATACATATATGCCCCCACAGTGCCAGTACATATATGTTCCCACAGTGCCAGATACATATATGTCCCCACAGTGCCAGATACATATATTCCTCCACAGTTCCAGATACATATATTCCTCCCCAGTGCCAGATACATATATGTCCCCACAGTGCCAGATACATATATTCCTCCACAGTGCCAGATACATATATTCCTCCCCAGTGCCAGATACATATATGTCCCCACAGTGCCAGATACATATATTCCTCCACAGTGCCAGATACATATATACCCCCACAGTGCCAGATAAATAAATGTCCCCATAGTGCCAGATATGCCCCCACTGCCAGTTACACATCTCCCCAGTGCCAGATATGCCCCCAGTGTAAGATACACATGTCCCCCCAGTGCCAGATATGCCCCCAGTGCCAGATACACGTCCCCCCAGTGCCAGATATGCCCACAGTGCCATATATGTCCACAGTGCCAGATACACATGTCCCCCCAGTGCCAGATATGTCCACAGTGCCAGATACACATGTCCCCCCAGTGCCAGATATGTCCACAGTGCCAGATACACATGTCCCCCCAGTGCCAGATATGCCCCCAGTGCCAAATATGCCCCCACTGCTAGCTACACATCTCCCCAGTGCCAGATATGCCCCCACTGCTAGCTACACGTCTCCCCAGTGCCAGATATGCCCCCAGTGCCAAATATGACCCCACTGCCAGATACACTTCCCTCCCAGTGCCAGATACACATGTCCCCCCAGTGCCAGATATGCCCCCACTGTCAGCTACACGTCTCCCCAGTGCCAGATATGCCCCCACTGCCAGCTACACATCTCCCCAGTGCCAGATATGCCCCCAGTGCCAGATACACATCCCCCAGTGCCAGAAACACATGTCCCCCAGTGCCAGATATGCCCCCACTGCCAGATACACGTTCCCCCAGTGCCAGATATGGGGTGGTCTTCAGTATGCCGACTGACGGGATCCGGGCGCACAGTATACCGGCGCCGGAATCCCAACAGCTGGCATGCCGACACTTATTCTCCCTCGTGGGGGTCCACGACCCCCCCGGAGGGAGAATAAAATAGCGTGGTGCGCGTAACGCGCCACCATGCCTGTAGCGTGGCGAGCGCAGTGAGCCCGCAAAGGGCTCATTTGCGCTCGCCACACTGTCGGTAAGCCAGCGGTCGGGCCCCCGGCGCCAGTATGCTGGTTGCCGGGAGCCCGACCGCCGGCATACCATATTGAACCCCCAGATATGCCCCCAGTGCCAGAAACACATGTCCCCCAGTGCCAGATATGCCTCCAGTGCCAGACACACGTCCCTCCAGTTCCAGATATGCCCCCAGTGTAAGATACACATGTCCCCACACTGCTGCTCTGCTCAGTCTGCTGCTTGTGAGGAGAAGAGAGCACAGCATGCGCCTCTCCTGCTCCTCAGTCTCCACTCTTTGACGGCATTGATTCTCTCTAATTAGGCACCGGTCCATGAGCCAATCAGAGTTCGTGGACCAGCAGCTAAGACTCCTGATTGGCTGCCGGTCCGCGAGCTCTGATTGGCTCACGGGCCGGCACCGGGCACTGCAGACTAGGGCAGTGGGAGGCACCGTGGGACCTTACGAGCCGCATGCGGAGATAGAAAGAGCAGCGGGTTGGCCACCGCTGGTGTAGTGGAAGGTGGCGGCCGGCCCGTGACCCTTGTCATAGCGTGGCCCAGGGGGCACATGGCACCCTGCCCCCGGGCCAGCCCTGCCTCTAGCCGGCCCGGGACCTCGAGGTCTAACTGTTGGTGTTTGTAGAGTCTATAAAGGTATGTGGTGTGTTTAATTTCTGTATCCTGATGAAAGTTTTTAATAATAAAACTGAAATGTTGATAAGTAAAAAAATTTAATTTTTTTAAAAAAAATGTGCCGCTTATACACATAATAATACCCAGGATAGCAGTGCCGCTCATACACATACCCACAGTATCAGTGCCACTTATACACATAATAATGCCCAGGGTAGCAGTGCCGCTTATACACATACCCACAGTATCAGTGCCACTTATACACATAATAATGCCCAGGGTAGCAGTGCCGCTTATACACATACCTACAGTATCAGTACCACTTATACACATAATAATGCCCAGGGTAGCAGTGCTGCTTATACACATAATAATGTCCATGATAGCAGTGTCGCTCATACACATGCCCACAGTATCAGTGCTGCTTATACACATAATAATATCCAGGGTAGCAATGCCGCTTATACACATACCCACAGTATCAGTGCCACTTATACACATAATAATGCCCAGGGTAGCAGTGCCACTTATACACTTACCCACACTATCAGTGCCACTTATACATATAATAATGCCCAGGGTAGCAGTGCCGCTTATACACATACCCACAGTATCAGTGCCACTAATACACATAATAATGCCCAGGGTAGCAGCGCTGCTTATACACATAATAATGCCCAGGGTAGCAGTGCCGCTTATACACATACCCACAGTATCAGTGCCACTTATACACATAATAATGCCCAGGGTAGCAGTGTCGCTTATACACATACCCACAGTATCAGTGCCACTTATACACATAATAATGCCTAGGGTAGCAGTGCCGCTTATACACATACCCACAGTATCTGTACCACTTATACACATAATAATGCCCAGGGTAGCAGTGCTGCTTATACACATAATAATGTCCATGATAGCAGTGCCGCTCATACACATGCCCACAGTATCAGTGCCGCTTATACACATAATAATGCCCAGGGTAGCAATGCCGCTTATACACATACCCACAGTATCAGTGCCACTTATACACATAATAATGCCCAGGGTAGCAGTGCCGCTTATACACTTACCCACACTATCAGTGCCACTTATATACATAATAATGCCCAGGGTAGCAGTGCCGCTTATACACATACCCACAGTAGCAGTGCCACTAATACACATAATAATGCCCAGGGTAACAGCGCTGCTTATACACATAATAATGCCCAGGGTAGCAGTGCCGCTTATACACATACCCACAGTATCAGTGCCACTTATACACATAATAATGCCCAGGGTAGCAGTGCCGCTTATACACATACCCACAGTATCAGTGCCACTTATACACATAATAATGCCCAGGGTAGCAGTGCCACTTATACACATACCCACAGTATCTGTACCACTTATACACATAATAATGCCCAGGGTAGCAGTGCCACTTATACACATACCCACAGTATCAGTGCCACTTATACACATAATAATGCCCAAGGTAGCAGTGCTGCTTATTCAAATAATAACGCCCATGATAGCAGTGCCACTTATACACATGCCCACAGTATCAGTGGCGCTTATACACATAATAATGCCCACGATGGCACTGCCACTTATACACATAATAATGGCCAAGGTAGCAGTGCCGTTTATACACATACCCATAGTATCAGTGTCACTTATCCACATAATAATGTCCAGGGTAGCAGTGCCACTTATACACATAATAATGTCCATGATGGCAGTGCTGCTTATACACATGCCCACAGTATCAGTGCCACATGTACACATGCCTATGGTCACAGTGGCACTTATACACATAATGCCACTGGTGTCACTGGTGTTTCCTATCAGCGTCTGCACGGGTCCTGCCTCCAAGGTGCATCGCTGGCTCCTCTTCACATTGGTCTCATTTGCGCTGCAGCCTAGTGCCATCGGAGGCGGACTGGGGAAGGCAGGCTAAGGGAGTCTGTCAAAGTTTAGTGCCGCCCACCCCCTGATCTATTAGTATTAGTATGGGAGCCACAGATCACAGTTAGGAGGCAGTGCTGCCTGGCAATCACTGTAGAAAACACGGATTTCAAAGAGTTAAGCTGTTTCTGAACTACGGAATGAACAAAAAAAATCTGCATTTTTGTCTGTCTGTCTGTTCGCTCTGACATTATGCAAAAAGTACTGGATGAATTTAGCTTGCCTTTTCACTGTTGTATAGCTTACTGACCTAAAAAGAGACTGAGGTATGTATAATCTCAATGTGATATCAGGGAGAGGAGCAATAAAGGAAAAAGCAGACTCTTGACACTTGGCATGTGCAGTGTGTAGGCTCCTCAAGTGACCTTGCCCAAGTTATGCAACAGAACCCGACTTAAAGTGACTGCTCTGCAGAAGAACCTAAATAAGGTAGAGATTCTGATGGGATGTGGCGCAGGAGAGACTGGGGTAAATTTACTAAGATTCGTATTTTCCCGTTTGAGGTCAAAGTTCAATCACGAATGACATCGAAAGTGTAAATATGCAACTTTTTGAATTGATTACGACTAATTTACTAAGCTGCCGTATTCTGCATTTTCGGGTTTTCCGATGTCGATGTAATTTGTTTTTTTTGGCAGTGTTTTACGTGAGTGACTTGTAAAACACTGCCGACTTTAATACAATGAATCTCGGCCGGATCTGAGAGATCCGTGCTGGGCTTCATTGTGCAGCTTGTAAAAAAAAAAAAAAATGTTTAAATGTAAAAAAAAAATTGCGTGGGGTCCCCCCTCCTAAGGCAAACCAGCCTCGGGCTCTTTGAGCCGATCCTGGTTGCAGAAATATGGGGAAAAATGGACAGGGATTCCCCCATATTTAAGCAACCAGCATCGGGCTCTGCGCCTGGTCCTGGTTCCAAAAATACGGGGAACAAAAAGAGTAGGGGTCCCCCGTATTTTTGAAACCAGCACCGGGCTCCACTAGCTGGACAGATAATGCCACAGCCGGGGGTCACTTTTATACAGTGCCTTGCGGCTGTGGCATCAAATATCCAACTAGTCACCCCTGTCCGGGTACCCTGGGGGAGTGGGGACCCCTTCAATCAAGGAGTCCCCCCCCCCAGCCACCCAAGGGCATGGGGTGAAGCCCGAGGCTGCCCCCCCCATCCAATGGGCTGCGGATGGGGGGCTGATAGCCTTTGTGAAAAGTGATTGATATTGTTTTTAGTAGCAGTACTACAAGGCCCAGCAAGCCTCCCCCGCAAGCTGGTACTTGGAGAACCACAAGTACCAGCATGCGGCGAAAAAACGGGCCCGCTGGTACCTGTAGTACTACTACTAAAAAAATACCCCAATAAAGACAACACACACACACCTTGAAAGTATAACTTTAATACATCCATCCACACCTCCATATACACATACTTACCTTATGTTCCCACGCAGGTCGGTCCTCTTCTCCAGTAGAATCCATGGTGTACCTGTAGAAAAAATTATACTCACATAATCCAGTGTTTTCGGCTCCTCTGTAAATCCTTTTGTAATCCACGTACTTGAAAAAATAAAAAAACGGATACCCGACCACGAACTGAAAGGGTACCCATGTTTTCACATGGGCCCCCTTTCCCCGAATGCCAGAAACCCACTCTGACTGATATCTAAGTGGGTTTCTTCAGCCAATCAGGGAGCGCCACGTTGTGGCACCCTCCTGATCGGCTGTGTGCTCCTGTACTGTATGACAGGCGGCACACGGCAGTGTTACAATGTAGCGCCTATGCGCTCCATTGTAACCAATGGTGGGAACTTTCAGGTCAGCGGTTGACCGAAAGTGACCTCACCGCTGACCTGAAAGTTCCCACCATTGGTTACAATGGAGCGCATAGGCGCTACATTGTAACACTGCCGTGTGCCGCCTGTCATACAGTACAGGAGCACACAGCCGATCAGGAGGGTGCCACAACGTGGCGCTCCCTGATTGGCTGAAGAAACCCACTTAGACATCAGTCAGAGTGGGTTTCTGGCATTCGGGGAAAGGGGGCCCATGTGAAAACATGGGTCCCCTTTCAGTTCGTGGTCGGGTATCCGTTTTTTTATTTTTTCAAGTACGTGGATTACAAAAGGATTTACAGAGGAGCCGAAAACACTGGATTATGTGAGTATAATTTTTTCTACAGGTACACCATGGATTCTACTGGAGAAGAGGACCGACCTGCGTGGGAACATAAGGTAAGTATGTGTATATGGAGGTGTGGATGGATGTATTAAAGTTATACTTTCAAGGTGTGTGTGTGTTGTCTTTATTGGGGTATTTTTTTAGTAGTAGTACTACAGGTACCAGCGGGCCCGGTTTTTTGCCGCATGCTGGTACTTGTGGTTCTCCAAGTACCAGCTTGCGGGGGAGGCTTGCTGGGCCTTGTAGTACTGCTACTAAAAACAATATCAATCACTTTTCACAAAGGCTATCAGCCCCCCATCCGCAGCCCATTGGATGGGGGGGACAGCCTCGGGCTTCACCCCTGGCCCTTGGGTGGCTGGGGGGGGACCCCTTGATTGAAGGGGTCCCCACTCCCCCAGGGTACCCCGGCCAGGGGTGACTAGTTGGATATTTGATGCCACGGCCGCAAGGCACTGTATAAAAGTGACCCCCGGCTGTGGCATTATCTGTCCAGCTAATGGAGCCCGGTGCTGGTTTAAAAAATACGGGGGACCCCTACTCTTTTTGTTCCCCGTATTTTTGGAACCAGGACCAGGCGCAGAGCCCGATGCTGGTTGCTTAAATATGGGGGAACCCCTGTCCATTTTCCCCCCATATTTCTGCAACCAGGATCGGCTCAAAGAGCCCGAGGCTGGTTTGCCTTAGGAGGGGGGACCCCACGCAATTTTTTTTCTGAAAATTTAGAACATTTCCCCCCCCCTTCCCACTGAAAAACATGCACGGATCTCATGGATCCGTGCATGCCTATACAAACACGGGATAAAAAAGCAGGTCTGGTTTTTTTTAGCACTTTTTCACGATTTGTATTTTATCACGGCAGTGTTTGGCTATTGTCGGCAGTGTTTGTGTTTTGCACTTTTTAGTAAATGACCGATTTCTACCAAATTGCAGGCATATTTGACCGATGGTGTATTGATTCGTGATTTTTTCCTAGGACTTCCAAAATATTACGAATGCCCTCATCACTGCCGTGATTTTTGCTTAGTAAATTACCGAGATGACACTTTGAAGAAAAAACGGCATCTCGGTCAAAATCGGGACCTTAGTAAATATACCCCACTGTGTTTATATCACATATACCCCTTAACCCCCAACAACTTTTATTTTCATTCCATGCGCCTTCAGTTTCCTGTAAGCATCTGCTTTGCTATGACGAAAAACAAGTCACAGAGACAAATTCTCAGGGCTGCAGCCGTAGATCTCAGTACCAGCTGCTTCTCCCATGGGCAGCTTTCCATAGCTTGCTCATGAGTTAGTAACCCTGAGCATCTTCTTTTGTTAATCCTTGAAGAAAAAACTGGGAGGGAGAGATTGCAGGGGTAAAGGGGATAGTAGGAGAAACTGCAGGGGAAATCAAGACAGTGGGAGAGACTGCAGGGGAAAGGGTGTACCAAATGGAAGCAAGGAGGAAGGAGAATATAGCCGGATGTTTTAAGCCTTAAAAAGTGATAAAGTGGAGAGAGACAACAACCAGGGCCGGTTCTAAGGTTTGTGGCGCCCCGGGCAAAATATGGGGGGCGTGGCTTCAATTGGGGGCGTGGTCAATGCGCTGAAAGAAAAAATAAAAATAAATAAAAAGAATACTTACCATCCCCGTTCCTGATCCAGACCCCCTCCGCCGGCGGCGCCGATCTTCTGCTCTCCTCTCTTCGATCTATGGGAGAGACGTTATTACGTCTCTTCCATAGAACAGCATAGACACTAGAGGTCAATTATGACCCCCTAGTGTCTGTGCCACTATGCTGTGCGGTGCGCGATGACGTCATCGCGCATCGCACAGCAAAGGTCCTCTAGACGAAGGGAAACTAGACCGTAGCGTCTAGTTTCCCTTCATGGAGAGGACCTTTGCTGTGCGGTGCGCGATGACGTCATCGCGCACCGCACAACTAAGGTCCTCTCAATGAAGGGAAACTAGACGCTACGCGTCTGGTTCCCTTCAAAGCGGGGGGCACAGCAGGGCACTGCGGGGGGCACAGTGGCGGTTCTTGCCCTGGTGCGGCGCCCTCCGGATGGCGCCGGCGCCCTCCGGAAGGCGGCGCCCCGGGCAAAAGTACCGCTTGCCCGTGGCAAGAACCGCCACTGACAACAACCAATCAGCTCCTGTCATTTTTCAAACACAGCCTGCAACATGGCAGTTAGGAGCTGATTGGCTGATACTTTATAACTCTACACTTTATCAAGTTTCAAGGCTTAGTATATCTGCCAAGAGAGCTGAGGGCGGGGCTACTGTAGAGCCAAGGAAGAACAGTAAAGCTGATATGGTGAGGGGGGGGGGGGGGGACTGAGGGAGGAACCTGTCTTTCCTAGGGCAACTTTCTGTGCAGCCTCTGCTTTGCAATCAGGATCATTAGAGTCACCAAGCCCCATCCATCTTGCACAGGCCCCATACAGGTCTATAACCTGTACCCACCCCCCATGATGGAGGCCTTGCCTATTGCTGTGCAGTGAAGCTGTTCTTTTCTCCTGCTTCTGCACTCTCGGCTCCACTGTCAGGGTCGAGGATGCACATTACATTATGGTCCTAATTCAGGTTGGATCACAGTGTGCGATCCAACTGCAAAATCTGAGAAAAAGATGTGGGCGCATGCGCAGTGTCATCCTGCGCATGCGCCCGCATTTTCTGCGCGGGGGGGGGGGGAGGGGAGGGCTGCAGGAGGCATCCTCTATTTCTGCTAATAAGCAGAAATTGTGATGCGTTCACAATTTCTGCTTGTTGGGGGGGGGGGGGGGGGGGCGGTGTTCAGCATGCTGGGCGGCCTTGCCCTGCGATGGTCGGCCCCCAGCATGCTAGCAAAAGCATTGCAAATTCAGCTAATTAGCAGAATTTGCAATCCTTACTGAATTAGGCCCTAGGTCCGTGACCAGGAGCAACAAGCCCAGGACCAGCGGTGCAAGTGGGTGGGTATGGGTGGGTACGGCGTACCCTTGAAAATTTAGCCATGGGTACGCCGTACCCACAACCGACGGGCCACCGCTCTCACTGCTGCCCTCTCACTGCTGCTCACTGCCGCTGCTGTGAGGGGATGAGAGCACAGCGTTCGCCTCTCCTGCCCCTCACTGTCTTCCATCAAATCAGCACAGGTCCGTGAGCCAATCAGAGCTCGCGGACCGGCAGCCAAGGCTGACGGACCGCAAGCTTTGACTGCCTCATGGATCGGCGCTGAATTGAAGGAAGACACCCGCACCGGAGTCTGAGGGGCAGGAGAGGGGCACGCTGCACTCTCCTCCCCTCACACACACACACACACACACACACACACACACACACACACACAGGACAGCAGCAGCAGGGGAAGGGGGGGCATATATACCTGGCACTGGGGGCATATCTGGCACTGGGGAGACATGTGTATCTGGCACTGGGGGCATATCTGGCACTGGGGGGACATGTGTATCTGGCACTGGGGGTATATCTGGCACTGGAGGCATAACTGGCACTGGGGGCATATCTGGCACTGGGGGGACATGTGTATCTGGCACTGTGGGCATATCTGGCACTGCGGGGGACATATATATCTGGCACTGGGGGCATATCTGGCACTGGGAGGACATGTGTATCTCGCACTGGGGGGACATGTGTATCTGGCACTGGGGGCATATCTGGCACTGCGGGGACATGTGTATCTGGCACTGGGGGTATATCTGGCACTGGAGGCATAACTGGCACTGGAGGCATATCTGGCACTGGGGGGACATGTGTATCTGGCACTGTGGCCATATCTGGCACTGTGGGGACATGTGTATCTGGCACTGGGGGCATCCGGCACTGGGGGCATTTCTGTATCTGGCACTGGGGGCATATCTGGCACTGTGGGGGCATTTCTGTATCTGGCACTGGGGGGCAATGCATATCTGACACAGTGGGGGCATTTGTCTATCTGGCACTGTGAGGCAATGTATATCTGGCACTCTGGGGGCATTTGTGTATCTGGCACTGTGGGGCAATGTGTATCTGGCACTGTGAGGCAATGTATATCTGGCACTGTGAGGCAATGTATATCTGGCACTCTGGGGGCATTTGTGTATCTGGCACAGTGAGGCAATGTGTATCTGACACTGTGGGGCAATGTATATCTGGCACTGTGGGGCAATGTATATCTGGCACTGTGGGGCAACGTGTATCTGGCACTATTGGGGTCATATGTGTATCTGCCCCTCTCCCCATATGTGTATCACGCCCCCATTTTCATTGACCACGCCCCATGTGGCATTTGGTCACACCCATTTTTTGGCGCGTGCACACAGTACCTATAAGACGTGTTTTCTACTTGCACCACTGCCCAGGACACAATGCAGGGAACAATGGAGGACAGTTGGCCCTCATATGGGCTGGTGCCTGAGGTGACTGCCTCCATTGTCTCCAGCAGTTCTGCCCCTGAACACACTGTACTATACCCAGTTAAAATTTTGCCACAGTGCTCTGACAGCTAGTGATGCAACTAAGTATGGGGGCCACAGCATGTGTGCTGGCCCCCGAGCGACTGCCCCTACTGTCCTGTTGTTAATCCAACACTGATAAAAAAAATGCCCTCCTTTCTCCAAACTCACCAGTTCTCATTAAACACATACATTTGCTTCCCTTGGCTAGCATGTAATGCAGCAATGTAACAGAGATACAAAGTAACTTTGCAAGCAATGTATGCAATAGAGCTGCTCCATGGCCGGTAGTCAATACATATAATACATATAAAATGAAGACCAGTATAAAATGGAACCCTGCAACCAATATGCCCAGGCAGCTAATGACCATGAAACAAAGCAAGTTTGGAACCTTACAGGTTCATTGCCTTTATAATATAGATGTGCGGCTGCCACTTTTCGTGTTTTGTGTTTTGGTTTTGGTTCTAATTCCACTTTCCTGTTTTGGTTTTGGCTTGGTTTTGCCAAAACCACCCTTTCGTGTTTTGGTTTTGTATCTGGATGATTTAAAAAAAAAAAAAAACAGCTAAAATCACAGAATTTGGGGGTAATTTTGCTCCTACTGTATTATTAACCTCAATAACAATCATTTCAACTTATTTCCAGTATATTCTGAACACCTCACACCTCACAATATTGTTTTTAGGCCAAAAGGTTGCACCGAGGTTGCTGGATGACTAAGTTAAGCGACACAAGTGGACAACACAAACACCTGGCCCATTAAGGAGTGGCACTGCAGTGTCAGACAGGATGGCAGATATAAAAAAGGCCCCAAACAGCACATCATGCAAAGAAGAAAAAGAATTTCAATGAGGTAGCTGTATGACTAAGCCAAGCGACACAAACAATTGGCCCATCTTGGCGTGGCACTGCAGTGGCAGACAGGAGGGCAGATATAAAAAAAAAGGCCTTTAACAGCACATGATGCAAAGAAGAGAAAAAGGTGCACCGAGGTTGCTGTATGACTAAGCTAAGTAACACAACCACCTGGCCCATCTAGTAGTGTCACGCAGTGGCTGAATGTCGAGAGTGGGCCGCAATTGTTCGGTCCACTGACAGCATCTCCAGCACGCTTTAGTCACTTTCAAAAATATCTGCAATTGGTGGACTTCTATGGTAGTACCTCAGGACTAATACAGCAGTACCCCTGGACTCATACGGCAGTGTCACACAGGATGGCACTTTTCAAAAACTAGGCCCCAAACAGCACCTCATGCAAAGATGTCGAAGAGGTGCAATGGGGTAGCTGCATGACTAAGCCAAGCAAAACAAACAATTCCAACTGGAATTATACATTCAAATCAATGGAATTATAAGTCCAAATCACTGGAATTGACAAGAGCACTGTAATTATATGTCCAAATCACTGGAATTAATTGGCAAGATCACTGTAATTAATAATTATACATCCAAATCACTGGAATTAATTGGCAAGATCACTGTAATTATACGTCCAAATCACTGGAATTAATTGGCAAGATCACTGTAATTATACGTCCAAATCACTGGAATTAATTGGCAAGATCACTGTAATTAATAATTATATGTCCAAATCACTGGAATTAATTGGCAAGATCACTGGAATTATACGTACAAATCACTGGAATTAATTGGCAAGATCACTGTAATTAATAATTATACGTCCAAATCACTGGAATTAATTGGCAAAATCACTGGAATTATACGTCCAAATCACTGGAATTAATTGGCAAGATCACTGTAATTAATAATAATATGTCCAAATCACTGGAATTAATTGGCAAAATCACTGTAATTATACGTCCAAATCACTGGAATTAATTGGCAAGATCACTGTAATTAATAATTATACGTCCAAATCACTGGAATTAATTGGCAAAATCACTGGAATTATACGTCCAAATCACTGGAATTAATTGGCAAGATCACTGTAATTAATAATAATATGTCCAAATCACTGGAATTAATTGGCAAAATCACTGTAATTATACGTCCAAATCACTGGAATTAATTGGCAAGATCACTGTAATTAATAATTATACGTCCAAATCACTGGAATTAATTGGCAAAATCACTGTATTTATACGTCCAAATCACTGGAATTAATTGGCAAGATCACTGTATTTAATAATTATACTTCCAAATCACTGGAATTACTTGGCAAAATCACTGTAATTATACATCCAAATCATTGCAATTAATTGGCAAGGTCACTGTAATTAATAATTATACGTCCAAATCACTGGAATTAATTGGCAAGATCACTGTAATTATACGTCCAAATCACTGGAATTAATTGGCAAGATCACTGTAATTAATAATTATATGTCCAAATCACTGGAATTAATTGGCAAGATCACTGGAATTATACGTACAAATCACTGGAATTAATTGGCAAGATCACTGTAATTAATAATTATACGTCCAAATCACTGGAATTAATTGGCAAAATCACTGGAATTATACGTCCAAATCACTAGAATTAATTGGCAAGATCACTGTAATTAATAATTATACGTCCAAATCACTGTAATTAATTGGCAAAATCACTGTAATTATACATCCAAATCACTGGAATTAATTGGCAAGATCACTGTATTTAATAATTATACTTCCAAATCACTGGAATTACTTGGCAAAATCACTGTAATTATACATCCAAATCACTGCAATTAATTGGCAAGATCACTGTAATTAATAATTATACGTCCAAATCACTGGAATTAATTGGCAAAATCATTGTAATTATATGTCCAAATCACTGGAATTAATTGGCAAGATCACTGTAATTAATAATTATACATCCAAATCACTGAAATTAAATGGCAAAATCTCGCTATCGCCTGCCTAGTGAAGTGGAATCTAGATGTGATTTGGTACCAGGGACACAATACCTCCATCAGTTGTCTAAATCCCACTGTACTAATGGCAGATACTGAATGCACGTCTAACACCAACATAAGTGTGAAGGCCTCAGTTATGAGGGCTTCCATCGTCATGTGAAGCTGAACCACTAGTCATGAACATAGGCCAGGGCCTCAGCCGTTCCTTGCCACTCATTGTCGTAAATGGCATACTGGCAAGTTTACGCTCCTCCTCAGACCATTTAAATTTCTTTTTTTGGGTCTTTTTACTGAACTTTGGCTTTTTGGATTTTACATGCCCTCTACTATCACAATGGGCATCGGCCTTGGCAGACGACGTTGATGGCATTTCATCATCTATGTCATGACTAGTGGCAGCAGCTTCAGCACTAGGAGCAAGTGGTTTTTCTTGATCTTTCCCTAGTTTATCCTCCAAATGTTTGTTCTCCATTATTTTTCTGGATTTATATAACACAATATGCGGCACAAGAGAGCGTACCCCTACACCTCACAGGGCAAACACTAAAATGTTGGATTAAATATTAATAACTCCTTTATTTGGAGTAAATAATATACAGCACTGGACAGCACCACTGAACTTATATGGCAGCACCACTGGACTGGATTTACACGGATTTATATGGATTTATATGGAATTATATGGCAGGATAACTGGAACTATACGGCAGTATCACAGGAATTATATGGCAGTATCACAGGAATTATACGCCAGTATCACGGGAATTATATGGCAGTATTCCGAGAATTATATGGCAATATCGCAGGAATTATACGGCAATGTCACAGGAATTATACGCTAGTATCACAGGAATTATACGCCAGTATCACAGGAATTATATGGCAGTATCACAGGAATTATACGCCAGTATTCAGAGAATTATACGGCAATATCACAGGAATTATACGCCAGTATCATGGGAATTATACGGCAGTAACACTGGATATATGGCAGCAGAGGACACCACCACTGTGACTGGTCACTGGACTGATGCTGCATAAGACACTTCCCCTGGTCTAATGCAGGACAACACCGCAATATTGAAAGGGACTTATACAGCTACACTGGATATATGGCAGAAGAGGACACCACCACTGTGACTGGTCACTGGACTGATGCTGCACAAGACACTACCCCTGGTCGGATGCAAGACAACACCGCAAAAATGCAAGGGACTTATACAGCAGCCAGCAGCACTGGGGACATATAGCAGCAGAGGACACCAACACTGTGACTGGCTGGCCTGATGCAGCATAAGACACTGACTACACTAGACTGGACTGAGCAGCACAACACAGCACTAGACTCGCCACCCCACTTTCCCGCCCCCGCACAGACACTGAGGACGGAGACACGTCCTCTCACTACACTCTCCGAGACTGGAGTGAAAATATCCGCGACGTGCAAATCCTAATCCTGCGAGAATCCGACAGCGGGATGATGACGCTTTGCCTCGTTTGGTTTTCCGAGTCAGGCAGGAAAAACCGAGCCTGGCTCGGAACCGGACTTGAATGGTGAAGTTTGGTACGGTTCGGTTCTCTGAGAACCGAACCCACTTATCTCTACTTTACATTAAACAACAGCCCTATGCATCATCATGGCATATATTGTAGCCCCAATACTAAACTATCATCGTAATCTGTATTCTTCATAATACAGTCCATCCTATTGCCTGTATTTAATATAGCTGTAAGACCTGTGCACAATATAGCCACATTACCGGTATATAGTGAAACTCAAAGAAATTATAAAAATGATCTCTACAGTCGTGTCACTGTCATGTTTCCTCTAAATTAGGCAGCATGTGTGCGTCATATGTGTGATGGCAATTGGCTGTTATATAAACCTTGCACATACAGCTCCTTTATTGACTGTCAGACTGTGGAGTTTTTGTGTTCCCCGGGATGACTCTAGGGCTGATTCAATAGTGGTGATAGCATGCAGGAAACTGGGTGGGCATATGTAGCTTTATGAGGTGAGGTCAAACACTGGAGTAGTTGAGTAGACTCTAAAGCTGAGATCTGGATTAGAGAAACCAGGCTGTGATATCTGACTGGAACCAATCACACTCAAATGCGGGGCAAGGGCCTGCTAACTATGCTCAGGGACCAGGCTAGAGCTGGCTATGCTCTGGATGTCAGTCTAGGGCCAACTACATGCTCAGGTACCGGTCTGGAACTAATAATGCTCTGGACCAGGCTAGGACTGGCTATAAACTGGATGCTGGGCTAGAGTCAGTTATGAACTGGATTCCAGGCTGATACTGGCTATGAACTAGATGCCGGATTGGAACCAGCTATGCTCTGGATGCCAAGCTATTACTGGCTATAAACTGGATGCTGGGCAGAACAATTGGCGATCAGCTGACTCCCTCCAAAATAGCTGCAACCAGTGGACGGAGGCGGTGGGACTGACAGCGGGGAAGATGCCAGAGATGGACACAGCAAGACCACAGTAGCAGCGTGAGGCCACTAGGAGGATGCTGGAGCACCAGGACCTGAGCAGCAGCATACAGGTAGGAGGTCGGGAGCCGGATTCCGGAACCTGACATAGACGTAATAGATATGACTTAACTCTACCACAGTCAATGCACAGATACAGGTGTGTAAATTCATACCAGGCGTCTGGAGGCAAAATAGAAAGTGGTACCCTCCGCAGTGGCTCCAGCTTGCACATGTAAAGATTCCTTATTGCAGCTTATTGTGGTGATTAGGAATCTTTATTTCCGGGTGTTGGCTGCAAATTATAATAAATAGAGCACTAAGGGTTTTTATTTATCAAAGCTCGGAGATATGAAATTGTGAGACATAAAGTACCAGCCAATCAGCTTCTTCCTTACATTTTACAGACTGTGTTTGACAAATGACAGGAGCGGATTGGTTGGTACATTATCTCTCACAATTTTATCTCTCTCCAAGTTTTGATAAACCCCCCTACAAGAGTTATTATAATAATTTGCTCACTACATACAGTACACACTTGTTACGTGGACTACAGTGTGGTATGGGCTATCTAGTGGTTATTGGTGATGCTCACGCAATTACCCTTGCTATGCAGTCTTTTAGCCTCCTGAAATGCTAGGCTTCTCCTATAGCAGCTGTCTTTCCAGTGTGAATTAGGTCAACCCCATACTCAGATGCCCCCAGGTTTTATGTATAAACAAGGCAACTATTGGAGGCTGGGCAAGAGTAAATTGCAGTACAGTGAGACGGTCACTGAACACTACCTAGATACCGCTGCACTACATACAGACATAGAGAAACAACCGAATGCACGTGAGTGCAACAATGCACAGGTTGGAATACTAATTTAACACAATCAGTATGTGTATGCAATAGTGCACAGGGTGTTATTAGCAACAAGACTGTATATACATGCAAAAATGTACAGGATGATATTAGCAACCAAAAACTGTATATAAATGCAACAATGCACAGGGTGGTAATAATAAAGAAATAAATGCGCTAAGCAAGAGTCTGTGTGGAAATTCCACACAAAACCTGAAATCTTTGGCAAGCTGGATCTGATCAGAACAATGTTCAGACAAAGCGTTCAATTATCTGGAGTTCACAGGGATCACAAATTCTGTCTGGAAACAAGAATTATCACCAGCGATTTGGGAGTGAACTGTGAGAGAATATAAATGGGTTATGCCCAATCACAAACCTGATTAACAACTAATTGCTGCTGCCCTGCTGCATGTACTACAAAAACTAAGCAACGGGGAACGCCTTCTGCTACAAGCGTCCCCATTGCCTAGGAGTGCGGTGGCTCCCAGCGCCCGGTGTCAGTCTGTTGCTTGGTGCCGGGTGGAGTTTAGCGGGAGGTGCGGTGTCCCGTCTCCTAGGCAATGGCTGGGATGCGCGCCTCCCGGTGCTAACAACACTTTCCTCTGTTATCACACATTTGAAGACTTTTCAGCTCAAGGGTGCTGCAAAGGAGGTTTGTGAACTTGGACAGCAGTAAGCAGTGACTAAATCACTATGAAATGAGTGGGGAGAGATCTGTCCTAGTTCAGCAGTTCCCTTTGTATCACTTTTTAGGTGTCCCTCTGATAGCAGCCGGAGCCCGGTGGCCAGTGCCTCCAATGTCTCTGTGAATTACATCACTGCACAGATCACACCTGTAGACAGATCCCTTGTAAAATCTTTAATGTAAGAATTTTATTGACAAGAAAAGAAAAGAGGAACTTGCTTTCAGTTGCAGTGAGGACAAAGGCCTGGGACACCTATGTATCACTTCCAGTTGTAAATGATAAAGAGGGTGATGAAAATGGAAGCACAGGATCACAGTGGTCCTAATTCACTACCAGGAGAGGTTCTACATAGGGTGGACAATTCTAGGAGCATTTAACATACGAATTGTAGGAGCATTTAATACAAACTCTGAAGAGAAATAATCCCAAGGTCCACTTTAAGGAAACCAGGCGTTTGTAGAAGAAATTTGCTCTTTACTGTATATAAATCTTAGAATAAAACAACATAGTAAAGCATCAACATCAAATTTAGGTGGAAAATGGATAAATGTAATAGTCTAAGCACCAACTATTAAGCAAAATACAGTAATGTTATCAAGAACTGGAAGGAATAAAACAGAATCTACACTGAATATATGATAAATTAAAAATTTAAATGAAAAAATAACTGTAATGCTTAATTAATTGATTGCTTGAGTCATAAAATACAATATAGGCAGTAGTGGATTACATAATTTTTTTCCCCTCTTTTTCTAAAATACACCTAATTAAGCCCAGGTGCGATCTGTTGTCCTCAGATGTTAATTAATTAATTCTGAATGGAATCCACATGTGTATAATTAAAGTGTTTCAATTGATTTCAACATAATAGGTCTGTCTGAGGAAGTTCCCACCATTAGTACATTTCCAAGAACAAACTAATCAAATCTGCAAAAAAAAAAAAGTTTTTAAAAATCAAATAAAGGGAAGAATGAAAGATTTTTACAGACATTTATTGTCTCCTGGGGTACTGCCGAGTACATCGTAAGATCAGTGCAAGAGTTACTGTAGTGCAGGGCCATGGCAACTCTGACAGAGTTGCAGTCTTCCACAGCAGCTCTTTCTGTGTTTTTGGAGGAGGTTCAAATCGACAGATTTACTAAAGCAATAAAAAGACATTTTAAAACTGCCATAAAAAAAGAGTCATTTTACAAAGCGCCATTTTCAAAATCACCATCTCAATTTTTTTTATGCCCTTAGGCCCCCGGCCCTTCATATTAAATTTCCAGACAAGCACTTCTGCTTTACACTTTATCCACTGAGCTGCTCAATATAACAGTACAACTACAGAATAGACCATATGCTATGATATTTGGCACAAATATAACTATAGACGGACCCTTTATTCACAGCAAGCACGAAACCCATAGTCCCTCACACGCCCCTCTGACTATGTATGTATGTATGTATGTATGTATAGTCACCAACTATTGGGTGGCACTCGATATCCCGGCTGTTGTAATCCCAGCGCTCAGCATACCGGCGCCGGGATACCGACCGCTGGGATACGGAGGAAAAGATATGAAGGAAATGCTCTTCCCTGCTGAGTGTGCAAGCAAGAGACAGCCCAGCCACTGGGGAAGTGATGTACAGTACACGCACCGTGTGACATGAAGTGGTGGCGTAATGTGGGATAACGCCAGCTTTTCATGTATGTGCCGAAGGCTATCCACACAAGAACCAGATCCCTGAATCCCAAATTTTGGTCTTTAGGGCCCTCCCAGCCTTAAGTGCCCTGGGCCACCAAAATCCTTAATCCAACTTTCCTGGGTGCTGCTGGGGTGTTGGCAGTGAAGGCAGGGTGGGAAAAAAATGAATGTCTGGGTGCTGTTGGGGTGCAAGTAGTGAATGTGGGTATGGGTGTGTCTTGGTGCTGCTGGGGTGTTGGTAGTGAATGTGGGCTAAGGGGAGTGTGTGTCTGAGTGCTGCTGGGATTTGGGTGTTGGTAGTAAATGTGAGCAGGCACCTACAACTATTTTGCCTCTGGGCTCCTGGTAAGCTGGAAAGCGGGGATATTTGTCCCCATCAGCAGTGCTGCAAAAATGGGCAATGTCCCTCTCAGAAGCTGAGCCGGGCCACCTCTAGGCCCCTCCAACAAGCATGGGTAATCAGTAATTAGTAAAAATGTTTGCATATTACACAGCATTTCCATTTATGAAGGAATGTGGCCAGGCGGCAGAGGGGGCATGCCTAGTCATTTAAAAGCCTCCATCCACCTGGTGCATATGGCTGCTAGCGGTGCATGTGGCACTCTAATAGCTCTATCTGTGGTGAAGTACAGTGTGATCAGACATCCCCCAACTCCTTGCTGTTAGTACAAAGTCCTGATTGCTCAGAACACTGTGTCAATACCCCACACTCTGGACTGTGATGCCATGTTTGGAACAGTTGGCAGGTGGACCTTTTGTCCTAGCATTCCCCTGATGCTGGGCTTACTAAATGAGACCAGGATCCTTGTAAAATGCATAGAAGTTACCCTTATGTGCTGACCTATTAAATAGCTCAGAACCAGGCCAAGATAGACAGTTTTTTTGGGCATGTGTCGGAAAGCTGGGACTTTTTTTTAAATTATAGTTCAGGTGACTGACTAACTGTGAATGATGCTAGGATAGTGATAGATTTTGCAAATTAAGAACAGTGCCTGATGGTTTATTAGCTGTTTTTGTAACATTCTGAGCCCTTATCACATGAAGATTCTTATTAGTTTCCTGGATGAGAAGTTTCTCCCTGAATAAGAGTCTGCTTATATTATATTATTCAAGGGCATGACCCTTCCAGTATTGAGAACCTATTGATAGTCCAGATTCTCATAGGAATACATCTGCAATTTAAATAGAAACAAGAAATAATTATTTATCAAGCCAACTAATGCCCTTCTCTCAGCACAGACCAATGAAAAATAAAAGTACCTTTTCTTTTGTTATGTATATCCAAGAAGCTTGGACAGAGGAACTAAGTATTTTTTGGCGTTGAATCATTCACTATGAGTACATCTTGCAGTACTTTGAAGAATCCGCTTCTTATGGCATCGATAGCATAAGTTTGGTATAAAAGGGCATCTAAATTTTTTGGTGAGTAAAGTTTTCACACTGCACTTAAGGATGAGGCAAAGTTGTCCCTTGAGCCCCCTGCTGAATTAAGAGGATAGATGGTAAACCACTGGCAGGGGTATCTCTGGGCACCTGCCTGTAAGAATATACTGAAGACTGTTGCCCTATGTACAACTGTAGAGTAAAGTAGGGTACAGACAGTGGCACAAATTATATATAGTCTGACTATTTAGAAGTCTTCCCCATTGCCCAGTCAAACAGCCACATTTTAGAAATCAAATTTGACCATAGCAATTATGTCAAGCAAATTTGTGAAGCAATGTTAGTCTCGTCTTGGGTGTAGCGCAGGTGAGGAGTTGGAATGGGTTGTCCATGTGAAATGTGCTTGATGCTTATGTTGCTTATGACAACTAGGCATGTCTTTTTCCAATGGCTCTCTGCATGAAGGATTTACAAGATTTACATTCAGTGTTTATGGAAACGAAATCTAAATCCTGTCAAGAGGAATAAGTATCTATCAACAGATGAATAGTGGTTACAGAGTTTTTTGGGCCTTGGTAAATGGTGGTCTAGTGAAGAACAAGATACATATTCCAAACTATCTCATAATGGGGGAAATGTATTGAGCCTTCTTAAGAAAAGAATCAGAGAAGTGGGCAATTTCTTGATAATTGCTAGCTGGAAGCTGATTGGTTACTATAGTCAATTTCTCCAGTTGTTTATTCGGGTAACAGTTGATTTACCCATGGACACAATACCGACAGTCATAATCCCGACATCTATTTCACTACTCAGCTATGAGGCAATGGAAAATTACTGAGATCATGAGTTCTCAACAATCCAATGATTCCTTAAGAAGATACAGATGGATAGGGGTCAATTCAATTTGCCGACAGTTCAACAGTGCCAGGTATTAGCTCCCAGCGCTATTCAATACAGCGTCATGTGACACTTAACTGTCGGGGGTGCGAGCAGAAATCCAACAAAAGTGCTGTCGCGTTGCTGGCGCAATGATGATTCTGTCAGGAATTAGCATCGCGTCGGGCAGTTAAGTCGGGGAATGCCCATTCTCCCTACAAATGAACCTGTTAAGTCCGGTAGAATGGGCATTCACCAACTTAACATTGAGCAGAATTGAATAGCGCCGGGAGCTAATTCCCTGCGCTATTCAACTGTTGGCAAATTTAATTGACCCCATAGATAGACAGACAGACAGACAGACAGACAGACAGACAGACAGACAGACAGACAGACAGATAGATAGATAGATAGATAGATAGATAGATAGATAGATAGATAGATAGATAGATAGATAGATCTCCTTTCATGGGAAAACTCTGCTGATGACAACCTGAAGTACAGCAGCATTGACGATTGTGTAATTGGGTGTGCTATATAAATAACTGTTAATAAATAATAATAATAAATAATAAAATATGTAGTTAATGTATTTCCTTTTCCTGCTACTAGGGCTTTACATATATTTTTCCCAGCAATATAATAGACGGAGAGGACATTGCACATGGGAGTACTAATTACTAATTTGCCATGTATTCACGTAGTATGTGTAAAACAGCAGCAATACTAGATATAGCCCTGCCCCTGGGATTCAATTGTGCATGAAATATAAAGAACTTTTTATTTTAAATGAAAATACTTTATTTGGGGAATTAAGTACAATGATTCCTAGTTATTTGAGTAATTTGAATCTGATGTCTTTTAGCTATTTATACATAACAAAAGGATATTAAACAATTGTTTACCTATATTTATAGCCGTTGTAATTGGTATTTCCCCATAAAGAAACTGTATAATGAATTGTATACCTTTAGGCAGTAAGTTAACTAAATTCTTTAAAAAAGTGATTATTACATTTTAAATCATAACAACTACATTAATTAGTGTTTCATGAAATCAGCATACTTTAATGGCTGCCCTGAGCCTCAGTGCAGAGTGCAGCTACAGTATTTGTTATGAGTTTACAGATTTATGAATAGTGAAGCTTTTGGTAAATGACAGCAAACTATCTGCCATAGGGGGTCATTCCGAGCTGATCGATCGCTAGCTAGTTTTAGCAGCCGTGCAAATGCTATGTCGCCGCCCACTGGGAGTGTATTTTATCTTAGTAGAAGTGCGAACGCATGTGCAGCCGAGCTCTGCAAAAACAGTATGTGCAGTTTCTGAGTAGCTCTGAACCTACTCAGCGCTTGAGATCACTTCAGCCTATTCGTGTCCGGACTTGACGTCATACACCCGCCCAACGAACGCCCAGCCATGCCTGCGTTTTTGCAAACACTCCCTAAAAACGGTCAGTTGACACCCAGTCACGCCACCTTCCTGTCAATCTTCTTGCGACCGCCAGTGCGAAGGAAAACTTTGCTAGAACCTGGGCACAACCACAAAGAGCTTTGTCGTACGTTGCACGTGCGCATTGCAAATGCTGTTTTTTCACCTGATCGCTGCGCTGCAAAAATTGGCAGCTAGCGATCAACTCAGAATGACCTCCTTAGATTTAACCCAATTAAGCACTAGTAGGCTGATTCTGAGTTGCGGGCAAAGCAAAACAGAGCAAGTATTTGCACCTGGGTAAAATCATGCTGCGCTGCTGGTGGGGCAGATATAAAATGCGCAGAGATTTGTAGATGTGAGAGGGGCATTTCCAAATTCATATCTAAATTGCAGTGTAGCTGCCCAGCATTTGTGGGCTGCATGCAAAAGCAGCCAGTATTTACCATGTATGCAAAAATAATAAATGCATTTGCATTAGGAATGGCAATCGACAATTGTTTACAAAACATTGATGGTTTATAGTAGAGATGAGTGGGTCCGGTTCTCTGAGCACTGGACCCACCTGAACATAGCGGATCCGAGGGGATCCGAGGTAGTGTTCTTCCCACCTGACTCGAATCCTAAACCCGGTGTCAGATTCTTGCGGGTTCTGGATTGCATATAAGTCCTTCCCCGCGGTGAGAAGCGCCATTTACTTCACTGAGCTGTACTCTGCTGTGTTCGCTCAGGGTCTGTGCTGTGTCCATCAGAGGACTGTGCTGTGTCCATCCAGGGGCTGTGTCTGTTCAGCTCTGCTGCACTCTGCTGTGTCCATCTAGTGGCTGTACTGTGTCCATCCAGCTGTGCTGTGTTTATCCAGTGGCTGTGCTGTGTTGTCCATCCACTCCCTGTCCTATCACACAGCCTTGCTGCACTGACTCCTCAGTTCATACCCCACCGCTATCTTCTCAAGCACTGTGACTCCGCAGTTGTAAAAAAAAAAAAAAGTAAAAAAATAAATGAAGTAAAATAAAAAAATAAATATATATATATATATATATATATATATATATTTATATATATTTGTATATTTGTTGTTGTACTGTTTCATCCAGTGGCTGTGTCCATCCATTCCCTGTCCCATCACTCAGCGATGCTGCAGTGACTCCACAGGCCATAGCCCACCGTGTTCATAACTTAACATAAGCACTGTGGGATAAATTTACTAAGATGGGATTTCTGTTTTAGATGGGATGTTGCCCATAGCAACCAATCATATTCCAGGTATTATCTTCTCGGTGCTAGATAAATGCAACATATAATCTGATTGGTTGCTATGGGCAACATCCCATCTTAAATAGAATTCCCATCTTAGTAAATGTACCCCTGTGACTCTGAGTAGTGTTAATTGTAGAAAAAAATACAGAGGCACCTGTAATGGTGGATTCCAGCTTGGACAAATTAATATTGTGTGTAGAAGATGATGTACACACTGATGAGGGTGAGGAAACGGATGATGATAACGATATCTGGCCTCTGTAGAGCTAGTGGGTGTACGTAGAGATTATTGCCAGTAATGTCCGATGCCCATTGGTTGCTTGTTTTGTGGGGAATCAAACAAACCAATCACTTCAGCCACAAGTGGCAGTCCCTGTTGCTGAAGTGATTGGTTTGCTAAACTGTGCATGTCCTGTTTAATATATCCAATATTTCTTTTCTTTGCATTATGCTCTGGGGTTGGTGCACATCTCTAGTTTATGGTTGATGTTGAATACTTTTGCCATCAATGGGGGGAAAGTATATTTTTCCTGCCATCAATAGTATAGAACTACCAATGTTTTTGTTTTTTTTCTACAGAGTGCTGGGACATGGAGCTTAGCTCCGCTTCTGACATCCACAAAGCAATGCCCTCGGTTTCTGATTGTCCCATGGCCGGATGGCTTACTGGGAAAAATTTCTGACTTTTTTACGTATACATAGTTCAAAGAAAAAGTGAAGGGTCCTCATTACATAATGTTATGTATGTATGTATGTATGTATGTATGTATGTATGTAGAGGCATTTTAAGAAAGATGGGGGCTGTGTGCAGATCCCCACCACCACCCTGCTACCCTCATACCTGTCTTTCCAGGTGATATAATTGAAATATAGTAAGTGCAGGGGAAAATAAAGAATGTGCCAGCCTTGGCTAACGCCTCTGTTGGCACTCGGCACCCTCTTCCCGGTCACTGCTGGAAAGTTGTCACCACCAGAAGTATATGAGCGGCCACCACATGGGCACAGTAACGTATCAGTCCTGAGTGAACTGTGCATGGTGAGGGCCCCACTGACTCCATGGGCCCATGTGCACCACATACCCTTCACCCAGATACTCACTGTATACAGTATATGCATCATATGAATTCATATATTATTTGTTGTACCTTGTCCAGAACAGAGGAAGTAATGTAATGTTTCAAGACCGTACGCATGAAGATAATGTATACAGCAGAGGTATTCTTGTGTTACATTTGAGGATTTTCTTTTGTTCGGATGGCTGACATTTGTGAAACACTGTGTGACCTTTCCCTGAGATGTAAATAGTATAAGTATATAATATGTGTGATGAATGCAAAAAGGTTTAGATGGATTGAACTATTGCTATAGTAATACCAAAGCATGACCTTGTTGGTTAATTAATCCCACCACTCTAAATGTTGTATGCATTTTTTTGTCATTCACATTAACAAAACAAGTGTACTATATTAACAGCGATGTGCATGAAAGGGAGGGGCTACTCTAGACAAGAAAAAACAAATTCCTCCAGCACACTGCAATGTGCCAGCAAGAGAGACATTCATCCTACATAATAATAGAAATGCAGAGATCTCAGTTACATACATTAGCAATCACATGGTAAGCAACCAGCTACGGCAAGGCGTCTCTGCTCTGGTGGTCCTACACTACAGGCACCAGTCTTACACCAAAAGGATATCTGCACTGACTGGCACTTTAGACGCTGGCTGTCTTTTACCAGCTCTGCCTCCCGTTCTCACAGCAGCGCTTATTCACATCAACTGGGATGCAATGTTACTCACTGTCCATTAGCTCAGCTAGCGGCCATTCAAAAGCGGCTTAGTCACACCTAATGGGGCCCTGGACTTGACAATCTACCCTACCCCACAAGCTCGCTGCCTAGGTGTCATCCTTGACTCTGATCTGTCCTTTGTTCCCCACATTCAATCTGTCTAAAGATCATGTTACATGCATCTGAAAAACATATCCAAAATACGACCATATCCTACACAAGACACTGCTAAAACTCTAATCCATGCTCTCATTATCTCCCACATTAAGTATTGTAATAGTCTCCTGACTGGTCTTCCCAAAACAAGACTCTCACCACTACAATCCATTCTGAATGCAGCTGCGAGGCGGGTGGTCTTCAGTATGCCGGCGGTCGGGCTCCCGGCGATCAGCATACCGGCGCCGGGAGCCCGACCGCCGGCATACCGACACTTATTCTCCCTCGTGGGGGTCCACGACCCCCCTGGAGGGAGAATAAAATAGTGTGGCGCGCGTAGCGCAGCGAGCCCGCAAGGGGCTCATTTGCGCTCGCCACACTGTCGGTAAGCTGGCGGCCGGCCTCCCGGCGCCGGTATGCTGGTCGCCGGGAGGCCGGCCGCCGGCAGATCGTAGTGAACCCCTGCGAGGCTAATCTTACTTGCTAGATGTTTGTCTGCAGATCCACTCTGTCAGTCCCTCCATTGGTTACCTGTATTCTACCATATTCAATATAAAATACTTTTACTCACACACAAGGCCATTACCAACGTACATCACTTCGCTTACCTCAAAATATCTCCCAACCCGACCTCTTCGCTCTTCACAAGACCTGCCTCTCTCATCCACACTCTTTCATCGGGCTGCACCCACTCTGTGGAATGCCCTACCACGCACAATGAGACTCTCCCCTAGTCTCCAAACTTTCAAGCGTTCCCTGAAAACTCACCTCTTTAGGCAAGCATATCAAATTCCAGAACAGCCCACATAACCTTCATAAACTTTCCTATCAAATTGCATCCACTCTGCACAGTCCACACATATCATTATCCTCACATGTCTTCTCATTCTTCACTTTACCTTCCTCTCAAACCCGGTTCATCATTACTGTATGACCATATCATACAGCCCTCCAAGAACCTTTGCAATCTGGCGAACAACTATGCAATAGATAGCACCTATCCTTGTGTATCCATGCCTATTTCCCTACAGATTGTAAGCTTGCGAGCAGGGCCTTCCTACCTCTATGACTGTTTGTTATTACCCAGTTTTGTTATATCATTGTTATTTCCAATTGTAAAGCACCACGGAATTTGCTGCGCTATATAATAAACTGTTAAGAAATAAAGAATAAATAAATATTAATATCGCTAAAGAACATCGGCTTAGACACACTAGCTGGATCTCTGGACATATACTGCTCTGTATTGTTATAGCAGCAGTATAGGGGGTCATTCCGAGTAGATCGCACGCTGCCGACTTTTGCTGCACTGCAATCAGGTCTCTACTGCGCATGCGTATGCACCGCAATGCGCACGTGCGCTGCGTGGGTACAGTGCGGATCGTTGCTGAGCTATGGATTTAACAAAGAATCCATTTGCACAGCCGATCGCAAGGAGATTGACGGAAAGAGGGCGTTTATGGGTGGCAACTGACCATTTTCTGGGAGTGGTAGGGAAAACGCAGGCGTGTCCGGGCGTTTGGAGAACGGGTGTGTGACGTCAATTCCGGGACCGGACAGGCTGAAGTGATCGTAAGGGCTTAGTAAGTTCAGACCTACTCTGAAACTGCACAAAATATTTTTGCAGAGCTTGGCTGCACAGGCGTTCGCACACTTGCAAAGCAAAAATACACACCCCCGTGGGCAGTGACTATGCGTTTGCACGGCTGCTAAAAATAGCTAGCGTGCGATCAACTCGGAATGACCCCCATAATGACACGACAGGAGCGCAGGACAGTGATTGTTCTTTATTTATTCAGTTATCGACTTGTAAGAACTAGCTGGCCACCTGCACATTAATCAGCACTGATATTTCTTACATGACTGGAGCCTACATAGGATAATCCTATCCCTGCATTTGCCATGTAATCCATATGTAAGGACTCCCCTTGACAATTTATGGGCTGGAGCTTAGCCATGCACAGCAAATCAGCACAAGCTCCCCATGAGCCCTACATTGTGATCTTCCCTATTACCTATGCTGATATTTATATATTAAAAAAACTTCTAAGGTGGTGAGAGATGGTTCGCAGTAATTTACAATATACTACAGTATGTTGCATATTTAAGAAGTCTGATTTCATTGTGGCAACACTGTATTTATAATGAAAATCGAAAACCACTTTAAAGCTGGATACAGTTCTTCCGATGGTATTGTGATAGCCCACTAGTATTAGGTATGCAAGATCTGCAGTCACTGTGTATAGTACATCACCCTTACCTTGCCCCGGCTGGTCATGGGTTCAGGCACAGTTACCAGAGGGTCCCCTGAAGAATCCGGTCTTTAACTACAAGTACATTGTGGGTGTGGACTACAGGTGTCGGTGCAGCGCATAAAGAATTGGGCGCCAGCCCATCTCAGATAAACAGCATAAAGTTTATTTAAACATCAAACAGGGAGATTGCAGGGATAACTTGTGAACACTCCTCCAGCACAAAGCATAAGTTACAGTGGATCACACATCAGGGCACCTCCTCCAGCGCATCGCTTAGTCGCAGCGGCATATACATGGCAACAGCATTACGTACCAGGGCATTCTGTGACCAGTAGTGCTACACATCAGGTGACCGTCTCTCTCTCTCTCTTACTTAGCGAGGATTCTTTTCCTTGGGGGCGCTTACTCACGCCGCGTGGCTTTCCGCCCACTTCACCCAGATACCTCTCGAGATACTTTTCCATGGGGGCGCTTACTCACGCCGCGTGGCTTCCGACCACTTCACCCAGATACCTCTTGAGACTCACACCATTAGCACACTTTTCTCCTGGCATCACCCTTTCGCTGGATTCTGCATACTGCTGCTCTCACACTGCGATGTCTCCCTCTGTCATCAAGTGCTTTGCTGTGGCTGGCATCACTCCCCACCTAAACATGTGGGGAGCCCTCACTGGGGCTACATCTTTCTGGCTAAATCCACCTCACTGTCTGCTCACTCTCCTCACTGACTGTCCTCCCCCTAGGCTGCTGCAGGACAACCTTTTTATAACCCTGCATTCCCAGGTACACATTCTATCTGGGATTTCCCGCTCTGTGTTTCCCGCTCTCAGTTTCCCGCTCTGAGTCTGCAAATGAGTGAGTCATGCCCTTTGCATTTTGCAGACTAATCTGTATAGCTATGAGCTGTGCTGTTAACTCCTTCTGTGCTGCAAGCCGTAGGCTGCTGGCACAGTGCTATGCAACTCCAGCAAACATTTTACTTTTATTAAAGTCATGCTGGCACCTGTAGTGCCACAGTTGATTTGGGCTGCAGTTTCAGGGTATCACATGCACCCCTGCTGAAATCTTGCGTGTCCTCACGCAACAGCAGTTTTCAACATAACATATAGTAAACACAATGACAGTACATGTGACAAAAAAATAACATCACATATGCAGGAAAACATGGCATGTCAAACATTACATTACATACAAATCACATATCGTATTGCTGTTTTCCAATGGATTACAGTCCTGAGTCACAGGTGATAATAAAATGTTCAGACATCTTATGGCAATTGTGCCAAACATTGAGAACCTGCCCTCGCCTGCCCTTGTCTCCCCCCACCTCTGGGTCAAAAGAGACAGGTTGCTCTCGTGGGCCCCTCCCATTAAACAAGTTTCTCCAACTTTAGGAAAATAGATATAGGGGACTACATTCCCCTTGCGATCCTTGGCTCTTTCGGACACTCAGAAATGGCCAAACACAGTGCCCCCAAGGGTGTTGCTCCGACCGGGTGCACTGCATAGTCCCGATGTCCTGTTACATAAGTTCCACCTCCACAAATATTGCCCTTAGAGCCCCACGTTGGTAACCATGGTTGCTCGTATCCTGTTCGCGGACGCCAAATGTGATAGTCCACTAGTATTAGGTGTGCACAATCTGCAGTCACTGTGTATAGTGCATCACCCTTACATTGCCCCGGCTTGTCATGGGTTCAGGCACAGTTACCAGAGGGTCCCCTGAAGAATCCGGTCTTTAACTACAAGTACATTGTGGGTGTGGACTACAGGTGTCGGTGCAGCGCATAAAGAATTGGGCGCCAGCCCATCTCAGATAAACAGCATAAAGTTTATTTAAACATCAAACAGGGAGATTGCAGGGATAACTTGTGAACACTCCTCCAGCACAAAGCATAAGTTACAGTGGATCACACATCAGGGCACCTCCTCCAGTGCATCGCTTAGTCGCAGCGGCATATACATGGCAACAGCATTACGTACCAGGGCATTCTGTGACCAGTAGTGCTACACATCAGGTGACCGTCTCTCTCTCTCTCTTACTTAGCGAGGATTCTTTTCCTTGGGGGCGCTTACTCACGCCGCGTGGCTTTCCGCCCACTTCACCCAGATACCTCTCGAGATACTTTTCCATGGGGGCGCTTACTCACGCCGCGTGGCTTCCGACCACTTCACCCAGATACCTCTTGAGACTCACACCATTAGCACACTTTTCTCCTGGCATCACCCTTTCGCTGGATTCTGCATACTGCTGCTCTTACACTGCGATGTCTCCCTCTGTCATCAAGTGCTTTGCTGTGGCTGGCATCACTCCCCACCTAAACATGTGGGGAGCCCTCACTGGGGCTACATCTTTCTGGCTAAATCCACCTCACTGTCTGCTCACTCTCCTCACTGACTGTCCTCCCCCTAGGCTGCTGCAGGACAACCTTTTTATAACCCTGCATTCCCAGGTACACATTCTATCTGGGATTTCCCGCTCTGTGTTTCCCGCTCTCAGTTTCCCGCTCTGAGTCTGCAAATGAGTGAGTCATGCCCTTTGCATTTTGCAGACTAATCTGTATAGCTATGAGCTGTGCTGTTAACTCCTTCTGTGCTGCAAGCCGTAGGCTGCTGGCACAGTGCTATGCAACTCCAGCAAACATTTTACTTTTATTAAAGTCATGCTGGCACTTGTAGTACCACAGTTGATTTGGGCTGCAGTTTCAGGGTATCACAGTATGACACGGCAATGTAATAATACATTGCGTACACACTAAACAATCTGCTGTATGATGGCGCGATGTATCGTCTCACACTGCATGCAACTACACCGCATCAGCAGTGGAATCATCCCATTGGACGTGCAGCACATCCAAAGGGACGATTCAATGAGAAATGGCCAAGAACAACGGGCGTTCACACTGTGATGTGTACAATTCTGATTCCCATCAGAATAATATATTGATTGATAGATCGTATAGTGTGTACCACATTGAAGCTGGAGAGAGGCAGGTTCAGGAGAATTAGGGGGGCTGGGGGGGTAATTAAATTAGTACCGAATTTTCCGACAGTCTGAAAAACTGCACTTTTCTCCCGTTTTTAGGTCGAATTTACAATTGACCTATTAAATCAAAGTGCAGATTTTTGGACTGTCGGGCACTGTTGATAAACACGTGGATCAGCAAATTAGTCGCTGATCTACATATTTTTGTCAAAAACTAGAGATGAGCGCCGGAAATTTTTCGGGTTTTGTGTTTTGGTTTTGGGTTCGGTTCCGCGGCCGTGTTTTGGGTTCGACCGCGTTTTGGCAAAACCTCACCGAATTTTTTTTGTCGGATTCGGGTGTGTTTTGGATTCGGGTGTTTTTTCCAAAAAACCTAAAAAACAGCTTAAATCATAGAATTTGGCGGTCATTTTGATCCCAAAGTATTATTAACCTCAAAAACCATAATTTCCACTCATTTTCAGTCTATTCTGAATACCTCACACCTCACAATATTATTTTTAGTCCTAAAATTTGCACCGAGGTCGCTGTGTGAGTAAGATAAGCGACCCTAGTGGCCGACACAAACACCGGGCCCATCTAGGAGTGGCACTGCAGTGTCACGCAGGATGTCCCTTCCAAAAAACCCTCCCCAAACAGCACATGACGCAAAGAAAAAAAGAGGCGCAATGAGGTAGCTGTGTGAGTAAGATAAGCGACCCTAGTGGCCGACACAAACACCGGGCCCATCTAGGAGTGTCACTGCAGTGTCACGCAGGATGTCCCTTCCAAAAAACCCTCCCCAAACAGCACATGACGCAAAGAAAAAAAGAGGCGCAATGAGGTAGCTGTGTGAGTAAGATAAGCGACCCTAGTGGCCGACACAAACACCGGGCCCATCTAGGAGTGGCACTGCAGTGTCACGCAGGATGTCCCTTCCAAAAAACCCTCCCCAAACAGCACATGACGCAAAGAAAAAGAAAAGAAAAAAGAGGTGCAAGATGGAATTGTCCTTGGGCCCTCCCACCCACCCTTATGTTGTATAAACAGGACATGCACACTTTAACCAACCCATCATTTCAGTGACAGGGTCTGCCACACGACTGTGACTGATATGACGGGTTGGTTTGGACCCCCACCAAAAAAGAAGCAATTAATCTCTCCTTGCACAAACTGGCTCTACAGAGGCAAGATGTCCACCTCATCATCATCCTCCGATATATCACCGTGTACATCCCCCTCCTCACAGATTATCAATTCGTCCCCACTGGAATCCACCATCTCAGCTCCCTGTGTACTTTGTGGAGGCAATTGCTGCTGGTCAATGTCTCCACGGAGGAATTGATTATAATTCATTTTAATGAACATCATCTTCTCCACATTTTCTGGATGTAACCTCGTACGCCGATTGCTGACAAGGTGAGCGGCGGCACTAAACACTCTTTCGGAGTACACACTTGTGGGAGGGCAACTTAGGTAGAATAAAGCCAGTTTGTGCAAGGGCCTCCAAATTGCCTCTTTTTCCTGCCAGTATAAGTACGGACTGTGTGACGTGCCTACTTGGATGCGGTCACTCATATAATCCTCCACCATTCTTTCAATGGGGAGAGAATCATATGCAGTGACAGTAGACGACATGTCCGTAATCGTAACCACGGTTAGGTGGTATATACAATTATGGACGGGCTGCCGAGTGCCGACACAGAGGTAGCCACAGCCGTGAACTACCGCACTGTACTGTGTCTGCTGCTAATATAGACTGGTTGATAAAGAGATAGTATACTCGTAACTAGTATGTATGTATAAAGAAAGAAAAAAAAACCACGGTTAGGTGGTATATACAATTATGGACGGGCTGCCGAGTGCCGACACAGAGGTAGCCACAGCCGTGAACTACCGCACTGTACTGTGTCTGCTGCTAATATAGACTGGTTGATAAAGAGATAGTATACTCGTAACTAGTATGTATGTATAAAGAAAGAAAAAAAAACCACGGTTAGGTGGTATATACAATTATGGACGGGCTGCCGAGTGCCGACACAGAGGTAGCCACAGCCGTGAACTACCGCACTGTACTGTGTCTGCTGCTAATATATAGACTGGTTGATAAAGAGATAGTATACTCGTAACTAGTATGTATGTATAAAGAAAGAAAAAAAAACCACGGTTAGGTGGTATATACAATTATGGACGGGCTGCCGAGTGCCGACACAGAGGTAGCCACAGCCGTGAACTACCGCACTGTACTGTGTCTGCTGCTAATATAGACTGGTTGATAAAGAGATAGTATACTCGTAACTAGTATGTATGTATAAAGAAAGAAAAAAAAACCACGGTTAGGTGGTATATACAATTATGGACGGGCTGCCGAGTGCCGACACAGAGGTAGCCACAGCCGTGAATTACCGCACTGTACTGTGTCTGCTGCTAATATATAGACTGGTTGATAAAGAGATAGTATACTCGTAACTAGTATGTATGTATAAAGAAAGAAAAAAAAACCACGGTTAGGTGGTATATACAATTATGGACGGGCTGCCGAGTGCCGACACAGAGGTAGCCACAGCCGTGAACTACCGCACTGTACTGTGTCTGCTGCTAATATAGACTGGTTGATAAAGAGATAGTATACTCGTAACTAGTATGTATGTATAAAGAAAGAAAAAAAAACCACGGTTAGGTGGTATATACAATTATGGACGGGCTGCCGAGTGCCGACACAGAGGTAGCCACAGCCGTGAACTACCGCACTGTACTGTGTCTGCTGCTAATATATAGACTGGTTGATAAAGAGATAGTATACTCGTAACTAGTATGTATGTATAAAGAAAGAAAAAAAAACCACGGTTAGGTGGTATATACAATTATGGACGGGCTGCCGAGTGCCGACACAGAGGTAGCCACAGCCGTGAACTACCGCACTGTACTGTGTCTGCTGCTAATATAGACTGGTTGATAAAGAGATAGTATACTCGTAACTAGTATGTATGTATAAAGAAAGAAAAAAAAACCACGGTTAGGTGGTATATACAATTATGGACGGGCTGCCGAGTGCCGACACAGAGGTAGCCACAGCCGTGAACTACCGCACTGTACTGTGTCTGCTGCTAATATAGACTGGTTGATAAAGAGATAGTATACTCGTAACTAGTATGTATGTATAAAGAAAGAAAAAAAAACCACGGTTAGGTGGTATATACAATTATGGACGGGCTGCCGAGTGCCGACACAGAGGTAGCCACAGCCGTGAACTACCGCACTGTACTGTGTCTGCTGCTAATATATAGACTGGTTGATAAAGAGATAGTATACTCGTAACTAGTATGTATGTATAAAGAAAGAAAAAAAAACCACGGTTAGGTGGTATATACAATTATGGACGGGCTGCCGAGTGCCGACACAGAGGTAGCCACAGCCGTGAACTACCGCACTGTACTGTGTCTGCTGCTAATATATAGACTGGTTGATAAAGAGATAGTATACTCGTAACTAGTATGTATGTATAAAGAAAGAAAAAAAAACCACGGTTAGGTGGTATATACAATTATGGACGGGCTGCCGAGTGCCGACACAGAGGTAGCCACAGCCGTGAACTACCGCACTGTACTGTGTCTGCTGCTAATATAGACTGGTTGATAAAGAGATAGTATACTACTAATATTATATATACTGGTGGTCAGGTCACTGGTCACTAGTCACACTGGCAGTGGCACTCCTGCAGCAAAAGTGTGCACTGTTTAATTTTAATATAATATTATGTACTCCTGGCTCCTGCTATAACCTATAACTGGCACTGCAGTGCTCCCCAGTCTCCCCCACAATTATAAGCTGTGTGAGCTGAGCACAGTCAGATATATATATACATTGATGCAGCACACTGGGCTGAGCAGTGCACACAGATATGGTATGTGACTGAGTCACTGTGTGTATCGTTTTTTTCAGGCAGAGAACGGATATATTAAATAAAACAAACAACTGCACTGTCTGGTGGTCACTGTGGTCGTCAGTCACTAAACTCTGCACTCTCTTCTACAGTATCACAGCCTCAGGTCAATCTCTCTCTCTCTCTCTCTCAACCCTAATCTAAATGGAGAGGACGCCAGCCACGTCCTCTCCCTATCAATCTCAATGCACGTGTGAAAATGGCGGCGACGCGCGGCTCCTTATATAGAATCCGAGTCTCGCGAGAATCCGACAGCGTCATGATGACGTTCGGGCGCGCTCGGGTTAACCGAGCAAGGCGGGAGGATCCGAGTCTGCTCGGACCCGTGAAAAAAACATGAAGTTCGTGCGGGTTCGGATTCTGAGAAACCGAACCCGCTCATCTCTATCAAAAACATGTCTGTTTTTGACTATTTTCCGCAGATGCAGATTCGACTTGGTAACAAGTCGAATCCGCGTTGTCGGAAAAGTGGCCGAAAATGGGCGGGATTGAATTAGTGATGAGCGGGTTCGGATCCTCGGGATCCGAACCCTCCCGAACTTCACCTTTTTTTTCACGGGTCCGAGCGACTCGGATCCTCCCGCCTTGCTCGTTTAACCTGAGCGCGCCCGAACGTCATCATCCCGCTGTCGGATTCTCGCGAGATTCGGATTCTATATAAGGAGCCGCGCATCGCCGCCATTTTCACACGTGCATTGAGATTGATAGGGAGAGGACGTGGCTGGCGTCCTCTCAGTTATAGTAGAAGAAAAGAATAAAGAGACTGAGTGAGTTATAATTGTGGGGAGAATTGGGGACGGGGAGCAGCTGTTGGAGTACAGTGCAGGGTTTTGATTATACCACCAGTGAGTTTAATCCTTTGTTTCTCTGCCTGAAAAAAACGCTCCACCATATCTGTGCTCACTCAGTGTGCTGCACTGCTGCATGATATATCTGTGCTAAGTGCACTGCTCAGTGCTCACACTGCCTAATTGTGGGGACTGGGGAGCAGTTATAGCAGGAGTACAGTGCACAGTTTTGCTGACAGTGACCACCAGTCCAGTATACGTTTGTCTGCCTGAAAAACACTCCTGTGGTGGCTTTTTTTTTCTTCATACTAGTTTAGCAGTCTGCTGACAGTGTCCACCAGGTCCGTTATTATTATACAGTATATTTATTATATCTATTAGCAGTACGGTAGGCCACGGCTGTACCTACCTCTGTGTCGTCAGTGCACTCGTCGTCCTTAAGTAATATAATACTATACTATCCATCCATCTACATTGTATACCTGTGGTGGCTTTTTTTTTCTTCATACTAGTTTAGCAGTCTGCTGACAGTGTCCACCAGGTCCGTTATTATTATACAGTATATTATATATATATATATATATAGCAGTACTGTAGGCCACGGCTGTACCTACCTCTGTGTCGTCAGTGCACTCGTCGTCCATAAGTAATATAATACTATACTATCCATCCATCTACATTGTATACCTGTGGTGGCTTTTTTTTTTCTTCATACTAGTTTAGCAGTCTGCTGACAGTGTCCACCAGGTCCGTTATTATTATACAGTATATTATATATATATATATATATATATATATATATAGCAGTATGGTAGGCCACGGCTGTACCTACCTCTGTGTCGTCAGTGCACTCGTCGTCCATAAGTAATATAATACTATACTATCCATCCATCTACATTGTATACCTGTGGTGGCTTTTTTTTTTCTTCATACTAGTTTAGCAGTCTGCTGACAGTGTCCACCAGGTCCGTTATTATTATACAGTATATTATATATATATATAGCAGTACGGTAGGCCACGGCTGTACCTACCTCTGTGTCGTCAGTGCACTCGTCGTCCATAAGTAATATAATACTATACTATCCATCCATCTACATTGTATACCTGTGGTGGCTTTTTTTTTCTTCATACTAGTTTAGCAGTCTGCTGACAGTGTCCACCAGGTCCGTTATTATATTATACAGTATATTATATATATATATAGCAGTACAGTAGGCCACGGCTGTACCTACCTCTGTGTCGTCAGTCGTCCTCCATAAGTAATATAATACTATACTATCCATCCATCTACATTGTATACCTGTGGTGGCTTTTAGTTGTGCGCATTGAAATATGGAGAACAAAAATGTGGAGGTTAAAAAAATAGGGAAAGATCAAGATCCACTTCCACCTCGTGCTGAAGCTGCTGCCACTAGTCATGGCCGAGACGATGAAATGCCATCAACGTCATCTGCCAAGGCCGATGCCCAATGTCATAGTACAGAGCATGTAAAATCGAAAACACAAAAGATCAGTAAAATGACCCAAAAATCAAAATTAAAAGCGTCTGAGGAGAAGCATAAACTTGCCAATATGCCATTTACAACACGGAGTGGCAAGGAACGGCTGAGGCCCTGGCCTATGTTCATGGCTAGTGGTTCAGCTTCACATGAGGATGGAAGCACTCATCCTCTCGCTAGAAAAAAGAAAAGACTTAAGCTGGCAAAAGCACAGCAAAGAACTGTGCGTTCTTCGAAATCACAAATCCCAAAGGAGAGTCCAATTGTGTCGGTTGCGATGCCTGACCTTCCCAATACTGGACGGGAAGAGCTTGCGCCTTCCACCATTTGCACGCCCCCTGCAAGTGCTGGAAGGAGCACCCGCAGTCCAGTTCCTGATAGTCAAATTGAAGATGTCGGTGTTGAAGTACACCAGGATGAGGATATGGGTGTTGCTGGCGCTGGGGAGGAAATTGACAAGGAGGATTCTGATGGTGAGGTGGTTTGTTTAAGTCAGGCACCCGGGGAGACACCTGTTGTCCGTGGGAGGAATATGGCCATTGACATGCCTGGTCAAAATACAAAAAAAATCAGCTCTTCAGTGTGGAATTATTTCAACAGAAATGCGGACAACTGGTGTCAAGCCGTGTGTTGCCTTTGTCAAGCTGTAATAAGTAGGGGTAAGGACGTTAACCACCTCGGAACATCCTCCCTTATACGTCACCTGCAGCGCATTCATAATAAGTCAGTGACAAGTTCAAAAACTTTGGGCGACAGCGGAAGCAGTCCACTGACCAGTAAATCCCTTCCTCTTGTAACCAAGCTCGCGCAAACCACACCACCAACTCCCTCAGTGTCAATTTCCTCCTTACCCAGGAAAGCCAATAGTCCTGCAGGCCATGTCACTGGCAAGTCTGACGAGTCCTCTCCTGCCTGGGATTCCTCTGATGCATCCTTGAGTGTAACACCTACTGCTGCTGGCGCTGCTGTTGTTGCTGCTGGGAGTCGATCGTCATCCCAGAGGGGAAGTCGGAAGACCACTTGTACTACTTCCAGTAAGCAATTGACTGTCCAACAGTCCTTTGCGAGGAAGATGAAATATCACAGCAGTCATCCTGTTGCAAAGCGGATAACTCAGGCCTTGACAACTATGTTGGTGTTAGACGTGCGTCCAGTATCCGCCGTTAGTTCACGGGGAACTAGACAGTTGCTTGAGGTAGTGTGCCCCCGTTACCAAATACCATCTAGGTTCCACTTCTCTAGGCAGGCGATACCGAGAATGTACACGGACGTCAGAAAAAGACTCACCAGTGTCCTAAAAAATGCAGTTGTACCCAATATCCACTTAACCACGGACATGTGGACAAGTGGAGCAGGGCAGACTCAGGACTACATGACTGTGACAGCCCACTGGGTAGATGTATTGCCTCCCGCTGCAAGAACAGCAGCGGCGGCACCAGTAGCAGCATCTCGCAAACGCCAAATCGTTCCTAGGCAGGCTACGCTTTGTATCACAGCTTTCCAGAATACGCACACAGCTGAAAACCTCTTACGGCAACTGAGGAAGATCATCGCAGAATGGCTTACCCCAATTGGACTCTCCTGGGGATTTGTGGCATCGGACAACGCCAGCAATATTGTGCGTGCATTACATCTGGGCAAATTCCAGCACGTCCCAAGTTTTGCACATACCTTGAATTTGGTGGTGCAGAATTATTTAAAAAACGACAGGGGCGTGCAAGAGATGCTGTCGGTGGCCAGAAGAATTGCGGGCCACTTTTCGGCGTACAGGCACCGCGTACAGAAGACTGGAGCACCACCAAAAACACCTGAACCTGCCCTGCCATCATCTGAAGCAAGAGGTGGTAACGAGGGGGAATTCAACCCTCTATATGCTTCAGAGGATGGAGGAGCAGCAAAAGGCCATTCAAGCCTATACATCTGCCCACGATATAGGCAAAGGAGGTGGAATGCACCTGTCTCAAGCGCAGTGGAGAATGATTTCAACGTTGTGCAAGGTTCTGCAACCTTTTGAACTTGCCACACGTGAAGTCAGTTCAGACACTGCCAGCCTGAGTCAGGTCATTCCCCTCATCAGGCTTTTGCAGAAGAAGCTGGAGGCTTTGAAGGAGGAGCTAAAACAGAGCGATTCCGCTAGGCATGTGGGACTTGTGGATGGAGCCCTTCATTCGCTTAACCAGGATTCACGTGTGGTCAATCTGTTGAAATCAGAGCACTACAGTTTGGCCACCGTGCTCGATCCTAGATTTAAAACCTACCTTGGATCTCTCTTTACGGCAGACACAAGTCTGCAGAGGTTCAAAGACCTGCTGGTGAGAAAATTGTCAAGTCAAGCGGAACGCGACCAGTCAACATCTCCTCCTTCACATTCTCCCGCAACTGGGGGTGCGAGGAAAAGGCTACGAATTCCGAGCCCACCCGCTGGCGGTGATGCAGGGCAGTCTGGAGCGACTGCTGATGCTGACATCTGGTCCGGACTGAAGGACCTGCCAACGATTACTGACATGTCGTCTACTGTCACTGCATATGATTCTCTCACCATTGAAAGAATGGTGGAGGATTACATGAGTGACCGCATCCAAGTAGGCACATCAGACAGTCCGTACCTATACTGGCAGGAAAAAGAGGCAATTTGGAGGCCCTTGCACAAACTGGCTTTATTCTACCTAAGTTGCCCTCCCTCCAGTGTGTACTCCGAAAGAGTGTTTAGTGCCGCCGCTCACCTTGTCAGCAATCGGCGTACGAGGTTAATTCCAGAAAATGTGGAGAAGATGATGTTCATTAAAATGAATTATAATCAATTCCTCCATGGAGACATTCACCAGCAGCAATTGCCTCTAGAAAGTACACAGGGACCTGAGATGGTGGATTCCAGTGGGGACGAATAAATAATCTGTGAGGAGGGGGATGTACACAGTGAAAGGGGTGATGAATCGGACGATGATGATGAGGTGGACATCTTGCCTCCGTAGAGCCAGTTTGTGCAAGGAGAGATTGATTGCTTCTTTTTTGGTGGGGGCCCAAACCAACCAGTCATTTCAGTCACAGTCGTGTGGCAGACCCTGTCGCTGAAATGATGGGTTCCTTAAAGTGTGCATGTCCTGTTTTTACAACGTAAGGGTGGGTGGGAGGGCCCAAGGACAATTCCATCTTGCACCTCTTTTTTCTTTCATTTTTCTTTGCGTCATGTGCTGTTTGGGGAGTATTTTTTTGAAGGGCCATCCTGCGTGACACTGCAGTGCCACTCCTAGATGGGCCAGGTGTTTGTGTCGGCCACTAGGGTCGCTTAGCTTAGTCACACAGCTACCTCATTGCGCCTCTTTTTTTCTTTGCGTCATGTGCTGTTTGGGGAGTATTGTTTTGAAGGGCCACCCTGCGTGACACTGCAGTGCCACTCCTAGATGGGCCAGGTGTTTGTGTCGGCCACTAGGGTCGCTTAGCTTAGTCACACAGCTACCTCATTGCAGATGCAAGAGATTATATATCAAGTATATAATGTGAGGCGCCAAAATGAGTGGTTTTCCCTAGCCGCTATAAATGGAGAAAGTCAATCTCCAGAACATAAGAAACAAATAAAAATGAATTACAGCGCTAATACAACTGATGCTAATGATATATGAATTTATTCATTAAAACAGACTGATAATCTAATATATATAAAATTTTGTAAAAATTGCTCATGGACCAATTTATGGACATAGAATAGACTCCTCAGCAATGACCTTATCTAGGCAAAAGTCCATATGATGATATCATCATATGGACTTTTGCCTAGATAAGGCCATTGCTGAGGAGTCTATTCTATGTCCATAAATTGGTCCATGAGCAATTTTTACAAAATTTTATATATATTAGATTATCAGTCTGTTTTAATGAATAAATTCATATATCATTAGCATCAGTTGTATTAGCGCTGTAATTCATTTTTATTAGCTACCTCATTGCGCCTCTTTTTTTCTTTGCGTCATGTGCTGTTTGGGGAGTATTTTTTTGAAGGGCCACCCTGCGTGACACTGCAGTGACACTCCTAGATGGGCCAGGTGTTTGTGTCGGCCACTAGAGTCGCTTAGCTTAGTCACACAGCTACCTCATTGCGCCTCTTTTTTTCTTTGCGTCATGTGCTGTTTGGGGAGTATTTTTTTGAAGGGCCATCCTGCGTGACACTGCAGTGCCACTCCTAGATGGGCCAGGTGTTTGTGTCGGCCACTACGGTCGCTTAGCTTAGTCACACAGCTACCTCATTGCGCCTCTTTTTTTCTTTGCGTCATGTGCTGTTTGGGGAGTATTTTTTTGAAGGGCCATCCTGCGTGACACTGTAGTGCCACTCCTAGATGGGCCAGGTGTTTGTGTCGGCCACTAGGGTCGCTTAGCTTAGCCATCCGGCGACCTCGGTGCAAATTTTAGGACTAAAAATAATATTGTGAGGTGTGAGGTGTTCAGAATAGACTGAAACTGAGTGGAAATTATGGTTATTGAGGTTAATAATACTATGGGATCAAAATGACCCCCAAATTCTATGATTTAAGCTGTTTTTTAGGGTTTTTTGAAAAAAAACACCCGAATCCAAAACACACCCGAATCCGACAAAAAAAATTCGGTGAGGTTTTGCCAAAACGCGTCCGAACCCAAAACACGGCCACGGAACCGAACCCAAAACCAAAACACAAAACCCGAAAAATTTCAGGTGCACATCACTAGATTGAATAGCTATGTCTGGATTTTTTGGGTAGCCGAAAAATCCAGACATAATTGAATATACCTTTAAGACAGTAGAGCAATTTAAACATGGTTGGGATAGGCATATGAATATCCTTACAAAGAACTAAGGATCAAAAAGGGTTGAGATTACTTAAAGCACAGGTTCTCAAACTCGGTCCTCAGGACCCCACACGGTGCATGTTTTGCAGGTCTCCTCACAGAATCACAAGTGACATAATTAGCTCCACCTGTGGACCTTTTAAAATGTGTCAGTGAGTAATTAATACACCTGTGCACCTGCTGGGTTACCTGCAAAACATGCACTGTGTGGGCTCCCGAGGACCGAGTTTGAGAACCACTGACTTAAAGGATAAAAAAGGGGCAGGCTAGATGGGATCTTCATTGTCGGGATCCCGCTGTCGGTCATGTGACCGCCACATCCCGACATGTGATATTTTCATACCGACCCCCATTAAACTGTTGTTCAAGTGCAACAAATAATTTCTGATGACTATTCTTTCTTCAAGTCTTAGGACTTTTACTTTATTTTACATCAATATCTCTTGTGTATACAAATCCTGGAAGATTAGTTTCTGAGATATACTTTTTTAAAGAAAAACATTATTTTTAAACATGATTCTGCCACTTCAAAGAAAATAAGGGTCATTCTTTGTCTTACTTAAGAAGCTGTTTTAAAAATCTCAGCACTCTCCTTGCACTGACCTCTCTTTCTTTCATATATAGGTAATATTGCAACATAATTTGCATTTAGATTATCTCTCGTCTCTAGGACCTCTGCAACTGGCTATATTAAAATTCACAGTCTTATTTCCACTCTAGTTCTTAATTTTAAATGAGATACAAACATTAAACTTTGAAAAGTACAGTACCTAGCAGAACTCCTTGGGTGCAACTGCAAAGTAGCCAATATTATTAACCCAATACACTACTCTATTTCTGCTCTCCTTAGAATAAATATATTCAGATTCATACCCCTTTTCCACTAGCTCAAAAAACACGGGTAAATGCACGGGGGCGCGCATTTATCCGTGTTTTTTGCAAGTGGAAAAGGGTAAACCCGGATCAAGTGATCCGGGAATCCTACCCTGGTAGCTAGCCGGGTTGAACACGTGTTCAACCCGGCTAGCTGTCTAGTGTGAACGGGAGCCGTGTCGAGGTGACACGGCTCCCGTCCACAGTGCATAGGGAAGGCGGCGCTGGGAGATCATGTGATCTCCCTGCACCGCCCCTGGCGTGTCACTAGAAGCGTCACCAACCCGGCATTTGCCGGGTTGTGACTGCTAATGGGAAAGGGACCGAGCACGGGTCGCAGCAGGGGGCAGCTCCCGTGTTAGGCTCCCGGCTGCGACCCGTGCTCGTTAGTGGAAAAGGGGTATTAGTGACATCCTCCAGGGAATAACAGACTGGCAGGCAGTAACTCACCGTAGGTTTTTGCAGTGAAGTAACATTTACTGTGGAATCAAAATTCAAGTGTTTACTACTAAAGTTGTGCATCTTGCTTCAATTAAGGATTCCTATCTACAGTACTGAACTGGATGTCTGACTTATTGCAATACAATTGCTGATCCCTATAATAATAGCTGATGGCATACTAGTTACCAATAAAAATTGTAAGATAACATAGAAAAGATTTTTTTTACATACTGGACAAAGGACATTATTCAGAGAAGAACGCAGATCGCTGCATGCGCAGTCAGATCTATGTTCAGCTTCTCACATTCTGGGGGGCCGCCCAGCACAGGGCAAGGCCACCTATCATGTGTGAGGCCGCCTCCCGCTGCATCTGCAATTAGATTGCGGATGCATCAGAACTAAGGCTGACCCCTGGCAGAGCGGCTTGCTTCTGACGTCAAGCAGCCGCCCCCCAAAAACGGTTCTAGCCTGACTCTGTTCAAGACACCTCACCCCCCAATGCCATGACCATGCCCCCCGGCGGCCACCGCTGTCAATCACATTGTCGGTTGCATCCTTCCTGGATGCGGCCGCAGTGTGTAAGGCGTGTGCGCAGACCAACTGGATGTGGCCGCTGCATGTGAACGTACATATTTTTTTATTAATAATAGATCCAAGAGCCTATTTAACAAGCAGTGATAAGCCCAAAGCTATTTCACTGTGATATCTCATTTAATGCTGCTTACCGCCAACCCCATAGGGGATGCAGTTAATATACCGCCTATCGGGATCCCGGCATTCAGGATACCGACGCCAGAATCCTGACAGCGGGGAAAATGCCGGCGGTCGAAATCCCAACCGCAGCCCAGTATTCCCACTTGGGTGATGGGTCCACGTCACCACCCGAGTGGGAATATAACCTGTGGTGAGCAAACCTTGCCACTGGGCCCAAAGCGTGGCGAGCCTGCGACAGCCGGCATCCGCTGGTCTCCCGAATATATCTCCCTCCATAGAACTCTTAGCAGCCTGATTCCACTTACCAAGCAATGAAAAAGCTTACCTTAAATGCATAAACCTCACATATGCATATCAATTCTTCCATTTGTTAGCAGCGCTTAGATAACGGTGATCAATCACCAAGAGTTTGTGTCACATTTGGGGGTTTCATTGGGAGCCATGGTATGGTAAATTGTAGTGGTACGTCATTATGATTCATTGATACACAATGATAGTTACCACCACCCCTCTGCAACCAATGACAAATGCACCAACAGTCACCAAAGCTGTACTCAACTTGAATTGAAAAATAACAAATAAAGTTTTGTTAAAAAAATTTATTTGTCAGTTGGATTAGTTTTAAGCCCCCTGGAAAGTAATACAGGTTGAGTATCCCATATCCAAATATTCCAAAATACGGAATATTCCGAAATACAGAATTTTTTGAGTGAGACTGAGATAGTGAAACCTTTGTTTTCTGATGACTCAATGTACACAAACTTTGTTTAATACACCGAGTTGATTGCTAGCTGAAAATGTTCGCTGTGCAGCGATGATGCAAAAAAAGGCACTTCTGCACATGCGTATGCGCCGTACTTTCACAACGGCCCAAGTAGTTTCACACAAGGTCTAGCGAAGCTTTTCAGTCGCAATGCTGACCGCAGAGTGATTGACAGGAAGAGGACGTTTCTGGGTGTCAACTGACCGTTTTCAGGGAGTGATCGGAAAAACGCAAGGGTGCCTGGAAAAACGCAGGCGTGGCTGGGCGAACGCAGGGCATGTTTGTGAAGTCAAATCCGGAACTAAACAGTCTGAAGTGATCGCAATCTAGGAGTAGGTCTGGAGCTACTCTGAAACTGCACGATTTTTTCTTGTAGCCGCTGTGCGAACCTTTCATTTGTACTTCTGCTAAGCTAAGATACACTCCCAGAGGGCAGCGGCTTAGCATTTGCACGGCTGCTAAAAACAGCTAGCGAGCGATCAACGGAATGACCCCCAAAGTTATTAAAAATATTGTATTAAATGACCATCAGGCTGTGTGTATAAGGTGTATATGAAATATAAATGAATTGTGTGAATGTACACACACTTTGTTTAATGCACAAAGTTATAAAAAATATTGGCTATAATTACCTTCAGGCTGTGTATATAAGGTGTATATGAAACATAAATGCATTCTGCGCTTAGACTTGGGCCCCATCGCCACAATATCTCATTATGGTATGCAATTATTCCAAAATACGGAAAAATCAGATATCCAAAATACTTCTGGTCCCAAGCATTTTGGATAATGGATACTCAACCTGTAATAATAATAATAATAATAATAATAATAAAAAACAAGATCTCTCAGCTCACTTTACAGGATATTCATATCAGACATGAACATACTGCAGCTGATGGAAACAGGGAGGAGGAGATCTCTGTAATGTGAAAAATTAAACAGTATTCCAGACAAGCGCATCTAATAAATACCATAAACATAATTATATCTGAATAAATCAGGAGGCAATACACGTAAAACGCAAATATACAAATATTTATTAATTCCATTCCAGGTATGAATATAGCTTATTTATTTCTAGTACAGATAGCATTAAAATGTACAGTATAGGTAAAAGTAGACAGGGATTAGTCAGTATATTCAGGTGGGAATCCTGTCTTACTATAGTGATATTTTTAATTTGAAGATTGAAAAAACAATATGCAAACACTGAATTTGTAAGAAATGTTCTATTTTAATTTAATATATCTCATGAGAGAAAATGTATCTTGACTTTTATATGCCTGTATGTTATTATTGTTCTGTCACTGTTTTCGCTACAGTAAAGCGCAAGGGAATATGCTGCTCTCTCTCTCTCTCTCTCTCTCTCTATATATATATATATATATGCAAGCAGACGTCCGGCACTCTCCACTAGGTACAATTTAATGGTGCTCCGGGGCCCTCCCACTGGGTTTAGCTATCCATACCTATATTCATAGCAATTCAGGCGGCACTCTGGAGACTTAACCGTGGTGTAGAAAAGCAGTGTTTATTTCATCAACGTTTTGAGTCACCCCGTCATCGGGACACACACAGTGCAAAGTGTAACATAACTCAAATAAATACTCACTCAGAGGCCTCCCCCAGCAGCCATCCACGCATCTCCGTTCGGCTTCCGCTGTAGGCACTTCATTACCGGCTCCCTGTCACATGACCGGAAGTGATGTCACGGTGGGCCGTCCGACAGGTGACGCGGGTTATATATATATATATATATATAGCAAAAACCGTTCTTATTAGGGATGGGTATGCATCCGTCCAATCCCAATGTAAAAAGAACAGGCGGCACTCCAGGGTCTAGGTGAAAACATTCAGTGTATTGAAGAAAAAATCAATGGAAAATATGGCACATTGCGCCAACGCTATGTGCAGGTGCTGCAAAACATTGGTCTCACATTACCGACGGCTAAATCCTGCACCCCTTTAAATCCCGCCAATGTATAAACTCAGCCTTGTCCTATATTTATACTGGGATATATTGTGCCTATTCCACTTGCATTTTGGTGTAAAAGTGCATTTCAAGGAGCATTTGAGCCATTGTTCTAAATACACTGTAACATAAAAAAGTGACACATGTCAAAAAGACATAAAGTCTCAATGCCTCTGCTCAGAAATGAGTAATGTAAGGCATACAGGAAAAACAATGATTTACAGTAAAGTATTTTAGGAGAGCAATATTGGGGTAATTCCATAGTGGTGGAAGGTTGGAGTTTGAAGTGATGTTGTACCTACAGAGGAGAATACAGTATACTCCCTGAAACGCGTTGTGTGTGCAAGTGAAAATAAATGAGCCTGATTATTGGTCCTATCTGCAGTTAGTGTCCTTTGGAATGTACATGGTATGATGTGAATAGACTTGTATGCCTAGCTTAAAATTATTTCCCTAATGTTAACATCTATTACTGTGTATTACATTATAGAAGGTGGAATCAATTTCTGGAATCCAAGATGAGTAAATTGATTTTGGAAAATGTCAAATTCACCTGGTGATTTAAAATGATATGATTTTGTGTAATTCAGTGGCACTGGCGATGTAAGCCAATCAAGCACTTTAATTAGCCAGCAATTTATTTCCGATCATCAAAACAGACATAAAAAGATTATAATTTTTCAAATGTGGAGTTCAGAATCTGAAATGTAATCAACTGACGAATGCAACTCATAGCCTAGGAGTCATACAGGCTAATAGGAATGGCCAAAGGAAAATATTATGGATATCTATTTATCTATCTATCTATCTATCTATCTGTCTGTCTGTCTGTCTGTCTGTCTGTCTGTCTGTCTGTCTATCTATGCATCCATCCATCCACCAGGAAATTGTAGGTTTTTTTTAATTTTCATTTATGTTTCCTAACAAAAAAAATTGTAATATTTGTTTTGCCCTTACAATTGCTAATTTCACGGACACATTAAAATGAAAAAAGATGATTTATCTACTTTTCATGATGTATGTCACAAAACCCTGCAATTTCAGTAAGTGTAGACTTTTTATATCCATGATAGATAGATAGATAGATAGATAGATAGATAGATAGATAGATAGATAGATAGATAGATAGATTTTTATTAGTAATATACTACACATGAATTAAAGCTTTAAAACAAAAGTGAATGTACAAATGAATCTTGTGTCTTATCCGCAGGCACTTTTACTGTCACTATCCTTACAAAAAAAACACAGACGGCAGCTGATAATTGTATTATGCCCATAACCATCAACAGAAGCTCTTCTATAAGACAAATCACTAGGGTTTAATTTGGCATTTTCATTTAAAATGAATGTAAATGGAATTGATAGTTTTTGGTCAAAAACGATTCTCATACCACAGTCCTCTTGTTACACTCAGTCTATTGCTGCCAAGGTAAATACAGGTTTGGCAAAGAGACCTGCTGGAATATATGTTGAAGAATCTGACTTAACAGAAGGTTCATCAATATTGATTGTAAATGAGATACATATATTGGAAACAGTATTTGACTTAAGGACATAAGGGATAATCTGTACAGAAAATTGTATTCATTTTAGGCCCAGTGGTGGTGAGTGCTGAGCACAGGGGCAAAAATATAATTTGGGCCCCCTTCCCCACCCCAACCCAAGTTAACAATATGCCACATGGCAGTGGGTGGCAGGGAGAGGCAGAGAGTAACAGTGGAAGGCAGGGGGAGGCAGAGGTTGACATAGAGGGTCAGAGAGTGACAATAGAAGGCAAGGGAAGGCAGAGGGTGACAGCGGAATGCAGGGAGTGGCAGTTGGTGACAGGGAGAGGGTGACAGAGAGAGACAGTGGGTGACAGGGGTACAAGCACAATGTCCTCTGCAGTGCGAAGAACAGGGGGCATGTGCCTTGGTGGGGGCAGGAACACAGTGTCCTCTGCTCTGTATGTGATAGGCGCTCCATATCTCAGTTTGGCACTTGGTTAGGCAGACCCACCCTGCTCTCTGCACTAGGCCATTCATCCAACATTGCTCAAAATGTTCTGCCAGTGTGTGGGGGGGGGGGAGGGGAGTGCAGGGGTTAACTTATTGGCGGCTTGGGAAAAGGTGGGCCCCTTAATCCTCAGGGGCCCCCAGTGCAGTGCACCAATGATAGCTCCACCCCTGATTTAGGCAACTGAAACACGATCAATAAAGGGATATGTAACTAGTTGTAAACAAGAAACTTGTATTATTATATATTTCCATGTAATTGAATAGCAGAAAGGTATTGAATTACATTTTTCTCTATATCCCTTTTTTAATATGGAAATTGTAATTTAACTCCTTGATGCAGCTACTTAATTTTCCTTTGAAGTGTGAAACATGGAGGATACTATGAAAAGCGCTAATCGTACAGTATATATGCTCTTTTTATTGCATGCTGGTAAAAAGGGGTGAATCCAGAGGGATCACCCTACCCAGGAGGTGCGAGCTAGGCAGTATAAGCCCCCAACAAATGTAATGTTTTCAGACTTCATGGCTGCATGCGCCTGCATATTACACTGATGTAACTGTTATGCAAGAGGCAGAGGGAGCCATTTATCAACATTGTATTTGCAATGCAATATAGGTGCAATGTCAGCATCCAAATTGCACTGCAGGATGCGCATACTTCGGGCAGATTTATGAAGCGGCAATGTCAGTAGCTCCGAAAGGAGCCCATCCCAGTGATGTGCCTCGCTTCAGTGCCGGGAATCCTGCGCCAGTGCCGTAACTAGGCATTTTTGCACTGTGTGCAAGAAACAGCATTGGCGCGCCCCCCCCCCCCCCTTATGTAAAATATGAGTAGTGCGTGGCTTCATAGGGAAGGGGCGTGGCCACAAAGTAATACCAATTCATACTACGGTGCACAGTAGTCTCCATTATTCAAATTACACCGCACAGTAGCGCCACTACACCAGGTAGAGACCCTTTTACACATTACGGCAGACAGCATCCCCCTTTTTACACATTACGGCAGACAGCATCCCCCTTTTTACACATTACGGCAGACAGCATCCCCTTTTTACATATTACAGCAGACAGTGTCACAGTCAGCAGCACAGGCTCTTCCAGAGGCTCTGGATCTCTTCTCCTTCCTCAACCACACCAGCTCGGCAGCTCCTCACTGTGCAGCAGTAGGGGCAGGGCGCAGGGCAGTGTGGGAGAGACGTGTGAAGTCTCTCCCGAATTGCAGGGGAGGGGGGCCAAGCCGGCGTTCAGGCCAGAGCTGCCGCTGGGCCAATGAGAAGAGCAGCCTGACACACCTCAGCCGCAGCGATGCCGGGATCTTACAGCAGCAGCGGCGGCTTCAGTGGTACACAGGCGGTGGCGGCTTCAACAGGACACAGGTGTGCGGGCGGCGGTGGCTTCAGTGGGACACAGGTGGGCGGGCGGTGGCGGCTTCAGTGGGACACAGGTAGGCGGGCGGCGGCGGCTTCAGCGGGACACAGGCGGGCGGGCAGCGACTTCAGTGGGATGCAGTCGGCGCTGCCTTCAGTGGGACACACGCGGCTCCGCCTTCAGCAGTGAGTCTGGACCCGGAGCTAGCGGCCGTGCGGGTGGTGTGCCCAATGGTGCGCCCTCAGTGCATTTGCGCTGTGGGCAAGGCACCATCGGCACACACCTAGTTACGGCTCTGTCCTGCGCATGTGCAATCCTGCTGACCACGCATGCGCGGTAGCCATTTCCCGATGATTCTTGCGATGTGTATCCCATAGGCTACAATGGGCTAACGTCATCTTTAGATGGCATTAGCTGTGGGGGGCCAATCTCTAGAATGCTTTACATTCCAGAGCATCACATCCTCCATAGAAACCTGTGGGGGTTGCATCTGCAGTTGGGAATGGATGGATTCCTCTCTCATACATTTAGGTGATACTAAATATTTGTAGTTATCCTCCTATAATGGGTATTTTTGGGGGAAACGGAGGATGAGAAATAACAAATATTGCTAGTTAGGTGCTACACTGGGCTGTACACTGTACATATGGAAACAGCGCTAAAAAATTAATGAAACTTGGAATACTGTATATACAGGATAAAATAACGTTTATCATATAGTCACATGGAATAGATTAAAACTCACTGATTTAACAGTTTAATGTAGGCATAAAATAGGATAAAAAAGCAATTGCATACACAATAATAGTGAAAAAATAAAGTGATATTAAATTCATTCAAAAACACCCTTTTGCTTTAGTCTCCAATATCTCATCAAACTATATGGGGCTTAATTCAGCTTGGATCGCTATTGAGACAGAAATTTTCTCAATCCTGCTTCTGCTAAAAAATGCATGTGATGAGCCATCCAGATAGGTAAAAGGGGTGTGGTATAGCACACAGGCAGTTAAAAGATAGACAGTCATTAGGTAGCCACCATATGGTTGACAGTCAAAAGTCCGACAGGGTCAAAAGTCAGACAGTCAAAAGTCCGACAGCGTCAACAGTCAGACAGGGTCATAAGTCAGACACAAAAAAAAAATTTTTTGTTTATTTGTGGTTTTAAACATTTTTAAACCAAATTTGGTGAAATTTGTCCGCTCGCCACACCTCGGGCTCGGTGTCTCGCTTCGCTCACCACAACTTTACTAAAAGGTAATAGTTTGTGACATGGATAGTAAATGAGGCAAAAGTTGTAAAAAAACACAGAAAAACAAAAAAATATTTTTTTTGTGTGTCTGACTTTTGACCCTGTCGGACTTTTGTCCCTGTCTGTCTTTTGACTGTCTGACTTTTGACCCTGTCTGACTTTTAACTGTCGACCATATGGTGTCTACCTAATGACTGTCTATCTTTTAACTGTCTATCTATAGACTGTAACTCGGTAAAAGCTGCCCACCAATGCATTCACAAATTTGCACTTTCCTTTGCATAATTGCAATGCATATGCAGAAACCAAGAACCGTTGACCACCTTCAACAATACTGGTTGACCAATGCCTATGCAAGATATATGCAGCTGCAGTTGCAACGACGCCATGTTTTCAATAGCTGCAATCGCAGCTGATATCAGATGCACTCCCTGATAACGACCATGACAGGCCTGTGTATTTTCAACCACTCCCCACAAATACCATGTAACCTCCCACAAATGGACACTACCTGGCAATCACTATGAGATAAACAGTGGTAGTTGCTCAATCATTCCTGGAGATATTATATATCAGGTGCTAGGAAAGGGGTAGGGGTCACAAACAAACAGCAGACAGAGAGGGGGAGGTGCTTTCCCCCCCCCCCCCGGTATCCCCCCAGCACACTAAAATTACCTGTGACAATACCTGAACCTATCTGGTAATAGAATTTCAGAGAAATTGGTCACATGCGTTTGCAAAGACATGTTTAGCTGCTGGCGGCGTCAAGGCTTCTCCGATATCAGCAGTCCTAACACTACATAGTAGCAGTGCCCACATAGGGCCATGTGATTTGTCTACAGTAAGGCTTCATGATAAAAGCTCATGCTAAAACACATCCAGACAGAGGGCTAACTTACCTGGGAGCCACCCCCCAGAATCTTCCATTAGCACTGAAGGAACAGCAAGCCTTCCAAATGCTGCTCCCATTCAATGCCTTCTCACACATGCAGGCAAACAGTGGTAGTTGCTCAATCATTCCAGGAGGTAATTTTATATCAGGGGCTAGAAAGGGGAAGGGGTCACAAACAAACAGCAGACAGAGAGGTGGGGAGCGCTTTTTCCCCCCTGGTATCCTCCGAGCACACTAAAAATGACCAGTGACAATACATGAACCTATCTGGTAATAGAATTTCAGAGAAATTGGTCACATGCGTTTGCAAAGACATGTTTAGCTGCTGGCCACATCAAGGCTTCTGCAATATCAGCAGTCCTAACACTACATAATGGCAGTGCCCACATTGGGCCATGTGATTTGTCTACAGTAAGGCCTCATGATAAAGGCTCATACTAAAAGTCATTCAGACAGAGAGCTAACTTACCTGGAAGCCACCCCCAGTATCTCCCATTAGCACTACAAGGAACAGCATGCCTTCAAAATGTTAGGACAGTTAAAGGACCCTTGATAAAGCTGTGGGGCTCACAGCTTTATTGTACCAGGCACGGGTTCAGTATGATTTACCGACGGACACAATAGCGGAGGTCATAATCCCAACAGCCATTGACCGACAGTCAAATTACCGACATGGTCAAAATACCGACATTCATTATGCCAACATGTTCAAAATGTCAACATAGTGACAATACCGACATTTGACATGCCGGCATGTCAAATTACTGACATGAGTTTTTCGGGGGGGGGGGTTGTGTCAATTTCGACATAGGTCGACATGGACACTGTGTAAGTGTACCGCGTCCTCTCGCATGGCTCACTGCACTCGCCATGCTTCGGTCACGGTACTTTGATGCGCTCGGCACAATATTATATTACCCCTCCAGGTCAACTGGGATGGTAAATTCTGAACAAGTCTGTTTTTGAGGAAAAATCCCTTAAAAACGCATGTCGGTATTTTGACATGTCGCATGTCAAATGTCGGTATTGTGACTATGTATGCATTTTGAACATATCGGTATAATGAATGTCGATATTTTGACCATGTCGGTATTTTGACTGTCTACAATGGCTGTCGGATTATGACCGTCAGTTTTGTGTTCGTCGGTAAGTCAACTGCTACCCGTGCTGATGCAGTGAAAGATAGAAGGATTTATTGTGCCCCTTGTGCCCCCCTGACTGCTGGCGTCTGGAGGCCACTGCTTTCATTGCCTCCAGGAGTTCTGCCACTGACTCACTGTAATACTAGTATATTCAATATTGAGTATTTAATATAGTAGATTGCCGTGAGAAGAGTTTGTAGACTGCCCCTTCCTAACTGCAGTGGATTGCATTTTAACTTATTAGGGGCCTAATTCAGCATGGAGCGCTATTCAGAGAAATTGCAGTTGTCTGCGAGTAGAAAGGTGCCACCCCAACAGGAAGAAAGAACGCCTATATAAAATTGCGAATGCATCGCAGATCGCTATCCACTCGCAAATGCATACGCAATTTCCGGAACATTTAAGAAACTTTGCCGTCTGAGAAATGTGAGTAGGTCTGAGGCTGCCACTAATCTGCGACTGAGACGGCCTGGCAGTGGTCTGCGCTGACATCAGAGACCCTCCCTAAAAATGCCTGGGCACGCCTGCGTTTATTCTGACACACCCAGAAAACACCGGCTTCCTGTCAGTCAAACAGCGGCTGCATTGCGATTATGGGCCCTCATTCCGAGTTGATCGGTCGCAAGGCGAATTTAGCAGAGTTACACACGCTAAGCCTACGCCTACTGGGAGTGTATCTTAGCTTCTTAAAATTGCGACCGATGTAATCGCAATATTGCGATTACAAACTACTGAGCAGTTTCTGAGTAACTTCAACCTTACTCTGCCTGTGCGATCAGTTCAGTGCTTGTCGTTCCTGGTTTGACGTCACAAACACACCCAGCGTTCGCCCAGACACTCCTCCGTTTCTCCAGCCACTCCTGCGTTTTTTCCGGAAACGGTAGCGTTTTCAACCACACGCCCATAAAACGCCGTGTTTCCGCCCAGTAACACCCATTTCCTGTCAATCACATTACGATCGCCGGAGCGACGAAAAAGCCGTGAGTAAAAATACTATCTTCATTGTTAAATTACTTGGCGCAGTCGCAGTGCGAATATTGCGCATGCGTACTAAGCGGATTTTCATTGCGATGCGATGAAAAATACCGAGCGAACAACTCGGAATGAGGGCCATGATCTGTACGCATTTTCTGTCTCTATTATCCCTCACACGTGTGCAATGCGAACGCTATGCATGCTCGAATTGCGATTTCTCAGAATAGTGTTCCAAGTTGAATCAGGCTCTTTGGCGCAGAGTACAGGGGGTAGAAGAAAGCGGCCATGGCCAAAAAGTGGAGTATGCAGCAGCCCACCAATGTGTACTAGGATGCCCCGGGCCTGATGCAGAGTTGTACGTAAACCTGAAGGTCTGCGTATAACACTGATGGCGGGGGAGCAAAGAAAAGAAAATATATGAAGCGCCTGTGTCAGTATAGAATAGATTATTAGTCTTTAAATATTAATGGTTGAGCCCACGTTCGCTTGACTCAAGGGGCTGTATACACCCCTAATTTAAACAATAGAGAACAGCAGGGAAAAGGTCCAGCGCTCATGGGTTCATACCATTATTCCTATAAACATATTCAGAGCCGGCAAATATATATATTAAAAAAACAATTTGTTTTTATTTATACTTATAATAACATCTGTAGTTGATAATATTAAAATTTTAGATATACTTTATGTAATAAATTAATACAATAAAATAATATTGCTTGCTGGCCAGCGGTTGTATTATTGGCAAGAGAAACTCTGCTTCCCTCTGTGGGGAGTATTGTGTTACAGAGGCTGTGTTGTAACACTATCAGTGTTGGCAACTTTGTATCAGTTCATATAATAACTGTTGCACATGAGTGATGTAGTGGCTGCAGACGGAGTTTAAATGTATCCGATTACCTCCTTTGAAAAAGTCACGTGCTTCCGTGACGAAACGCGTCAGTCTCCGCCCACCAGTTTGTTGCTGCAGCAGTGTTTTTTGGCAAGTACGGAGGCGGTGTTGTGTACGGCTCAGCAGAACGGGAACAATATAGGACTTTGCCATCCGTCCATCCCGTTACGAGCTTCGCCGCTTCCGACCTGAACAAGTGGCTCCACCAGCAGAACGGCCTTACATCCATCCTCCCGTGGAACAATTTACAGCCGGTGATAACAAAAGGCAACCCCCGCAGACATATCTATTATTGCCGAGGACGCTCGGCATAACGGGGAAGGACCACACCGCTGAATCTACAAAGGAGGTAATCGGATACATTTAAACTCCGTCTGCAGCCACTACATCACTCATGTGCAACAGTTATTATATGAACTGATACAAAGTTGCCAACACTGATAGTGTTACAACACAGCCTCTGTAACACAATACTCCCCACAGAGGGAAGCAGAGTTTCTCTTGCCAATAATACAACCGCTGGCCAGCAAGCAATATTATTTTATTGTATTAATTTATTACATAAAGTATATCTAAAATTTTAATATTATCAACTACAGATGTTATTATAAGTATAAATAAAAACAAATTGTTTTTTTAATATATATATTTGCCGGCTCTGAATATGTTTATAGGAATAATGGTATGAACCCATGAGCGCTGGACCTTTTCCCTGCTGTTCTCTGATGGCGGGGGAGACTGCACACTTGCATGACCCATTCTGCGCAAGTGCAGAACGAGTCCTGCGCGATCGCTTGCAGTGCCCCTTAAGCCACAGCGTTAGGGACAGTAATGGATAACATTTACAAAACGGGGGGGTTTGTAGGCATGCCAAGGCCAGGGCCTGTGTATTCCAGTGCAGTTTTTCTGGCCCCAGCAGAGGAGTTCTGTTACTCATTTTGAGTAAGCTTAGAACGATGGTCAAGATGGTGATCTGATGCTGCATCTTCGGAAACAGCAATCGGATCTGTGATGTCGGCAGAAGGTGTCTTTTCTCTTCAGACACCTCCTGTGGCATTAGCAAATTGATGCATCGCGGCTGCGTACAAAGCCGAAGCAGCAATGCAAATAGCATCCACCTTTGAATCAGGCCCACTGTAGCGTCATATCAACTGGAGGCAACGTGTGGAATAATGTCAACTGGGGGCACCACAATGTGGCACAGTGGGAACTAGAGGCACTAGAATGTGGCACAGTGTGGACCACTACAATGTGGCATAATATAATGGGGGCACTGTGTGACATAATATGAACATAGGGTCTGATTCATGTTTGTAAGTGAAGCAAATTATCAAGCAACTTGTCAAAACCATGCTGCACTCAGGGCCATCTTAATAACAGTGTAGGCCCCTGAGCAAAGCAACACACTGGGTCCCCTACCCATCCTCCCTAGAAATAGATTTCTTAGCTTTCAATAGGATAAAAAAACTAGTGAGTCCCACCTTCGAGGAGGTGCTGAGGACTTGGAGATCAGAGTTCAGGATCTGGAGCAATCCACCGATGAATATATAAAAATGCATACCGGGCATGTGGCATGTGATATCTCTGGTTCTGGGCATAGTGAAGTGCCAGTGTCCACTGAAAGGGGAGAGTCCCAGCTTTTGGAGAATACCATCAGAAAAACTCTAGTCAGACAGAACCCAAGATATCTGGCTGGAAAGAGCAATTAACAAGCTTGGATAAGGACCACTACTTTGAAGTCGGATAACTACGGATCTCCAGGGCCGATTTTAAAAAATCTGGTACCCCTGGAAAAAAAGGAACCCTCAGCTATCAGTCTAAGGCCTTTATACTCCTGGGGCCATTGGGCAACTGCCCATTGAGTCCATACGAAAAAGCAGCCCTGGTTGCACTGCAGGTGGGGCAGATGTAACATGGAGTGTTAGATTTGGGCTGGTTATTGTTTCTGTGCCAGGTAAATACTGGCTGGTTTAATTTTGCACTGCAACTTAGATTTCAGCTTGAACACACCCCACTCAAATCTAACTCTGCGCATGTTATATCTGCCCCCCCCCCCCCCCCCCCCCCCACGCAGTGCACATGAATCTGGCCCATAGTACAAAACTACCATGTACTTTATGAGCAGCTTCAACAACACTTATGAGCATCACACTCATCGTACAGGAAGGCTGACAACCATTTTTAATAATAGGATTTTAATTACCTACGGGTAAATCCTTTTCTCGTAGTCCGTAGAGAATGCTGGGGTCCATATTAGTACCATGGGGTATAGATGAGTCCACCAGGAGCCATTGGCACTTTAAGAGTTTAACAGTGTGGGCTGGCTCCTCCCTCTATGCCCCCCCCCTACCAGACTCAGTCTAGAAACTGTGCCCGAGGAGACGACATACTTCGAGAGAAGGAATTACACAGATAGTGGCGAGATTCATACTAGCTCACACAACAAGGCAAATCTGGCCAACAGGCCGGAGAACTCAGCAACAGCTGAAACAGTACTGAAACAGGAACGAACACAGAACTTACCTAGGAACCAGGTAGTACTGAACCAAATAACCACTGCAGGATAAAGAAGCGCTGGGTGGGTGCTCAGCATCCTCTACGGACTACGAGAAAAGGATTTACCAGTAGGTAATTAAGATCCTATTTTCTCTTACGTCCTAGAGCAGTGATGGCTAACCTTGACACTCCAGCTGTTGTTGAACTACATATCCCAGCATGCCCTGCATCAGTTTTAGCATGGCCAAATAGCAAAACTGTAGCAGGTCATGCTGGGATGTGTAGTTCAACAACAGCTGGAGTGTCAAGGTTAGCCATCACTGTCCTAGAGGATGCTGGGGTCCATATTAGTACCATAGGGATGTACCAAAGCTCCCAGAACGGGAGGGAGAGCGCGCAGGCTCCTGCAGAATGCTTGATCAAACTTGAGGTCATCAGAGGCCAAAGTATCGAACTTGTACAACTTAGCAAACGTGTTCGAACCAGACCAAGTAGCTGCTCTGCAAAGCTGTAAGGCCGAGAGACCTCGGGCAGCCGCCCAGGAAGAATCCACTTTACGAGTAGAGTGGGCCTTAACCGATTTTGAACACGGCAATCCTGCAGTAGAATAGGCATGCTGGATGGTGAACCTGATCCAGCGAGAAATCGACTGCTTAGAAGCAAGACACCCAATTTTCTTGGGATCATAGAAGACAAACAGAGAGTCAGATTTCCTGAGACGAGCAGTCCTCTTCACATAAGTCCCCACAACATCCAAGGCCTTTGAAGCAATTGAGGAGTCAGTAGCCACTGGCACCACAACAGGTTGGTTTATATGAAAGGCCGACACAACCTTAGGAAGGAACTGTGGACGAGTCCTGAGTTCCGCCCTATCTTCATGGAAGACCAGATAGGGACTTTTACAGGACAAAGCCCCCAATTCCGACACATGTCGAGCAGAAGCCAAGGCCCACAAAGTTACCGCCTTCCATGTGAGAAACTTGATTTCAGCCCCCCGTAGAGGCTCAAACCAATCCGATTGCAGGAACTGCAACACCACATCAAGATCCCATGGTGCCGTTGGCGCCACAAAGGGAGGCTGGATGTGCAGAACCCCTTTCAAAAAGGTCTGAACCTCAGGGAGGACAGCCAATTGTTTCTGGAAGAAAATGGACAAAGCTGAGCTCTGGACCTTGATGGAGCCAAATCTCAGGCCCATATCCACACCTGCTTGCAGGAAAAGGAGAAAACGTCCAAGTTGAAACTCCACCGCAGGAAATTTCTTGGATTCACACCAAGACACATATCTTTTCCAAATTCAATGGTAATGTTTAGACGTTACCCCCTTCCTAGCCTGTATCAGGGTAGGAATAACCTCACTCGGAATGCCCTTCTGAGCTAAGATATGGCGCTCAACCACCATGCCGTCAAACGTAGCCGAGGTAAGTCTTTTTTTTTTTTTTTTTTCAAAATATATTTATTGGATTTTGTTATTTGAAAATAGATATTACAGAGTAAGGAAAATGCATAATACAAAAATTCACAGTGTGCATACAATTCACCACATCGAATTTTTCACAGTCAAAGAGACCGGTCAACAATATGGGTATACTGGTTTAATCAGTATCATCGCTCCAGTGGAGTTATGATAACTCATTTTGGTCTCAATGGAAATGTATAGTGACATTGTTTGGTTCAGTGTTTTGCCTGTCAATTGAAACATATACACTTCACCTTCTCCATATAAACATCCAGGGTCTCCTAAACATCATAAGAGCCTCTGGAGGAAGATTTAACAAGTAAATGTAACAGGGATAAAAAGGGTGGGGGGGGGGGCAAACTGGGGAAGGATTGGGGGTGAGGTTAATCCATCGTCTGGTTAAGAACATCTCGAGTCTCATGTCTCAAGATAGTGTGGTAGTGTCTGTACATCTGATATTGCCGCTGTTTCCCTTCGAGATTGGAGGGGGAGTATTTGCGGTGGTCTCGTGTCAATTTGGTATAGCAGCTCAGTGTGGGGAAGCTATAGTGTGAGGGATGTCGTGCTTATAAACGGTTCCCATTTCCTATAAAACCGTGTTGACTCAGTAGAGGAGCCCGTAGGAATAAGGCTTTTGTCATAAGACATATAAATAGCTAGGAGGTTCTCTACTTCCGTTAAGCTCGGTGTGTGTCTAGATATCCAGTTATTGAGTATTACCTTTTTTGCTACTGTGACTAATATCATCAGAAAGGGTATCATCTTTCTCTGTGGTATGGGGATATCCCAAATCTCAAAGTTGGCAAACAGCAGTGCTGTAGGTTCTAATGTAACTGTTAAGGAGAAGGATGTATTAATATATCCAACAATCTTATACCAGAACTTTTTTATGTGACCGCAAGACCAGATATTGTGATAAAAGGTGGCCGAGAAGTATCCACATTTTGGGCATCTTCCCGTTTCTTCTGGTACAAAGTGACTTCTCTGGCTCTGTGACACATATGCCCTATACAGTGTCTTTACGTGTATTTCCTGGAGGGTTGAAGATTGAACCACTCGAAGTGTCTGTGTATAATATTTGAATATTGTATGACTATTTTGTAATAAAGGTATATCTCTACTCCAGGTGTCAGTGGTCTTTTGCCATATCTGTGCATGAAATGGTTCCATAAGTTTTAAGTAGATATCTTTGGGTTTATAACATTTTTTGATAAACTTAGAAAAGATGGGTAGTAAGGGATCTGCTGAAAGGGAGGAGGAAGTCATCGGAGGGAGTGAATGTATGTAATGATATAGTTGTAATATGGAGAACTGATAGGAATCTGGGATTCCATATAGATCCTGTATATCCTGAAAAGACATCAGTTCTCCCCCTGGATCAAATACTTGGGCAATCGCTTTAAGGCCTTTTGTCCGAAGACGTTGGAAAGCTGGATTCTCCAATCCTGGAGTAAACATTGGGTTTCCCCATATAGGTAACCAAGGGGAGCTGCGGGGGTTATGGTGTAGTTTCTCATTTACAAACCACCAGGCTTCATAGGTATCTCTGAATATTAGTTTATTATATATATGTGTCGGAATGTGGGATCTGGGTGTGTGTAGCAGTGCTCCTGGGGAGAATGGGGTTAAAACAGCACTGTCTAGTGTTACGTCAGTGTAAATATTCTGTTCTGTCAACCAATCAAGGGCATACCTCAGTAAAAGTGCCCGTGAGTAATTAGCAAGATTGGGAAGTCCCAACCCTCCCTTTGTTTTGGGTAATTGCAGTTTTATCAATGAGATGCAGGGTTTTTTTTATTTCCATAAGAATTTGCTACATGCGGCCATTATACGTTTCGTGTCTTTCCCTGTCAGTTTGATAGGTAACATTTGCATGATAAATGTCAGCTTAGGGAATATCACTGTCTTAATGACTTCGAGTCTACCTAGCAATGATAAGGGAAGGTTATGCCACCGTGATAAGGATTGCTCCATAGATGTAATCACTGGGGGGTAATTTAGTTTATATAGGGATTCTAGTCTGTCTGGGATGTATATTCCAAGATATTTAAGTTTAGAGTCCATTAGTTTAACAGTGTTCAGGTTGGTCGTCGTTGGGAGGGTAGGTCTAGGACCATTCAGTACGAGGAGTTCCGATTTACTGACGTTTATTTAATAGCCAGAGAACTCTCCAAATTGCTGGATGATATTAAGTGCAGTTGGGATTGAATGAGTGGGGTACGATAGAAATAGCAGCATGTCGTCCGCAAATAGTGATAAGCGGAGATCTGAGTTTCCTATCATAATACCTTGATATAGGGGGGAATGTCTGAGGGCGATAGCCAGTGGTTCGAGGGCGAGGGCAAACAGCAAGGGTGACATTGGGCATCCCTGTCTGGTTCCCCGTCTGATCTTAAAACTTGCTGACATCAGTCCATTGCATATGATTCTAGAGGTAGAGGAAGTGTATAAAGTTTTAATAAACTGTATAAATTTTTCTGGAAAGTGGAACCTGGCCAGGGAGTCATATAAATGGTCCCAGTGCACCATGTCAAAGGCCTTCTCGGCATCTAGGGATAGAATTGCTCGTGGTATTTTGGACATGGCGCACTGGGAGTCTTGTACCGCGGCCAGCACTCGCCGGATATTATTCACAGAGTTCCGTCCTATGATGAAGCCCGTCTGATCTCGGTGGACCACCAAGGGCAATACTATTTTTAAGCGTTCTGCCAAGATCTTGGTCAGAATCTTGTAGTCTAAATTCAGGAGCGAAATTGGGCGGTATGAACCTGGATCAGACAGATCTCTGCCCGGTTTCGGGAGTATTCTTAGTGTTGCTTCCTTAAAATATTTTGGGAGGGTTTCTGATGTTAACATATTGTTATAAACTAGTGTGAGGATTGGAGCTAGTTTAGCAGAAAGTAATTTATAGAGATCCGAGATAAAGCCATCCAGGCCAGGCGCCTTCCCATGTTTCAATGTTGAATTGTCGCCAAAACCTCTTCCACTGTGATTTCCGCCGTCATTTGTGTGTGACAGGAATTCGGTAGCTGTGGGAGAGGTAAATTTTCCCAAAATGTTGGCATAGAGTGGGGGGCAGTGGGGGGAGGGGTGTATAGGGATTCATAGAAGTTCTGTAGAACTCCAGCTATTTGTGCATTAGATGTGGTCAGGGATCCATCTTGTTGTTTTAGAGGGTGTATGGTGGATGGCGCTCGTTGGCCCATAAGCAGATTTGACATCAGTTTGCTAGATTTATTCCCATACCTGTGGAATTTGCATCTTCCTTTGAATGTGTATGAGGACTCTAAGCGTGTAAATAATTTATTAAAGTTCTGATTGGCTAGCTTATAAGTACCTTTTGTGGCTGTCGTGGGGTTATTTTTATAAGCCTGAAATGCTGTGGTAAGAGATTGTTGGGCCTTAAGGTACTCTGCAGAGAGAGTTCTTTTGCCTGAAATCGAGTGTGAGATAATTACTCCTCTCAATGTGGCCTTGGCTGCTTGCCAGAATAATGTGGGGTTGGAGTGTAGTGTAGAGGAGTTGTCTGTTTCATAATGGTCCCAGGCTGTAGATACTGCCAGCTGCAAGGGGGTGGACATAGATAAGGATGCTGGACATCTCCAATTGATAAAATCGTTTTGTTCTCTACTCAGAAATAAATCTGTCCAGACTACCGCGTGGTCAGACAAGGAAATTGACTCCATTTCAACCCTCTCCACTCTGGGCAGTAAGGAACTGGAGAATAACATGTAATCAATTCGTGAGAGCGTCCCCCTGGCAGCTGACAGGCAAGAGAATCCTCTTTTAGTAGGGTGTTTAACCCTCCACATATCTACCAATAGTAGTTGTCGTGCTAAAGCTGGTACTCCAAATTTAGGGAGTCTATGTCCAGCAGTTCTAGGAAATTGCTTGTCTAGTTGGGGGAGAGAGATAATGTTAAAATCTCCACATAGGATAATAGGTGTATCTAGAAAGGGGGTAAGTAAAGAGACAATGGTTTGGAAAAAGGAGACAGAGTAGACCGAGGGAGCATATACATTTAGGCAGGTAAATTTTTGTTGGTCGCACTGCAGCTGGCACAACACGTAGCGGCCCAAAGGGTCGGTCGTGAGCCCGGTTACTTCTATTCTGAGGTGATTTGCTGCTAATATAGCTACTCCCCGTGATTTAGAGTTATAGGACGATGCCGCTAAGACCTTCCACTTAAGCATGTTGAGTTTCAGGACTTCAGTGGGGACCAGGTGCGTTTCCTGGAGAAACAGTAAATCTATATGGAGCTTCTTTAAGTACATCAATATACGTTTCCGTTTTGCAGGGGAGTTTATGCCTCCCACATTCCAACTACCTATTCTAAGAGACATTGATAAAACATAATTGGGAGCAGTACAGCACGACCGTTTTCAAGTGAGGGTCCGCTGTCCCCGCGCTGGGACCCGTCCCAAGACACCCAGCACCGAGACAGCAGAAACCCCAGTTCAGGGTGGGGAGAGACACAAGACTACATTTCAGAATGCCCTGTCGAGGGATTAATAGACGATTACAGGGATTAACATAATTTCTGGTAACAAAAACAATAGTAAACAATACAAACATGTAATGACTTCCGGCATAGTGGAGAGTATTGCCAAACATGGAAGTATCAATCGTGAGCATATCTTGCTCCTAAGCAAACGCGCCTAGCTAGTAAAACAACATAATTTCTATAGTGCTGTGTTTCACCCGATGTTATGGTGATTCGCTCTCTGAGTTCTGTAAACAAGTAAAGCTTTACCCATGCAAGCTCATGTCTCTGAGAGCGGTCCAAGTGCCAATGTATGTCCGGGACATCTGGTTAGCTTCACCGGTATCAAGCAAACGTTGTGTAGATGGTTTGACCCGTATTAGAGCGTGGCTCTCACAGTAGTGCTACGTCAAGTTTGTATATGACAAATAAGCTCTCGTCAGTCGCAGTCAGACATTCCATGCCGGAGGCCCTGGGGGTCAGATTCCTCGGATAGGAAGGCTTCTGCATCTGATACAGTTAAGAAATCTTTAAAGGTAGAACCATTGTAGAGACGCAGTCTCGCAGGATATAGCAGAGCAAACTTGCGGTTCTCCTGAATTAATCGGGAACAGAGCGGAGCAAAGTCTTTCCTCATTGTGGTCAATTCTGCAGAATAGTCCTGAAAGATTAATATCTTTTGACCTTCCCACGTTATATTTCTCTGCCTGCGTGAGGCAGACCATAACAATTCTTTGTGCAAATAATTGAGGGTTTTGAATATTACTGCACGTGGTCGTGCTCCTTCTTGGGATCTGATTGGCCCTATCCTGTGTGCACGCTCGATAATAATATCTTCGCATCGATCACGGACATGTAGCAAGTCGGGCAAAGTGAATTTAATAAAATCAAACAGCTCCTGCCCTTTCACTGTCTCAGGGAGTCCGATGATCCTGAGATTATGTCTCCTAGACCGATTTTCAAGATCTTGTATCTTATTGTGCAGCTGATAAATTTCTTTATCGTGGCGGGCGGTCGCCTGCTTCAGACCCGCAACGTCTGCAAAAGTTTCCCCCAGCCTGTGTTCAGTGTGCAAAACCCGTTGTGTGAGCAGAGAGAGCTGTTTATTTATGTCTGCTGTTTGTGCTTTAAGGAGTGGGCCCATTGCTAGGCGTATGGCTCCGATCATGTCCCCATATGTGACTGGGGTGTCAGGTGGTGGCAGAGGTATTTCTGTGTCTGCTGGGGGGCTAAATTGTGTGTTCCTCTCCCCTTCAGTGCCTACCTCTGATCCAGGAGTCAGGATGTTTTGCTGTGGGAGCGGCTGGGGAGCGGGTGTAGCGCTGGAGCTGGCGTCCGGCGCCATCTTGGATTCCGTCCGGCGCCGCTCTTTTTCCTTCTGTGAGCGGTTTCTGTAGCTGGGCATCGGGAGTAGATACTTGTCCATACAGTGGACAGAGCAGGGTAAATAGCGGGCGTTAGCAGCACCGTGTGGGAGGCTTTTAAAGCCGTGAAATAGCTGGCAGGGCGCGTTCAGCAGCGGAGCTCACTGCCTCAGCTGCCTCTCATCAGGTAGCTGGAACCGGAAGTCCGAGGTTAGTCTTTATAAGTGAACGGCCCCTGCAGTAGAAGATCCTCTCAAAGAGGTAGGGGCCTTGGATCTTCCAGCAGTAGATCTAGCAGATCCGCGTACCAAGCCCTCCTTGGCCAGTCTGGAGCAATGAGGATTGCCAGAACTTTTGTTCTTCTTCCAAATTGTAGAACTCTTGGAATTAGAGGAAGTGGAGGGAATACATACAGTGATGTGAACACCCACAGCGTTACTAGTGCGTCCACCGCCACTGCCTGTGGGTCCCTCGACCTGGAACAGTACCTCCGCAGCTTCTTGTTGAGGTGGGAGCCCATCATGTTTATGTGAGGAACCCCCCACCAACTGGTTACTTCCTCGAACACCTCCAGGTGGAGACCCCACTCTCCTGGATGGAGATCGTGTCTGCTGAGGAAGTTCGCTTCCCAATTGTCTACTCCCGGAATGAAGATTGCTGACATCGCTACAGCATACCTTTCTACCGACATTGTAGCCCTGCTCTTCGTTCCGCCTTGTCGGTTTATGTAGGCCACTGTGGTCACATTGTCCGACTGCACCTGAACAGCCCGATCCTGTAGAAGGTGTGCTGCTTGAAGAAGGCCGTTGTATACGGCTCTTAGCTCCAGGATGTTTATCAGAAGAAGGGACTCCTGACTCGACCACCTATCTTGAAAGGTTTCCCCTTGAGCGACTGCTCCCCAACCTCTTAGACTTGCATCCGTGGTTAGAAGGATCCAGTCCTGAACTCCATACCTTCAGCCCTCCAGAAGGTGCGGTAGTTGTAGCCACCAGAGGAGAAAAATCCTGGCTTTCGGAGACAGACGTATCCCCTGGTGCATGTGTAGGTGAGATACCGATCACTGGTCCAAGAGATCCAGTTAAAAGGAGCGAGCATGAAACCTTCCGTACTGCAGAGCCTCGTAGGAGGCAACCATCTTCCCAAGAAGGTGGATGCACTGATGAACCGACACCCTGGCAGGCTTCGAGACACCCCGAACCATGGTTTGAATCACCAACACTTTCTCCACCGGTAGAAACACCCTCTGTACCTCCGTGTCGAGGATCATCCCCAGGAAAGACAGCCTCCTTTTCGGCTCCAGATGAGACTTTGGAAGGTTCAGAATCCAACCGTGCTCCTTGTGCAGATGCGTCGTGAGAGCAATAGATCTTAACAACTTCTCCTTGGATGATGCCTTGATCAGCAGATCGTCCAGATATGGAATTATGTTCACCCCCTGCTTGCAGAGGAGAACCATCATCTCTGCCATCACCTTGGTGAAGACCCTCGGTGCCGTGGAGAGACCGAACGGCAGTGCCTGAAACTGATAGTGATCGGCAAACCTGAGATAAGCCTGATGCGGCGACCAAATGGGAATGTGGAGGTACGCATCCTTGATGTCCAGGGACACCAGGAACTCCCCCTCCGTTAGTCCTGAGATAACTGCCCTCAGAGACTCCATCTTGAATTTGAAGTCACTGAGATAAGGGTTCAAAGATTTCAAGTTCAGAATTGGCCTTACTGAACCATCCGGCTTCGGAACCACAAAAAGGTTCGAATAGTAACCTCTGGTCAACTGATGAGGTGGAACTGGAACAATGACCTCGGACACTATAAATTTTCGGATAGTATCCAGTAGAATAGCTCTGTCTGCCGGCAAAGCCAGCAAGCCTGATTTGAAGAATCTGTGAGGTGGGAGAGTTTGAAACTCCAGCCTGTACCCCCAGGACACAATATCCTGTATCCAGGGGTCCAGGCCAGACCACACCCAGACGTGGCTGAAATGCCAGAGTCTTGCTCCCACCGTCATGCTGAGGACTTTGAGCTACCAGAAGGCTTCTGGACCTGGGAACCTGCGGGAGCAGGCTTTTTGGATTTGGCACGACCACCTCTAAAGAAGGTGTGAGAGGGCTTGTTCTAGTGGGCAAAAAGGACTATGACGTGTTGGGAGTAAAAGGCTTCTTCGTAGCCGGTGCAGCTGAGGGGAGAAAAGGAGACTTATCCGCAAACAGAGCCTGATCTATATAGGGTAGGCTCTCCACACTTTTCCTGGATTCCGCGTCCGCAGACCATTGGCGCAGCCAGAGACCCCTGCGAGCCGAGATGGACATGGAGGAGATCCCTGCAGCCCTGGAATCCAGATCCTTCATGGATTCTACCAGGAACCCTGCAGAATCCTGTATGTTACGTAAAAATAAATCAACGTCACCTTTATCCATCGTAGTCAAGTCCTCCTGCAGAGTGATTGACCACTTTGCTATAGCTTTTGAAATCCATGCACAGGTAATAGTAGGCTGCAGTATAGCCCCTGAAGCTGTGTATATGGATTTGAGCGTAGCATCCACTTTGCGATCTGCCGGGTATTTCAACGTGGTAGATCCCGGGACTGGTAAGACCACCTGTTTTGACAGCCTAGAGACAGAGGCATCAACTATAGGCGGAGACTCCTATTTTTTTCTATTATCTTCCGGGAAGGGAAAAGCAACCAGAACCCTTTTAGTGATCTGGAATTTTTTCTCTGGGTTTTCCCAGGCTTTTTCAAATATAGCGCTTAATTCCTTAGATGCCGGGAAGGTGAGAGGGGCTTTCCTACTGTCTGTGAAAAAGGCCTCCTCAACCTGCTCAGGAGGTGTGTCAGAAATATGTAACACATCCCGCATGGCCTCAATCATCAACTGCACCCCCTTAGCAAGTGATGCCGACACCCTCGACACATCCCCATCACCGTCTGCTGTGTCAGAATCGATATCCATCTCATCCTGCATAATCTGGGCATGAGCATTTTTGTGAGAATGTACCGCATGGGGCCCCGAGGGAGCAGTATCGGACCATACTGCCATAGAGGACTGCAATACCTGAGTAGCATGCTCAGTCCTAGCAACCATTTCAGAAATCTGAGAAATAGCCCCCTAAGAGAGGTTAACCACTTCGGTTCTCTAGCTGGGATCTGCGCTACAACAGTGCAATCCTGATTACATGGGATGGGATCTTCCTGAGAAGATAAATCCTCTGCAGCATATGAGACAGAGTCTCTAGACATGTTTGCTTGTACACCCCACATACACACAGGGTACAGGGCAGACAGAGTTTACCCCCCAAGAACGGCAGAGAGACACAGAGATTGGAGCCAACCCACACACAGTGCTATATATGTATAGGGAGACCCTAAACCAGCGCTGACTGTGTCCCTTAATAGGTGACACAGTCTTTACACAGCCTCCCCTCCCTTCTACAACCCCCTGGTACCATACAGATAGCTGGAGGTGCTCTGGAGGAACTGCTCTTCCACTGGCAGCGTGTCTGCAGGCAGGAAAATGGCGCTGAACGCCGCTGGGTCCGCTCTGAGGAGAAGCTCCGCCCCTTAATGGCGCTGTCTTCCCGCTCTTCCTAGATTATACTAGCCTGAGGATTTTGCGCTGGCTGAGATCCGCGGACCCGGACAGGCTTTCTGGTCAGTGTAGGGTTAAGGCGCCGGCTCAGGGCGCCCCTCACAGCGCCGCACCTAAGTACCGCTGAGCTCCCCGGAGCGCAGTTAGTACTGCGCTCCTGCGCTCCTACCCTGTAGCCGACATCTTCACATCGGCTCCCTGCTTGTTAGGGAGCCGATGACTAACTTGCCACACTTCAGCTCTGTAAGGGGGTGGCGGCATGCTGCTGGGGTGAGCGTTCCCCTGCGGCGGGGAGCAATCTATCCACTCTGGAGCTCAGTGTTCAGTCAGCGGAGACAGTGGCTCAGACCCCGCAGGGCGGACACTGCTCCCCCCCTTAGTCCCTCGATGCAGGGAGGCTGTTGCCAGCAGCCTCCCTGTAAAAAAACAAACTCTAAAATAAAGTTTTCTAAAGAAGCTCTGTAGAGCTCCCCTAGCTGTGACCGGCTCCTCCGGGCACATTTTCTAAACTGAGGCTGGTAGGAGGGGCATAGAGGGAGGAGCCAGCCCACACTGTTAAACTCTTAAAGTACCAATGGCTCCTGGTGGACCCGTCTATACCCCATGGTACTAATATGGACCCCAGCATCCTCTAGGACGTATGAGAAAAGTAAAAAATTAAAACTTTCACCAACTCTGGACAAGGTGACATCTATTATAATGTAAAAAGAAGAATATGCTGAGGATTAGATGAAAGTGAAGCAATAGCTCCACATACACGCAGGGGGCTGATCGCCGTCATCATTGTTATGATGCTCTACTCCATAAAGTGAGACATGTTGTAACTTAGATTGGCAGCGATACGGTTAACCAAACACATTTCCGACAACTAATTTCCAGTATTGAACAAGGAAGAAGAGGAAATTAATCCGACATCCATAACCTGGGTATTACTACCTGTGTAGCATGCTGTAATAAATAAATAACAACATAATACATTGCGGGGAACAGAGTTCTTGACATCTTTAAAACTCTGCAAGCAGCATGTTAAACCATCAAGAAAATCGCTGAAGCAAACAAGGCTTCATAGAACTCTATCCCACTTCTCCGGAGCCTGTCACAATAAATTAAGCTGCTCCTCAGACACTGCTCAGATACTATGCAGCGCCTCTCAGGAAGCACTTTCCCTGACAGCGTGAAACACTCTCTGAAATATTTTGGAGCATTTTTTTTCCCTAGCAAATTTCCATGTTTGACACCAGCCTGAGGCTGATGTCTCATAGGGATACAGTGCAATTGTGATTTTACTGTCTGTTAAATCTGTATTATTGTCTACACAGTTTGTTAATGGTGTTCAACCATTTTTTCACTTTTTTTGTTTTCTTTATTTTTCTGGGACTCCATGTTCCATTTATCTGGGACCCATGTGTCAGTATGCCATTGTACTGGGGGTCATAAGTTCGATATATAGACAAACACCCTGTATAAGGGGTAAATGTATTATAGTGGCACGCATCGTGTCGCTGTAACACTTTCGGCTTCACCTCATTACCAAGGTGTAGCAGGAAGGGACAGCGACAAGATGAAGGAACATCTTGTCTGCCGAAGCGTCCCCCCTCCGGCTATGCCCCCTGAGCACACAGCGTATCAGCACTGCTGTGTCTCCCTGTCTGGCCGGCTCCTCAGCACATCCACGGAATCTCGCTACTCAGGTGAGATCCCCTGCGCAGTCCGGAGCTGGTGTCCCTATTGTGGAGATAGGGCATTGCCGCCTGCAGCTGTCGAGATCGACAGCTGCAGGTGTTAAATCTGTTACTTATATTTCAATAAGAGTATTTAATGTAACCAGGACACAGGGAGTGCTGCATGCTTCTTTACTGGAGAAGAACACGACTGAAGAACACAGAAATAGATTCATACACCAACTAATACAAATACAAAATAAGATCCGTTGTCACCTTCCACCAGAACACATATACAGCAATGGGAACTATATACATCACACTCCTCCCAACTTAGATAAATGCAGACATGAAAATGTTAGCACTAAGCAATGTATATGTTACCCCAGAAGGCTACAAATCAAGCCTTTGAGGTGTCTTACGAACTCTGTCTGGGTGGATACCGATGTTTAACTCCCAGAGTGACTGGCTGCTCCACAGAAATCACACTAGAAGGTTCAGGATCAGTTGTTACTAAGGGAACCTCATGCTCAGGTGACTCCATAGCAGGTTTGGGAACAGTCTCTGTATCTGACCCAGAGGGGTACATTTCCTCCACAGTGTCAGGAACAGTCTCTGTATCAGTTCCAGAGGGGTATACATAAACCCCCACATCACTGGCTTGGCTATGTCCAGCTGTCGACGTACAGTCAGTTTGCCTCCCAGCCTCAATGATTTGATCAATGTGGCGACGCCACAATTCTCCTCCAACTTCAATCACGTACATCAGAGGGCCGGATTTGGAAGAAACTATTCCCGGTTGCCATTTGTCTCCTCTATAATCACGGACCAGAACCTCTTGGCCAATGTGGAAGGACCGAGTAGGTTTCTGATAAACTGATTGAAACTGTTTGTTATGTACCTTCCGCCTTACATCCGGTTTTATCAAGTCCCACTGAGACCGTAAGTTCCGTTGCATAAATAGCACCGCAGGAGGCTGACCGGTAGTGGAGTGCCCCGTCCTACAATATATAAACAGGAAGTTGTCAATCTTGTGTTGCAAAGGTAGATGTTCATGGTGCATGGACTTGATAGCTTTTTTGAATGTTTGGACAAATCTCTCAGCCAAACCGTTAGTGGCTGGATGGTGTGGAGCTGATGTAAAATGTTTAATTCCATTGTCTTGCATGAACTTTTTGAATTCCATGGACACAAACTGTGGTCCATTGCCACTGCACACTTGTTCCGGTAGACCATTTCTAGCAAAGATGGTTCGCAGCACAGCAATTGTTTTCTCAGAAGTAGTGGATTTCATCTTTATTACCTCTGGCCATTTTGAATGAGCGTCCACTGCAATAAGAAACATACAATCCATGAATGGACCAGCAAAGTCAATATGTACCCGCTGCCATGGAGATGAAGGTTATTCCCAGGGGTGTAACGGGGCTAAAGGTGGTGCATTTTGAACTCTTTGTTATGCACACCAGTGCCTGCAGGAATGTACTGGTGTCTGAACTGTTATGCACACCAGTGCCTGCAGGAATGTACTGGTGTCTGAACTGTTATGCACACCAGTGCCTGCAGGAATGTACTGGTGTCTGAACGGATAGGGATGCAAAACAAATGAACTCACAGACAGACTGGGGAATATGACATTACATACACAGAAGGTGATAGGGTAACAAAATAAACACAAAGTGAACAGAGAAGCCCAGAGGCTAAGAAACTGGGTGTCTCCCTAGTATTAGGAATGCTCAGATGGAAAAAGCAAGATGTTGTGTTTTAATACGTAGAGAACCCGAAATGCTGTTGCTAAGGGCAACAGCAAAACCCTAAAGGGTTACCAACGGGTGTGGCAGTAAACTCCTTGGTCAGAGATGGAATGATAGACACAAGGAGAGTCTCCACAATCCTAATCCTCACTTGCAGTGCACAGGTTCAGCTTACTGCCACTAAACTGACACCTGAACACATTGCACAGTGAGAAAGGATTTAGGCAGGCAAGTCTGAGAATACAGCCGCAAACTTGCTAAGTTCACAGAGTAGCAAAAGAACCTCAGCAAGTTAAACGACTGACTCCAGTTTTACTGCTAGGTCTGGATTGGCAGAGTGTAGTACCAAACCCCAAGGCCTATTTGCAGTAAGCAACAACAAATACAAAGCTACACAGTACTGGCTAACTTTCAGGAACTGACTAACCAACAAAGATTCAGCAGCATCTGCTTAGCCTGAGAAGAGGCCTTATATAGCAGGTGCTGTCCACGCCCCACTCAGACCTCACAGACTGTGAGCACAAAAACCAGCACCGGATCCCCTGCCGTGCACAAAGCCTGTAACCACTGCACAGCAAAAGACCCGAACCGGAGTATCAGCTGCGCTCAGGCCACTCCGCTAGCACTTGTCTCCCGGTTGCCATGACGATGTGGCTGCACAGGGCAGGAGACCCTAACAGTACCCCCCCCCCCCCTCTGACGAGGGGTCAAAGAACCCCTACCACCGGGTTTATCGGGGAACTGCGAGAAGAAAGAGCGTATCAGTCTGGGGGCATGAAGATCACAACTGCGCACCCACGACCGCTCCTCCGGGCCATACCCCTTCCAGTGCACCAAAAATGACAGCCGACCCCGAACCATCTTGGAGTCAAGAATCCTTTCAACAACAAACTCCCTCTGGCCACGTATCAGAAGAGGGGAAGGTCATCCACTGGAAGAAGGATTACTAATCGCCCGTTTTAAAAGGGAACAATTAAATGTTTTATTGATACCCAAAGAACGGGGCAGATCTAACTGAAATGCCACCGGATTGATAACCCTGGTGATCTTATAAGGGCCGATGAACCGGGGGCCTAACTTATGAGATGGCTGTCTCAACTTCAAATTCTTGGTAGACAACCAGACGAAGTCTCCTAATTTGAAGCTGCAGGGTCTTTTCCGCTTATCAAAAACCCTTTTGGTCACTAATGACACCGACACAAGGGCTTTCTTCACTTTCCTCCAAATACCTCTAAGGACCGAAACCACAGAGGAACCACCAGGCGTGGAGTCCAGGGGGTCAAAAGAATTGGCCTTAGGATGATGCCCATACACACAAAGGAAGGGAGAGATCCCTGTAGTAGAGTGAGCCGCGTTGTTATAGGCAAACTCCGCCATGGACAGATGAGCAACCCAGTCAGTCTGACACTTGGAGACATAACACCTGAGGAACTGCTCCAAGGACTGGTTCACCCTTTCAGTCTGCCCATTAGACTGCGGATGGTAGCCTGACGACAAGCTGACAGAAATCTGGAGATCGGAACAAAATGCCCTCCAGAATTTGGCCACAAACTGGGATCCGCGGTCAGAGACCACATCAAGTGGCAACCCGTGGAGACGCACAACATGCAGCATAAATAATTCAGACAGGCGTCTGGCCGATGGCAGCCCAACCAGTGGAACGAAGTGCGCCATCTTCGAAAACCTGTCAACGACAACCCAGATGGCTGTCATCCCCGAGGATTTGGGCAAGTCCACCACAAAATCCATTGAAATGTGGGTCCATGGCTTAGATGGAATAGAGAGTGGATGTAATGGGCCAACAGGAACCCCTCTAGGAGTCTTATTTCGGGCACAGATGTCACATGCCCGAACCCACTGATCCACATCCTTAGCCACCGAGGGCCACCACACCGCCTTAGATAGCAACTCCCGAGTTCTGGCAATACCCGGGTGACCTGCCGACTTCTTGGCATGGAATTCCAGGAACACTCGCTGTCTTAACCTAGGAGGCACAAACAAAAGACCTACCGGAAGGTCTGGAGGAGCCTGCTCCTGTGCTCTAAGGACTAATGACAAGAGGTCCTGGGTAATGCCCACTTTAATACATGATGGGGACACAATGGGCAACGGCTCCTCGGTGGTCTCCTGGATTGGAGCAAAACTCCGCGAGAGCACATCAGCCTTGATGTTTTTTGACCCAGGGCGATATGTTATAAAAAAATTAAAGCAAGCAAAAAACAAAGCCCATCGTGCCTGCCTGGCATTGAGACGCTTCGCTGACTCTAAATATGCCAGATTCTTATGGTCGGTGAGAATTGAGACCACAAACTTAGCCCCCTCAAGCCAGTGTCTCCATTCCTCGAGTGCATCCTTAATAGCCAACAATTCCCGGTTACCCACGTCATAATTCATCTCGGCAGGCGAAAATTTACGGGAAAAGTAAGCACAGGGATGAAGGCGATTATCAGACACTCCCATCTGAGAGAGCACTGCCCCAATACCCATCTCAGAGGCATCCACCTTCACCACAAAAGGACGCTCTGGATCTGGGTGTCGCAGCACCTTGGCCGAGACAAATGCCCTTTTGAGACGGGCAAAAGTCGCTTTAGCCTCACAAGACCAGTGAGCAACATCCGCCCCTTTCTTAGTGAGTGCCACCAAGGGCGCCACTATAGACGAAAATCCAGCGATAAATCGTCTATAAAAATTCGCAAAGCCCAGGAAACGCTGAAGCGCCTTCAAACTAGTGGGCTGCACCCAATCCAGGACTGCCTGTACCTTGGAACCCTCCATTTGGAAACCTTCTGGGGAGATAATATATCCTAGAAATGCAATTTGCTGAACTTCAATTTCGCACTTCTCCAGCTTCGCCCCAAGCCGGTGGTCTCTGAGTTTCTGGAGGACTAAGCGTACATGCTTCCGATGTTCCTCCAGGGAATGGGAGAAGATTAGGATGTCATCTAAGTAAACAACTAAGAATCTATCCAAATATTCCCTGAGTACATCGTTCATGAAATCCTGGAAGACTGCCGGGGCATTACAGAGCCCAAAAGGCATCACCAAATATTCATAATGCCCTGAGTGGGTATTAAAGGCAGTCTTCCATTCATCCCCCTCTCTTATTCGGATTAGATTGTACGCCCCGCGTAGGTCAATCTTAGAAAAAATGGTGGCAGTTCGATGCTGGTCAAACAAGACCGAAATGAGAGGCAGTGGGTATGAGTTTTTAATCGTGATACGGTTCAATTCCCTGAAGTCGATGCAGGGTCGCAACGAACCGTCCTTTTTACCCACGAAGAAGAACCCCGACCCAACTGGAGACTGTGAAGGTCTGATAAATCCCTTAGCCAAGTTCTCCTGAATGTACTCTGCCATAGCCTGAGTCTCAGGACGTGACAGGGAGTACAACCTGCTCTTGGGAAGCTTAGCATTCGGCAACAAATCAATGGCACAGTCATAGGGGCGATGGGGAGGTAGTACCTCTGCAACTTTTTTGGAGAACACGTCCGCAAAATCTGCATAACACCCTGGCAATCCTGGCAAACTTAGCTGCGAGAGCCTGACTGGAAGGCTCAAGCAACTCCTGAAACAATCAGTACCCCAACTAAGAATCTCCCCAGAGACCCAGTCAAATTGAGGATTGTGGGCCCTTAACCAGGGTAACCCCAACACCAATGGGGCAAAAGTACAGACAGTCACATAAAAGGACAATTTTTCAGAGTGTGTGGCTCCAATAAACAAAGAAATCTGGCTAGTGCAAGAGGTAATTTTACCTTGGGATAATGGTTCCCCGTTTAACCCACAAATCTCAATTTCCAATGCCAAGGGTACTAAGGGAACAGAGTGTTTCAGGGCGAATGGGCGGTCCATAAAAACCCCGTCGGCCCCACTGTCCACAAAGGCCTCAGTCTTGACAGTTTGACCGAGGATCTTCAAGGTCACCGGCATGATAAAAGTCTTCTTGGGAAATTCTGACTTCTGGCCTGACAGGATATTTCCCATCACCCTCAGGCCCTGAAGTTTTCCGGCTTTTCTGGGCATGATACTACCACATGACCTTTATTCCCACAGTACAAACACAACCCCTGCTGTCTCCTCCGCGTCTTCTCACGCGAGGAGAGGTGGGTAGCCCCAATCTGCATAGGCTCCTCGGAAAATTCCTCAGAGTCTGAGGTTCCCTTGGGAAAGAAGGAAACCTCGGTCTCCCTTTCAAGCCTACGCTCTCTCAGCCGTCTATCCACCCGGATGGATAACTGCATGAGCTGATCCAACCTATCAGGCAAGGGATATTGTACCAGTTGGTCTTTTATCTGGTTAGAAAGACCTCTTCGGTACTGGTGTCTCAGGGCTGGGTCATTCCACTGGGTATCATGGGCCAACCTCCGAAACTCCGTACAGTAAACCTCAACTGGCCTTCGCCCTTGCTTAAGGATCGAAATCTGAGCCTCGGCTGAGGCCGTCTTGTCAGGGTCATCATACAACATGCCCAGTGCCGTAAAAAAAGCATCAACACTTTTAAGCGACGGACAGTCAGGCTGCAACCCATATGCCCAGACCTGTGGGTCTCCTTGTAGCAAGGAAATCACTATGCCCACCCGCTGAATCTCCGACCCAGAAGACTGAGGCCTAAGCTGGAAGTATAGCTTGCAGCTCTCCTTGAAACAAAAGAACTGCGAGCGATCTCCAGAAAAACGATCCGGAAGATTTACTTTCGGCTCCTTAACCCCTGAAGGTGCTGCTGCTGCGGGAGCTCCGCCAGCGGCCTGGGAGGTGTGCATTTTAATGGATAAATCATTAAATTGTCGAGTCAGGACCTGCACCTGATCGACCACCTGTTGCAACGTATTTTGAGGGCTATGCTCCATGTTCCCACAAAATTTCAACAGGAGTATTGGGCTGCTGAATATGTTATGCACACCAGTGCCTGCAGGAATGTACTGGTGTCTGAACTGTTATGCACACCAGTGCCTGCAGGAATGTACTGGTGTCTGAACGGATAGGGATGCAAAACAAATGAACTCACAGACAGACTGGGGAATATGACATTACATACACAGAAGGTGATAGGGTAACAAAATAAACACAAAGTGAACAGAGAAGCCCAGAGGCTAAGAAACTGGGTGTCTCCCTAGTATTAGGAATGCTCAGATGGAAAAAGCAAGATGTTGTGTTTTAATACGTAGAGAACCCGAAATGCTGTTGCTAAGGGCAACAGCAAAACCCTAAAGGGTTACCAACGGGTGTGGCAGTAAACTCCTTGGTCAGAGATGGAATGATAGACACAAGGAGAGTCTCCACAATCCTAATCCTCACTTGCAGTGCACAGGTTCAGCTTACTGCCACTAAACTGACACCTGAACACATTGCACAGTGAGAAAGGATTTAGGCAGGCAAGTCTGAGAATACAGCCGCAAACTTGCTAAGTTCACAGAGTAGCAAAAGAACCTCAGCAAGTTAAACGACTGACTCCAGTTTTACTGCTAGGTCTGGATTGGCAGAGTGTAGTACCAAACCCCAAGGCCTATTTGCAGTAAGCAACAACAAATACAAAGCTACACAGTACTGGCTAACTTTCAGGAACTGACTAACCAACAAAGATTCAGCAGCATCTGCTTAACCTGAGAAGAGGCCTTATATAGCAGGTGCTGTCCACGCCCCACTCAGACCTCACAGACTGTGAGCACAAAAACCAGCACCGGATCCCCTGCCGTGCACAAAGCCTGTAACCACTGCACAGCAAAAGACCCGATCCGGAGTATCAGCTGCGCTCAGGCCACTCCGCTAGCACTTGTCTCCCAGTTGCCATGACGACGTGGCTGCACAGGGCAGGAGACCCTAACACTCTTTGACATCCTTCACACCCTTTTGTCAAAGTTTCAATTTGACCATCGATTCCTGGCCACCACACATAGCTTCTAGCAAGATTCTTCATTTTTACTGTGCCTAGATGACCCTCATGCAAATTTTCCAAAACTCTGTTTCGCAGTTTAGGTGGTATTACCACTCGTGACCCACACAATAGAGTTCCTTGACAGACAGAAAGCTGATCTTTCCTGCCCGAAAACCCGTAATATTGAGCATCGCCATGTTTAGGCCAACCTTTGAGAGTTAAGTCCATTACTTTTGATAGTACCGGGTCTTTCCTTGTTTCCCGATTGATCGTGGCATTGGTAATAGGTAGCTGTTCCATTAACATATTGTGATACACTTCCAGGGGGTCTCCATCACTGTCCTCCTCACTTTGGGGCAAGGGAGAACGCGACAGACCATCAGCGTTGCCATGTAGTTTTGTTCCTTTAAACTCGATGTCATATGTATGAGCACCCAGGAATAATGACCAACGGTGAAGCCAAGCTGCAGTCATGGCTGGGACTCCCTTGTGGGGGTTAAAAATTGATACCAATGGTTTATGATACGTAATTAATGTAAACCTTTGCCCATACAAAAATTTATATTTCTTCACTCCCCATACTAAACTTAAAGCCTCTCGGTCAATTTGCGCATAATTCTTCTCTGTCACTGTCAAAGACCGTGAAGCAAACGCTATTGGCTTCTCGCTACCATCTCTCAGTTGATGTGATAACACTGCTCCAATGCCGTACGGTGACGCATCACACGCCAGCCTGATGGGTAGTTTCGGATCAAAATGAGTAAGGACTTTATCAGATGTAATCAATCTTTTTGTTTCTGAGAATGCTTTCTCACAGTCTTTTGTCCACTTCCATCGTGCATTTTTCTGTAGTAGGGCATTTAGCGGGTGTATTACTGTGGAGAGGTCTGGTAAGAACTTGTGATAATAAATAACTAGGCCCAGGTAAGATCTCAGTTGTGACACAGACTGTGGCTGGGGTGCTTGTAGTACTGCCTCAATTTTATCATTTGATTTGTGCAGGCCTTCTCTATCAATCACATGTCCACAATAGGAAATGCTTTCTTGGAAAAATGCACATTTATCTTTATTTACTCTGAGTCCATATTCCTGTAGTCGGGTTAATACTTTTTTCAAATTATTTAAATGGTCCACATCATCTTGCCTGTTACAATTATATCATCCAGGTAACATTGCGTACCTGGTATTCCTTGTAGGACTTGATCCATTGCTCTCTGCCATAATGCTGGGGCAGAAGAAAGTCCAAACACCAGACGGTTATATTGTAATAAACCTTTGTGAGTATTGATGGTTAAATAATTCTTAGATGCCTCCTCAATTTCCATTTGCAAGTACGCTTGAGCTAGGTCAATTTTGGAGAAGCGGTCACCCCCTGAGAGAGCTGCAAAGATGTCCTCTATTTTAGGCAAAGGATACTGCACAGTCCGTAGTACTGGATTTATTGTCATTTTGAAATCTCCGCAAATACGGATACTTCCCATTTTGTCTTTCTTTACTATCGGAACTATGGGCGTAGCCCATTCACTCCATTCCACTGGGGAGAGTATACCAGAGTCTTCCAGTTTCCGTAGTTCCTCCTCAACCGCTGGTCGGATGGCATAAGGTACTGTGCGAGCTTTACAAAACTTTGGAACGGCATGTGGATCCAACTCTATACTGGCCTTAATGTCCTTTAACGTGCCTATCCCTGGTTGGAAATGGGTTGTGTGGCAGCTAACAATTTAGAAAGTTCCTTAATAGCTGCGTCATTGTTGGATACATCAGATGCAGTAGATTATAGCCTATGAATAGAATGCCAGTCAAGTTGGATTTTCCTTATCCATTTTCGGTCCAATAATGCCGGTCAACCATGTGGAAGTATGTACAAATACAGCTTCTGGGTATTGCCTTTGTATTTCACATAAACTTTTATTTTTCCCAATGGGGCACCAGTTCACCTGTATATGTGCGGAGTGTTACGGATGTTTTCTTTAAAGGAATAGCAGCAAACAGACGTTTGTAATCACTTGCATTTAGCACTGACAGAGCAGAGCCTGTGTCTAATTCCATTTATAAGTCAATACCTGCTACTTCCAAAGTGACCCAAATCACTTGACGCTCTTTTGCTGTCATAGGGGGAAATTTACTAAAATTCGTATTTTTCAGAATGAGCTTAAAGTACAAACACGAATGACATCGAATGTGAAAAAGTGCAACTTTTTGAATGGATTACGACTCATTTACTAAGCTGTCGTATTTGTAATTTTCGTGTTTTCCGATGTCGATGTCATTCGTGTTTTTCAAAGGTAGAATGCGGCCGATTTTGTAGATTTGTGGCCGTGTTATGCATTTTTTTTACCGACTGCGTCATTTTTCGGTTACGACAGTGTTTATCCGTTCCCGGCTGCGTTTTTTTTCTAAGTTTCGTTTTTGTCACTCGTCCGTGATTGGTTTGTTTCGTGATGGAGGAGTCTCTGTGCTCATTACTATAAATCCGCCCCAAACCGGCCGCACCTCGTGGGTTTAGTTAGTGGAGAGGTGAGAGGAAGGTGTGTTAGGAGTTGGTGAGTTGTTTGGAGTTTTCGGCGGTTTGGAGGAGGTTCTTTGCGATTGTTGAGTGCTGTACTGTGTGTGTAAGTAGTCTTGTCATACTTGTTGTGTAGTTATTTTAAAGTCTGTCTAGTTTTTTGTCTTGGTTTTTTTTAACGTCTATTGTCATTGTTTGTGAGTGTGTGTGTGTGCGTGTGTGCGTGTGTGCGTGTGTGTGTGTGTGTGTGTGTGTGTTTGGTGTGTAGTGGAGGAGTGTGTTTACTGTTTTTTTTCTCAGTGTTATTTGTTGTTTGTCCTGAGTGAGGTGGAGGAGGTGAGTGAGGTGGAGGAGGTGAGTGAGAGGGAGGAGGTTAGTGAGGCAGAGGAGGAGGGTGAGGTTGCTGCTGCGGCCTCCAGTGAGAGTGATGCTGATGGCACTCCGCAGCCACGCACCACTACGAAGACAGGCAGAAATGTAAAATTTAGTCACGCAGAAAATGTGGCATTGGTGAATGAGTTAATGCGTCATCATCGGCTCCTGTTTGGCCCTCAGGCCTCCAAGGTGACATCTCGCAGAAAGGCTGTGCTGTGGGGTCAAGTAGTTTCGGCAGTGAACTGCGAGAGTGTGGTGAGGCGGACTGAGGACACTTGCCGAAAGCGATTTTATGACATAAAGCGCAGGGTAAAGGCAAAGATGGCCAAGGAGGCAAAGTCAGCCCGACAAACTGGGGGTGGCCATCCTTTCATTGCCACATATGCTGAGTGGGAGGAGCCCGTGCGTCGCATTATTCCACACGAAGTTGTCCGTGCCACTCATGTCAGAGATTCTGATCGGCCCAGGCAGGATGGTGAGTATTGTTTAGTTTTTTCTTATCAGTGTAATTGTTTTAAAAATGTGTTTAATGTGTGCAAAACTGTTTATAGTGTTTGGCATATTTGTTGCATTGAGGATGTGTTGTTTTAATGTGTTTGTGTGTGAGGGATGGTGGGGGAGGGGCATGTGCCGTGGGTGGGGGACGGATGTGGTGGGTGCTGTGAGTGCCGCGGGTGGGGGAGGGGCGGGGGGTGCCATGGGTAGGGGAGGGGTGGGGGGTGCTGCAGATGTGGGTGCTATGGGTGGGAGGGAGTGCCATGGGTGGGGGAGGGGCGTGTGCTGCGGGTGGGTGAGGGGCGGGAGTGTCACGGGCGGGGGAGGGGCGGGGGGTGCTGCAGGTGTGGGCGCATCAGGTTGGGGAGGGGGCGGGAGTGCCGCGAGTGGGGGAGGGGCGTGTGCCGCGGGTGGGGGAGGGGGTGGGAGTGCCGCGGGTGGGGGAGGGGGTAGGGGGTGCTGCAGGTGTGGGTGCTACGGGTGGGGGAGGGGGCAGGAGTGCCGTGGGTGGGGGAGGGGCGTGTGCTGCAGGTGGGGGGGGGGCGGCGAGAGTGTCACAGGTAGGGGATGTGCGGGGGGTGCTGGTGTGGGTGCAACGGGTGGGGGTGGGGGTGCCACGGTTGGGGGAGGGGAGTGTGCCGCGGGTGGGGGAGGGGTGCAGATGTGGGTGCTATGGGTGGGGGAGGGGGCGGGAGTGTCGTGGGTGGGGGAGGGGTGGGGTGTGCTGCAGGTGTGGGTGTTATGGGTGGGGGAGGGGGCGGGAGTGCCGTGGGTGGGGGAGGGGCGGGAGTGCCGTGGGTGGGGGAGGGGTGGGGGGTGCTGGAGATGTGGGTGCTATGGGTGGGGGAGGGGGCAGGAGTGCTGCAGGTGGGGGAGGGGCGGGAGTGCCATGGGTGGGGGAGGGGGGCGGGAGTGCAGCGGTTGGGGGAGGGCAGGAGTGCCACGGGTGGGCTGCAGATATGGGTGCTATAGGTGAGGGAGGGGGCGGGAGTGCCGCGGGCAGGGCCGGCAACAGAAATCTCGGGGCCCCGTACAGTGATATCTGTGGGGCCCCATCTAATTTTATATATATATATCCACACACAGAGGCTCCAGCAGGGGCTATGCTGCAGACAAGACCAGCACTCCATTCATAGCATAAAGTTAAAATGTCATCCAAGACACGACTAGTGCAAAGTCAGCATATGGCATATTGGAATATTCTCACAAATAACGTCCATGCTGGGGACATGTGTCCAACCCAGCTGTGGCTCCCTCAGTCTGTCTGTCACCAATGACTACATGCTGCATTCCCAGCTCCCCTACCCTATGCCAAAGCAATATATACCCCTCACTAATCCACTCTTACCCCGGGGAGAGATTCACCTGCGCTGCACTTTCCACTATCCAGACCCGCACACCACACAGCAGGTACCATGCGGCCCTCACACCCCACTAGAAGAGGCCAGCACAGGAATCCTGCCCAGCGGAGCTGCTGCCATGTCCCATAACTGCTTGCAACAGATAGGGACCCGGAATAGCAGGTACACACTTGAACCACATAATGACTGTGTGTAAGAGGCTCCTGTAATTCTGAGGCTCCATTGTAGAGAGAGCACACCCCCTTTTTCATTTTGTACTTTTGTACTGAGCCCTTAGGGAGCTCTGGCACTCTCCACATGGCCAGCTGTCTCAGTCCTATACAGCGCAGACTTGCTACCCCCTGCCCTCCTGTTTACTCTGAGGCTGCGCCCACACCACCTACAGCTCGCTGCCCTATTTGGACAAGACGACTCACATCCCTGACGGTCACTAAGTGGCATATCCTTGGGGCCCCCTCTGACCCTTTGACCCCCCCTGTCGCCGGCCCTGGCCGCGGGTGGGGGAGGGGCGGGAGTGCCACGGGTGGGGGAGGGGTGGGGGGTGCTCCAGATGTGGGTGCTATGGGTGGGGGAGGGGGCGGGAGTGCCGCGGGTGGGGGAGGGGCGGGAGTGCCGTGGGTGGGGGAAGGGCGGGGGGTGCTGCAGATGTGGGTGCCGTGGGTGGGCGTGTGCCGTGGGAGCGGGGCGTGTGCCGTGGGTGGGGGGCGGATGTTGTGAAGGCTGTGGGTGCCGCGGGTGGGAAGGTGCGGGGCGTGGTCGCGGGTGGGGGGCGGATGTTGTGAAGGCTGTGGGTGCCGCGGGTGCGGCATTCAGAGGTCGTCCACGGCATTCTCCTCTGGACTGTGCGGCAGCCGCAAGACTCACTGGCTGCAGCGTCACCAGGGTGCAGGGAGTGTACGGGGAGGAGGGAGAGAGGGGATTGGGCGGAGACGGGGAGGGGACTGGGTGGGGATGGGCGTACCAAGGGAGGGGACTGTTCCTGGCCTGCATACAGCCACCCAGACCTGTGACTGTGACTCCGCCCAGCGTTAGAGAGCCAAGCACAGAGTCACAAGGCTATTATATAGGAGATATATATAGATAGATAGATAGATAGATAGATAGATAGATAGATAGATAGATAGATAGATAGATAGTATCCTGATGAAAATGCACAAATAAAGCGTTGAAACGTTGATTACAATGGGACGTCTTTCGTTTGGTATCCAGTTGTCTAGAGTGCCGCCACATGCTTCTATATACTGTAGTATGTCGAAGTCCTATCCTATCGAAGACAGGAGAGTGTGGACAGCTATTTTTTCATCTTCTATGCATCCTCCATGAGGTAACCTTTTTGGTTTTCATGTGTAACATCTCCTCTGAAGGATTTATTATATATTTGGACTCTTCGTGTTATTAAAGCTGTTGTTTTATTTTTATGTTTTTTGTATATCTTGGATACTGTGGACAGTTAATGGATGTTTTTATCTGTCCAGTTCCGTTTGGGGTTTTAGAATAAATTTTTGGGGGGATTTTACTACTTTTGTGGACATTAGAAAGGAATTTTTTTCTGCATGTGATTTGGTTGCAATATCCATCACGGAGTCTGTATATGGACAGCCAGAGTGAAAAGATACCTTTATATGTTTGAAATCATCTTGCTTCACTGTGAGTGGGGTATGCTTACTAATACATATATTCTCTTTCACATATACACTAAATGGGATACCTAAGGGATTGATCACAACAACCAAGAATAAAGATACCTTTATATGCTTCATTAGTCTCCACATTTCCGTAAGTGGGGTACGCTCCTTTCCCATCTGGGGGAAATTATTGATACTCTTCTGCATACTCTCCATATCATAAAAAGGGTTGTGGGGATGTATATGTATTTATGCTAAAGAAACCTTGATGTGTATAATTAAATTCCCTGGCATGTGAGTTAGGATACGCTCATAGCAATTATTATAATACTGTAGATACCCCCAGGCCTGTTGGTGTAGCTCTACACATTGGTTGTTTATTTTCTTCCATATCTCGGAGCTGAACATAAGACACCTTCCAGACAGAATCCATAACAAGAATCCTGCCGACTATAATTGAGGACACCAGGAATAAAAGAAACCGTGATGCGTTTGATACAGTCTATGTCACTGTGAGTGGGGTACGTATTACTATTTGTCATCCCAGATGTCAAAGATAACTTTATAAGCTTTGCTCACCCCACAATTATAGTGAGTGGGGTATGATTGTTCTTTCATAATCACAGAGACATTTTTTTACAGAGAAACGATTTAGGGAAAAGACTATATTCTATATACACTTACATTATTGAAGTGTATCTTCTTGATATGGTCCATTACACTTTTGTCACTGATGTTGAATGAATAAATAGAAACACGTAAATCAAATTAATATATTGTTTTTGAAATTTAAGACTATTCTACACATTTGTTTGTATTTTATTTTTTATGTTCACATTTATATATTACTAATTAGTTAGTGCCCAGGTTTTGGCATTGTCCTGGGATTGTCTTGGCATCCTGTGCGTCACTGTCCTGGCCTTCTGTTCGTCATTGTACCATTGTTCTGCGTTCTGTGCATCAGTGTGCCATTGTCTTGGCCTTCTGTGTGTGTCAGTGTGCCATTGTCCTGGCCTTCTGCGTGTCAGTGTGCCATTGTGCTCGGATTCTGTGTGTCAGTGTGCCATTGTCCTTACATCCTGTGCGTCAGTGTGCCATTGTCCTGGCCCTCTGCGTGTCAGTGTGCCATTGTCCTTGGATTCTGTGCATCAGTGTGCCATTGTCATGGCCTTCTGCGTGTCAGTGTGCCATTGTCCTGCTACTTCTGTGCATCATTGTCCCATTGTTCTGCATTCTGTGCATCAATATGCCATTGTCCTGGAATTCTGCATGTCAGTGTGGCATTGCCCTGGGATTCTGCCTCTCAGTGTGGCATTGCCCTGGGATTCTGCCTGTCAGTGTGCAATTGCCCTGTCATTCTCCAACAAATTGAGGGTATCCTTGGGAAAACACTGTGCTATTGTGCAGCTTATCAAGGCTTTGGTTTTATCTTCACAAGTGGTACTTAGAGCTATTTGACTGCATTACAATGTGGTTTTCCTTCTCTTAAATTAGAGTTCAAATCCCGATCCATACCATTCATTGCTACCATTATTACTAGCTCATCAGGAATTTAAGTAGTCTTACATAGAACTAAAAGTGCATGAGATGTCACTAGCCAGCATTGTTTCAAATTCATCAAAAGGGCCAAAAATGAAGTGTCATCGGCTGTGAGATGCGTCTCCCAAATAGTTAATCCTTGTCTGTTGCCCCTAAAAATTCATTTGTGATTGCATTTTCTGTAAGCCAATGTCATAATATTCAGAGTGCAAGGGTCTTATATTCAGGTAAGGAGTAACCATCTTCCTGCTCTGCTCCTGCTTGTTCTCTGAGCTACAGTATACAGTATGTATTGTCATTTTAGGAGAGATGTTGGCTGCTCTGAAACAGTGTCCAGGGCTGTCTTGTCTGACAAAGGATAAAGGAAGAAGGTCCATATCTATCTTAATTTTGGATGGACTTTCATGCCATGCAGTCATTCAGTTTAATGACCAGACATACCCCCGCCTCTAGCTACGGTCTATTACTGGCTGGTTACAAACCATGGTATAGGAGTCTTCCTTTCAAACTAGATCCTCCACTTGACAGTTTTAAGAGTAAATTTACTAAGCGTTGCTTTTCAAAGCCACCATGTCTTGGACAGTTTCAGCTGCTGGATTTAAGAGGCAATAATATTAATATTATTATTTAATATTATTGCTCCTTTACATCGAGTGTCCAAAACCATGGAGTATGCAGAGGTTTGCAAAAGTCATGCTTAGTAAATTGAATCTTTAGTAGGCAAAAATATAAACAGAGCCACATGTCTTAGTGAGGTAAACGAATAAATATATGGATGGCAAAATAATGCATTGGTACGTGTTTAAAATGTAAATTCATTAAATGACCCTCTTGTTACCTAAGGGAAGTGCCCCTTAGCCACAGCACGATTTTCATGGAGCAGCCATTTGGGGTCGGGGAGGGGTGTTAGGGCCAGCGTTACAGAAAGCTGGGTCATGTCTGTCCCATTTTCTGAGTATGCCGGGGCCAGTGAGTCCGTCCTTGGATCCAGCTTCACTGGCTGCAGAAGTGTGAAAATACCAGTCATCCTAAGTAACCTTCAGATGCAGCACCGAATTAGAGAAACTGGCAGGAGGCTTCTATTTACATAAGACGCCTTCCGCTGTATTAGCATATTATCACACAGCAGCTGCTTCAAACAATGCAGCTGCTGTATCCAAGTTGCTGACTTCCTGGCTGTCCTGCCTGGCTGCCCAACCAGGTCGTCACAGCGGGGAGCGTTGCGGTGTGTCTGATGCATCACAGGGGGCAGGGGTAAGGGCGTGGCACTGCAGAGTAGCCAGTACGGGGTGTGGTGGCCACGCCCCCCCCCCACTATACAATACTGAGATTACTGGCATTATACAGAAGGGGACGGGGCTATTATGACGCAATTCACCGCAAATTGTGTCATCGCTGCCTGGACCACTCACTTCACCCGCGCCATGGTGTGCAGCTGCATCAGGAGACTTGCTCGTTCTTCTGGTAGTGTGGGAGGGCCATCTGATTTTCAGGAGCTTCCCGGACATTCCAGGAGAGTAGACAAGTATGTGCTGTATGAACTGTTTACATCTCTAAAACCAATGCCATATTGTTTTGAGGTAGATGATTGTACTGTACTATAGTTTACTTAAAGTGTGATGATATGATGATAAAGAGTGTGGTCATGGTAAACAATCCACACCTCTTACAGAGCATCTGGGCTGTTATAGCATACCTCTGCTTACACAGGGAGCTCTTGTACTAAACTGGTTTTCTGGTCAACTGACACACTTACTTGTCAGGGCTACAGAGTACAGCAGTAGATATCAGTGGCTCTGTAACTAATCGGAAATGTAAATGATAGGCTTAGCACACACCAGAAATTGCGCACCTAGGCAGCAAAAAAGATGGATATCCCAAGGGTGTTATCCTCACCCAATATCAATATGAAAAAATCTTTAGAATTTAGGTATCCCTCTCTCCGCGCCCCTTACAAAACAATTTTTAAAAAAATCCCACTTAATTTAAAAGCAGAGACCCTCCAGTCGGTCCATAGCCTTGGCAATTTTTTGCAATAATGGTATAGAATGTATCCAGATGATAAAACATGAAAAAAAAAATAAAAAGACAATCTAATGCAGCATAATCACATGATGATTTGTCCAATAGTAAAATAAAATAAACATATTTTTAATAAAATAGTTCAACAATAAGAAATTTATTTATACCCACCCAAATTATTACTCCTAATTACTGGGAGGAGCCACTCTCATTTCCAATCAAATATGGTATATATACATAATGGGGGTCATTCCGAGTTGTTCGCTCTGTAAATTTTTTCGCATCGCAGCGATTTTCCGCTTAGTGCGCATGCGCAATGTCCGCAGTGCGCAAGGTTTTTTCTTCGTTCTGGTGATCGTAATGTGATTGACAGGAAGTGGGTGTTTCTGGGCGGAAACTGGCCGTTTTATGGGTGTGTGCGAAAAAACGCTACCGTTTCTGGGAAAAACGCGGGAGTGGCTGGAGAAACGGAGGAGTGTCTGGGCGAACGCTGGGTGTGTTTATGACGTCAAACCAGGAACGACAAGCACTGAACTGATCGCAGATGCCGAGTAAGTCTCGAGCTACTCAGAAACTGCACAGAGATGTCTTTTCGCTATATTGCGAATCTTTCGTTCGCAATTTTAAGAAGCTAAGATTCACTCCCAGTAGGCGGCGGCTTAGCGTGTGTAAAGCTGCTAAAAGCAGCTTGCGAGCGAACAACTCGGAATGACCCCCAATATTCACAATTCCTATTTCATACTTACAATAATGACAATCAGTATATTGCATTTCCCAAATATATAAAAATCGCTATGCAAAAATACATAAAACATGATAATAATAAAAAAGAGATATCCCAGAAAACGGAAGTAGCTCGTGTCCTCCGTTTTCACTTCCTATCCATCCATCAATAACGTAATAGTTCCACCTCTGTGTACGGGTAACATACTATCCCTCCGGTGTGTCCGATCAAGTGACCAAACCCACCGGACATCCCATTGTGGCTATAATGGTGAACCAAAAGAATGATCTCTCAGTCACATGATCGGCCCGACCAGAAGTTCCTTAGCAGCCATCTTTTAATTCCCCAAATGCAGTTACTATGTTATTATCCCATTACCCTGACTTTTTCACGTGATCGGCACTCGAACACCGGAAATATCTAAATGACCACATTGGAAATGGTCACAGCAGTCAAAACACATGTTTTTTGCAAGTACATCTTCCTCACTAATTTATTTCACAAAATCATTTAACATGTCAATTCATATTAAATAGATCTTAAAGCATAATAATAACTCATTCAAAATTCACAGTAATGAAATTAGCGATCTTATTTATATTACTATGGACTCCGGAAAAGTCCTCCAAATCCTTTTAACAGGAAAATCATGTTTCTTCAAAGATAAAGTTCTTTTCCATATCGGATCTGTAACAAGTTTTCTGGTATAATGAGTTCATATTATTCTAGATGAAATGTCGAAAATGGACCTTCTCTGACAGACATAAAAACAAAAATTAACATTCCATTTTACATAATTACATACAAAAAGGGTTCCATTTATACAAGATCCCACATAAGTTATTTGCATTGTATGTTAAATTCAGTCCAAGAACCACTTGACCTCAAAATTCTTGTTTAGACCCCCTGGGATCAATGTTTGTATGGAATAAGGAGATTTATGGTAAGAACTTACCTTTGTTAAATCTCTTTCTGCGAGGTACACTGGATTCCACAGGGAATTATATCGGGGGTGTAGAGTTGGATCTTGAGTGACTCATTACAAGCTGCCTGTGATGTTTGCTGACGCCGGAGCGAGGGGAGGAGGAGAAGGGATGGGGACTCTGGAGCCGCAGTAGCGCCCCTCACAATTGCCTGCTGCTGCAGTCCCTGAGGAAGCAAGGCAGAGACTTTGCCCAACAAAACCTGTTAGTCACACACCCACGCCGGTCCAGCTTGAGAGGGGCACCTGAACTGATGTGTTGCTGGGCACTGCAGGCCTTGCCTGCTTTCCCGGATCTCCTCTCCCGGCCATGATGCCTGCTCTATGGTTCATTTTTTTTTAAACGTGGCGTGGCCTCTGCTGTTGTAATGTGTAAAAAAAGGGACCTTTGCCTGCCTAATGTGTAAAAAAGGGGGATTCTGCCTGCCGTAATATGTAAAAAGGATGCCTATCCTGCCATAATGTGTAAAAGGAAGATCTACCTGCTTAATATGTAAAAGGGGGACTCTAGCTGCCGTACTGTGTAAAAGGGGGCTTTGTCTGCCGTACTGTGTAAAAGAGTACTCTTGGCCCTCAAAGCTGAAGCTTCAAGAGCCACGCCGTCAAAGCCAGTCGGGCCAGATCCTGGTAGACACAAGGGACCTGAATGAGGAGGTCTGGGCATTGCGGAAGAAGAGGACGCTCTATCGAGAAACCCTGCAGGTCTGAGAACCAACGCTGTCTAGGCCACACTGGAGCTATCAGAAGTAGGGAACATGTACGGCAGCCGAACGTTCCATGGAATTGCCAGGGTGTCCACGAACACTGCTTGAGGATCCCTTGTTCTTGCTCTGAAGACCGGAACCTTGTGATTGTGTCGAGACGCCATCAGGTCTACATCTGGTAGGCCACACTTGTCCACTAGGAGTTGAAATACTCCTGGATGAAGGCTCCACTCTCCAGCGTGTATGTCCTGATGACTGAGGAAGTCCTATATTTAATGTGTATATGGAGCGCTTGATAATGTGTCACTGTCTAATGCTGAAAAAGAAAAACAGGTTTAAACACAGTGGGTTAGTTGTAAAATTTTAAAAAGTCCCGATCTCCAGCTTAATGTGGACCCTCCAGGCACAATAGCAAGGTGCCTGGAGGGTCCACATTAAGCTGGAGATCGGGACTTTTTAAAATTTTCAAAAAAGAGCTTAAACATTACAGGGCACCCTGAGTTTACAACTAACCCACTGTGTTTAAACCTGTTTTTCTTTTTCAGCATTAGACAGTGACACATTATCAAGCGCTCCATATACACATTAAATATACCATTTATATTCAATGGAGCTGCTGGTTTTATAGCGCAGTACTTTTTTCCTTTTTTCCTCTTGACTGAGGAAGTCCGCTTCCCAGCTGAGGACCCCCAGAATGAACACTGCCGATATGGCTGGGAGATGGCGTTCTACCCAAAGAAGAATCTTTGACACTTCCATCATTGCCATGCGACTTCGAGTGCCGCCTGGATGATTTATGTATGCCATCGTGGTGGCATTGTCTGATTGTACTTGAACAGGCCTTTTCTGTACCAGAGGCAGGGCCAGTTTCAAAGCATTGAACACTGCCCGCAACTCCAGAATGTTTATCGGGAGGAGAGATTCCTCCCTGGTCCATCAACCCTGAAGAGAGTGTTGCTTGAACACCGTGCCCCAACCCCGCAGACTGGCACCCTTCTTTAGAAGGACCCAGTTGGGGATCCAGAAGGGACCCCTGCTCAATTGATGGTCCTGTAGCCACCAGGTCAGTGACAGGCGAACCTCCGGAGTCAAGGAGATCATGTGAGTCCTGATCCGGTGTGGCAGGCCGTCCCATTTGGAAAGGATTAACCTCTGCAGAGGGCGGGAATGAAGTTGAGCGTACTCCACCATGTCGAAAGCCGACACCATGAGGCCTAGTACTTGCATCGCCGAGTGTATCGACACACGTGGGCGAGATAGGAAGCATCTTATCTTTTCCTGAAGTTTCAGGACTTTCTCTGGAGACAAGAACAACCATTGGTTGTGGGTGTCCAATAAAGCCCCCAGGTGCACCATGCTTTGAGCAGGGACCAGTGAGGATTTATTCCAGTTGAATTGGACCGTCAGTTCCAGATGACAAAGGAGAACCTCTGGAGAGTTCGCCAGGATCAACAAGTCATCCAGATACGGCAGGATCCTGATACCCTGACGGCGGAGCATAGTCGTCATGACTGCCATGACCTTGGTGAAGATTCTCGGAGCCGTGGTCAGACCAAAAGGTAAGGCCTGGAATTGAAAATGTAGGTTGCCAATAGCAAACTGCAGGTATTGCTGATGCGACATGGCAATAGGAATATACAGGTAAGCATCCTGTATGTCCAGGGATACCATATAGTCCATGGGCTCCAAAGCCAGAACGATAGAGCGAAGAGTTTCCATATGGAATTTGGAAACTTTCACAAATTTGTTCAATGACTTGAGGTTGAGAATGGGCCGGGAAGACCCATTCGGTTTCGAAACTAGGAACAACGTTGAATAGTACCCTCTGCCTCTCTGAGCACCGGCACTATCACCCCTGTGTCTAGGAGGGATTGTACCACCAAATGGAGAGTTTTTGCTTTTACCGGATCCGAAGGGATGTTTGTTGAAACTGGCGAGGGGGACGTTTCTTGAAAGAGATGACGTATCTGTGAGTGACGACTTCCTGTACCCAGGCGTCTGAAGTGGTCTGTAACCATACCTGAGCAAACCGCAGAAGTCGGCCTCCCACCCTGTGGTCCCCAGGAGCAGGCCCACCCCGTCATACAGCAGGCTTGTCTATTTTGGAAGCAGGCTGACGGGCAGCCCAGGAACGTTTAGGTTTGGGCTTAGTGGATTTGGAAGTGCGAGCCTGTTTCAGGAACGCCTGACCCTTTGCTTTACTTGGAGGTCGAAAGGAGCAAAAGGAAGTACCTTTAGCCTTCGGAGCCAAAGGATTAATACTAGGCAGACAGGCAGTCTTATCAAAGGGATGCAAAGCAGGTAGGCGCCAGGCAGGAGAGGCGCTCTGCCTGCTTTGCATCCCTGTGCTGCGCCTGGGATCCTGCTGCTGCCGGCTGTTGTGCCTGTCACATCTGTTTGACAGGCAGCGGCGCCGGCAGCTTGAGCCGCCTCCTACATACACAACCCCCCTTCCTCCCCCTCCTGCAGTGTCCATGTCCTGCCATGTCCTGTCCAAAAAGGGGGCGGAGCTACATGGCACCGGGGGGCAGAGCTACACGGGACCAGGCTTCAGTGCAGAGGAGGACAGAAGCTGCTTGTGCTACTACAAATCCGGCCAGCCAGCCAGCCAGCCAGATGGTATGGTGAGTGAGTGAGTGAGTGAGTGAGTGAGAGAGGTGTGTGTGTATCTATGTGTGTGTGTATCTATGTGTGTGTGTATCAACAGTGTGTGTGTGTGTGTGTGTGTGTGTGTGTGTGTGTGTGTGTACCAGCGCCGTAACTACATCTGGCACACAGCGCAGTTGCCGGAGGAGAAGAGGAGAGCAGCAGCGCCGGACGCAGGGGAGGAGGAGGAGGGAGGGGGACTGAAGCCGCAGCAGTGCTATGTAATTGGTAGTGGCGTCGCTGCTGCAGTCCCCTCTCCTTCCGCATTGGCTGCCCGGCGCTGCTGTGAATGCTGGGATGCGCTTCCCTCACCCCAACATTCACAGCGGCGGCCAGCGAATGCGGAAGGAGAGGGGACTGCTGCAGCGGCGCCTCTACCAAGGACATAGCGCTGCTGCGGCTTCAGTCCAGGGGGACGCTGTCTGCCATAATGTGTAAAAAGGGGGACGCTGTCTGCCGTAGTGTGTAATAAGGGGGACGCTGTCTGCCGTAATGTGTAATAAGGGGGACGCTGTCTGCCGTAATGTGTAAAAGGGGGACGCTGTCTGCCGTAATGTGTAAAAGGGGGACGCTGTCTGCCGTAATGTGTAAAAAGGGGGGCGCTGTCTGCCGTAATGTGTAAAAAGGGGACGCTGTCTGCTGTAATGTGTAAAAAAGGGACGCTGCCTGCTGTAATGTGTAAAAGGGGCTCTATCTGGTGTAGTGGCACTACTGTGCAGCGTAATTTGAATAATGGAGACTACTGTGCACCGTAGTATGAATTGGTATTATTTTGTGGCCACATCCCTTCCCCATGAATCCAAGTCTCTATATATTTTCCCCCAGTCTCGCATAGGAGGGGGGGGGGATGCTATTATGTGTATAAACGCCACTAGTACTGGGGCTATTGTTTGTATCAGTGGCGCTACTACAGGGGCTGCTATGTGTATAAGCAGTGCTACCACATAGGCTATTATGCGTATAAGCGGTACTACTACTACAGGGGCTATTTGTATAATCGGTGCTACTACAGGGGGTATTATGTGTATAATCGGTGCTACTACAGGGGCTATTATGTGCATAAACAGCACTTATATGCGAGGGGTGTAAATGCTGATTTACATACAGGACTAAAAACATCACTTTAAAAAGACATTTCATACACTTTAAATGGAGCCGCTGCGGCCGCTATACTTAATCCTCAACCTACGTACTTATTACACCACTAGCATACAGAGCCCCGTACCGTGTACGTACTTTGCGTACAAATGCCACGCTAGCTGTACAAAGTACACTCAGCGCGTACACACCCAAAGATACACTGTGAACCCTTAACAGCTATGCATGCGATAGTAATACACTTTAAACCTTAGCAGGGAAAGGAAAACACGACACCAGATTGTATTTAAAATGCCAGGTTCCGACACCACAACATATTATTACTGAAAGGGGGTTACAACAACACAGCAATACAATACAAAAGAATTGTTATGATTCCAGCACTCTGGTCTGAGGAGATCTTATTGCAAGGACCGGAGCACTGGAACGTAATGCTGGGGAAGGGTGCGGGAATGGAAAATAGCCCCTGGCGCCCTAACTCCGTTGTCTCGCCCGTGCTGTCAGAAATCCCCTGCGAGACTATGGTTGCTTGAGCCCATGGCAGCCGCGTTTGAAGGGCGGATTATGTCTGCCCAACTCCGATGCCCCCTCAGGTCTTAATGGGAGACAAAGGGAAATCCGAGACAGGGTGATAACAAGGGGCCCTCTGACTAAACAACCAGGCCAGGGGCTACAAGCTAACTGGAAACTAGAATATGTGCGGAAAAACCGCCAGGGAAAAGGACAACCAAAATATCCACTTGTCCACTCTCCTACCCGGCACCGCCGAGTTCCGGAGAGGACTTGTGGAAGCGGAACCCTCCGCAAATGCTCCGAAACAGAATATAAAGATAAAGCGGCTGAGCCGCAACACACGGCAGAGCCGCAACTCACGAACACCACTCGATATTCTCTGGTGATCGATGAGGACTACAGGGGACCAAACGACTTCTTGAAATGAGATGACAACTCCAAGACTTCTGAGGACAGGAACGACCGGACACAGCAGGACTGGAACAGATGTTCAGCAAACCAAAACAGCATGCAGGAAGCTATAACCGGCGTCTGTGTGAAGCACTGAGAAGCATTTAACAAAGAGTCCTCCAATCAGATGCCCCCAGTCTAATTGCCCCAAATGCTGTGCAGCTGCCCTGCTGCACGCCCACAAGACCAGCATGTATGTTGAAATCTGACCCTGCAACGGGGAACACGGTCCATCCATGGCGTCCCCGTTGCCAGGGTCCAGGCGGCTCAGCCGCTTGGCGTCCCTGTGTTGCTAGGGAGCCGGCGGCTACGTACACACGGCGTCCCTAGTTGCTAGGTGCCGGGCCGCAAGGACATCGCGGACCCCGGCGCCTAACAGTACCCCCCCCTTGAGGAGGGGTCAAGGAACCCCTAAAGCCAGGTTTCTGAGGAAATTCTCAAAAAAATGCCCTCTTGAGCCTAGGGGCATGAAGATCCTTATCCAGGACCCAAGACCTTTCCTCCGGACCATAGCCTTTCCAGTGCACTAAAAAATAAAGCCGACCTCGGGACAATTTAGAGTCAAGAACTTTCTCTACCAAGAATTCCTGTTGTCCCTGTACATCCACTGGAGATCTACCCTGAGAGATCCTCCGAGGAAATTTACTGGAAGAAACGTATTGTTTCAACAGGGAACAATGAAAAGTATTTCCAATCTTAAGGGATCTTGGTAAACGTAGCCGAAAGGCAACTGGGTTGACCTTCTTAATAATAAGAAACGGTCCAATAAATTTGGGTCCCAACCTAGCCGAGGATTGTTGAAGCCTGATGTTGCGAGTTGACAACCACACCTTATCTCCCACTTTAAAAGTGCAAGGACGTCGGAGCCTGTCAGAAAATTTCTTCTCTCGGAAGGCCGCTTTTCTGAGAGCAAGGTGCACTTTTTTCCAAATTGCTCTGAGATGGGAGGTTAAGGTTAGCGAGGAGACTGGAGAATGATGAAAAAAAGAATTGGCTCTGGGGTGAAAACCAAAAACTGAAAAGAATGGAGACTCTTTAGTGGAGGAATGACAAGAATTATTGTAAGCAAATTCAGCCAAAGGGAGAAACTCGGCCCAATCATTCTGGAGTTTGGCTGAATACAAGCGCAAATATTGTTTTAATGACTGGTTGACTCGTTCGGTTTGCCCGTTGGATTGTGGGTGGTAACCGGATGTTAACGACAGTTTCATCTTTAATGAGGCACAAAAACATTTCCAGAATTGTGCGATGAATTGTGGACCCCGATCAGAAACAATATCAGTGGGCAACCCATGAAGCCTGAACACATGGCGGAGGAACAAAACTGCCAACCCTTGAGCAGAAGTCAATCGAGGAAGAGCAATAAAATGAGCCATTTTACTAAAACGGTCCACTACCACCCATATGACTCGGAATCCGGCTGGAAGGGGAAGGTCAACCACAAAATCCATGGAAATATGAGACCATGGCCTGAGAGGAACAGTTAAGGGCATAAGTTGCCCGATAGGCAAGGAACGGGGAACCTTATGCTGTGCACAAACCTGACATGAATAAACAAATTCCTTAACGTCTTTAGAAAGACTAGGCCACCATACTGAGCGAGAGACTAACTCCAATGTCTTAGTGACTCCCGGATGCCCTGAAACTTTGTTGTCATGAAATTCAGTTAAAACAGTGGCTCTCAAAAATTCAGGGACGTAAAGACGACCAGCAGGAGTAAATCTAGGAGCTTGGTGTTGAAGCTGGTTTAACTGGGTAAATAAATCCTGTGTGAGGCCTGCCCGGATGACCGAAGATGGAAGTATGGGGGTAACAACAGGATTGCTATTGTGAACCGGAAGAAAGCTACGTGACAGGGCATGAGCTTTAGTATTCTTGGAATTAGGCCTGAAAGTGATTATAAATTTGAAACGAGTAAAAAATAATGCCCAACGTGCTTGCCGGGCATTAAGCCGTTTAGCTGATTCAATGTATTGCAGGTTCTTATGATCAGTCAAAACCGAAATAGTATGTTTTGCTCCCTCCAGCCAATGCCTCCACTCCTCGAAAGCCCACTTTACCGCCAGTAACTCCCGATTACCAACGTCATAGTTGGATTCAGTGGAGGAGAATTTCCTGGACATAAAGGCACAAGGATGTAACTCCAGAGACTCCGGATCCTTTTGAGAAAGGACAGCCCCCACTCCAACCTCTGAGGCATTAACCTCCACAACAAAGGGCAATTCCGGATTAGGATGTCTGAGGACTGGAGCCGAGACAAAGGCTTGTTTCAAGGCCCGGAAAGACAACTCAGCTTCATGCGACCAGTTGGTAGGATCCGCTCCTTTCTTTGTCAGAGCCACTATGGGAGCAACCAGGTCAGAAAATGAATGGATGAACCTCCTATAATAATTTGCAAACCCTAAAAAGCGCTGAATTGCTTTTAAATTGGTGGGTTGCACCCAATTAAGGATGGCCTGGAGCTCCTTTGGTTCCATGGAAAATCCCTGAGGGGAAATTATGTACCCTAAAAAAGATACTTCCGTGACGTGAAAATCACACTTCTCCAGCTTGGCATATAAATGATTCTCACGTAACTTTTGAAGAACCAGACGCACCTGGGTAACATGTTGTTCCATCGATTCAGAATAAATCAAGATGTCGTCTAAATAAACGACCACGAATTTCCCTAGGAAGTCACGGAGCACATCATTAATGAGGTCTTGAAAAACTGCTGGAGCATTAGACAGGCCGAACGGCATCACCAGGTATTCGTAGTGACCCGACTGAGTGCTGAAAGCCGTCTTCCACTCATCTCCAGATTTAATTCGGATGAGGTTGTAAGCTCCTCTAAGGTCAATTTTAGAAAAAATCACAGCAGAACGTAACTGATCAAAAAGTACAGAAATTAACGGCAAAGGATAGGTGTTTTTTACTGAGATCTTATTCAGGGCTCTAAAATCAATGCATGGTCTAAGCGAGCCATCCTTTTTCTCCACAAAGAAAAAACCTGCACTTAAAGGAGATTTTGATGGTCTTATAAATCCTTTCTCGAAGCTCTCCTGAACATAATCATTCATGGCCGAAGTTTCTGGCCCGGACAATGCATATAATCTCCCCTTTGGCAATGCGGCACCTGGAACTAGCTCAATAGCACAATCATAAGGCCGATGGGGAGGCAGTATGTCCGCATTGCCTTTGGAGAATACATCGGCAAACTCCTGGTATTCCACAGGAATGAGCTCTGGAATGATTGCTGCTACTCTGACTGGATACGAAATACATTCCTTAGCACAAAATGTACCCCATTGGGAAATCTCCCCGGACCGCCAATCAATGGTGGGATTATGAAAGGCCAGCCAAGGGTGACCAGAACAACTGGAACTGCTGGGCAATGTGTTAGGTAGAATTCAATATTTTCGGAATGTAAGGCTCCTACTGTAAGTACTATGGGAGGTGTACGGTGAGTAATTACCCCATTGGAAAGCGGACTCCCATCTAAGCCGTGCATGGTGATACACCTATCCAATGGTAACTGTGGAATGCCTAAGGCCTTAGCCCAAATTAAATCCATAAAGTTTCCTGCAGCTCCACTGTCAACAAAAGCCGACACCAAAGAACTGAGGCTGCCAAAGGAAACCTTAACTGGGACAAAAAGAGAGTTATTCGAGGAGATAAGCTGCAGACCTAGGTGAACCCCCTCACAATTCACCTGGTCAAAGCGTTTCCCGACTTGTTCGGACAATTACGAGCAAAATGTCCCTTACCACCACAGTACAAACAAAGACCGTAATTTTGCCTTCTGGTTTTTTCCTCAGGAGACAGCCGGGAGAGACCCATCTGCATGGGCTCCTCGACGTCCTCTGGAATGGAATAAACACAGGGACTAGACTTTACAGATGTTCCTCTTTCAGCCCTCCGCTCTCTGAGACGACGATCAATCTTTATAGAAAGCTCCATGAGTTTATCGAGAGTCTCAGGAGCGGGGTACTGGAGGAGACTGTCTTTAATAAACTCTGATAAACCGAGGCGAAACTGACTGCGCAGGGCTGGGTCATTCCAGCCACAGTCGTTCGACCAACGGCGAAACTCAGTACAATAAACCTCTGCAGGATTTCTACCTTGTTTGAGAGCGCGCAGCTGACTTTCAGCGGACGCCTCTCTATCTGGGTCATCATACAAGAGCCCTAAAGACTTAAAGAAAGCGTCTACTGACAACAACGCAGGATCCTCTGCTCTTAAACCAAATGCCCAGGTCTGAGGATCCCCCTGGAGTAAAGAAATAATAATCCCAACCCGCTGAGATTCAGTACCAGAGGAAGTAGGTCTTAAACGAAAATAAAGTTTACAGGATTCTTTAAATTTAAAAAATTATTTTCTATCACCAGAAAAACGGTCAGGCAAATGCATCTTTGGTTCAGGGACTACCTTTGGGGAGGCTCGCAAAAGATCTTCCTGCGACCTCACCCGAAGAGAAAGATCCTGAACCATCTGAGTAAGTTCTTGAATCTGATTGACTAAGAGCTGGCCAGGATTTGGCCCTAAACCTGTCGGATTCATGAGGCCAAAAAACTTTAACAAAAACTGAATGAGAAAAAATTAAACCCTGTTTAATTTTTGTTTTTGGTAAGACCGGTTATAATGTTATGATTCCAGCACTCTGGTCTGAGGAGATCTTATTGCAAGGACCGGAGCACTGGAACGTAATGCTGGGGAAGGGTGCGGGAATGGAAAATAGCCCCTGGCGCCCTAACTCCGTTGTCTCGCCCGTGCTGTCAGAAATCCCCTGCAAGACTATGGTTGCTTGAGCCCATGGCAGCCGCGTTTGAAGGGCGGATTATGTCTGCCCAACTCCGATGCCCCCTCAGGTCTTAATGGGAGACAAAGGGAAATCCGAGACAGGGTGATAACAAGGGGCCCTCTGACTAAACAACCAGGCCAGGGGCTACAAGCTAACTGGAAACTAGAATATGTGCGGAAAAACCGCCAGGGAAAAGGACAACCAAAATATCCACTTGTCCACTCTCCTACCCGGCACCGCCGAGTTCCGGAGAGGACTTGTGGAAGCGGAACCCTCCGCAAATGCTCCGAAACAGAATATAAAGATAAAGCGGCTGAGCCGCAACACACGGCAGAGCCGCAACTCATGAACAGCACTCGATATTCTCTGGTGATCGATGAGGACTACAGGTGACCAAACGACTTCTTGAAATGAGATGACAACTCCAAGATACAGGACTTCTGAGGTCAGGAACGACCGGACACAGCAGGACTGGAACAGACGTTCAGCAAACCAAAACAGCATGCAGGAAGCTATAAACGGCGTCTGTGTGAAGCACTGAGAAGCATTTAACAAAGAGTCCTCCAATCAGATGCCCCCAGTCTAATTGCCCCAAATGCTGTGCAGCTGCCCTGCTGCACGCCCACAAGACCAGCGTGTATGTTGAAATCTGACCCTGCAAAGGGGAACGCGGTCCGTCCATGGCGTCCCCGTTGCCAGGGTCCAGGCGGCTCAGCCGCTTGGCGTCCCTGTGTTGCTAGGGAGCCGGCGGCTACGTACGCACGGCGTCCCTAGTTGCTAGGCGCCGGGCCGCGAGGACATCGCGGACCCCGGCGCCTAACAAGAATAATGGCTACAGTCAATGGTACATACGTGTTTGGATTTCGCTGCTCTACCCAGTCTGGTCCTCGGTCATCTAGATAGATAACTTTTAGAGTCTTGTGTGACCAGGCCTGCAGCTGGCTCCTTTTATACAATCTTCCAAAACTAAACACAATGGATACTGTAATCTCTTTGTCCATTGGACACAAGGAGGGTCATTTACAGTACAGGAGAAGTCATAGGTTGGTTTGAATAGGTGGGCGATGTCTGTTCCAGATGCACTTGTGGTTGATCTCCTCTGGGTTCCCGCCGCATACCTAATGTACAGTAAATACAGGTTATATCTATATTCTGCTCCTGCACATAACTATTCGCAGGAATGTGCGATCTACTGCAAACCAACACCGGAATATTGCCCTTAAAATACCCTACAGCTGGATACCAAACACCACCTTATAACCTTGTTCTGTCCCTCCTATCCTGTAAAGGTGAATCCCTTTGTTCTGATACCATTTAAACTGTTGTAACTTGCTGGTGTGGTGCATGGAGACTATGTGTACATTGTGCACTATTTGGATTAAATATGTAATGTGTTTTGATAGCTTTTCCATGCGTCCACAAACTCTACCGTAAATAATCATACCATGCGCTAATGCGCAAGTACACGCACGGAGGCCATCTGTGTGTAGTTTGTACGTGATGTGTGTACTGCAATATTTTTCGACTTTGGCAGTCACCAATAACTGCCACTATCTAATCAATAAACAGAAAAATATCTATACAATATCTACAGAAGCTTGGATGGTCGGGGGAGAGTTGTAGGTGGGAAATGTATGACCTAGTGGGATAGTAAAAGCATGTATGTATGAATCCATGTCTGAGGGGCATGTATCATCGTGCCGTATATGTTCTACATAAGCTTCGAGGTATTGTGTAGTTTACATTAAATCCTTCTCATCCCGTATTAAAGGTCTGTAAATGGGCCAACAAACACTACCGAGCTCTTTTCGGCTTCTTGTTCCAACAAATGGGGTGCACATTTAGTTGATGATACATGGAGGGGGAAACATATGTGAGTGCTAGTATATGTGGATATCACCTGTCGACTATGTGTGCCATTAGCTGGAGGTTGCAGAGATGAAGATAAGACACATATATAAAAATACATTCACATAAACATTTTGGGTAGGGCTGACGTCTTTTCCGGATGGATGTATCTGGGCAGAAGGGGAGACAAAGAAAAACGGGTGAAAGAAACAGGCCATGAAATTAATTTGCAATCCTTATCATAACACTGTCTCTATGGATGGGTCGTAGATTAAATCTGCTGCTATAACAGCGCCCTTGCTCCTTACACTGTTACGCACACGAGTGCTAACAGGAGTATACCGGTGTATGAACAGAGAGGGAAGCGAAGCAAACGAACTCACAGACAGTATAACATAACATACACAGGAGGTGATGGAATAACTAATAAACACAAAGTGAACGGAGAAGCCCAAAGGCTCAGGAATTGGGTGTCTCCCTAGTGTCAGGAATGCTCAGATGGAGTGGAGCGGACAATGAAGCGATGTGTAGTGATTTCACATGTGGAGCACCTGAAATTATGTTGCTAAGAGCAACAGAAAAAACCCCAAAGGGTTACCAACGGGTGTGGGAATAAACTCCTTGGTCAGAGATAGAAATATAGACACAAGGAGAGTATCCACAATCCTAACCCCCACTTGCAGGGCACAGGTTCAGCTTACTGCCACTAAACTGACACCTGGACGCCCTGCACAGTGAGGGAGGATTAAGCAAGCAGGTCTGAGAGTACAGCCGCAAACCTGCTGGGTTCACAGAATAGCAAAAGAACCCCAGCAGGTCAAACAACTGACTCCAGTCTTACTGCTAGGTCCGGATTGGCAGAATGAAGTACCGAATCCCAAGGCCTATTCGCAGTAAGCAACAAGTAAATACAAAGTCACACAGTACTAGCTAACTCTCTGGAACTGACTAACAAACAAAGATTCAGCAGCATTTGCCTAGCCTGAGAGGATGGTTTATATAGCAGGTGCTGTCCACGCCCCACTCAGACCTCACAGACTGTGAGCACAAAACCAGCGCCGGATTCCCTGCCGTGCACAGAGCCTGTAACCACTACACAGTAAAAACCCGGACCGGAGTATCAGCTGCGCTCAGGTTACTTCGCTAACACTTGCCTCCCGGTTGCCATGGCGACGTGGCAGCACAGAGCAGGAGATCCTAACAGTACCCCCCCTCTGACGAGGGGTCAAAGAACCCCTACCACCGGGTTTATTGGGGAACTGCGAGAAGAAAGAGCGTATCAGTCTGGGGGCATGAAGATCACAACTGCGCACCCACGACCGCTCCTCCGGGCTATACTCCTTCCAGTGCACCAAAAATGACAGCCGACCCTGAACCATCTTGGAGTCAAGAGCCCTTTCAACCACAAACTCCCTCTGACCCCGTATCAGAAGAGGAGAAGGTCTTCCACTGGAAGAAGGATTACTAACCGCCAGTTTTAAAAGGGAACAATGAAATGTTTTATTGATACCCAATGAACGGGGCAGATCTAACTGAAATGCCACCGGATTGATTACCCTGGTGATCTTATAAGGGCCGATGAACCGGGGGCCTAACTTATGAGATGGCTGTCTCAATTTCAAATTCTTGGTGGACAACCAGACGAAGTCTCCTAATTTGAAGCTGCAGGGTCTTCTCCGCTTATCAAAAACCCTTTTGGTCACTAATGACACAGACACAAGGGCTTTCTTCACTTTCCTCCAAATACCCCTAAGGACCGAAACAACAGAGGAACCACCAGGCGTGGAATCCAGGGGGTCAAAAGAATTGGCCTTAGGATGATGCCCATACACACAAAGGAAGGGAGAGATCCCTGTAGCAGAGTGAGCCGCGTTGTTATAGGCAAACTCCGCCATGGACAGATAAGCAACCCAGTCAGTATGACACTTGGAGACATAACACCTGAGGAACTGCTCCAAGGACTGGTTCACCCTCTCAGTCTGCCCATTAGACTGTGGATGGTAGCCTGACGACAAGCTCACATAAATCTGGAGATCAGAACAAAATGCCCTCCAGAATTTGGCCACAAACTGGGATCCACGGTCAGAGACCACATCAAGTGGCAACCCGTGGAGGCGCACAACATGCTGCATAAATAACTCAGACAGGCGTCTGGCCGATGGCAACCCAACCAGTGGAACGAAATGCGCCATCTTCGAAAACCTGTCAACGACAACCCAAATGGCTGTCATCCCCGAGGATTTGGGCAAGTCCACCACAAAATCCATGGAAATGTGGGTCCATGGCTTAGACGGAATAGAGAGTGGATGTAATTGGCCGACAGGAACCCCTCTAGGAGTTTTATTTTGGGCACAAACGTCACATGCCCGAACCCACTGATCCACATCCCTAGCCACCGAGGGCCACCACACCGCCCTAGACAGCAACTCCCGAGTTCTGGCAATACCCGGATGCCCTGCCGACCTCTTGGCATGGAATTCCAGGAACACTCGCTGTCTTAACCTAGGAGGCACAAACAAGAGACCTACCAGAAGGTCTGGAGGAGCCTGCTCCTGTGCTCTAAGGACTAATGACAAGAGGTCCTGGGTAATGCCCACTTTAATACATGATGGGGACACAATGGGCAATGGCTCCTCGGTGGTCTCTTGAACTGGAGCAAAACTCCGCGAGAGCGCATCAGCCTTGATGTTTTTTGACCCAGGGCGATATGTTATCAAAAAATTAAAGCGAGCAAAAAACAAAGCCCATCGTGCCTGCCTGGCATTGAGCCGCTTCGCTGACTCTAAATATGCCAGATTCTTATGGTCGGTGAGAATTGAGACCACAAACTTAGCCCCCTCAAGCCAGTGTCTCCACTCCCCGAGTGCATCCTTTATAGCCAACAATTCCCGGTTACCCACATCATAATTCATCTCGGCAGACGAAAATTTACGGGAAAAGTAAGCACAGGGATGAAGGCGATTATCAGACACCCCCATCTGAGAGAGCACTGCCCCAATACCTATCTCAGAGGCATCCACTTCTACCACAAAAGGACGCTCTGGATCTGGGTGTCGCAGCACCTTGGCCGAGACAAATGCCCTTTTGAGACGGGCAAAGGCCGCTTTGGCCTCACAAGACCAGTGAGCAACATCCGCCCCTTTCTTATTGAGTGCCACCAAGGGGGCCACTATAGACGAAAATCCAGCGATAAACCGTCTATAAAAATTCGCAAAGCCCAGAAAACGCTGAAGCACCTTCAAACTAGTGGGCTGCACCCAATCCAGGACTGCCTGTACCTTAGAACCCTCCATTTGGAAACCTTCTGAGGAGATAAAATACCCTAGAAATGCGATTTGCTGGACTTCAAACTCGCACTTCTCCAGCTTCGCCCCAAGCTGGTGGTCTCTGAGTTTCTGGAGGACTAAGCGTACATGCTTCCGATGTTCCTCCAGGGAATGAGAGAAGATTAGGATGTCATCTAGATAAACAACTAAGAATCTATCCAAATATTCCCTGAGCACATCGTTCATGAATTCCTGGAAGACTGCCGGGGCATTAGAGAGCCCAAAAGGCATCACCAAATATTCATAATGCCCTGAGTGGGTATTAAAGGCAGTCTTCCATTCATCCCCCTCTCTTATTCGGATTAGATTGTAAGCACCGCGTAGGTCAATCTTAGAAAAAATGGTGGCAGTACGAAGCTGGTCAAACAAAACCGAAATGAGAGGCAGTGGGTACGAGTTTTTAATCGTGATACGGTTCAATTCCCTGAAGTCGATGCAGGGTCGCAATGAACCGTCCTTTTTACCCACGAAAAAGAACCCCGACCCAACTGGGGACTGTGAGGGTCTGATAAATCCCTTAGCCAAGTTCTCCTGAATGTACTCTGCCATAGCCTGAGTCTCAGGACGTGACAGGGAGTACAACCTGCTCTTGGGAAGCTTAGCATCCGGCAACAAATCAATGGCACAGTCATAGGGGCGATGGGGAGGTAGTACCTCCGCAACTTTTTTGGAGAACACATCCGCAAAATCTGCATAACATCCTGGCAATCCTGGCAAACTTAGCTGCGAGAGCCTGACTGGAAGGCTCAAGCAACTCCTGAAACAATCACTACCCCAACTAAGAATCTCCCCAGATACCCAGTCAAATTGACGGTTATGGGCCCTTAACCAGGGTAACCCCAAAACCAATGGGGAAAAAGAACAGACAGTCACATAAAAAGACAATTTTTCAGAGTGTGTGGCTCCAATAAACAAAGGAATTTGGCTGGTGCAGGAGGTAATTTTACCCTGAGACAATGGTTCCCCGTTTAACCCACAGATCTCAATCTCTGATGCCAAAGGTACTGAGGGAACAGAGTGTTCCAGGGCGAATTGACGGTCCATGAAAACCCCATCGGCCCCACTGTCAACAAAGGCCTCAGTCTTGACAGTTTGACCGAGGATCTCCAAAGTCACCGGAATGAGAAAAGTCTTTTTGGGAAATTCTGACTTCTGGCCTGACAGGATATTTCCCATCACCCTCAGGCCCTGAAGTTTTCCGGTTTTTCTGGGCATGATACTACAACATGACCTTTATTCCCACAGTACAAACACAAACCCTGCTGTCTCCTCCGCGTCTTCTCACGCGAGGAGAGGCGGGTAGCCCCAATCTGCATAGGCTCCTCGGAATATTCCTCAGAGTCTGAGGTTCCCTTGGGAAAAAAGGAAACTGCGGTCTCCCTTTCAAGCCTACGCTCTCTCAGCCGTCTATCCACCCGGATGGATAACTGCATGAGCTGATCTAAGCTATCAGGCGAGGGATATTGTACCAGTTGGTCCTTTATCTGGTCAGAAAGGCCCCTTCGGTACTGGTTTCTCAGGGCTGGGTCATTCCACTGGGTATCATGAGCCAACCTCCGAAACTCCGTACTATAAACCTCAGCTGGACGTTGCCCTTGCTTAAGAACCGTAATCTGAGCCTCGGCTGAAGCCATCTTGTCAGGGTCATCATACAAAATGCCCAGTGCCGTAAAAAAAGCATCAACACTTTTAAGCGACGGACAGTCAGGCTGTAACCTATATGCTCAGACCTGTGGGTCTCCTTGTAGCAAGGAAATCACCATGCCCACCCGCTGAATCTCCGACCCAGAAGACTGGGGCCTAAGCCTGAAATATAGCTTACAGCTCTCCTTGTAACAAAAGAACTGCGAGCGATCTCCAGAAAAACAATCCGGGAGATTTACTTTCGGCTCCTTAACCCCTGAACTTGCCGCTGCTGCTGCGGGAGCTCCGCTAGCGGCCTGCGGGGTGTTCATTTTAATGGACATCTCATTAAATTGTCGAGTCAGGACCTGCACCTGATCGACCACCTGTTGCAAAGTATTTTGAGGGGTATGCTCGATATTCCCACAAAATTTCAACAGGAGTAAGGCTGCTGAATATGTTACGCACACCAGTGCTAACAGGAGTATACCGGTGTATGAACAGAGAGGGAAGCGAAGCAAACGAACTCACAGACAGTATAACATAACATACACAGGAGGTGATGGAATAACTAATAAACACAAAGTGAACGGAGAAGCCCAAAGGCTCAGGAATTGGGTGTCTCCCTAGTGTCAGGAATGCTCAGATGGAGTGGAGCGGACAATGAAGCGATGTGTAGTGATTTCACATGTGGAGCACCTGAAATGATGTTGCTAAGAGCAACAGAAAAAACCCCAAAGGGTTACCAACGGGTGTGGGAATAAACTCCTTGGTCAGAGATAGAAATATAGACACAAGGAGAGTATCCACAATCCTAACCCCCACTTGCAGGGCACAGGTTCAGCTTACTGCCACTAAACTGACACCTGGACGCCCTGCACAGTGAGGGAGGATTAAGCAAGCAGGTCTGAGAGTACAGCCGCAAACCTGCTGGGTTCACAGAATAGCAAAAGAACCCCAGCAGGTCAAACAACTGACTCCAGTCTTACTGCTAGGTCCGGATTGGCAGAATGAAGTACCGAATCCCAAGGCATATTCGCAGTAAGCAACAAGTAAATACAAAGTCACACAGTACTAGCTAACTCTCTGGAACTGACTAACAAACAAAGATTCAGCAGCATTTGCCTAGCCTGAGAGGATGGTTTATATAGCAGGTGCTGTCCACGCCCCACTCAGACCTCACAGACTGTGAGCACAAAACCAGCGCCGGATTCCCTGCCGTGCACAGAGCCTGTAACCACTACACAGTAAAAACCCGGACCGGAGTATCAGCTGCGCTCAGGTTACTTCGCTAACACTTGCCTCCCGGTTGCCATGGCGACGTGGCAGCACAGAGCAGGAGATCCTAACATACACTCATCAAATTTGTGCCGTACTTGCGCCGCATTAGAATTTGAACACACCTAAATATCGAACCAATAATTATGACGACTCCCAGGATACAAAGGAGAAACTTCCCCACACTAATAATGACATTTTGAGCCCACTTTCCTAAACCTGAGAACCATTTGCGTGGGTTCAACCATGAGACCCAGCCGGTCAGTTCATTACTCACAGTCGCTAAGGTAAGGTTGTGCTTCCTCCTGAACTCCCACTTCAACTGCAAGATATCGTCCATCTTTTGATCGATGATCTTCGTTGGGTCGTCAGTGCTGTTTGTAATATACGTACAGCACTTCACACCATATTGAGTTGCCAGAGTAACACAGTACCCACCTGTCACGGCTGTGACATAATTAAGGACCATCCTGTGCTGAATCAGTTCCTTCTTGTAAGCTTGTAACTCCCTTCCCGTATACCTGAAGGTGTCGTCATACATCTCAGTGATATTATCTATCAAGTTCGCTAGCGCATGGATATACCTATAATTTATAGTTCCTCTGGCAGTACGGGTAATGTCTAATGCGAGAAGGAACTGAATCCCGGTGGATTTGTGGATCAAATCAGAGGTTGCGTGCTCTGCCCTATCTATGAGGTGTCTCTTGATGATGTGTTCATAGTGGGTATGAGTATAAGGAGCCTGAGCACTGCGGTGAACGTCTTTCATTTTATCACGGGTTATAGTCATAACCTCCGGAAGTACTCTTCCAATATAACACAATCCCTCTGAGCTCGGGGCAAGCCACTTGTACGCCTTCCTCCCACATATGAAATAGGCATCATCTGGGAGAACATAGGGAACAAAATATAACATCACCATATTATAAATTTTCCAAGTAAAGAAACCAATCCCTAGTTCTCCCATCTGCTCAGTACAAGTATCGGGCTGGATGATATGAGCACAAAACCCTGACAATACTTTTCCAACCCACATGGTCTTGCTTCCACGGGTATACCTATACCGAAAATACCTCCCACTGTTGGCTATTTGGCGTACAAGTTCAGAGTCTATGGGTATCCTATCAGCTCTGTGTGAAAAAGTAATTGTCTGGTTATTCCACGTCACTTCCCAATTTCCCGGTTTTCGGTAACTGGAAATATTATAACACAATAAGGACCTGTCTACATGATACTGGTGGAGCTTCAAACTAGGGGGCCTAGAGATATTGAATTTCTTGTCCACCGGTCTCCCACCCCGCAATTCGAGTACCTCATCTATTGCTAAAGGGTATGGTACTAATCCTGACTTACTCTGACCTTGAGGTACTTGTGAGCACACCCAGCATTCTGTCTGGTTTAAGACCTTACCCACTAGTGAGTGGTAATCACTCAACGGATGGCGGTCCATGTCGATATTAAGGTTGGACTGACGTCTCTGGATGCACCCATCCTCTACTATATTCTCACAATTCCTACAAATACAATATTCATCAGACAATAACCCTTCACAGTGCCTCCGAGCTCGCTAACTACCAGAGCGCTTACTGATGCCAGCCTTTACTAGAGTGATGTGCTGCTCCTGAGATCCTACAAATTCATACTCGCCATCAGAATCCATTCCAGATCCCTGCTCGACCTCTCTGGGACCCTCACCAAAACAAACTGTCCTGATCAAAACTAGAATTACTAACAGAACCCAAAACGCAGTCTCTTGTGATCGAGCCATTTTCGTTAGGGGAAAGGAGGAAAATAAGAAGGAGAAAAGAAAGGAAAATACAGGGGGAGGTGAAAAAAGAAAATGGTGCGACAACCGTTCTAGGTCTTGTTGCTCTCTGTGCTCAGGTGCCTTTCAACAGTCCTGCCTCTCAACTTTCCCGGAACAAACACTCCAGTGATACGAGATTCTCTTCACTCTGCTCTTTGTCACGAGTTCTCTCCGGGTCAGCGACCTTCTTGCAGTGGGACGAGTGGACCCAAGTCTCTCTTTCAGCGACCTTCAATGCTGTTGTGCTGGTTAACAAGACTTGGTATGGTCCTTCCCACCTGTCTATGAGGCAACCTGAGCGTAAGAAATTTTGAATCATCACATAATCCCCAGGCTCAATGTCATGACAATTACTGTTCGCTAGGTCAGGAATCACCAGCTTTAAATTTCTTTGTTGTTTTCTCAGCTGCTGGCTCATCCCAACCAAATATTTCACAGTCACTTCATTATTACATTTCAAATCATCCTGGCGGTCTATCATTACATGAGGTTGTCGACCAAAAAGAATTTAAAAGGGTGATAAGTTAATGGGAGACCTGGGAGTGGTTCTGATGCTGTACAACACTAGTGGCAAAGCTTCTGGCCACAACAATCCAGTTTCAGCCATTAATTTGCTCAGCTTGTTCTTAATAGTGCTGTTCACTCTCTCTACCTTTGCACTCGCCTGTGGACGGTACGGAGTATGCAGCTTGCTATTAATTCCCATCAGTTTGCACATGACCTGAAAGACTTTACCTGTAAAATGGGTACCCCTGTCACTTTCAATTATTCTAGGGATACCATATCTACACACAAATTCCTGCACAATTTTCTTTGCAGTGAACGTAGCAGTATTTGTGGCAGCAGGGAACGCTTCTACCCAGTTGGAAAATACATCAATACAAACTAACACATATTTCAAATTCCTACAGGGTGGTAACTGTATGAAATCGATTTGTATTACCTGAAAAGGTCCGTCTGTAGGAGGGATATGGGATGGCTCTGTTGGTATTGTCTTTCCAATATTCTTCCTCAAGCAAGTAAAACATGTAATTGCTCTCTTACCTGCACGAGAAGAGAATCCTGGCGCACACCAGTAGCTTCTTACCAACTTGCACATACCCTCTTTGCCCAGATGAGTCAGACTGTGTGTCGCCTCAGCTAGGCTTGGAAGATATGCTCTGGGGGCCATCGGCTTACCGTGTCCACCTGTCCACAGTCCTGAGGACTCCTGGCCATACCCCTTTGCCCTCCAGACTGCCGTTTCCTGTAGGGAACACAAATTTAGCATTTCGATTAATTGTTGTGTGTTGATCGTGTTAAATGTCATCAGTGATGTGATGTTCGTTTGTATGGGGGTGCATGCTGCTGATTTAGCAGCTTCATCTGCCTGGCTGTTACCAAGTGAAATTGGGTCTTGGTTGTAAGTGTGTGCTTTGCACTTGATAACAGCCACTCTGTCTGGTTCCTGTATTGCTGTCAAAAGCCTTTTGATGTGGGACGCATGCGCTACAGGTGTGCCAGCTGCCGTCATGAAATTTCTGAGGCGCCATAGGGCCCCAAAATCATGAACTACTCCAAAGGCGTACCTAGAATCTGTGTATATATTAGCTGACTTGGCCAATTCACACGCTCTGGTTAGGGCGACCAACTCAGCAACTTGTGCTGAGTGCGGTGGGCCCAGGGGTTCAGCTTCTATGATACCTTCGTCATCTACAACTGCATATCCAGTGCACAAGTCTCCCGATTCTGTCTGTCTGTGGCAACTACCGTCAGTGTAGAAGGTAAAGTCTACTCCTTCCAGTGGGTTGTCACTGATGTCTGGTCTCGCTGTGAAAGTCTGATTCAGGTATTCCATACAATCATGCGTATCAGTGTCTGCACTAAATACTCCTTCACCAACATTCTCATCCTCCACCCTTTGTGCCTGTCCGGGCACACTTGGCAAGTAAGTTGCAGGGTTTAGTGAGCTGCATCTCTTAATGGTGATGTTTACCGGGGCCATCAGTGATAATTCCCACTTTGTAAACTGAGCAGATGAGACATGTCGGGTTTGGGCTGAGTTTAGTAAGGCTGATACTGCATGAGGTGTATGAATGGTCAGGTCATGTCCTAACACTACGTCCTCACTTTTACTTACCAGCAAAGCTATCGCTGCAACACTTCGCAAGCAAGTGGGGAGAGACCGCGCTACAGTGTCCAACTGTGCACTGTAGTAAGCTACCGGTCTGCTGGCATCACCATGTCTCTGAGTTAAAACCCCTGCCGCGCACCCCGCACTTTCTGTACCGTACAATTCAAAGGGCTTCTCATAATCTGGCATACCTAATGCAGGTGCCTGTGATAGGCACTGTTTGAGTCTCTCAAATGCCAGTTCAGACTCATCTGTGTGAGAAATCTGTTCTGGTTTGTTCGAAGAGACCATTTCTTGCAAAGGTAAAGCCAGTATAGAGAACCCTGGAATCCAGTTTCGACAGTACCCACACATTCCAAGGAAAGTGCGGATCTGTTGCTGAGTTTGTGGCAGAGTCATGTCGTGACTCACCTGTATTCTATCAGCAGTGAGGTGTCTAAGTCCTTGAGTCAAGCAATGTCCCAAATATTTGACCCTGGTCCGGCACAACTGCAACTTATCCTTTGAAACCTTGTGTCCCGTTTGGGAAAGATGAAACAGAAGCTGTTTCGTGTCTTTCAAGGATGATTCGAGTGAGTCAGAACACAACAATAAGTCATCAACATACTGTATTAGTACTGATCCACTCTCAGGTTGAAAGGATTGTAAACAGTCATGCAAAGCCTGGGAGAAAATACTTGGGCTGTCAATGAAACCTTGGGGGAGACGAGTCCAGGTGTACTGTACTCCCCTGTATGTAAAGGCAAAAAGGTACTGGCTGTCAGGGTGAAGAGGGACAGAAAAGAAAGCAGAACAGAGGTCAATGACAGTGAAGAATTTTGCAGTAGAGCGAATTTGCATGAGGATGACAGCTGGATTGGGCACTACGGGGCATTGACTCTCAACTATCTTGTTTATCCCCCTTAGATCCTGCACTAGCCTGTAACCCCTCCCCCCACTCTTTTTCACAGGGAAGATGGGACTATTGGCGGTGCTGGATGTCCTGACTAGGATGCCCTGCTGTAGCAGTCGCTCTATGACGGGGTACACTCCTAATTCTACCTCTGGCTTCAGAGGGTACTGAGGGATTTTTGGAGCTATCCTACCATCTTTTACTTGTACTACTACTGGAGCTACATTCGCCATCAATCCAGTGTCTTGTCCATCTTTGGTCCAAAGGGAACCCAGTATTTGTGAGATCATTTCCTCTACCTTTGATGGACACTTGTCTATAACAGTAGAATGCGACATTAGCCTTTGAGGGGTGTCTAATATATCTTGCACTTCTTGAGCGTGGTTCTCAGGTATATCCAAAAAGACACCCTCAGGAGTACAATATATGACACACCGCATTTTACACAATAAGTCTCTGCCGAGTAGATTAGTCGGAGCCGATGCAGCCAACAGAAAATAATTTTTGGTTTGCAAGGGCCCTATCGTAATCTCTGCAGGTCTACTCAAAGGGTATTGTTGCACCGTTCCTGTTATTCCCATTGCCGAAATCATTTTTCCCGTGGTCTTTATACCTGATGTGGAATTCAACACTGACCTGGCCGCCCCTGTATCTACAAGAAATGATAATGGTACACCAGCTACATCAACCGTGACCTCAGGTTCGCTACCAAGACTAGCAATCAATTTCACTGGCTGCAGACTACAGGTGTGGCCCAACCCCTATTGTATATTGGGACCCTCCAGCAGCACATTGGCAGCTACAATATGTGAGGGGGGTAGCTGTGAATTTTCGGAGGTCTGCCAATCTCTCCTTGGTGGGTACCTCCCTTGTTTCCCCTGCATGTGGCTCGTAATTTATCCTATGTGGTCCCTGATCCCAATTATGTGAATTGTAGTGTGGTTCGTATTCTGGTCTAGGGGGTCGGTATACGTTATGTGTACCTTTATTCCTACAATCCTGGGCAAAATGTCCTTCCTTTTTCAAAATGTAGCATGTTCTAGGTCTTTTCCCAACAGCAGGGGTCTGGGTTTTCCGCTGATGGGGTTTTGCTGTAAGAGCCTGTATACTTACCATCATCAGCTTATCCCCCTGTAACTCCCTGCGCTTACTAATGTTCCTATCGTGCTCGACAGCGGACTCTCTCAATGCAGCCACCGAGATTCCTCTCCAGTTAGGTAGAGAGATCTGTACCCTTGTTCTTAATGCCTCCTTTAACCCGTCCATTAATACAGTAACAGCTACCTCCCTGTGATGTGCATTATCTTTAATGTCCTCGATCCCAGTGTATCTAGAAATTTCCTGCAGTGCCCGATGGAAATATGCGGATGCCGTTTCACCTTCCTTTTGTCTTATGGAGAAGATTTTATTCCACTTGACAACAGTAGGGAAATACACTCCTAGTTGCAGATTGATTTGCTTTACGTTCTCCTGATTGTATTCATCAGTGAGAGGTACTTCTGCATCTAACTTACTGTCTGCTATGAATTTCGTGGTGTCAATATTTGAGGGTAAACACACTCGTAGCACTGTTCGCCAATCTTTATTTGTAGGCTCATGGGCGTTACCTAACTCTTTAATGAATCTCTGGCATCCGACTAGATCTTTTCTGGGATCGGGAAATTCAGACATAATTGACCTTAACTCTGCTCGGGACCAGGGACAATGCATGGCAATGTTCCTGATGGGAGTTACTCCCTGCTTGTCAGTTTTCCTGTTGGGAACTGCAATTACCCTGACAGGATTTAATTCAATTACATCCTTCTGGGTTGATTCTATAATGTGGGGAGCTATAGTTTCTGCATAATGTATGGTACCGTACTTACCTGTGGACACGACCTCACTTATCCCTCTGCTAGGGGGCCTTGCTACAACTCTTGATGGTTGGGCCGTGCCCACCTGAGTATCCTGTTTAGTGGCTGCTAGAGAGAGTGCTGATATCGTGCTGGGATCATCTTCCTGCTCACAATCCTTAGGAAAATTTAAAATGGGATACAGCTGGCAAGGGTTAGCGTTAGTACATTTATCAATCACATTCTTATCCTGTACTAATGCACCATTGCTTGTAGCCACTTTCTCCCCAACAATATATGGTGGTGGTGGTGCGGTCGCCATTGTTTTCCCGCTAGGTTTGGAACCTGCCGCGCAAGCTAATTCCCTTTTGCATCTCCCCCTCTTGCTGCCATAAATTTTTATGTCTAATCCTTTGTTTTCTGGATTTTTTCAGACATATCCTTAAGTTCTGCAATACCTCCGGTTCAAAGCTGCCCACCTTAGGGAAGGGTCCCCTATCTTTGTCAGTCATATATACCCATTCATTGCATAAAACTTCTCTGTGTGAACCATATTTTTCACACATGATAAACCTTGCTGACCCTTTCGGCCGCAATTCTGACCTTCTCGGTCCTAACTCTTTTGCCTGAACCCTGTACAAACGTCTCTCACTTGAGCAACTGGCTCCCATATTTGTGGGTCTTTTTAATAACTAAAAAAAATTCCCACAAACACCAAAACACTCAATGTAAGTAGACGGTGGAAGTATCTCCGAGCGCCTTCCACTCGCTCTCGCCCACGTTGGCCGGTACTACTATACACTGTCGATAGCGAAGGCGATGTACCCAACTTAGGGCTCCTATCAGACCTTACAGCACCATAATTTATTTCGGTGGAAGTTCTGTTGGAATATTTTCCTGAGAGAGGCAGCAAAAAATTCCTTTTCGGTATCTTTCAACTGGAATTGTTTGTAGGGTGAAAAACAGAGAAATTAGATAACTATCCTTCACCCTTTCCAGTGAAGCCCACCAGGGAGATTTCCCGACGTTATCAAAGAAAAACCCCTTTGTCTATACAATCACGTCTGCGTATGCTTTTCCACAGCGCATATGACACAATGGCATCACGTTGTGCTGTGCAGAACACACGGACATGAATGCAATAGCACAGCCTATAGATACTAGTTATCTATATGCCCTACGATTGCTGTAGACCACTTAGCCTAGACCACTCCAGACCACTTAGTTGTATGGTATCACTAAGACCACTTCAGACCACAAAGACCACTTAGTTCTAATCACGCAAGGTAGCGAACCCTACGCCACCGGGCCTCTACTAACCCAGTGTTACCACTCCAGCCACTTAGACCACTTAGTTCCTGGGTTCAACTCCACTCACTCCACTTTCACTCACTCAAATACGCTTTGTTTTTCTGTACAGAAAATTTTCACTCATTCAGATTGGCAGCTTTACCCCCAGAGGCAATACAGTTTAAACAAAAGTTTTATAGTAATCTGCTTTAGAAACTGGGTAGTTTTGTGCTATTGTAGCATGGCTACTGTCCCACCTTTTAACTAAACAACACTATTGTGTAATTTGTACTTAGCGCCCGCACTCTTACGCACTTTGCGTAAACACGCGACCGTGCGTGTCTTTTACGCTGCGTGCGCAGTACTATACTTTGTCCGAGACACGTGTACAAAACCGTACGTCCGCAATTCAACAAACCACACAGTCTCTATAAATGTGAGCAATACTAACTATAATCGCTCACTTAACACAACACCCAGTTTTTCTGTATAAACCTTTAACGACCGGGCCAGACTTGCATGTTGTGCTTTATATTTACTTCCTTAAACACTGTTATTTCAGTTTTAACTATATAACAACAAATGTATCCGGTTTCACACAGATCTAAATGAATCTAGCAATCTGAATCTTGTGGCAACAATGTGAGAGGGTATGCAAAGTATGGGTGCCTTTTGTGTACGCTTTTAGGCGCCAAAAAAAAACCAGATTTTTAAATAGCGTTTTTCCTGTGTTTGACGGGTTCTACCAGCACCTCTGCAAACCATACAGAACAGACGCCATCTAATAAGCACACAAGTAGGGTTTTCAGTGTATCCATCGACCAAGAAAAGGTTATGTAGGATACCTTCTTTCCGCCCTTTGCTGATAGATTAAGTCTGCTATGACCTGTTAGGCTGTGAGTATGTGGAAACCGGACGATGCTCCCAATTGTAAATGCTGATTTACATACAGGACTAAAAGCAACACTTTAAAAAGACATTTCATACACTTTAAATGGAGCAGCTGCGGCCGCTATACTTAATCCTCAACCTACGTACTTATTACACCATTAGCGTACAGAGCCCCGTACCGTGTACGTACTTTGCGTACAAACGCTGCGCTGGCTGTACAAAGTACACTCAGCGCGTATACACCCAAAGATACACTGTGAACCCTTAACAGCTATGCATGCGATAGTAATACACTTTAAACCTTAGCAGGGAAAGGAAAACACGACACCAGATTGTATTTAAAATGCCGGGTTCCGACACCACAACATATTATTACTGAAAGGGGGTTACAATAACAAAGCAATACAATACAAAAGAATAATGGCTACAGTCAATGGTACATACGTGTTTGGTTTTCGCCCCGCTACCCAGTCTGGTCCTCAGTCATCTAGATAGATAACTTTTAGAGTCTTGTGTGACCAGGCCTGCAGCTGGCTCCTTTTATACAATCTTCCAAAACTAAACACAATGGATACTGTAATCTCTTTGTCCATTGGACACAGGGATGGTCATTTACAGTACAGGAGAGGTCATAGGTTGGTTTGAATAGGTGGGCGATGTCTGTTCCATATGCACTTGTGGGTGGTCTCCTCTGGGTTCCCGCCGCATACCTAATGTACAGTAAATACAGTTTATATCTATATTCTGCTCCTGCACATAACTATTCACAGGAACGTGTGATCTACTGCAAACCAACACCGGAATATTGCCCTTAAAATACCCTACAGCTGGATACCAAACACCACCTTATAACATTGTTCTGTCCCCTCCTATCCTGTAAAGGTGAATCCCTTTGTTCTGATACCATTTAAACTGTTGTAACTTGCTGGTGTGGTGCAAGGAGACTATGTGTACATTGTGCACTATTTGGATTAAATATGTAATGTGTTTTGATAGCTATTCCATGCGTCCACAAACTCTACCGTAAATACTCATACCATGCGCTAATGCGCAGGACCGCGGGAGCGACCATACGCAAACTGCGAATATGCGCACGCATGGCAGAACAAGTACACGCACGGAGGCCATCTGTGTGTAGTTTGTACAATGTGAATAAGATTGTGCTACTGTGTGGCGTAATTTGAAATGGGAGTACTATTGTGTGGTACCACCCCTTCCTTGTGAGACCACACCCCTTTTTTGCCGCACGCTGTCCCTTTCTAAACTATGGGAGGGCGCAAATTTATAGTTTGCAGGGGGGCGCCGAACACCCTAGCACCGGCCCTATGTGCCATCTTCATCGGATGAAATATCCAAAACATGTGTGCATTGAGAGGAAGTAATGACCCCCTTAGAGGACCCCTTGGTCTTAGGCGGGCGAGGGTTAGGTTTTTGTTTTGCCAAAGACTGATTTAATTGCTGTAACTGAGAGGACAGATTATCTGCCCATGGCGGATTAACTGCAGGGACAATATGTGGCTGTAATGGCACAGGAGGTCCCATAGGGGGCGCAAGTCTAGTTACTAGCGTAGTCAGTAAATTAGAAAAGGCAGCCCAAGGTGGGTCTTGGTGTGCCCCCAGTGCTGCAGACTGACTGAGGGGTATAGAACCCTTAGTACCTGAACCCTCAGCTGCAATGTTTTCCTCTGAGCAATCCGTGGCTTCAGCACTGCACGGTGCAGGATCAGCCATGGATCTACCACCCTGTTTGGCAGACATTATTTGTAAGCGTAACCTTAGGGTGTAATAGTACAATAAAAGCAGACAAAATACCTGACAAAAACCCCCTGTATAGTGTGACTGCAGAGCAGAGCACAAACAGAGAATCTAAGAGGTATATGGTGACTGAAACACACAGAGAAAAATACCAAAGTAGTATATCCTGTGAGGCACTATATCAATTGAGAACCCTGATGCACTTAGCCCCCTTCAGGGTACAGAATATAGGAACAGCAATATGTGTGAGATGCACGGAATATAGATCACCCAGCAGCTATTGGCACACACAGTCACATGTACAATGCAGAAATTATTACAAACAATAAAACTGCACTGGACCAGCAATACTAAGTAAAGCTATGTATACATATACAGATATAACAATGCACAGTAAAGACTGGATGTATATCACAGGGTACTTGTACTAAATAACCCTGAAGTTATGCACTTGTTCTTAGCTAACACTGTCTAAATGACATGTAGAATACTTAAGTGTCCTGTAAATGCACAGCGCTGATGATGCAGGCGGCTTTACCGAGGAGACATTGCCCAGCAGTCCCAGAATCAGCTCAGTTTGTGTGTAATGGCGCCCAAACGCTGACAGGGAGTGAGGAGAGAGATGCAGCTCCAGGGCAGGAACATTTGCAGTAAATGGCGCCTGGTGCTTGGGGAGGGGCTACAGGTCAGAGCCTTATCCCCTTGCTGGACTTCCCCACCGGGTACGCGGGGCCTATTTGAAACAGATTTTAATAAATCCGACCTGTGACCCTTGCCCTGGTGGTCTAGTGGGGTCCCTGTATGGCCACAGTGTCCACGCCAGCGCGTGGTCCGTCTCCTAGAGACCGCGCCGAATCGCGATTTCAGCGGGTTCCGTCTGGGCTGGGGGACCCTCTTACCTCCTCCCTGTAGATGCGGCCACGCGATCCAGGAGAGCAGCGGCGAGTGTGTGCCTGATGAGACCGGAGCCCTCAGCTGTAAGTACCCGGCAATCAGGGCGCGGGAGTATACAGCGCCGCTGGGGGAGGTGATGGAGCCACAGCACGATATGTCAGACTGACATATAGCACTTCTAAGTGCCTGTGCTGCGGCCCTTGAAGTCTTCTTTCTTCAAAAAGCTCTTTTCAGGGCTGCGCTAGCTGCCTGCACTGCAGGCAGCAACTTACAAACTGAGCTCCAGTGCCTGGAGGCGGGGATATAGAGCAGGCGTTCCCAAGTGTTTTCAGGGAGTGTGTCTGACGTCCGCTCTGGACCCCATCAGCCTGTTCTCATCACACTGTCGGAGTAAGTCCTGGGCTGCGCACAGACTGCATACAGTGGTAAAATCATTTGATGGTGAGTGAGGTGCGAACGGATTTGCAGCTGTCTGCTGAGGAACATTTGTAGCACGGCGTGCACATGCAATCACACACTTGCACAGGCGAATTTACACTCTCTTTGGGCGGTGATTATCTGAATACAGGACAGCAATATTAGCAGCTCAGTGCCTGAATCTGAGCAATTCTGAGCTGCACACTTGTCCATTTAGAAGTTCCAAGGTTATAAATTATTACTCGATAACATGCTGTGTGGATCCCAGCTAATATATTCATTCAGACGTCTGCATTATAAATTCCATCTACGCGTTGTGCTATCTCAGCCTGATAAAATCACGATGAGGCACTGCGGTAGAGGCATTACATAAATGCATAAACAAGTCTCACCTGGGTGTATTTGCTGAGCAGAGAGGCGCTTTTCATCCTTTGCATGAAAAAAATATCTCTCTACAATTCTCCCTTACTGCTGCTATCCCATACATCTCAAGTGCACTCAATTTTCTGCCTGGTTTAATATAGCAGAGAAATATGTGGTAAACTAATCCTTAAGGCTATAAGAATTCGTGGGCAATTTCCTCTCTGTGTATAATTCTCAACATCCATCTCCTAGATTCCCACTAATTTTATAATGTCATACTTCAAGGATTTCTCTCTCCATTGGGATACAGGGGGCTTTGATGACTCAGCAACACCATCCACAGATGGCTCCATGCACTGCAGTTCTGCTCCTAAACTCACTGTTTCCCAGTAATCCATCCAAGGAAGACCCCTGCGGATAGCACGCCTTTAATTGCTTCTGCGTGGGCTCCTGTAGTCTGATATCTATGCAGGCCTCGTGGCAAGCTTCCTGCTAATGAGCTTACATTTTCCCGACAAGAACCTGGCTGACGCTAATCCCAAATTGTCAGCTCTTAGCACAGATTCATTTCAGGCAGACTCTGATTCCGTGTTTTCTGCGTCTGGCTACACATTCCGATGTAAGAGTTTATGGAAGGGTTTTAAAACTTGCAAACACAGAAGAGCAAATACAGCATTTACTCGCAGAGCACAAACTGAGTATATGTATATACTATAGTCTCTGTAAGTCATTGTGTAATATGCATGCATTAAAAACATAATTGGGACGAGAGTATTATACTCCCATTATATAAATCACTAGTGAGGCCACATCTTGAATACTGTGTGCAATTTTGGGCACCATATTACAAAAAGGATATCCTGGAGCTAGTCAGAGGCGGGCGACCAAACTAATCAAGGGCATGGAGACGCTGGAATACGAGGAAAGGCTTGAAAGGCTAGTCATGTTTACATTGGAAAAGAGGAGACTAAGAGGGGACATGATCAACATCTATAAATACATAAGGGGTCAATACACAGAGCTTGGGAGGGACCTGTTTTCTATAAGATCAGCACAGAGGACACGTGGTCACTAGCTTAGGTTAGAGGAGTGGAGTTTCCGCACATTGAGGCGAAAAGGTTTTTTCACAGTAAGGACAATACATGTTTGGAATTCCCTGCCTGAGAGAGTAGTAACTGAGGACTCAGTCAACACCTTTAAGAATGGGATAGATAAATTCCTATTGGATAAAGATATTCAGGGTTATGGTGCGTAGGCACGCATAATAGTTAATTTAACTAGTCCTAACATAAAAATAACTAGTCCTATAATAAGACTGCATACCGTAGGAGACCACAAATAGGTTGAACTCGATGGACAATTGTCTTTTTTCAACCTTAGTTACTATGTTACTATGACAATAAATGAAATCCCATATGGTATATTATGTTACACAAGGACATTTAAAAAAAAAAATAGTGTACAAGATTAGCGGCGCCCCTCCAACAGCAGCAGGAACTAGAAGGGGTTATACTACATGAGGATTTGGACATGTCACTTTGGGATCCGGCCACGTCTCCCAAGCACATTCCCAGTGCTTCAGAAGAACTGGACCTCCCCTTTCCTCCCTAAAATATCCCTTCAATCATAAGCATGCAAGGGACGCGGTCAAGGATTTGCAATACCCCCAACCCAGGACATGGGCCAATGCTTCCTAGTCATCTTCTTTAACAGGCTGTGGATGAGCTGGATATTGCACATTGGCTCACAGTCACTGATGGCATCCGTTGTGGCTAGAGAAAGTCACCAGGGCAACAGTTAATGTGAATACAAATCACAAAGTTTGTTAAAGGTTCATATTATTTTTTTTTATTAAATAAAATAGCTTGTGTCTCGGCATGGAAAGGTAACAAGTGCAATTTCTATGTGTCTAACGTGTACCTGTTGTCTACTCACATGACAGCCATTTTGTGGGCTAAGCCAACGTAATAGATGGCTTGCTTTACCTGTCACATGGCATGTTCTGATGGGTCATTGCAAATGTTTTTAGTGAGCCTCAGTCCAGTGTTTCCAGGGATTACATAAATTGGAGCTACAGTCCCGTGCTAATTCATAGTGTTAAAACACAAAAATTGTCCACCACACGGGAGTGGGAGTACATGAGCCAATAGGAAGCTGCAATCTCTCTTCTTGCTGCTTCCATTAGTCTATACCAGGGATGGAGAACCTTCAGGCCTCCAGCTGTTGTTGGACTACACTTCGCAGCATGCCCTACAACAGTTTTAGCATGGCCAAATAGCAAAACTGCAGCAAGGCATGCTAGTATGTGTAGTTCAACAACAGCTGGAAGGCCAAAGGTTCCCCACCCCAGGTCTATACTAGTGATGAGCGGGTTCGGTTTCTCGGAAACCGAACCCCCCCGAACTTCACCCATTTTACACGGGTCCGAGGCAGGTTCGAACCTTCCCGCCTTGCTCGGCTAACCCGAGCGCGCCCGAACGTCATCATCCCGCTGTCGGATTCTCGCGAGATTCGGATTCTATATAAGCAGCCGCGCGTCGCCGCCATTTTCACTCGTGCATTGGAGATGATAGGGAGAGGACGTGGCTGGCGTCCTCTCCGTTTATTGTTGAACTTGATTGCTTTATTGCTTAATTGTGGGGAGGATTGGGGAGCAGCTGTTAGGAGGAGTACAGTGCAGAGTTTTGCTGATAAGTGACCACCAGTTTTATCCATTCTCTGCCTGAAAAAAACGCTCCATATCTGCTCAGTGTGCTGCACAATATATCTGTGCTCACACTGCTTAATTGTGGGGACTGGGGAGCAGCTGTATTATATAGCAGGAGTACAGTGCAGAGTTTTGCTGACAGTGACCACCAGTATACGTTGTCTGCCTGAAAAACACTCCATATCTGTGCTCAGTGTGCTGCTTTATTGTGGGGACTGGGGACCACCAGTATAATTAATATTATATAAGAGGAGTACAGTGCATAGTTTTGCTGACCAGTGACCACCAGTATACTATATATAGCAGTACGATACGGAAGGCCACTGCTGTGCCTACCTCTGTGTAGTCATTAAGTATACTATCCATCTACATTCTATACCTGTGGTGCATTTTAGTTTTGCAGTTTGCTGACACAGTGACCACCAGTATACTATATATAGCAGTACGATACGGAAGGCCACTGCTGTGCCTACCTCTGTGTCGTCATTAAGTATACTATCCATCTACATTCTATACCTGTGGTGCATTTTAGTTTTGCAGTTTGCTGACCAGTGACCCCCAGTATACTATATATAGCAGTACGATACGGAAGGCCACTGCTGTGCCTACCTCTGTGTCGTCATTAAGTATACTATCCATCTACATTCTATACCTGTGGTGCATTTTAGTTTTGCAGTTTGCTGACACAGTGACCACCAGTATACTATATATAGCAGTACGATACGGAAGGCCACTGCTGTGCCTACCTCTGTGTCGTCATTAAGTATACTATCCATCCACATTCTATACCTGTGGTGCATTTTAGTTTTGCAGTTTGCTGACACAGTGACCACCAGTATACTATATATAGCAGTACGATACGGAAGGCCACTACTGTACCTACCTCTGTGTCGTTATTAAGTATACTATCCATCTACATTCTATACCTGTGGTGCATTTTAGTTTTGCAGTTTGCTGACACAGTGACCACCAGTATACTATATATAGCAGTACGGTACAGTAGGCCACTGCTGTGCCTACCTCTGTGTCGTTATTAAGTATACTATCCATCTACATTCTATACCTGTGGTGCATTTTAGTTTTGCAGTTTGCTGACACAGTGACCACCAGTATACTATATATAGCAGTACGATACGGAAGGCCACTGCTGTGCCTACCTCTGTGTCGTCATTAAGTATACTATCCATCTACATTCTATACCTGTGGTGCATTTTAGTTTTGCAGTTTGCTGACACAGTGACCACCAGTATACTATATATAGCAGTACGATACGGAAGGCCACTGCTGTGCCTACCTCTGTGTCGTCATTAAGTATACTATCCATCTACATTCTATACCTGTTGTGCATTTTAGTTGTGCGCAGTATATATAGTAGTAGGCCATTGCTATTGATACTGGCATATAATTCCACACATTAAAAAATGGAGAACAAAAATGTGGAGGGTAAAATAGGGAAAGATCAAGATCCACTTCCACCTCGTGCTGAAGCTGCTGCCACTAGTCATGGCCGAGACGATGAAATGCCATCAAGGTCGTCTGCCAAGGCCGATGCCCAATGTCATAGTAGAGAGCATGTAAAATCCAAAAAACAAAAGTTCAGTAAGATGACCCAAAAATCTAAATTGAAAGCGTCTGAGGAGAAGCGTAAACTTGCCAATATGCCATTTACGACACGGAGTGGCAAGGAACGGCTGAGGCCCTGGCCTATGTTCATGGCTAGTGGTTCAGCTTCACATGAGGATGGAAGCACTCATCCTCTCGCTAGAAAAATGAAAAGACTTAAGCTGGCAAAAGCACAGCAAAGAACTGTGCGTTCTTCTAAATCACAAATCCCCAAGGAGAATCCAATTGTGTCGGTTGCGATACCTGACCTTCCCAACACTGGACGGGAAGAGCTTGCGCCTTCCACCATTTGCACGCCCCCTGCAAGTGCTGGAAGGAGCACCCGCAGTCCAGTTCCTGATAGTCAAATTGAAGATGTCAGTGTTGAAGTACACCAGGATGAGGATATGGGTGTTGCTGGCGCTGGGGAGGAAATTGACAAGGAGGATTCTGATGGTGAGGTGGTTTGTTTAAGTCAAGCACCCGGGGAGACACCTGTTGTCCGTGGGACGAATATGGCCATTGACATGTCTGGTCAAAATACAAAAAAAATCACCTCTTCGGTGTGGAATTATTTCAACACAAATGCGGACAACAGGTGTCAAGCCGTGTGTTGCCTTTGTCAAGCTGTAATAAGTAGGGGTAAGGACGTTAACCACATCGGAACATCCTCCCTTATACGTCACCTGAAGCGCATTCATCATAAGTCAGTGACAAGTTCAAAAACTTTGGATGACAGCGGAAGCAGTCCACTGACCACTAAATCCCTTCCTCTTGTAACCAAGCTCCTGCAAACCACATCACCAACTCCCTCAGTGTCAATTTCCTCCTTACCCAGGAAAGCCAATAGTCCTGCAGGCCATGTCACTGTCAAGTCTGACGAGTCTTCTCCTGCCTGGGATTCCTCCGATGCATCGTTGAGTGTAACGCCTACTGCTGCTGGCGCTGCTGTTGTTGGTGCTGGGAGTCGATCGTCATCCCAGAGGGGAAGTCGGAAGACCACTTGTACTACTTCCAGTAAGCAATTGACTGTCCAACAGTCCTTTGCGAGGAAGATGAAATATCACAGCAGTCATCCTGCTGCAAAGCAGATAACTCAGGCCTTGGCAGCCTGGGCGGTGAGAAACGTGGTTCCGGTATCCATCGTTAATTCAGAGGCAACTATAGACTTGATTGAGGTACTGTGTCCCCGGTACCAAATACCATCTAGGTTCCATTTCTCTAGGCAGGCGATACCGAAAATGTACACAGACCTCAGAAAAAGACTCACCAGTGTCCTAAAAAATGCAGTTGTACCCAATGTCCACTTAACCACGGACATGTGGACAAGTGGAGCAGGGCAGACTCAGGACTATATGACTGTGACAGCCCACTGGGTAGATGTATTGCCTCCCGCAGCAAGAACAGCAGCGGCGGCACCAGTAGCAGCATCTCGCAAACGCCAACTCGTTCCTAGGCAGGCTACGCTTTGTATCACCGCTTTCCATAAGAGGCACACAGCTGACAACCTCTTACGGGAACTGAGGAAGATCATCGCAGAATGGCTTACCCCAATTGGACTCTCCTGGGGATTTGTGACATCGGACAACGCCAGCAATATTGTGCGTGCATTACATCTGGGCAAATTCCAGCACGTCCCATGTTTTGCACATACATTGAATTTGGTGGTGCAGAATTATTTAAAAAACGACAGGGGCGTGCAAGAGATGCTGTCGGTGGCCCGAAGAATTGCGGGCCACTTTCGGCATTCAGGCACCGCGTACAGAAGACTGGAGCACCACCAAACATTCCTGAACCTGCCCTGCCATCATCTGAAGCAAGAGGTGGTAACGAGGTGGAATTCAACCCTCTATATGCTTCAGAGGATGGAGGAGCAGCAAAAGGCCATTCAAGCCTATACATCTGCCCACGATATAGGCAAAGGAGGGGGAATGCACCTGACTCAAGTGCAGTGGAGAATGATTTCAACGTTGTGCAAGGTTCTGCAACCCTTTGAACTTGCCACATGTGAAGTCAGTTCAGACACTGCCAGCCTGAGTCAGGTCATTCCCCTCATCAGGCTTTTGCAGAAGAAGCTGGAGACATTGAAGGAGGAGCTAAAACAGAGCGATTCCGCTAGGCATGTGGGACTTGTGAATGGAGCCCTTAATTCGCTTAACCAGGATTCACGGGTGGTCAATCTGTTGAAATCAGAGCACTACATTTTGGCCACCGTGCTCGATCCTAGATTTAAAACCTACGTTGTATCTCTCTTTCCGGCAGACACAAGTCTGCAGAGGTACAAAGACCTGCTGGTGAGAAAATTGTCAAGTCAAGCGGAACGTGACCCGTCAACATCTACTCCTTCACATTCTCCCGCAACTGGGGATGCGAGGAAAAGGCTAAGAATTCCGAGCCCACCCGCTGGCGGTGATGCAGGGCAGTCTGGAGCGAGTGCTGACATCTGGTCCGGACTGAAGGACCTGCCAACGATTACTGACATGTCGTCTACTGTCACTGCATATGATTCTGTCACCATTGAAAGAATGGTGGAGGATTATATGAGTGACCGCATCCAAGTAGGCACGTCAGACAGTCCGTACGTATACTGGCAGGAAAAAGAGGCAATTTGGAGGCCCTTGTACAAACTGGCTTTATTCTACCTAAGTTGCCCTCCCTCCAGTGTGTACTCCGAAAGAGTGTTTAGTGCAGCCGCTCACCTTGTCAGCAATCGGCGTACGAGGTTACTTCCAGAAAATGTGGAGAAGATGATGTTCATCAAAATGAATTATAATCAATTCCTCCGTGGAGACATTCACCAGCAGCAATTGCCTCCAGAAAGTACACGGGGACCTGAGATGGTGGATTCCAGTGGGGACGAATTGATAATCTGTGAGGAGGGGGATGTACACAGTGAAAGGGGTGAGGAATCAGAGGATGATGATGAGGTGGACATCTTGCCTCTGTAGAGCCAGTTTGTGCAAGGAGAGATTGATTGCTTCTTTTTTGGTGGGGGCCCAAACCAACCAGTCATTTCAGTCACAGTCGTGTGGCAGACCCTGTCACTGAAATGATGGGTTCGTTAAAGTGTGCATGTCCTGTTTATACAACATAAGGGTGGGTGGGAGGGCCCAAGGACAATTCCATCTTGCACCTCTTTTTTCTTTCATTTTTCTTTGCATCATGTGCTGTTTGGGGACAATTTTTTTGAAGTGCCATCCTGCCTGACACTGCAGTGCCACTCCTAGATGGGCCAGGTGTTTGTGTCGGCCAATTGTGTCGCTTAGCTTAGTCACACAGCGACCTTGGTGCGCCTCTTTTTTTCTTTGCATCATGTGCTGTTTGGGGACAATTTTTTTGAAGTGCCATCCTGCCTGACACTGCAGTGCCACTCCTAGATGGGCCAGGTGTTTGTGTCGGCCACTTGTGTCGCTTAGCTTAGCCATCCAGCGACCTCGGTGCAAATTGTAGGACTAAAAATAATATTGTGAGGTGTTCAGAATAGACTGGAAATGAGTGGAAATTATGGTAATTGAGGTTAATAATACTATGGGATCAAAATGACCCCCAAATTCTATGATTTAAGCTGTTTTTTAGGTTTTTTTGAAAAAAACACCCGAATCCAAAACACACCCGAATCCGACAAAAAAATTTCGGTGAGGTTTTGCCAAAACGCGTCCGAATCCAAAACACGGCCGCGGAACCGAATCCAAAACCAAAACACAAAACCCGAAAAATGTCCGGTGCACATCACTAGTCTATACCAAACTTCGCCCGAGATGAGCACAGAAGGGAGCATGCCAAATAACATGAATGTGCCTTTGAATGGCTGCATTCAAATTCCATGGGCCAGTCTGATAGTAATCCCTCAGGCTGTTGCTCCTGGCCAATAGTCAACCTAGTGATGTCACTGAAACATTAGTCATAAACTAAATTATCACTGTGCCTATACTGAATTTCTCATGAAGCTATCTTGGATAACAGAATAGCATAAAGGACTCTATTTACTAAGCCTTGGAGAGTGATAACGGGGAGAGAGATAAAGTACCAGCCAATCAGCTCCTAGCTGCCATGTTCCTTACAGGCTGTGATTGGAAAATGACAAGAGCTGCTTGGTTGGTACTTTATCTCTCTCCAAGATTTGCTAAATCTGCCCTACAGTAAGAATGCTGCTAATTTATAGCTAAACAGATTTCGTAGTATTATTTACAGTTTCCCAATGAGTTATGTGCATAAATAGATCTAAATAAATAAAGGCATACGCTACATACATTGTTTTAAAAATAACCAGAGCAAACGTATAAGTGGCATCAAAAAAAAAAGTTTCATCATCATTGGTAGTAACTAAAATGGCAATATAAAACATTCTGGATCAGAGAACATTCTGGAACAGAGAAGTGGCAAGCTTCAACGTAAGAGAGATACAAGACTGTTTCATGCCAGACCACACAGGGATGGGAAAATGTATAAATGTCTGCATGCAATTCTCTGTTCCCAGTATAGCATATTATATTGCTATGAAGAATGACATTCAAAACATCATTAATAAAGAACAATTCTTAGTAATGCTTATTGATTTTGCGTAAATGATGCTTCATGCTGCTGAATGAGTTACATTATGTGTAAATTATCAGAAGACAAATGTATAATTTAAAATTACCTTCACATAACTTAATGACAGCCAAATGAATTTATTTCTCAGGGCATTTGTTTAACGAAGGTCTGAACATGAAAGAAGCCTGACATCTAGTGTCTGATAACCATTACTGCAACCCATTCATTTCATACGCCATGGGGTATATTTACTAAGCTCCCGATTTTGACCGATTTGGTGTTTTTTCTTCAAAGTGTCATCTCGGGAATTTACTAAGCACAAATCTCGGCAGTGATGAGGGCATTCGTATTTTTTTTGTAGTCCAAGAAAAAAAATACGAATGAATACACCATCGGTCAAATACGCCTGTTATTTGATAGAACTCGGTAATTTACTAAAATTTGTATTTCACAAAAACTGCAGGCAATAGCCAACACTGCCATGAATAAATACAAATTGTAAAAAAAAAGCAGTTTTAAAATAGACCTGCTTTTTTTTACAGTGTTCTGATAGGGCATGCACGGATCCGTGAGATCCGTGCATGTTTATCAGTGGGAAGGGGATGGGAAAGTGTTAATTTTTTTGATAAAAAAATGCGTGGGGTCCCCCCTCCTAAGCAAAACCAGCCTCGGGCTCTTTGAGCCGGTCCTGGTTGACAAAATATGGAGAAAAAAATGACAGGGGTTCCCCCATATTTCATAAACCAGCACCGGGTTCTGCGCCTGGTCCTGGTTCCAAAAATGCGGGGGACAAAAAGCGTAGGGGTCCCCGTATTTTTTAAACCAGCACCGGGCTCCACTAGCCAGGTACATAATGCCACAGCTGGGGGACACTTTTATACTGGTCCCGGCGGCCCTGGCATTACATACCCAACTAGTCACCCCTGGCCGGGGTACCCTGGAGGAGTGGGAACCCCTTAAATCAAGGGTTCCCCCTCCTTCAGCCACCCAAGGGCCAGGGGTGAAGCCCGAGGCTGTCCCCCCCATCCAAGGGCGGCGGATGGGGGTCTGATAGCCTTTTGAAAAAAATGTGAATATTGTTTTTAGTAGCAGTACTACAAGTCCCAGCAAGCCTCCCCCGCAAGCTGGTACTTGGAGAACCACAAGTACCAGCATGCGGTGGAAAAACGGGCCCGCTGGTACCTGTAGTACTACTACTAAAAAAATACCCCCCAAAAAACAGGACACACACACCGTGACAGTATAAGTTTATTACATACATGCACACCTCCAAACATACATACTTACCTATGTACACACGAGGCTCGGTCCTCTTCTCCATGTAGAATCCTAGGGGTACCTGTTGAAAAAATTATACTCACATAATCCAGGGAATCTTGTATTCTTTGTATAATCCACGTACTTGGCAAAACAAAAAAATGGAAACCCGACCACGCACTGAAAGGGGCCCCATGTTTACACATGGGACCCCTTTCCCCGACTGCCAGGACCCCCCCTGACTCCTGTCAAAGAGGGTCCCTTCTGCCAATCAGGGAGCGCCACGTCGTGGCACCCTCCTGATTGGCTGTGTGCTCCTGTAGTGTCTGTCAGGCAGCACACGGCAGTGATACAATGTAGCGCCTCTGCGCTCCATTGTATCCAATGGTGGGAACTTTGCGGTCAGCGGTTGACCGAAAGTAACCTCACCTACCCCCTGGTCACCTCTCAGCACACTATCACCTACCCCTTGTGTCATCTCTCAGCACGCCTTCATTCAATTTTTGCACATTACGGCAGTAGAGTTTACACAGTACACAGGTAGAGTCCTCTTTTTACACAGTACGCAGAGAGTCGCCTTTTTACACAGTACACACAGTCCCAGATACACATTGCCCCACAGTGCCATATACTCATTACCTCACAGTGCCAGATACACATTACCCCACAGAGCCAGATACATATTACCCCACAGTGCCAGATACACATTGCCCCACAGAGATACACATTGTCCCACAGTGCCATATACACATTGCCTCTAAGTGCCAGATACACATTGCCCCACAGTGCCAATACACATTACCCCACAGTGCCAATACACATTACCCCACAGTGCCAGATACACATTACCCCACAGTGCCAAATACATATTACCCCACAGTGCCAGATACACATTGCCCCTCAGTGCCAGATACACATTGCCCCCACTGTACCAGATACACATTGCCTCCACAGTGCCAGATACACATTGCCCCCACAGTGCCAGATACATATTACCTCACAGTGCCAGATACATATTGCCCCACAGAGATACACATTGCCCCACAGTACCAGATATACATTGCCCCACTGAGATACACATTGTCCTCCCCCACTTCCCCCCCCCCCCGCTCACCGCTGCCTGCTGCTATCTGCTATGTGAGGGGAGGAGAGCGCAGTGCCTCTCCTGCCCCTCAATGCACCATGAAGTCCAGTCTCCGGCAGCTGGCCGCGGGTATCTTGGCACCGGTTTATTAGCCAATCAGAGCTCGTGGGCCGGCAGGCAGTCAGAAGCCGGTCCGCGAGCTCTGATTGGCTAACAAACCAAACCAATTAGACTCGCCCAGCTGCCACAGCTGACACTGAGCACATTGAGGGGCAGAAGAGGTGCTGTGCTTTCCTCCCCTTACATAGCAGCGGGATGGGGGGACGGCCCGGGGGCAGAACAGTAGCGGAGGCGAGTGGGCATGATGCCCTGGCCACCGCCGACACCCCCCTTTGCTGGGCCTGCCAAGGCGCCCAGGGCACGTGACCTGCTTGACCCCCCCTTAGTTACGCCTCTGCTTGTCACTTCTCTGTTCCAAAATGTTTTATATTGCCATTTTAGTTACTACCAATGATGGTGAAACCTTTTTTCTGATGCCACTATTCATGTTTGCTCTGTTTATTTATTTTTAAAACTATGTATCTATTTATGTACATAACTCATTGGAACACTGTAAATGAAACCAAATAATTTGTAAAGCTACAAATTAGCAGCGTTCTCACTGAAGGGGAGATTTATCAAAGCTGTGCTACACAGAATGCAATGTGATCTCTTAATTTACAGTCTCCTTGGTAAGTACTAATTGCACTTCTACACCTCTTTTCTACTAGGGAATTGTTATGTTCCTTACAAGCTCTCCCAATTACCACTATTACCACTTAGCAGTAATAATAATAATAATAATAATGTTATTTATATCGTATTTCCTTCGCAATGGGACTCAAAGTGTTTTATATTTATGTTTACACAGTACTATACAAATAAGCTTGACAAGGGTAACAAGAGACATTAGTGAAATGAGTGAGTGGCATTTTGGATTGCCACTGCAGCAATTGCCACCTTTTATTTAGTTCAAAGTCCAGGTCATCTGAATCTTTCCTGGTAATGTAAGGGTCAAGGGTTGCTGTATAATGTTAGAGACAGGGGGTCCGATTTAGAGGTGTAAGTAGATCATGCGCGGCTCCAATTTCTCACGTATTTTCAAGTGCAAAAATAGGCAAATGCCATTTTAAGCATTCCCGTTGTGCACTACCATTTGACAGACTTTGCATGCCATGCAACACCCAGTTTGCATAGATGAGCAAAGCTTGAGTGTGCTGATGGAACCGATCTCTCCCCAGCCTGGCACAGGGTCTCCCTTGTAACTGTGGCTGCAATAGAGATGGCAGCTTTATGCCAAAACACATCCATGACACTCCCATAACACGCCCATGACACCTTATCTTTTTGCAAAGACTTTAGGTCACCTCCCAGCCTCCACCCTGAACTGCCCACTGATCGCAGAAGCCGTCTCAAGTAATAGCGATGTCGTATGTAAATGCACACATCATCGCACACCTTGGTGTTTGCATGCGCAGTAATGGTGCCCACACACGGTGCGATACTTGCAAGCTATGTGATCTTTTTAGTTCAAATAGCATCGCGTCTAGTTCAAATCGCACCATGGGGGTCATTCCGAGTTGATGGCTAGTTGCTGTTGTTTGCAGTGCAGCGATCAGGCTAAAAATGAGCATTTCTGTGCATGCGTATGGGCCGCAATGCGCACGCGCGTCATACGGGTACATAACCCGTTGTGGTTGTGCACAGGTTGTAGTGAAGTTTTCAGTCGCACTGACGGCCACAAGAAGATTGACAGGAAGAGGGCGTTTCTGGGTGTCAACTGACCGATTTCAGGGAGGGTTTGCAAAAACGCAGGCGTGTCTGAAAAAACACAGGTGTGGCTGGGAGTTCGCTGGGTGGGGGTATGACGTCAAATCCGGACACGAATAGGCTGAAGTGATCGCAAGCGCTGAGTAGGTTCAGAGCTACTCGGAAACTGCACAAACTCTTTTTGCAGAGCTCGGCTGCACATCCGTTCGCAATTCTGCTAAGCTAAAATACACTCCCCAGTGGGCGGCGGCATAGCGTTTGCACGGCTGCTAAAAACTAGCCAGCGAGCGATCAACTCGGAATGACCCCCCACATGTATTGTCCCCTGCGATGCGATGCGTGCTCCTAGCTAGTCAATATCGCAAGGCAGGTATTCAGTGCCGTCTTAGCAGCAGTGTGGGCCCCTGGGCACAACAATACACTGGGGCCCCTACCCATCCTCCATGGGTGGGGGTGCTATTAGCGGCAGTTTTGATGTCCCATGGGTGGTAGGGGTGTACTATCTTCTGCTCAGCATGTAGGACCTGGAGCAGTAATTTCTGCTAATTACTCCTTTACTGCACAGATGGGGCGGGAGGGAGATCACTAATCTGTAGAAGGGGGCATTGGGCTGAATGAAGGGGCCCCGATACATGACTTCCAGGGTGCTATGGGGTGTTTAATACATAAGGGAGGGGTTAATAGTGGAGTGGGCTTAATTTTCATCATTTTCTGGTGGGGGGCAGCTTGCTTGACTGCAGATATCTCAAGTTCCTGGAAAAAGATTTCTTAGCTTTGAATGGGATAAAAATTAGAGTGTCCCACCTATTAGGAGGTACTGGGGACACCTGTCAGGAGGTACTGGGGACACCGATCAGGAGGTACTGGGAACACCGATCAGGAGGTACTGGGGACACCTGTCAGGAGGAACTGGGGACTTGGATATTAGAGTTCAGGAGCCAGGGCAATCCACCAACAAATATATAAAACTGCATATTAGGCGTATGGAGCTTGAGCAGGGACCAGCTGCTTGAAGGCTGATATCTCTGGTTCTGGGCATAGTAGAGACAAGCTGCCAGTGTCCACCGAAAGTGGAGAGCCCCAGCTTTTGAAATGTACCCTCAGAAAAACTCAAAGTTATACAGAGCCCGAGATATCTGGCTGGGAAGAGCAATTAACAGGCTTGGATGGGGACCACTGCTTTGAAGTCGGATATCTCTGGTTCCCTAGGGCCCATTTTTAAAAAATCTGGTACCCCTGGAAAGAGGGGACCCTCAGCTATCAGAATAGGGCCCTTATACTCCTGGGGCCCTTGGGCAAGAGCCCATTGAGCCCATACGAAAAGACGGCCCTGCAGGTATTTCTGAACTACATTGCAAACGTTACATATTGTAGTGTAGTCAAATTGGGTGGTCTTCAGTATGCCGAATGTCGGGATCCCGGCGCACAGTATACCGGCGCCGGAATCTCGACACCCGGCATACCGACATATGTTCTCCCTCGTGGGGGTCCACGCCCCCCCTGGAGGGAGAATAAAATAGCGTGGCGCGTCAAATTCGGGTGTAGTTCAAATCACATAGCACACAAAGGGGGATATTCAATTTGGTCCGAAGAGATGTTTCTTCGGGTGCTGCGGTCGGGCTATTTAATTTGCTCGGCCGGTAACAAGTCCTCTTACACCCGAAAACACACATGTTTAGTGAAACCTGTGTGTTTTCGGGTGAAACAGCCCCGTTTTTGGTTGAAAACGGGGCTGTTATCGGGCATTTTGCTTCGCCTGCCGGAGTGTGCTGTCTGGAATAAAGCTGAGCCTATAAATGCTCCAATCCTACTGAGGGAGCCCGCCCCGCATGTCAGGCCCGGCCCCGTAGCACAAGTACAAAAGCATCATACAGTGGCGATGCTTTTGTACTTCTGGAGTCGCTCCCAGCCAGCGCAGCTCCTGCGCACTGGCAGGGAGCTACTCGTCGCTGCCCAGGTCGCAGCGGCTGGTGTGACATCACGCAGCCACTGCGGCCCGCCCCCCTTACGGTCCAGGCACGCCTGCCGACACGGTGCCTTCCCCCCCCCCCCTCCTGCCCAGTGATCGCCTCTGCCTGTCAATCAGTGGCGACGGCACATGCGCACTTCAGACCCGATCGCTGCTGTGGATCTGCATCTGTGAGATAGGAGGCTGACGCGCTGTGAAGACGGAGGACGGTTGACGAGCTGCTGGGAGCAGAGCCGGCCCTAAACAATATGATGCCCTAGACAATATTTTGGCTGGTGCCCCCTTGCACAGACGCTAGTTCCACCTCTGACCCTGTACCCCTTTCCCAACACCATCACCCCTCACCCATAGCAGTCCTCATTTTGGTGCTCCTACCCCCTATATTTTAAATAGGAACAGTGGCCCTCATTCCGAGTTGTTCGCTCTGTAAATTTCATCGCATCGCAGCGATTTTCCGCTTAGTGCGCATGCGCAATGTCCGCACTGCGACTGCGCCAAGTAAATTTGCTATGAAGTTAGGATTTTTACTCACGGCTTTTTCTTCGCTCAGGCGATCGTAGTGTGATTGACAGGAAATGGGTGTTTCTGGGCGGAAACAGGCCGTTTTATGGGCGTGTGGGAAAAAACGCTACCGTTTCTGGAAAAAACGCAGGAGTGGCCGGAGAAACGGAGGAGTGTCTGGGCTAACGCTGGGAGTGTTTGTGACGTCAAACCAGGAACGACAAGCACTGAACTGATCGCAGATGTCGAGTAAGTCTGAAGCTACTCAGAAACTGCTACGAGGTGTGTAATCGCAATATTGTGAATACATCGTTCGCAATTTTAAGATGCTAAGATTCACTCCCAGTAGGCGGCGGCTTAGCGTGAGCAACTCTGCTAAAATCGCCTTGCGAGCGAACAACTCGGAATGACCTCCAGTGTGCACTTTCGGTGCGCAGCCCAAAATGGGGCGTGTTCTTGCTGGGATGGGGCATGGTCACACAATATCAACCCCAGTTGAAATTACGCGACACAGTACTGCAACTTTAGTCACATTGGGGGTCATTCCGAGTTGTTCGCTCGCAAGCTGCCTTTAGCAGCTTTGCACACGCTAAGCCGCCTACTGGGAGTGAATCTTAGCTTATCAAAATTGCGAACGAAAGATTAGCAGAATTGCAAATAGACACTTCTTAGCAGTTTCTGAGTAGCTCCAGACTTACTCGGCATCTGCGATCAGTTCAGTCAGTTTCGTTCCTGGTTTGACGTCACAAACACACCCAGCGTTCGCCCAGACACTCCTCCGTTTCTCCAGCCACTCCCGCGTTTTTCCCAGAAACGGTAGCGTTTTTTCGCACACACCCATAAAACGGCCAGTTTCCGCCCAGAAACACCCACTTCCTGTCAATCACATTACGATCACCAGAACGAAGAAAAAAACTCGTAATGCCGTGAGTAAAATACCTAACTGCATAGCAAATTTACTTGGCGCAGTCGCACTGCAGACATTGCGCATGCGCATTAGCAACTAATCGCTCCATTGCGAGAAAAAAATAACGAGCGAACAACTCGGAATGACCCCCATTATATTATGCAATAGTGTCCCTTATTCACGTTACATCACACAGTAGTACCATGGGGGTAATTCAGAGTTGATTGCAGAAGGAAATTTGTTAGCAGTTGGGCAAAACCATGGCCCTCATTCCGAGTTGATCGGTCGCAAGGCGAATTTAGCAGAGTTACACACGCTAAGCCGCCGCCTACTGGGAGTGAATCTTAGCTTCTTAAAATTGCGACCGATGTATTCGCAATATTGCGATTACTAACTACTTAGCAGTTTCAGAGTAGCTCCAGACTTACTCTGCCTGTGCGATCAGTTCAGTGCTTGTCGTTCCTGGTTGACGTCACAAACACACCCAGCGTTCGCCCAGGCACTCCCACCGTTTCCCCGGCCACTCCTGCGTTTTTTCCGGAAACGGTAGCGTTTTCAGCCACACGCCCCTGAAACGCCGTGTTTCCGCCCAGTAACACCCATTTCCTGTCAATCACATTACGATCGCCGGAGCGAAGAAAAAGCCGTGAGTAAAAATACTTTCTTCATAGTAAAGTTACTTGGCGCAGTCGCAGTGCGAACATTGCGCATGCGTACTAAGCGGATTTTCACTGCGATGCGATGAAAAATACCGAGCGAACAACTCGGAATGAGGGCCCATGTAAATACTGGCTGCTTTATTTTTACACTGCAATTTAGATTTCAGTTTGAACACATACCACCCAAATCTAACTCTCTCTGCACATGTTATATCTGCCCCCTCTGCAGTGCACATGGGGGGGTCATTCCTAGTTTTATCGCATGATCAACTTTATCAACTTTTTGCTGCTTGTGCGATAAACCTGACGCCGCCTATGGGGGAGTGTATTTTAGCATAGCAGGGCTGCGAACGCTTGTGCAACTCCGTTATGCTAAAAAAGTTTCACTTAAAACAAGACCAGCCCTGCACCTACTTACCATTTGCGACGGATCCAGCGATGCAGGTACCGGATTTGATGTCAGACATCCGCCCTCAAAACGCCTGGACACGCCTGCGTTCGCTGGACCACTCCCGGAAAACGGTCAATTGACGCCCCAACATGCCTTCTTCCTGTCAATCTTCTTGTGGTCGCCGCTGCGACCACTTTCCTCGTTCCTGGCGTAGTTGCCCGGCGACAGCTGTTGCCGGGCAATGACGCAAATGCGCAGTTCCGACCTGATAGCACCGCTGCAAAGAAGTGCAGCATGCGATCGGGTCAGAATGACTCCCATGGTTTTGGCCAACTGCTAACAAATTTGCTGCTGCGATCAACTCTGAATTAGGCCCCATGTTACTCCTCACAGTAGTGTCCCTTATTCACATTACACCATATTGCTCTTTATTTACATTAGACCACACAGTAGTGCCCTTTCTATACAGCACGTTACGCCACAAAGTACTGTAGTACACCTTATACACATAATGCTGCACACACATTAGTAATGCATTTCGTATGCAGATAGAGCCGCAGTCACAGACAGAATATAGGCCTGCTGCATATCATTTTAATCAGCAGAAGCTGCTTGTGCCCCTAAGCATTTCAAATGCGCTATTTGCCTATGCCTAGAGCCGGCTCTGGCTGGGAGGAGACGCTCTGTGATGACCTGGAACCGGAAGTGACGGGTGCTGGGAAGCGGGGAGCTACTGTGTGTGAGTGAGCCGGAGCAGGCAGCAGGAGAGAGAGTGCTGCTGCTCCAGGTGTCAGTGTGTGTGAGTGAGTGAGCTGGGACCGAACCGACCAGGCAGCAGGAGAGAGAGTGCTGCTGCCCCATGTGTGTGTGTGACCTACAGGCAGCAGGAGAGAGAGTGATGCTGCCCCATGTGTGTGACCCACAGGCAGCAGGAGAGAGAGTGCTGCTGCCCCGTGTGTGACCCACAGGCTGCAGGAGAGAGAATGCTGCTGCCTGTTTGTGTGACCAACAGGCAGCAGGCGAGAGAGTGTTGCTGCCCGTGTGTGTGAGACAAACAAGCAGAAGGAGAGAGTGCTGCTGCCCCGTTTGTGTGTGTGTGTGACCCACAGGCAGCAGGAGAGAGAATGCTGCTGCCCCTGTGGGTGTGACCCACAGGTGAAAAGAGACGAGTGAGGGAGAAGCGGTACCGCAGGAGAGTGCTGTAAGGTCAGAGCAACTGGAAGACCAGCACTGAGGGAGTTAAGAAGCTGCCCGGACACGCACGTATCAGTACTACTGTGCACTGATATATACACTGTTTTTTATTTTATACACTGCTTCTGATTGTACACTTTTTCTGTCTCTGATTATACACTGTTTTTGACTGCATTAATATAGGGGAATTGAGAACTACAAGAGTATTGTAGTTGTGTGTAGTAAAAACTTGTGGTAGTGTTTAGTGAGTATCGCATACCTCCCAACATGACCCTCTCCAGGAGGGACAGAATACTCTGTTCCAGGACTTCCCTCTTAAGTTATGATTGCCATCACCTGTGCTGAAACACCTTTCTTATCCATTAACCTGTTCAAAACAGGTACTGGCAATCATAAATTAAGAGGAAAGTCCAGGAGCAAAGCATTGTGTCCCTCCTGGAATGGGTCATGTTGGGAGGTATGGTATCGGGTAGGTCTCTGTATTTAAAAGGGACATACACAAAAAAATTTTTTAACTTCAGTCCAGAGGGAGTTAGATAACAGAATCAGTATGAATGATAATCTCACCCAGTGCATATCTTGTCAGATGTATGCATACCTGGGACAAGAGTTCTGGGGTGAATACCTCTGCACAAGATGTGGGCAAATGGTCTCTATGGAAGCACAGGTAACTGATCTAAAGCAGACCATTGCAACATTGAGGGAGATTGCCATTCTTGAGCAGAGTCTGCACCTCACTGTAGACGCTATGGGGGGCTTGGAAAGGGAGGACAAAGAGGAGGAAGAACAGGTAGGTAGCTGGGTTACAGCTGGAAGAGGTAGAAGAAGCAGAAAGAGGTAGGCCAGCTCTGAGCTGAGCAATTCAAGTAGATTCGCCCGACTACATAAAGACGCTGTGAATGCAAGCACAGACTTGGTGGAGCTGGCTGAGACGGTTTCCTCTAGCAACCAGAGGAACGGTCACTCCAGCACAGAGGGGGAAAGAAGTTAGCAAGGTAACTAGTCAGATTGTGGTGGTAGGGGACTCAATCATTAGGAAGGCAGATGGGGCAATCTGCTACCGTGACCGCAATCGTCGTACAGTATGTTGTCTTCCGGGTATTGGGAGGGGCTGGGAAAACCCGGCGGTCTTGGTGCACATTGGGACCAACGACAAAGTTAGTGGTAGATGAGATGTCCTTAAAAAAGATTACACGGATCTAGGTCGCAAACTCAAGGCAAGGACATCTGAGGTAATATTCTCAGAAATATTACCAGTACCACGCGCTAGCCCAGGAAGGCAGAAGGAGATTAGGGAGATAAATGTGTGGCTTAGAGATTGGTGTAGGAGGGATTTGTGTTCCTGGAATACTGGGCAGACTTCTCGGTCAGGCGCCATCTCTTTTGTCACGATGGATTGCACCTGAACGAGGAGGGGGCAACAGTGCTGGGGGAAAGGATGGTTAGAGGGTTGGAGGAGATTTTAAACTAGGTGTCTGGGGGGAGGAAAAGCAAGATTTAACGGGACGATCAGCGAGAGCAGTAATGAGGGATGTATTAAGTATAATGGGGGTGGAGATGGGGAAAGAGAAAATCAGGCAACAAGGGTAAAACAAGAGATAATCATATAAACAAGAATATGATTTCTGAAAAAAAGCATAAAGAAAAGGGAACAACTAAACTAAAGTGTATGCTAACAAATGCAAGACGTCTATCAGGTAAAATGGGGGAACAGGGCCGGTTCAAGGGCGCTCTGCGCCCCGGGCAGGAAATGGGGCGTGGCCTAATACAGGGGGCGTGGTCAATTACGCCCCCTGTACATTAAAAGCGCCGCTTGAATGCTGAGCGGTGCGCGATGACGTCATCGCGCACCGCACAGCAAAAGGTCCTCTCCACGAAGGGAAACTAGACGCTATGAGTCTAGTTCCCTTCGTAGAGAGGACCTTTGCTGTGCGGTGCGCGATGACGTCATCGCGCACCGCTCAGCAAAGTTACTCTCCAGGAAGGGAAACTAGACGCATAGCGTCTAGTTCCCTTCAGGAGGCGGACGGGGACGGGGATGGGGACGGGGGACGGCAGCGGAGGCGGACAGGGACACAGCGGGCAGCAGTGGCGGATCTTGCCACGGTGCGGCGCCCTCCGGATGGCGCCAGCGCCCTCCGGAAGGCGGCGCCCCGGGCAAAAGTCCTGCTTGCCCGTGGCAAGATCCGCCACTGTGGGGGAATTAGAAATTATTGCATTAAAAGACCAATATGATATTATAGGTATTAGGGAAACATGATGGCATGACTGGGCAGCAAGTTTGGAGGGATATACTCTGTTCAGGAAAGACAGGGCTAATAAAAGAAGAGGAGGCGTATGTCTTTATATTAAACCATTCTTAAAACCATACCTAAAGGAGGTGATTTATGAGGGAACAGAAGATAACGTGGAGGCACTGTGGGATGAAATATCATGCGAGAGATCAGGAACTAAAAAGCTAATATTAGCCACTTGCTACAAACCACCTGACATTGATTTGACTAAGGAGATTCAACTATTGCAGCATATTGAAAAAGCAGCAGGGTTGGGTGAAGTCATAATTATTGGGGATTTATTTTTAAATACCCTGACATAAATTGGAACAATGTATCATGTGCTACAACTAAGGGAAAAGGTTCTTAAATATGCTAAGTTAAAACTATTTGCCTAAAGTAATCACGGAGCCTACTAGAAACAGTACAATACTGGACCTAGTACTAACTAATAATGTGGAGATAATATCAAATACTAAAGTAGGGGTGACATTGGATAACAGTGATCATAATATGGTCACAATCGATATTGGTTTTCAAAAACACCACTATAAGGGTTCAACAAAGACTTTTAACTTCAGAAAAGCAAATTTCGACAGTCTCAAGCACTGAAGGACATTGACTGGGATTCTTTGTTCAATTGTAAGAACACCGCTGAAATGTGGGATGCTTTTAAGCGGTTGCTCGATAACTATACTCGGAAATTCATTCCCATGAGCAGCAAATGCAAAGGTTCAAAAAACAAACCAATGTGGCTTAATAAGAAAGTTAAGGAAGAAATGGATAAAAAGATACGTGGTGGGGCAGATGGAACTCCAGCTCCAGGCCTCCACATAAAAATAGGCCTATCATCATGGCTGCATGATGATCACTAGCCACCAGCTGGCCACAAGGTAGGTCATAAATCATAACTATTAAGATTGCATTTCTAATTTTCTCAAAAAATGATGCTATTTTTTATATTTTTACTAGAGATGAGCGGGTTCGGTTTCTCTGAATCCGAACCCGCCAGAACTTCATGTTTTTTTTCACGGGTCCGAGCGACTCGGATCTTCCCGCCTTGCTCGGTTAACCCGAGCGCGCCCGAACGTCATCATGACGCTGTCGGATTCTCGCGAGGCTCGGATTCTATCGCGAGACTCGGATTCTATATAAGGAGCCGCGCGTCGCCGCCATTTTCACACGTGCATTGAGATTGATAGGGAGAGGACGTGGCTGGCGTCCTCTCCGTTTAGAATAGATTAGAGAGACACTTGATTTACTAATTTTGGGGAGCATTAGGAGTACTCAGTAGTGTACAGTGCAGAGTTTTGCTGATAGTGACCAGTGACCACCAGTTTTATTTATAATCCGTTCTCTGCCTGAAAAAAGCGATACACAGCACACAGTGACTCAGTCACATACCATATCTGTGTGCACTGCTCAGGCTCAGGCCAGTGTGCTGCATCATCTATTATCTATATATAATATTATATATATCTGTCTGACTGCTCAGCTCACACAGCTTATAATTGTGGGGGAGACTGGGGAGCACTACTGCAGTGCCAGTTATAGGTTATAGCAGGAGCCAGGAGTACATAATATATTATATAGTGAGTGACCACCTGACACACAGTGCAGTTTATTTAATATATCCGTTCTCTGCCTGAAAAAAGCGATACACACAGTGACTCAGTCAGTCACATACCATATCTGTGTGCACTGCTCAGGCTCAGGCCAGTGTGCTGCATCATCTATATATATTATATATCTGTCTGACTGCTCAGCTCACACAGCTTATAATTGTGGGGGAGACTGGGGAGCACTACTGCAGTGCCAGTTATAGGTTATAGCAGGAGCCAGGAGTACATAATATTATATTAAAATTAAACAGTGCACACTTTTGCTGCAGGAGTGCCACTGCCAGTGTGACTAGTGACCAGTGACCTGACCACCAGTATATATAATATTAGTAGTATACTATCTCTTTATCAACCAGTCTATATTAGCAGCAGACACAGTACAGTGCGGTAGTTCACGGCTGTGGCTACCTCTGTGTCGGCACTCGGCAGCCCGTCCATAATTGTATATACCACCTAACCGTGGTTTTTTTTTCTTTCTTTATACATACATACTAGTTACGAGTATACTATCTCTTTATCAACCAGTCTATATATTAGCAGCAGACACAGTACAGTGCGGTAGTTCACGGCTGTGGCTACCTCTGTGTCGGCACTCGGCAGCCCGTCCATAATTGTATATACCACCTAACCGTGGTTTTTTTTTCTTTCTTTATACATACATACTAGTTACGAGTATACTATCTCTTTATCAACCAGTCTATATATTAGCAGCAGACACAGTACAGTGCGGTAGTTCACGGCTGTGGCTACCTCTGTGTCGGCACTCGGCAGCCCGTCCATAATTGTATATACCACCTAACCGTGGTTTTTTTTTCTTTCTTTATACATACATACTAGTTACGAGTATACTATCTCTTTATCAACCAGTCTATATATTAGCAGCAGACACAGTACAGTGCGGTAGTTCACGGCTGTGGCTACCTCTGTGTCGGCACTCGGCAGCCCGTCCATAATTGTATATACCACCTAACCGTGGTTTTTTTTTCTTTCTTTATACATACATACTAGTTACGAGTATACTATCTCTTTATCAACCAGTCTATATATTAGCAGCAGACACAGTACAGTGCGGTAGTTCACGGCTGTGGCTACCTCTGTGTCGGCACTCGGCAGCCCGTCCATAATTGTATATACCACCTAACCGTGGTTTTTTTTTCTTTCTTTATACATACATACTAGTTACGAGTATACTATCTCTTTATCAACCAGTCTATATTAGCAGCAGACACAGTACAGTGCGGTAGTTCACGGCTGTGGCTACCTCTGTGTCGGCACTCGGCAGCCCGTCCATAATTGTATATACCACCTAACCGTGGTTTTTTTTTCTTTCTTTATACATACATACTAGTTACGAGTATACTATCTCTTTATCAACCAGTCTATATATTAGCAGCAGACACAGTACAGTGCGGTAGTTCACGGCTGTGGCTACCTCTGTGTCGGCACTCGGCAGCCCGTCCATAATTGTATATACCACCTAACCGTGGTTTTTTTTTCTTTCTTTATACATACATACTAGTTACGAGTATACTATCTCTTTATCAACCAGTCTATATTAGCAGCAGAGTGCGGTAGTTCACGGCTGTGGCTACCTCTGTGTCGGCACTCGGCAGCCCGTCCATAATTGTATATACCACCTAACCGTGGTTTTTTTTTCTTTCTTTATACATACATACTAGTTACGAGTATACTATCTCTTTATCAACCAGTCTATATATTAGCAGCAGACACAGTACAGTGCGGTAGTTCACGGCTGTGGCTACCTCTGTGTCGGCACTCGGCAGCCCGTCCATAATTGTATATACCACCTAACCGTGGTTTTTTTTTCTTTCTTTATACATACATACTAGTTACGAGTATACTATCTCTTTATCAACCAGTCTATATATTAGCAGCAGACACAGTACAGTGCGGTAGTTCACGGCTGTGGCTACCTCTGTGTCGGCACTCGGCAGCCCGTCCATAATTGTATATACCACCTAACCGTGGTTTTTTTTTCTTTCTTTATACATACATACTAGTTACGAGTATACTATCTCTTTATCAACCAGTCTATATATTAGCAGCAGACACAGTACAGTGCGGTAGTTCACGGCTGTGGCTACCTCTGTGTCGGCACTCGGCAGCCCGTCCATAATTGTATATACCACCTAACCGTGGTTTTTTTTTCTTTCTTTATACATACATACTAGTTACGAGTATACTATCTCTTTATCAACCAGTCTATATATTAGCAGCAGACACAGTACAGTGCGGTAGTTCACGGCTGTGGCTACCTCTGTGTCGGCACTCGGCAGCCCGTCCATAATTGTATATACCACCTAACCGTGGGTTTTTTTTCTTTCTTTATACATACATACTAGTTACGAGTATACTATCTCTTTATCAACCAGTCTATATATTAGCAGCAGACACAGTACAGTGCGGTAGTTCACGGCTGTGGCTACCTCTGTGTCGGCACTCGGCAGCCCGTCCATAATTGTATATACCACCTAACCGTGGTTTTTTTTTCTTTCTTTATACATACATACTAGTTACGAGTATACTATCTCTTTATCAACCAGTCTATATATTAGCAGCAGACACAGTACAGTGCGGTAGTTCACGGCTGTGGCTACCTCTGTGTCGGCACTCGGCAGCCCGTCCATAATTGTATATACCACCTAACCGTGGTTTTTTTTTCTTTCTTTATACATACATACTAGTTACGAGTATACTATCTCTTTATCAACCAGTCTATATATTAGCAGCAGACACAGTACAGTGCGGTAGTTCACGGCTGTGGCTACCTCTGTGTCGGCACTCGGCAGCCCGTCCATAATTGTATACTAGTATCCAATCCATCCATCTCCATTGTTTACCTGAGGTGCCTTTTAGTTGTGCCTATTAAAATATGGAGAACAAAAATGTTGAGGTTCCAAAATTAGGGAAAGATCAAGATCCACTTCCACCTCGTGCTGAAGCTGCTGCCACTAGTCATGGCCGAGACGATGAAATGCCAGCAACGTCGTCTGCCAAGGCCGATGCCCAATGGCATAGTACAGAGCATGTCAAAACCAAAACACCAAATATCAGTAAAAAAAGGACTCCAAAACCTAAAATAAAATTGTCGGAGGAGAAGCGTAAACTTGCCAATATGCCATTTACCACACGGAGTGGCAAGGAACGGCTGAGGCCCTGGCCTATGTTCATGGCTAGTGGTTCAGCTTCACATGAGGATGGAAGCACTCAGCCTCTCGCTAGAAAACTGAAAAGACTCAAGCTGGCAAAAGCACCGCAAAGAACTGTGCGTTCTTTGAAATCCCAAATCCACAAGGAGAGTCCAATTGTGTCGGTTGCGATGCCTGACCTTCCCAACACTGGACGTGAAGAGCATGCGCCTTCCACCATTTGCACGCCCCCTGCAAGTGCTGGAAGGAGCACCCGCAGTCCAGTTCCTGATAGTCAGATTGAAGATGTCAGTGTTGAAGTACACCAGGATGAGGAGGATATGGGTGTTGCTGGCGCTGGGGAGGAAATTGACCAGGAGGATTCTGATGGTGAGGTGGTTTGTTTAAGTCAGGCACCCGGGGAGACACCTGTTGTCCGTGGGAGGAATATTGCCGTTGACATGCCAGGTGAAAATACCAAAAAAATCAGCTCTTCGGTGTGGAGGTATTTCACCAGAAATGCGGACAACAGGTGTCAAGCCGTGTGTTCCCTTTGTCAAGCTGTAATAAGTAGGGGTAAGGACGTTAACCACCTCGGAACATCCTCCCTTATACGTCACCTGCAGCGCATTCATAATAAGTCAGTGACAAGTTCAAAAACTTTGGGTGACAGCGGAAGCAGTCCACTGACCAGTAAATCCCTTCCTCTTGTAACCAAGCTCACGCAAACCACCCCACCAACTCCCTCAGTGTCAATTTCCTCCTTCCCCAGGAATGCCAATAGTCCTGCAGGCCATGTCACTGGCAATTCTGACGAGTCCTCTCCTGCCTGGGATTCCTCCGATGCATCCTTGCGTGTAACGCCTACTGCTGCTGGCGCTGCTGTTGTTGCCGCTGGGAGTCGATGGTCATCCCAGAGGGGAAGTCGTAAGCCCACTTGTACTACTTCCAGTAAGCAATTGACTGTTCAACAGTCCTTTGCGAGGAAGATGAAATATCACAGCAGTCATCCTACTGCAAAGCGGATAACTGAGTCCTTGACAACTATGTTGGTGTTAGACGTGCGTCCGGTATCCGCCGTTAGTTCACAGGGAACTAGACAATTTATTGAGGCAGTGTGCCCCCGTTACCAAATACCATCTAGGTTCCACTTCTCTAGGCAGGCGATACCGAGAATGTACACGGACGTCAGAAAAAGACTCACCAGTGTCCTAAAAAATGCAGTTGTACCCAATGTCCACTTAACCACGGACATGTGGACAAGTGGAGCAGGGCAGGGTCAGGACTATATGACTGTGACAGCCCACTGGGTAGATGTATGGACTCCCGCCGCAAGAACAGCAGCGGCGGCACCAGTAGCAGCATCTCGCAAACGCCAACTCTTTCCTAGGCAGGCTACGCTTTGTATCACCGCTTTCCAGAATACGCACACAGCTGAAAACCTCTTACGGCAACTGAGGAAGATCATCGCGGAATGGCTTACCCCAATTGGACTCTCCTGTGGATTTGTGGCATCGGACAACGCCAGCAATATTGTGTGTGCATTAAATATGGGCAAATTCCAGCACGTCCCATGTTTTGCACATACCTTGAATTTGGTGGTGCAGAATTTTTTAAAAAACGACAGGGGCGTGCAAGAGATGCTGTCGGTGGCCAGAAAAATTGCGGGACACTTTCGGCGTACAGGCACCACGTACAGAAGACTGGAGCACCACCAAAAACTACTGAACCTGCCCTGCCATCATCTGAAGCAAGAAGTGGTAACGAGGTGGAATTCAACCCTCTATATGCTTCAGAGGTTGGAGGAGCAGCAAAAGGCCATTCAAGCCTATACAATTGAGCACGATATAGGAGGTGGAATGCACCTGTCTCAAGTGCAGTGGAGAATGATTTCAACGTTGTGCAAGGTTCTGATGCCCTTTGAACTTGCCACACGTGAAGTCAGTTCAGACACTGCCAGCCTGAGTCAGGTCATTCCCCTCATCAGGCTTTTGCAGAAGAAGCTGGAGGCATTGAAGAAGGAGCTAAAAGGGAGCGATTCCGCTAGGCATGTGGGACTTGTGGATGCAGCCCTTAATTCGCTTAACAAGGATTCACGGGTGGTCAATCTGTTGAAATCAGAGCACTACATTTTGGCCACCGTGCTCGATCCTAGATTTAAAGCCTACCTTGGATCTCTCTTTCCGGCAGACACAGGTCTGCTGGGGTTGAAAGACCTGCTGGTGACAAAATTGTCAAGTCAAGCGGAACGCGACCTGTCAACATCTCCTCCTTCACATTCTCCCGCAACTGGGGGTGCGAGGAAAAGGCTCAGAATTCCGAGCCCACCCGCTGGCGGTGATGCAGGGCAGTCTGGAGCGACTGCTGATGCTGACATCTGGTCCGGACTGAAGGACCTGACAACGATTACGGACATGTCGTCTACTGTCACTGCATATGATTCTCTCAACATTGATAGAATGGTGGAGGATTATATGAGTGACCGCATCCAAGTAGGCACGTCACACAGTCCGTACTTATACTGGCAGGAAAAAGAGGCAATTTGGAGGCCCTTGCACAAACTGGCTTTATTCTACCTAAGTTGCCCTCCCACAAGTGTGTACTCCGAAAGAGTGTTTAGTGCCGCCGCTCACCTTGTCAGCAATCGGCGTACGAGGTTACATCCAGAAAATGTGGAGAAGATGATGTTCATTAAAATGAATTATAATCAATTCCTCCGCGGAGACATTGACCAGCAGCAATTGCCTCCACAAAGTACACAGGGAGCTGAGATGGTGGATTCCAGTGGGGACGAATTGATAATCTGTGAGGAGGGGGATGTACACGGTGATATATCGGAGGGTGAAGATGAGGTGGACATCTTGCCTCTGTAGAGCCAGTTTGTGCAAGGAGAGATTAATTGCTTCTTTTTTGGGGGGGGTCCAAACCAACCCGTCATATCAGTCACAGTCGTGTGGCAGACCCTGTCACTGAAATGATGGGTTGGTTAAAGTGTGCATGTCCTGTTTTGTTTACACAACATAAGGGTGGGTGGGAGGGCCCAAGGACAATTCCATCTTGCACCTCTTTTTTCTTTTCTTTTTCTTTGCATCATGTGCTGATTGGGGAGGGTTTTTTGGAAGGGACATCCTGCGTGACACTGCAGTGCCACTCCTAGATGGGCCCGGTGTTTGTGTCGGCCACTAGGGTCGCTAATCTTACTCACACAGTCAGCTACCTCATTGCGCCTCTTTTTTTCTTTGCGTCATGTGCTGTTTGGGGAGGGTTTTTTGGAAGTCACATCCTGCGTGACACTGCAGTGCCACTCCTAGATGGGCCCGGTGTTTGTGTCGGCCACTAGGGTCGCTAATCTTACTCACACAGTCAGCTACCTCATTGCGCCTCTTTTTTTCTTTGCATCATGTGCTGTTTGGGGAGGGTTTTTTGGAAGGGACATCCTGCGTGACACTGCAGTGCCACTCCTAGATGGGCCCGGTGTTTGTGTCGGCCACTAGGGTCGCTAATCTTACTCACACAGCTACCTCATTGCGCCTCTTTTTTTCTTTGCGTCATGTGCTGTTTGGGGAGGGTTTTTTGGAAGGGCCATCCTGCGTGACACTGCAGTGCCACTCCTAGATGGGCCCGGTGTTTGTGTCGGCCACTAGGGTCGCTAATCTTACTCACACAGCTACCTCATTGCGCCTCTTTTTTTCTTTGCGTCATGTGCTGTTTGGGGAGGGTTTTTTGGAAGGGCCATCCTGCGTGACACTGCAGTGCCACTCCTAGATGGGCCCGGTGTTTGTGTCGGCCACTAGGGTCGCTAATCTTACTCACACAGCTACCTCATTGCGCCTCTTTTTTTCTTTGCGTCATGTGCTGTTTGGGGAGGGTTTTTTGGAAGGGCCATCCTGCGTGACACTGCAGTGCCACTCCTAGATGGGCCCGGTGTTTGTGTCGGCCACTAGGGTCGCTAATCTTACTCACACAGCTACCTCATTGCGCCTCTTTTTTTCTTTGCGTCATGTGCTGTTTGGGGAGGGTTTTTTGGAAGGGACATCCTGCGTGACACTGCAGTGCCACTCCTAGATGGGCCCGGTGTTTGTGTCGGCCACTAGGGTCGCTTATCTTACTCACACAGCGACCTCGGTGCAAATTTTAGGACTAAAAATAATATTGTGAGGTGTGAGGTATTCAGAATAGACTGAAAATGAGTGTAAATTATGGTTTTTGAGGTTAATAATACTTTGGGATCAAAATGACCCCCAAATTCTATGATTTAAGCTGTTTTTTAGTGTTTTTTGAAAAAAACACCCGAATCCAAAACACACCCGAATCCGACAAAAAAAATTCGGTGAGGTTTTGCCAAAACGCGGTCGAACCCAAAACACGGCCGCGGAACCGAACCCAAAACCAAAACACAAAACCCGAAAAATTTCAGGCGCTCATCTCTAATTTTTACATATTTAGGGAGACATTGGAGCTGATAGTGTAGTGGGGTACACGCCCATATGGCTCTGGCCACACCCACATAGCACTGATCACACCTCCCCCGTTTCTCACTATAGGCCCTTGAATATTTTTAGCCCCAGGCCCATGTGGCCCTTAATCCGGCCCTGACTACAAGGAATGTAACAAGAAATGCAAAAAAGAAATCAGAGCAGCTAAAATAGATAATGAAAAGCAAATAGTTAGGGAGTAAAACTAACCCAAACTTTTTTTTTAGTATATAAATAGCAAAAGGTTAAAAAGGAAAAATATTTGACCATTTAAAGGAGAATCGAGAATATTGACAAATGATGACAAGCTAAAAGCAGAAATATTAAACACATTTTTTTCATCAGTGTTTACGAGAGAGGAACAGATGTTAAAAGAAACGACTAACATAAGTAATGATAACCTACCGTTGCTTAACAATTATTTGAGGGAGGAAGTAGTACGTGAGCGACTAAACAAAATTAAGATTAATAAATCACCGGGTCTAGATGGACTTCCCCCAAGGGTTCTTATGGAACTTCACTCAGAATTAGCAAGGCCTCTGTATTTGATTTTTTACGACTCCATTAAAACAGGCATGAAACTAAAGGACTGGCGTATAGCAGAGGTGATGCCAATATTTAAAAAGGGAAGCAAAACTGATCCCGGTAATTATAGACCCATTGGCTTAACTTCAGTAGTGGGATAAATTCTGGAGGGAATATTAAAGGATAGCATACAGGAGTATTTGTATACAGGCTCGGACTGGCCCACAGGGGTACAGGGGAAAACACCCGTAGGCCCCACTGCCTGGGGGGCCCTCTTCCTCTAGGGATCAGGTTCTAGACTGTGCACTTGAATTATATATTATACATATGTTACCTTATACTTCACAGGATTATGATGTATTCTCTACAGTACATTGCTGTCGTTAATCTGGCACATTATCATGCATGCACTAGCATTAATTACTATATAAATTATCAAGGAGTCCAGGCCAGGTACTCTATAATGGTTAGCCAAACCTCTGTGGTGGCTGGCCACACCCCCTTTGGAGGCAGGCCACACCTCTAATCATGGGCCCCCACCAATGCATACTCCCGGTGGGCCCTTCATGCTCCAGTCCGACACTGTTTGTATACCTTCAACCAGCATGGTTTTGTGAGGGACAGGTCATGCCAAACTAACTTAATTAGCTTCTACGAAAAATTGAGCAATAATCTTGACCGGGGCAATGCAGTAAATGTGGTCTATTTAGATTTAGCAAAAGCCTTCAGTGCCTCAGAAGAGGCTGATTTTAAAACTAAAAGAGCTTGGCATAGGAAACATCATATGTACTTGGGTAATTGGCTGGATAACAGGGAAAAGCAAGTTATGGTTAACGGGATGTTCTTCAACTGGGCCACTGTATTCAGTGGAATACTGCAAGGGTCAGTACTAGGACCTCTATTGTTCTATATTTATTAATGACCTAGAAATAGACCTGGAAAGCATGTTATCAATTTTTGCAGATGATACTAAAATATGTAGGATAATTAACTCAGACAAGGATTCAGAGTCCCTACTGTCGAAGTCGAAAAATATTGAAGTACACACATCACGTACAAACTACACACAGATGGCCTCCGTGCGTGAACTTGTTCTGCCGAGCGTGCGCATATTCGCAATTTGCGTATGGTCGCTCCCGCGGTCCTGCGCATTAGCGCGTGGTATGGGTATTTATGGTAGAGTTTGTGAACGCATGGAAAAGCTATCAAAACACATTACATATTTAATCCAAATAGTGCACAATGTACACATAGTCTCCCTGCACCACATCAGCAAGCTACAACAGTTTAAATGGTATCAGAACAAAGAGATTCACCTTTACAGGATAGGAGGGGACAGAACAAGGTTATAAGGTGGTGTTTGGTATCCAGCTGTAGGGTATTTTAAGGGTAATATTCCGGTGTTGGTTTGCAGAAGATCGCACGTTCCTGCGAATAGTTATGTGCAGGAGCAGAATATAGATATAAACTGTATTTACTGTACATTAGGTATGCGGCGGGAACCCAGAGGAGACCACCCACAAGTGCATCTTGAACAGACATCGCCCACCTATTCAAACCAACCTATGACCTCTCCTGTACTGTAAATGACCATCACTGTGTCCAATGGACAAAGAGATTACAGTATCCATTGTGTTAAGTTTTGGAAGATTGTATAAAAGGAGCCAGCTGCAGGCCTGGTCACACAAGACTCTAAAAGTTATCTATCTAGATGACTGAGGACCAGACTGGGTAGCTCGGTGAAATCCAAACAAGTATGTACCATTGACTGTAGCCATTATTCTTTGTATTGTATTGCTTTGTTATTGTAACCCCCTTTCAGTAATAATATGTTGTGGTGTCGGAACCCAGCAGTTTAAATACAATCTGGTGTCGTGGTTTCTTTTTCCCTGCTAAGGTTTAAAGTGTATTACTATCGCATGCATAGCTGTTGAGGGTTCATGGTGTATCTTTGGGTGTGTACGCACTGCGTGTACTTTGAACAGCCAGTGCGGCATTTGTACGCAAAGTCCGTACACGGTACGGGACTCTGTACGCTAATGGTGTAATAAGTACGTAGGTTGTGGATTAAGTATAGCAGCCGCAGCGGCTTCATTTAAAGTGTATGAAATGTCTTTTTAAAGTGTTGCTTTTAGTCCTGTATGTAAATCAGCATTTACAATTGGGGGCTCATCCGATTTCCACATACTCACAGCCTAACAGGTCATAGCAGACTTAATCTATCAGCAAAAGGGTGGACAGAAAGTATCCTACGTAACCTTTTCGTGGTCGATGGATACACTGAAAACCCTACTTGTGTGCTGATTAGATGACGTCTGCTCTGTATGGTTTGCAGAGGTGCTGGTAGAACCCGTAAAACAACAGGAAAAAAGCTATTTAAAAATCTGTGAAATTTTTCGGCGCCAAAAAGCGTACACAAAAGACACCCATACTTTGCATACCCTCTCACATTGTTGCCATAAGACTCAGATTGCTAGATTCATTTAGATCTGTGTGAAACCGGATACGTTTGTTGCTATATAGTTAAAACTAAAATAACTGTTTAAGGAAGTAAATATAAAGCATAACACGCAAGTCTGGCCCAGTCGTTAAAGGTTACACAGAACAAGTGTGAGTTGTGCTTGTGAGCGATTATAGTTAGCATTGCACACATTTATAGAGCTGTGGGATTTGTTTTATTGCGGACGCATGGTTTTGTACACGTGTCTCGGACAAAGTACAGGATTGCGCACGCAGCGTAAGAGACACGCTGTTTATGCAAAGTGCATAAGAGTGCGGGCGCTAAGTACAAATTACACAATAGTGTCGTTTAGTTCAAAGGTGGGACAATAGCCATGCTACAATAGCACAAAACTACTCGGTTTCTAAAGCAGATTAGTATAAAACTTTTGTTTAAACTGTATTGCCTCTGGGGGTAAAGCTGCCTACCTGAATGAATTAAAATTTCCTGTACAGAAAAACCAAAGTGTATTTGAGTGAGCGAACATAGGAGTGAGTGGATTTGAACCCCTGAAATCGGGTCCCGTGGTACACCAAGTAAGTGGAGGCTTGGTGGCGTGAGGCGGCTGACTCACGTTAATATAAATTGAAATACGCAAATCGTGAGGAGATTTGCAGAGGAGCGTAATAGGGAATTGTGCATTGTATAGTATTGAAGTAAAAAGGTTTTTTGTTATGGTCCGAGCTGAGGGTCACAGTTTGTACATCGACCCGTGGTTGTACGGCAGATAGGTAACAAGTACCTATACGCTGTGCGATTGGACCGCGCGTTTGTGGGTGCGATATATAGCGCAACTTGATATCCCTTTTATGAGCTTTTTGCATAAAATCGCGGTATCATTAGCGCTGTATAGAGCATACGCAAGCGTGATTTGTGTATAAGTGTATAGGGAGTTTTCGCTGGTCTCTCTCAGGAAAATCTCCAGCGGCGGATATTTACTGGAAAAGGTAAGTTACTCCTAACACTTCCAATAAATAGAAACCAATAGGGCCTCACTGGGTACGCGGCATTCACTATTGGAGTGAGTCGTGGTAAGCGGAGAAGGAGCGAGTGAAAGCGCTAGGTGTCTTTTACTGTCTATCTGCTGTGTGCATTGGGGATTGCGTTTATTGGCAAAAAGTCCGCAATGGGATCCAATTGCACAAGCAGTGGGCGTTTGGTAGCTAGGGTTCAGGCTGAAGAAGTGGGACCGAAAAGGTCAGAATTGCGACGAGAGGGTCAGCAAGGTTTATTATGTGTGAAAAGTATGGTTCACACAAGGAGGCTTTTTGCAATGAATGGTTACGTATGACTGACAAAGATAGGGTACCATTCCCTAAGGTGGGCAGCTTTGAACCGGAGGTATTGCAGAACTTAAGGATAAGGATATGTCTGATAAAATCCAGAAAACAAAGGATTAGACATACAGATTGTTTAAACTTATGGCAGCAAGAGGGGGATGTGCAAAGGGAATTAGATCGCGCAGCAGGTTCCAAACCTAGCGGGAAAACAATGGCGACCGCATCACCACCGCCACCATATATTGTTGGGGAGAAAGTGGCTACAAGCAATGGTGCATTGGTACAGGATAGGAATGTGATTGATAAATGTACTAACGCTAACCCTTGCAAGCTGCATCCCATTTAAAATTTTCCTCAGGATTGTGAGCAGGAAGATGATCCCAGCACGATATCGGCACTCTCTCTAGCAGCCACCATACAAGATACTCAAGTGGGCACGGCCCAACCATCAAGAGTTGTAGCAAGGCCCCCTAGCGGAGGGATAAGTGAGGTCGTGTCCACAGGTAAGTACGGTACCATACACTATGTAGAAACAATAGCTCCCCACCTTGTAGAATCAAACCAGAAGGATGTAATTGAATTAAATCCTGTCAGGGTGATTGCAGTTCCTAACGGGAGAACTGACGATCAGGGAGTAACTCCCATCAGGAACATTGCCATGCATTGTCCCTGGTCCCGGGCAGAGTTAAGGTCAATTATGTCTAAATTTCCCGATCCCAGGAAAGATCTAGTCGGATGCCAGAGATTCATTAAAGAGTTAGGTAGCGCCCATGAGCCTACAAATAAAGATTGGCGAACAGTGCTACGAGTGTGTTTACCCTCAAATATTGACACCACGAAATTCATAGCAGACAGTAAGTTAGCTGGAGACGTACCTCTCACTGATGAATACAATCAGGAGAACGTAAAGCAAATCAATCTGCAACTAGGAGTGTATTTCCCTACTGTTGTCAAATGGAATAAAATTTTCTCCATAAGACAAAAGGAAGGTGAAATGGCATCCGAATATTTCCGTCGAGCACTGCAGGAAATGGCTAGATACACTGGGATCGAGGACATAAAAGATAATGCACATCACAAGGAGGCATTAAGAACAAGGGTACAAACCTCTCTTCCTAACTGGAGAGGTATCTCGGTGGCTGCATTGAGAGAGTCCGCTATCGAGCACGTCCGGAACATCAGTAAACACAGGGAGTCTCAGGGGGATAAGCTGATGACAGTAAGTATAAATGCTCTTACAACAAAACCACATCAGCCAAAACTCCAGACCCCTGATGGTAAGTCACGGTCAATAATATGCTTCTATTGTAAAAAGGAAGGACATTTTGCAAGGGACTGTAGGAATAAAGGTACACATAACATATACTGACCCCCTAGACCAGAATACAAACCACACTACAACTCACATAATTGGGCTCAGGGACCATATAGAAGAGATTATGAGCCACATAGAGGGGAAGCAAGGAGGTACCCACCAAGGAGAGATTGGCAGACCTCCGAAAATTCTCAGCTACCCCCCTCACATATTGTAGCTGCCAATGCGCTGCGAGAGAGTACCCATACACAATAGGGGTTGGGCCACACCTGTAGTCTGCAGCCAGTGAAATTGATTGCTAGCCTTGGAAGCAAACCTGAGGTCACGGTTGATGTAGCTGGTGTACCATTACCATTTCTTGTAGATACAGGGGCGGCCAGGTCAGTGTTGAATTCCACGTCAGGTATAAAGACCACGGGAAAAATGATTTCGGCAATGGGAGTAACAGGGACGGTGCAACAATACCCTTTGAGTAGACCTGCAGAGATTACGATAGGGCCCTTGCAAACCAAACATTCTTTTCTGCTGGCTGCATCGGCTCCGACTAATCTACTCCGCAGAGATTTATTGTGTAAAATGCAGTGTGTCATATACTGTACTCCTGAGGGTGTCTTCTTGGATATACCTGAAAACCACGCTCAAGAAGTGCAAGATATATTAGACACCCCTCAAAGGCTAATGTCGCATTATACTGTTATTGACAAGTGTCCATCAAAGGTAGAGGAAATTATCTCACAAATACCGGGTTCCATTTGGACCAAAGATGGACAAGACACTGGATTGATGGCGAATGTAGCTCCAGTAGTAGTACAAGTAAAAGATGGTAGGATAGCTCCAAAAATCCCTCAGTGTCCTCTGAAGCCAGAGGTAGAGTTAGGAGTGTACCCTGTCATAGAGCGGCTGCTACAGCAGGGCATCCTAGTCAGGACATCCAGCACAGCCAATAGCCCCACTTCCCTGTGAAAAAGAGTGGGGGGGAGGGTTACTGACTAGTGCAGGATCTAAGGGGGATAAACAAGATAGTTGAGAGCCAATTCCCCGTAGTGCCCAATCCAGCTGTCATCCTCATGCAAATTCCCTCTACTGCAAAATTCTTCACTGTCATTGACCTCTGTTCTGCTTTCTTTTCTATCCCTCTTCACCCTGACAGCCAGTACCTTTTTGCCTTTACATACAGGGGAGTACAGTACACCTGGACTTGTCTCCCCCAAGGTTTCATTGACAGCCCAAGTATTTTCTCCCAGGCTTTGCATGACTGTTTACAATCCTTTCAACCTGAGAGTGGATCAGTACTAATACAGTATGTTGATGACTTATTGTTGTGTTCTGACTCACTCGAATCGTCCTCGAAAGACACGAAACAGCTTCTGTTTCATCTTTCCCAAACGGGATACAAGGTTTCAAAGGATAAGCTGCAGTTGTGCCGGACCAGGGTAAAATATTTGGGACATTGCTTGACTCAAGGACTTAGACACCTCACTGCTGATAGAATACAGGCTATTCGCGACATGACTCTGCCACAAACGCAGCAACAGATCCGCACTTTCCTTGGAATGTGTGGGTACTGTCAGTGCCAGATTAAGGTCCATATGGGCCTGGAGCTGAAATTTAGGAAGGGCCTATTGTGTGCCTCGGCAGGAGATGTGTCAAGCGCTGCGGTGGTGTGACTAGTGATGTGGGGGTGTGATCAGTGTGGGTGTGGTCTAATTAGGGTGTGTGGCCTATGCCATGTGAGTGACACAATCAACACTTACTGACAGACACTACTTACTGACACACACACACACACACACACACACACAAAACACAATCACCACTTACTGACAGACAATATTTACTAACACACACACTCACAACACAAAACTTACCGTATCAGACACCACTTACTGATAGATATTACTGACTGACACACACGCACAACACAGATAAACTTACTGACACAGACACTACTTACTGACACACACACAACACAATACTTACACCGCTCTCACATCACAATGCCGGGTACCACCCGAGAATTGGAAATGGGTCCATTCCTGGGTGGGACCTGGCATTTGACCCTACACACCACCAACCTGACCCGGCAATTTGCCGGTTCGGGTTGCCATCTGTGGGCGGAGATGGAGTTGGCACCAGGTGCGGAAGCAGCGCTGGGAGATGAGATCATCCCTATGCAGTGAACGGGTCCCGGGTTGCATCGACCTGGGTGACCCATTCACACTGCACCGGACCTGGTATTTAACCCGGGAATAACCCTTCTTTATTCCCGGGTTGAATTACCAGGTCAGGCAATCCAGAATTCGCCCATGACCCCTTTCACAACACACATCGGAACGTGTCGACCCAGCAATATACCCAGTCTACACCAGGTTATTTTTGCGATGTGAAAGGGGTATTACTGACACAGACACCCACCTCTTACTGACAGACACTACTTACTGACACACACAGTACAAAACCTACTGACAGACACTACTTACTGACACACACAAAACTTACTGACACAGACACCATGCAAAATGTACTGACACAAACACTACTTACTGACACCAGTGGTGCACACAGTGCCTGCGCGCTGTGGGCGTGGTCACATGTCATTAAGGGATGTGACCATGTGACACTAGGTGGAGTGGTTATATATTATGTGAATCCATGGCACAGACACCGCCTGTCCCTGCGGACTACAGAGACAAGGACAGCAGGATGTGACACTTGTTATAGAATAAAAAATATATGTAAGCTGTGTAGCCAGCACTCATCCTGTTATAATGTGAATTTTTGCTCCAGTGCCCTCCTTCGGTTTTTCAAGCTGTGGACAGAGTACAATGAGGCTGCACTCCCGAGTCTTGCTGGTGCAGTAAGATTTATTTAGTAAGATTCTGGATCAATAAATCTTACTGCATCAGCAAAACTCGGGAGTGTCGCCTCATTGTACTTGTGAGGAGGGGTCCCGACCATTAGAGTTACTCACCGGGGTGTAGTATGAGCTGCCGGCGGCCAGCATATCGGCGCCGGGATCCAGACTGCCGGCTTCCCGACAGCAGGGCGAGCACAAATGAGCCCCTTGCGGGCTCACTGCGGGCACAGTGGCGCGCCTAAGCGCCACGCTATCCTCTCTCCAGGGTGTTCGTGGACCCCCAAGAGGGAGAAAATGTGTCGGTATGCCGGTTGTCGGGATTCCGGCGCCGGTATACTGTGCGCCAGGATCCCAACAACTGGTATACTGAATACCACCCACACACCGCTGGCCCGGCCCCCATCGTCACTTTTTCTCTGTCTGTCTGCCAGGTGCGGGAGGGTGATGACATCACCTTCATGCTCCCAGCAGTCCTTTTCCTGGAAAAGGAAGAAGGTGCTGGCGGCGCCTCCGAGTAAGATCTAGGAGCTTAGTGGTGGTGTTTTACAGTGTGGCGAGGGTATGGCGTACTGGCGGACACATTCTTAATGGTACGCCACACTTGCAGGACTGACTAACACACACACAATGCAAAACATATTGACACACACGACACAACACAAAACTTAGACACACACACAATGCAAAACTTACTGACACAGACACAATGCAAAACTTACTGACACTACTTACTGACGTGTGGTCTTCAGTATGCCGACTGACGGGATCCCGGCGCACAGTATACCGGTGCCGGGATCCCGACAGCCGGCATACCGACACTTATTCTCCTTCGTGGGGGTCCACGACCCCCCTGGAGGGAGAATAAAATAGTGTGGCGCGCGAAGCGCCACCGTGCCCGTAGTGTGGCGAGCGCAGCGAGCCCGCAAGGGGCTCATTTGCGCTCGCCACACTGTCGGTAAGCTGGCGGTCGGGCTCCCGGCGCCGGTATGCTGGTCGCCGGGAGCCCGACCGCCAGCATATCGTAGTGAACCCCTTACTGAAACACACACTGACACCGACACTACTTACTGACAGACACTACTTACTGACAGACACTACTTACTTAGCGACACACACACACACACACACACACAAATCATCCCCCCCCACCCCCAAGACTTACTGACATAGACACCACTTACATAGGAGACCTCAGGGCCTGGTGTGGGCTGCTACTCACATGGTTTTGCATGCCCCCTCAGCTCTGACATCCAGGGACCCAGCTCTCCTAAAAGACAGCACTGCAGCAGCCTCCTGCACAGATCCTTCCCTCTTGCATGAGGCATGTTATTGTTGGGAAGCTGCAGCAGGAGTGGTATGCTGCAGCAAAAACATTTCCGTTTTGATGGACAAGTGGGCGGAGCTTCGGATCGGTTCGGGGGCGGAGCCTCGGAGATATCTCAGAGGCTCCGTCCCCATACCCATCCGAAGCCCCGCCCCCTCGCACATCAAAACATAATTGCTTTTGCTGCAGCATACCACTCCTGCTGCAGCTTCCCAACATTAACATGCCTCATGCAAGAGTCTTGACAGGAGGCTGCTGTCTCGGAACTATTTGCGTGGCCCCGCCCCCTTGCCCGTCCGAAACCCCGCCCCTTGCTCGTCTGAAGCCCCGCCCCCTTGTGACAAGAAGCGGTCGGAACACTGGCTGACCAGTTTGGGGTGGGGGTGAATGGGCAGCCGGAGGAGAGTGAGTGAGCTGCTGTATGTGCTGACAGGAAATGTTTTTTTTTTTTCTGTCAGCACTGGCCACTGCCTGCACTGCACTTTGTGGGCCTATTTTCAATGGGGGGCTTGGAGCTGCAGCTCCATCCGCCCCATTGTTAATCCGGCCATGGGTACTGTCGAAACTGGATCCCAGGGTTCTCTATACTGGCTTTACCTTTGCAAGAAATGGTCTCTTCGAACAAACCAGAACGGATCTCGCACACAGATGAGTCCGAACTGGCATTTGAGAGACTCAAACAGTGCCTATCACAGGCACCTGCATTAGGTATGCCAGATTATGGGAAGCCCTTTGAATTATACGGTACAGAAAGTGCAGGGTGCGTGGCAGGGGTTTTAACTCAGAGACATGGTGATGCCAGCAGACCGGTAGCTTACTACAGTGCCCAGTTGGACACTGTAGCGCGGTCTCTCCCCACTTGCTTGCGAAGTGTTGCAGCGATAGCTTTGCTGGTAAGTAAAAGCGAGGACGTAGTGTTAGGACATGACCTGACCATTCATACACCTCATGCAGTATCAGCCTTACTGAACTCAGCCCAAACCAGACATGTCTCATCTGCTCGGTTTAAAAAGTGGAAATTATCACTGATGGCCCCGGTAAACATCACCATTAAGAGATGCGGCTCATTAAATCCTGCAACTTACTTGCCAAGTGTGCCTGGACAGGCACAAAGGGTGGAGGATGAGAATGTTGGTGAAGGAGGATTTAGTGCAGATACTGATACGCATGATTGTATGGAATACCTGAATCAGACTTTCACAGCGAGACCTGACATCAGTGACAACCCACTAGAAGGAGTAGACTTTACCTTCTACACTGACGGTAGTTGCCACAGACAGACAGAATCGGGAGACTTGTGCACTGGATATGCAGTTGTAGATGACGAAGGTATTATAGAAGCTGAACCCCTGGGCCCACCGCACTCAGCACAAGTTGCTGAGCTGGTCGCCCTAAGCAGAGCGTGTGAATTGGCCAAGGGTAAATCAGCTAATATATACACAGATTCTAGGTACACCTTTGGAGTAGTTCATGATTTTGGGGCCCTATGGCGCCTCAGAAATTTCATGACGGCAGCTGGCACACCTGTAGCGCATGCGTCCCACATCAAAGGCTTTTGACAGCAATACAGGAACCAGACAGAGTGGCTGTTATCAAGTGCAAAGCACACACTTACAACCAAGACCCAATTTCACTTGGTAACAGCCGGGCAGATGAAGCTGCTAAATCAGCAGCAAGCACCCCCATACAAACGAACATCACATCACTGATGACATTTAACACGATCAACACACAACAATTAATTGAAATGCAAAATTTGTGTTCCCTACAGGAAAAGGCAGTCTGGAGGGCAAAGGGGTATGGCCAGGAGTCCTCAGGACTATGTACAGGTGGACACGGTAAGCCAGTGGCCCCCAGAGCATATCTACCAAGCCTAGCTGAGGCGGCACACGGTCTGACTCATCTGGGCAAAGCGGGTATGTGAAAATTGGTAAGAGCCTACTGGTGTGCGCCAGGATACTCTTCTCATGCACGTAAGAGAGCAATGACATGCTTTACTTGCTTGAGGAAGAATATTGGAAAGACAATACCAACAGAGCCATCCCATATCCCTCCTACAGACGGACCTTTTCAGGTAATACAAATCGACTTCATACAGTTACCACCCTGTAGGAATTTGAAATATGTGTTAGTTTGTATTGATGTATTTTCCAACTGGGTAGAAGCTTTCACTGCTGCAACAAATACTGCTACGTTCACTGCAAAGAAAATTGTGCAGGAATTTGTGTGTAGATATGGTATCCCTAGAATAATCGAAAGTGACAGGGGTACCCATTTTACAGGTGAAGTCTTTCAGGTCATGTGCAAACTGATGGGAATTAATAGCAAGCTGCATACTCCGTACCGTCTACAGGCAAGTGCAAAGGTAGAGAGAGTGAACAGCACTATTAAGAACAAGCTGAGCAAATTAATGGCTGAGACTGGATTGCTGTGGCCAGAAGCTTTGCCACTAGTGTTGTACAGCATCAGAACCACTCCCAGGTCTCCCATTAACTTATCACCCTTTGAAATTATTTTTGGTCGACAACCTCATGTAATGATAGACCCCCAGGATAATTTGAAATGTAATAATGAAGTGACTGTGAAATATTTGGTTGGGATGAGCCAGCAGCTGAGAAATCAACAAAGAAATTTAAAGCTGGTGATCCCTGACCTACCGAACAGTAATTGTCATGACATTGAGCCTGGGGATTATGTGATGATTCAAAATTTCTTACACTCAGGTTGCCTCATAGACAGGTGGGAAGGACCATACCAAGTCTTGTTAACCAGCACGACAGCACTGAAGGTCGCCGAAAGAGAGACTTGGGTCCACTCGTCCCACTGCAAGAAGGTCGCTGACCCGGAGAGAACTCGTGACAAAGGGCAGAGTATAGAGAATCTCGTATCACTGGAGTGTTTGTTCCAGGAAAGTTGAGAGGCAGGACTGTTGAAGGGCATCTGAACACAGAGAGTAACAAGATCTAGAACGGTTGTCACACCATTTTTCTTTTTTCACCTCCCCCTGAATTTTCCTTTCTTTTCTCCTTCTTATTTTCCTCCTTTCCCCTAACGAAATGGATCGATCACAAGAGACTGCGTTTCGGGTTCTGTTAGTAATTCTAGTTTTGATCAGGACAGTTTGTTTTGGTGACGGTCCCAGAGAGGTCGAGCAGAGATCTGGAATGGGTTCTGATGGCGAGTATGAATTTGTAGGATCTCAGGAGCAGCACATCACTTTAGTAAAGGCTGGTATCAGTAAGCGCTCTGGTAGTTAGGGAGCTCGGAGGCACTGTGAGAGGTTATTGTCTGATGAAGATTGTATTTGTAGAAATTGTGAGAATATAGTAGAAGATGGGTGCATCCAGAGATGTCAGTCCAACCTTAATATCGACATGGACCGCCATCCGTTGAGTGATTACCACTCACTAGTGGGTAAAGTCTTAAACCAGACAGAATGCTGGGTGTGCTCACAAGTACCTCAAGGACAGAGTAAGTCAGGATTAGTACCATACCCTTTAGCAATAGATGAGGTACTCGAATTGCGGGGTGGGAGACCGGTGGACAAGAAATTCAATATCTCTAGGCCCCCTAGTTTGAAGCTCCACCAGTATCATGTAGACAGGTCCTTATTGTGTTTTAATATTTCCAATTACCGAAAACCAGGAAATTGGGAAGTGACGTGGAATAACTAGACAATTACCTTTTCATACAGAGCTGATAGGATACCCATAGACTCTGAACTTGTACGCCAAATAGCCAACAGTGGTAGGTATTTCTGGTATAAGTATACTCGTGGAAGCAAGACCATGTGGGTTGGAAAAGTATCGTCAGGGTATTGTGCTCATATCATCCAGCCCGATACTTGTACTGAGCAGATGGGAGAACTAGGGATTGGTTTCTTTACTTGGAAAATTTGTAATATGGTGATGTTATATTTTGTCCCCTATGTTCTCCCAGATGATGCCTATTTCATATGTGGGAGGAAGGCGTACAAGTGGCTTGCCCCGAGCTCAGAGGGATTGTGTTATATTGGGAGAGTACTACCAGAGGTCATGACCATAACCCATGATAAAATGAAAGACGTTCACCGCAGTGCTCAGGCTCCTTATACTCATACTCACTATGAACACATCATCAAGAAACACCTCATAGATAGGACAGAGCACGCAGCCTCTGATTTGATCCACGAATCCACCGGGATTCAGTTCCTTCTCGCTTTAGACATCACCCGTACTGCCAGAGGAACTATAAATTATAGGCATATCCATGCGCTAGCGAACTTGATAGATAATATCACTGAGATGTATGATGACACCTTCAGGTATACGGGAAGGGAGTTACAAGCTTACAAGAAGGAACTGATTCAGCACAGAATGGTCCTTAATTATGTCACAGCCGTGACAGGTGGGTACTGTGTTACGCTGGCAACTCAATATGGTGTGAAGTGCTGTACTTATATTACAAACAGCACTGACGGAGATTATCAATCAAAAGATGGACGATATCTTGCAGTTGAAGTGGGAGTTCAGGAGGAAGCACAACCTTACCTTGGCGACTGTCAGTAATGAACTGACCAGCTGGGTCTCATGGTTGAACCCACGCAAATGGTTCTCAGGTTTAGGAGAGTGGGCTTAAAATGTCATTATGAGTGTGGGAAAGTTTCTCCTTTGTATCCTGGGAGTCGTCATAATTATTGGTTCGATATTTAGGTGTGTTCAAATTCTAATGCGGCGCAAGAACGGCACAAATTTGATGAGTCTAAGGAGCGAGGGCGCTGTTATAGCAGCAGATTTAATTTATGACCCATCCATAGAGACAGTGTTATGATAAGGATTGCAAATGAATTTCATGGCCTGTTTCTTTCACCCGTTTTTCTTTTGTCTCCCCCTCTGCCCAGATACATCCATCCGGAAAAGACATCATCCCTACCCAAAATGTTTATGTGAATGTATTTTTATATATGTGTCTTATCTTCATCTCTGCAACCTCCAGCTAATGGCACACATAGTCGACAGGTGATATCCACATATACTAGCACTCACATATGTTTCCCCCTCCATGTATCATCAACTAAATGTGCACCCCATTTGTTGGAACAAGAAGCCGAAAAGAGCTTGGTAGTGTTTGTTGGCCCATTTACAGACCCTTAATACGGGATGAGAAGGATTTAATGTATACTTTGCAATACCTCGAAGCTAATTACATATACAGCACGATGATACATGCCCCTCAGACATGGATTCATACATACATGCTTTTACTATCCCACTAGGTCATATATTTCCCACCTAAAACTCTCCCCCGACCATCCAAGCTTCTGTAGATATTGTATAGATATTTTTCTGTTTATTGATTAGGTAGTGGCAGTTATTGGTGACTGCCAAAGGGTGGACTGTCGAAGTCGAAAAATATTGAAGTACACACATCACATACAAACTACACACAGATGGCCTCCGTGCGTGTACTTGTTCTGCCGAGCGTGCGCATATTCGCAATTTGCATATGGTCGCTCCCGCGGTCCTGCGCATTAGCGCGTGGTATGGGTATTTACAATAGAGTTTGTGAATACATGGAAAAGCTATCAAAACACATTACATATTTAATCCAAATAGTGCACAATGTACACATAGTCTCCCTGCACCACATCAGCAAGCTACAACAGTTTAAATGGTATCAGAACAAAGAGATTCACCTTTACAGGATAGGAGGGGACAGAACAAGGTTATAAGGTGGTGTTTGGTATCCAGCTGTAGGGTATTTTAAGGGTAATATTCCGGTGTTGGTTTGCAGAAGATCGCACGTTCCTGCGAATAGTTATGTGCAGGAGCAGAATATAGATATAAACTGTATTTACTGTACATTAGGTATGCGGCGGGAACCCAGAGGAGACCACCCACAAGTGCATCTTGAACAGACATCGCCCACCTATTCAAACCAACCTATGACCTCTCCTGTACTGTAAATGACCATCACTGTGTCCAATGGACAAAGAGATTACAGTATCCATTGTGTTAAGTTTTGGAAGATTGTATAAAAGGAGCCAGCTGCAGGCCTGGTCACACAAGACTCTAAAAGTTATCTATCTAGATGACCGAGGACCAGACTGGGTAGCGCAGCGAAATCCAAACAAGTATGTACCATTGACTGTAGCCATTATTCTTTTGTATTGTATTGCTTTGTTATTGTAACCCCCTTTCAGTAATAATATGTTGTGGTGTCGGAACCCAGCAGTTTAAATACAATCTGGTGTCGTGGTTTCTTTTTCCCTGCTAAGGTTTAAAGTGTATTACTATCGCATGCATAGCTGTTGAGGGTTCATGGTGTATCTTCGGGTGTGTACACACTGTGTGTACTTTGTACAGCCAGCGCGGCATTTGTACGCAAAGTCCGTACACGGTACGGGACTCTGTACGCTAATGGTGTAATAAGTACGTAGGTTGTGGATTAAGTATAGTGGCCGCAGCGGCTTCATTTAAAGTGTATGAAATGTCTTTTTAAAGTGTTGCTTTTAGTCTTGTATATAAATCAGCATTTACACTACAGAATTACCTATTTAAACTGGAGCTTTGGGCATCTAAATGGAGAATGAGATTTAATATAGATAAATGTAAAGTCATGCACTTCGGAACTAAAAATAACCATGCATCCTACAAATTAAATGGAGAGATTTTAGGAGATACTGTTTTAGAAAAAGATCTGGGGGTGGACATTGATAAATTTAAATAAATTTAACAACAGTCTACAAGGTCAGATTGCAGCAACAAAGGCAAATAAGGTTTTAGCCTGCATAAAACGGGGAATTGAGACAAGGGATGAAAGTGTAATCGTACCATTATATAAATCACTGGTACGGCCACATCTTGAATATTGTGTACAATTTTGGGCACCACAATATAAAAAGATATCTTAGAGCTCAAATGAGTTCATAGATGAGCAACTAAATTGATAAGGGGGTTAGAGATGCTGGAATACGAGGAGAGGCTTACCAGAGTAAATATATTCACACTTGAAAAAAGGCGTCTAAGAGGCGACATTATCAATATATATAAATACTTAAAGGGACAATACATAGAGCTGTCAGGCGATTTGTTTATTAGGAGACCCATGCAAAGGACACACGGACACCCTCTGATGTTAGAAGAGAAAAAATTTAATACCCAACGAAGGAGGGGGTTCTTCACAATAAGGGCAGTAAGGATCTAGAATACCTTGCCAGAGAAGGTAGTAATGGCGGACTCAGTAATTGAGTTTAAAAATGGGTTGAATAAATTTCTAACTGATAAAGATATCCAGGGATATACTGTAACATTTAAAAAGACTGTATTGAGCTACTACGGGTATACTTTGGTTTATTCATAACAATATAGGATCAAAACAAAGGTCAAACTCGATGGACAACTTGTCTTTTTTCAGCCTTACTAACTATGTTACTATATCCAATTATTGGGCAGATCAGCCAATATATCAGCTGATCAGTCCAATAATTAGAAAATGTGAACCCAACATAAAAGGAAGTAATACAATGTGATACAGTGGTATAGAAATGTTGCTTGTGTCTCACCACATCATTTATCGACATTAGAGAGACTGAAGCAAAGGTCTTTCCCGGCCTCACATCAAATAACCTGGGATAAAGGTATAGAGATAAAATCCAGCACTAAACCGATTAACAATATATCTTCGGAACAAACAACTGAGGGTTGAAATAATAGTAATGCACGACAGTTTAGTCACTAAACTGCAAGCAAGCAGAAAAGTCATATGGAGAATTAGACAAGTGAGACAAATGCTACATAGATGGTGTGATGTTACTGTATTAGAATGCTTAATATTTGTAGACACTCCCTTAATAATATGTGTAAGCCTGAATCTTCAGTGATGGTCCCTGGTACCAGGGGGATGCTGGGAAGTGGGTGGTCCAGTGTGCAGTGTGCCTGGAGTTGGTGATGGAATAAAACAGCACAGTAATGAACTCACATGTCTCTGTATCCTTATGACTGGATTTACAAACATATGAACAAAACATGGTGTCCGAAGAAGTTTAACTTGGACTGCTAGTGCTCTCAGAGTGTGAAAGAATCCTGCAGCAGTCTGTAAGGCTGTGATACTCAGTGTCTGCAAAGCCTGCCATGTGCTCTTCTCTTCAAACAGTGAGTAACCATGGATAAACTGGCTCCTCCAACCGGCATGCTGATGTCTGGTAACTTGTCTGAAAACTGGAAACGATTTAAGCAAAGGTTTAATATATATCTTGCTGCATGTGGAGCTGATACAGAGGCTGACAAAACTAAGGCATCCATTTTCCTCCATGTGATAGGCGAGGATGTGCTGGACATTTATAATAGTTTTCAGTTTGATGAGGGGCAGAATATGGTGCTGTCTTCTATAATGCAAAAGTTTGAAGATTACTTTGTGCCAAGGAAAAATGTGACATATGAAAGATATAAGTTTTTCACATGTGATCAGAAGTCTGGAGATGGATTTGATCAGTATGTTACAGAGCTGCAATCACTCAGTAAAACCTGTGAGTTTGGTGATTTAAAGGATTCACTGATTAGAGATCGTATTGTCTGTGGAATACCTGATAATGGACTCAGAGAGAGATTGCTGAGAGAGCAAGACCTAACACTAGAAAAGGCAGTGACTGTGCAGATCTGCAGAAATAACTAGATTTCAAGCCAAAACGTTACACAAGGAAGTTGATGGTGCTGTACATGTAGTGCAGAAAACAGAGCAAAGCAAACCTCCATTCTCAAGAATGAAGCCGTCTAAGCCACAGTCTAATAAGGAAATTTGTAGTAGATGTGGAAATGCTCACAATCCTAAAATGTGCCCTGCTTATGGTAAAACCTGCATGAAATGTGGTAGACTAAATCACTTTGCCAAATGCTGTAAAATGAAAAGTGAAACAACTAAAGTGCATGCTGTTAAACAAACAGAGGAATTCTTTGTGGATTGCATTGAACTTTGCAGTGCAGATAAGAAAGAATGGATTGTCCCTTTAACTGTGAACGAGATTGTCATTCCCTTTAAGCTTGATACTGGCGCGCAGGTGAATTTAATATCGTTTCAAGACTATAAGACTTTTAGAGTAAAACCTAAAATTCATCCAGCCAAAGTGAAAGTTACAGGGTACACTGGGGAGGAAATTCCTGTGAAAGGTACATGCTTAGTGACGCTGAAATATAAGAGACAACAGTTTAAAACATCTCTACTGATTGTGGATAAAAATGTGCAACCGATTCTAGGATTAAGTTCCTGTGAGAAACTAAGCTTGCTAAAGAAAGTTTTTATGGTGACATCACAAGTAGAAGATGACTGCAAATCAGTGTTTACAGAATACAGAGACTTGTTTGAAGGTCTAGGTTGTTTGCCTGGAGAGCATAAAATAAATATAGACACGCAAGTTTCTTCAGTGATACACCCCTGTAGAAAAGTGCCGTTTGCGCTGAAAGAAAAACTGAAACAAGAGTTAAATCGCATGGAAGCCTTGGGTGTGATACAGAAAGTTGATGAGCCTACTGAATGGGTAAGCTCCTTAGTAATTGTTGAAAAGAAAATGGACAACTCCGAATATGTCTAGACCCCAGAGATTTAAACAAAGCTATTAAACGAGAACATTTCAAACTACCAACCAGAGATGAAATCATGTCGCAATTTGCGGGAGCAAAATGGTTCAGTAAACTGGACGCATCTTCAGGATTCTGGCAAATGAAGCTAGATGAGGCCAGCTCAAAGCTTTGTACATTTAATACACCAGAAGGTCGATACAGATTTCTTCGACTACCATATGGAATATTGTCTGCTCCAGAAGTATATCACAAAAAGATACACATGATTTTTGAACATATTCCAGGTGTTGAAACAATGATGGATGACATTATTGTCTGGGGTTCTACAAAGGAAGAACATGATTCTAGATTGAGACAAGTAATGGAACTTGTCAAGAAAGTGAATCTAAAGCTAAACAAGGACAAATGTGAATTTGGCATGAATACACTTACCTTTATGGGTGACGTGGTCTCGGATCAAGGTGTAAAACCAGACCCAAGGAAAATATCAGCCATAGTGAACATGGAACGTCCTAACAACAAAGACGATGTCAGAAGATTCCTAGGAATGATTACTTACTTAGGAAAGTTTATTTCTCAACTCTCTGAACGAACAGCCTCTCTTAGATGGTTGTTGGACAAAGATAACGAGTGGATGTGGTCACATGAACAAGAAGAAAGTTGTCAAAACTTGAAACAGATCATTACAGAGCAACCAGTGCTAAAATTCTTTGATCCTGCGAAAAGAATAAGAATTTCAGCAGATGCTTCGCCTAGGCTCAGTGCTGTTACAAGAACATGAGGATACATGGCAACCAGTAAGCTATGCATCAAGAGCACTGACAAGTGCTGAATCAAGGTATGCTCAGATAGAAAAAGAACTTCTAGCGATCACATATGCATGTGAGTGATTTCATCAGTTTGTGTATGGTCAAACATTTACAGTGGAAACTGACCACAAGCCATTGGTAGCTATCATGACTAAATCATTGCATAACTGTCCCATGAGATATCAACGAATGCTTATCAGACTACAGGAATATGATGTACACTTGCTGTACTGTCCCAGCAAATACATGTACATTGCTGATACACTTTCTCGTGCTGTGGACAAAAGTGAAGGTTCCAAAAGTCTGATGGATGAAGAGATAGAAGCCTATGTTAATTTGATCATAGCTTCTCTACCAGTGTCTCTTGCAAGACAAGAACAGATTAGGAAAGAAACTGAGACAGATGACACAATGAAAGTGTTGAAAGATATAATTCTGAAAGGTTGGCCAGCAGAAAAACATGCGTGCCCGCTGTCTATCCATGATTATTGGATGTACTGCAGTGACCTTACAGTTGTCGATGGTATTATTTACAAAGACAATAGGTTTGTCATACCTGCATGACTAAGAAAAACTATGCTGTGCAAGATACATGAAGGCCACTTAGGAGAAGAAAAATGTAAGCGGAGAGCGCGTGAAGTTATGTATTGGCCAAGAATGAACCAAGACATGGCACGGACTACAGCTACATGTGAATTATGTCTTACGTATAGACCAAAACAACAAGTTGAGCCACTGAGTCCTCACGCAGTGCCAGAGAGACCATACCAGAAAGTTGGCGCAGATTTGTTTGATTGTAATGGGAAAACATACATAGTTGTGACTGATTATTACTCTAACTACCCTGAGGTGAAGACACTACATACAACTACTAGTAAAGCCATAATCAATTGCATGAAGTCAATCTTTGGTGTTCCTATGGAAGTGTTCACTGACAATGGTCCTCAATTTTCCAGTGCTGAATTTAGACAATTTGCTGATGAGTGGGAATTTGTCCATACTAGGTCAAGTCCCCACTATCCACGCTCAAATGGGTTGGTGGAAAGTTCAGTAAAAACTGTAAAGAGTCTCATGAAAAAAGCTTAAGAAGGTAAAGAAGATTTCTACAAAAGTCTTTTAATCTACTGCAGTACACCTTTACAGAATGGACTTTCTCCTGCACAAATGCTGATGGGAAGGAGGATTAGAGCAAATCTCCCGATACATGATGAACTGCTTAATACACATAACTCAGCGTTGGTCAAACTGAGTAAGGAACGTCAACAGGCGAAACAGAAACTGTTCCATGACAGGCGAACAAAAAGCTTATCTGATCTAAAATCAGGTGACCAAGTACGTCTTAGAGATCATGAGAAAGGTATTTGGGTGCAGAAAGGTATTGTGCAAGCACAAGTAGCACCAAGATCTTATACTATAAGTACAGAGCGTGGAACGGAAGTAAGAAGAAATCGGGTGGATTTAAGATCTCAACCTAACCATAATGAAGACAACATGACTGAAGAATACCCTTCATCTGACATGTATGATGATCCTCATAATGGTGAACAAACCACGATTCTAGAAAGGTCCAACATGGTAGATGAAACACAGACTGTGTAAGAAAGACCCAAAAGGGAAATACGCAGACCTGAGAGACTCATTGAAACGTGTTAGATGATGTTCTTAATATGACGTTGTTAATTGTTGCATTGAAGCGTACAGGGCTTATCTTTAAAGAAAAGAGGATGTGATGTTAGTGTATTAGAATGCTTAATATTTGTAGACACTCCCTTACTAATATGTGTAAGCCTGAATCTTCAGTGATGGTCCCTGGGACCAGGGGGATGCTGGGAAGTGGGTGGTCCAGTGTGCAGTGTGTCTGGAGTTGGTGATGGAATAAAACAGCACAGCAGTGAACTCACATGTCTCTGTATCCTTATGACTGGATTTACAAACATATGAACAAAACAGATGGGTTACGCCTTAGCTGATGAGTGCTGGTGAAATAGTGGTGATCGACTTTTCCTTTTTCTATAGCTGGGAGAACAAATATGAATGAACCATCATTTTGAGACCCTAAAAGAAGTGGCTTACTTTATAACCAGACCAATTAGATCCCCTTGGCCTAACTGTAGCTGATGCCCACTGTCTCCTCACAGACACCTGGTGCTGACATGGCCACACTGCTGGGAGAATTCATGTGGACAGCTGGCGAATGCTCTATCCATCTTCTCACTGGTGCTAACCCACGGGTGAGAAGCACAAGGGAGCCACCACTAGACATTAACTCTCCCAACAGTGACAGTGCCGACAAAAAGCACTTACTGTAGTGCTGCTGATGAGAGGTCACTTCTCCCAGCTGTCAATGGTTCCCCTGCAGCTGCTTGCCAGGGGAGAAGGGACAAGAAATCTCCTGCAGATCACCTCAGTCCATGTAGAGGATCTTTAGGGGTATCTAGCCATCTATCTGTACATTTTTTTAGTCCGTATGGGCCCCCTTGTCTTAAGTTCCCTGGACCTCCTGGAGCCTTAATCCAGCTCTGCGCGAGGGTACACTTTGGAGCCCATGTTTTCAACGCATTGGATATGCGGGACCGGCGTTCGTGATCCTGGCGGTTAGCATAATGATGCCAGGAACCCGACCACCAGAATGCTGACAGGGGGGGGTGGTGAGCGCAATGAAGCCCCTTGCGGACTCGCTGCGCTTGCCACAGGTTCTACTCCCACTCCATGGGTGTTGTGGACACTCATGAGCGGGAATAGCCATTGCCCCCCTGTCGGCATTCTGGCGGTCGGGATCCCGGCGTCAGTATGCTGGTCTCATAAGTAACTACATCCCTTCTAAAGCTTGCTCTTCTCCCCCCTCTTGTCGCAAATCATATGGTATTTCCCACACTTCTCTAAAACGATCTTGGGGTCAATTTACTAAGCCTTGGATGGAGGTAAAGTAGACGGAGATAAAGTACCAGCCAACCAGCTCCCTACTGTCATTTTTAAAATCCAGACTGTGAATTGGCAGTTAGGAGCTGATTGGCTGGTGCTTTACCTCCATCCACTTTATCTCCATCCAAGGCTTAGTAAACAGACCCCCTAGACTCAACCCAATCTTACCATGCATAATAATACATACCTCTCAACATGACCAGGAGGGACAAAATGCTCTGCTTCTGGACTTTTAATTTATGATTTCCAGCACCTGTGTTGAACAGATTAATGGATAAGAAAGGTGTTTCCGCACAGGTGATGGCAATCATAAATGAAGAAGGTTATGTTGGTTGGTATGATAATAAACACATTCCTTACATGATGATACTGGCACATTGCACCATAAAATTATGGAGCCTATGGACCAGAGTACGGGTCACATGACAAGTAGCTTGTACACGCATGCGCAGTTTACGCTGCTGAAGCCGGAAGTAAACACTGCAGGTGAGGGCAGCTTGGTACGGCCCGGAGGTTACCGGGCCGTCAGGATGCATCAGCCGCCTGTATCCCGGGATGAGGATGAGGAGGACCCGGCACAGAGTGACAGGGAGAGGGGCAGCGGCTCAGAGCTGCAGTTCGCGCAGTACCAGCCGGAGGCCGACACCCGGGTGTTGTATTACACCATGCTGCCCGCCAAGCCGGAGCCTGAGGACAGCGACCTGCTGGACACCTCCGACCCCCGGGACAGCACCGCTAGCCCAGAGGAGCTGGAGGACGATGACAATTCCGGCGACAACGACAACGTGGTGACCAAGAGCTGCACGTACCAGGGCTGCCAGGAGACCACCAGCCAGGTGGCCAAGCAGCGCAAGCCCTGGATGTGCAAGAAGCACCGCAACAAGATGTACAAGGACAAGTATAAGAACAAGAAGAAGAGTGACCAGGCTATCACCTGCACCAGCAAGCTGGAGGTCAGCCCCTGCTCTCTGCTGCTGCTGCTTCTGTCAGGGAGGGCATGCTGGGACCTGTAGTGCTCTGATATAGGACAGTGTGCCTGTTGCCACTGCAGTTTCTTGCTTGTAGGACATGCTGGTACTTTTAGTTCTTTTCTGCATAGGGCAGTGTGCCTATTACAATTTTTCATCACATTTTCTGTCTGGTAAGGCATGCTGAGACTTGTAGTTGCACAAGAAGCCTCTTTGTATATACAGCATTAGGAAACTGTCTGCAAATGCTGGTAAGCAAAGGGCTTTTGACACACTCAATAAATGACTGAGAGGCAGATTTAATAAAAAATAAAAAATAGCTGAAGTGAGGTGGATTTTCTCACATATTTACACCAAGTACAAACTGGTACAAGTGCGCAGTGATGATGATGAGTAGCAAACCAAGCATACAGATAGGCAGTGAGTGCTCTGCAATATGCATACAACTCTGCATACAGGCAGATGTACCAATATAACAGATTTCTGTTAAACTATTATTTACTATTACCAGTTATTTATATAGCACACACATATTTGCAGCGCTTTCCAGAAAATATTTGCTCATTCACATCAGTCCCTGCGCCAGTGGAGCTTACAATCTATATTCCCTATCACATGTGCACACAGACACATTCACTCTAGGGTTAATTTTGTTGGGAGCCAATTAACCTACCAGTATATTTTTTTGAATTGTGGGAGGAAACCGGAGTACCCGGAGGAAACCCACGCAAGTACGGGGAGAATATACAAACTCCACACAGTTAGGGCCATGGTGGGAATCGATCCCATGACCTCAGCGCTATTATGGGGGAGATGTATCAAACCTTTGAGAAAGATAAAGTAGAGAAGTTGCTATGCACAGGTTTAATATATCGCCCCTTATAGCTGATCAATCCAGGCAGATTGTTCAACCTATTGTGTGTATCTGCACAGTGATGGCATCACTAGCTGGCTGGAGGAAGGAAGAGACACATTTGCCACATATTGTACTTGGCGATTTGTGTGTGACCACCTGTATAGTGATAGAATACTCTTATAATGCATACAGGAGGCGGTCTTTAGGTCGACATATATTTTGTCGACCACTGACTGTTGACATGGTCATTAGGTCGACATGGGTTTTTCACCTTTTTCATACTTAGTGATCCATGTGGACTACAAATGGGAACGGTAATCTGTTCCGAGCGCAGCGGTAGCAGAGTGAGGCACCTTGCCCAAAGCAAGGCGAGCGAAGCGGTGCACTAATTGGGGTTCCCCGTCACTTTACGAAGATAACAACACCAAAAACAGTCAACAAACTCATGTCGACTTAATAACCATGTCGACCTAATGACCATGTCGACCTTCAGTGGTCGACCCAATGTATGTCGACCAAATGGACCACTACTAAAAATGTTATGGGGAAATAGTGTGCAAGTAATCCTCACATGACACTGGATAAGATTAATCCCAAATCTGCATTTTGTTTCCTTTAGGATAATACAGAGTGTTCGTTGTCTCTCACAAAGCAAAGGACCGGGTCAGTTGGGGATCGTCCTCCTCGGCCTACATTACTGGAACAAGTGTTAAACCAGAAGAGACTGGTAAGTATGATCATGAATTATCTAATACTAGAAGTAATGATCATTGTGAATAAATCTATAGGTGTAACCCAGTAACTTTTCACTGTTAAAGTTGGAGGTTGTTGCTATTCAGCAGGTTTGAATGAGGACCCTCCAATGAGAAAGGTTTTCTGCTACAGTATTACTATATTGTGTGATTGTTATATTGCCCTATTTACTACTTGTTCTCTACTGAACACATGGGGTGGTTTGTAGTAATAAGTGCAGGACCAGTATTCATTTAATAGGCCGTCATTACTCAGCATAGCGACAGGTAACCCGAGGGGTATATGTATTACCAGGCACTGATCGCGCCAGTATATTCTTCCTGCTTTGCCTCTAGCAGGAAGCATTAGCAACAAGATGTGTGAACATCTTTCTTGCTGGAGTGGGGGGAGTGAAAACTTCCTCCTCCGGTGATTGCTGCCAGACCTCCCATAGCGTATCAATCTTGTGCCAGTACGCTGTGTCTCTCCCCCCGCCGACTCACTGGGCATGCGCGAGATCTCCTGTGCAACCTGAGCCACAGCCAGGGGGGTGTAGTATGGTATGCTGGCGGACGGGCTCCCGGCGACCGGCATACCAACAGCATGGTGAGCGCAAATGAGCCCCTTGCGGGCTCGCTGCTCTCGCCACGCTGCGGGCACGGTGGCGCGCTACGTGCGCCACGCTATTTATTTCCCCCCCAAGGGGGTCGTGGACTCCTAAGTGGGAGAAAAAGTGTCGGTATGCCGGCTGTCGGGATTCCGGCGCCGGTATACTGTGCGCCGGGATCCCAACAGCGGGCAAACTGAAGACCACCCCAGCCAGGGACCGCACTGTCCTTGCTGTGGTGAATGGGCAATGAAACCTGCAGCTGTAGGAAATCGATAGTTGCAGGTGTTGGAATGGTCAGTGCTACTGACCGCTCATACATTGCCCCCGCACATCAGCGCACAATCGTGTAGATAGCAGCCCCTGTCATACAGCAAAATCTCCTTCATACATAGGGGAGAATCAGTGACAGCGCACATAACAGAGCTGATACCACTTCTCCCCCATAATGGCCCTTCTTACATCAACCCCTCAAGTGTAATTTCCTCTGTATCTTGGCCAGGTTTTCCTAATACTGCTATTTCTCTGTGGGACTCATGCAGTACTCTGTTGATTTTGACATATTGGAAGATTGTCATACAGCTTATGTGCGCTTACAACAGAGCTGGATATATCCCGGGAACCGGGTGAACGATTGAGGCCAATGCAGAGTTGAACCTACATTGGCATAAGTGTTACCGCATCACATGCATGGAATGAGTGTATCTGCTTTTATATGGACTTGTATACACCCCTGCAGCGGGACCTCCCCCTTCTATACGCTCCGTTTCATAGCTGTAGTTATTATCAGAGCCCATTAGCACTAGCCCTATTCTTGATGCCAAGGATACGTCTAAAAAGAGGCATAATTACACATACACTCACCTCTGTATAGCTCTGAACTTAGCCTATGTGCCATTACCACCCATTTATGCCCCTCCAGCCTCAAGTGGAGATTTACTGAGTTGCGTTAGACTCCCCTTCACCTGTAGTAGCGTACACTAGACTCTAGAGTTTGCACAATCTCAATTGTGCATCAACCCCATTGTGTCTAAAATCTTAGTGCTTGTGCCACAATGATGTGAAAGGATGCACATTTTTCTGACTCTTTTTTTTAAAAGATCATTGTCTCCAAGCCTGGCTCCAGAATTTTACTTAAAGAAAACAAAATTTTCCGATCCTGCGTTTTGCTATTCGGGCATGCTAAAACTGTGGCAGGGCAAGCTGGGATGTCTGGTTCCACAACAGTTGGAGGGCTGCATGTAGAATACCCCTGGTATATGGGATTCATTTTGTATTGGAAATAAAACTTTGATTCTCCATAACTAAATGTATGTCTTTGTTTTTTTTTTTTTATCTACTACTACGTAACATTATATTTGTTTAATTTCTCTAACGTCCTAAGTGGATGCTGGGGACTCCGTAAGGACCATGGGGAATAGCGGCTCCGCAGGAGACTGGGCACATCTAAAGAAAGCTTTAGGACTATCTGGTGTGCACTGGCTCCTCCCCCTATGACCCTCCTCCAAGCCTCAGTTAGATCTCTGTGCCCGAACGAGAAGGGTGCACACTAGGGGCTCTCCTGAGCTTCTTAGTGAAAGTTTTAGATTAGGTTTTTTATTTTCAGTGAGACCTGCTGGCAACAGGCTCACTGCATCGAGGGACTAAGGGGAGAAGAAGCGAACTCACCTGCGTGCAGAGTGGATTGGGCTTCTTAGGCTACTGGACATTAGCTCCAGAGGGACGATCACAGGCCCAGAGCCGCGCCGCCGGCCCCCTTACAGAGCCAGAAGGCAGAAGAGGTCCGGAAAATCGGCGGCAGAAGACGTCCTGTCTTCAACAAGGTAGCGCACAGCACTGCAGCTGTGCGCCATTGCTCTCAGCACACTTCACACTTCGGTCACTGAGGGTGCAGGGCGCTGGGGGGGGGGCGCCCTGAGACGCAATAAAAACACCTTGGATGGCAAAAAATGCATCACATATAGCTCCTGGGCTATATGGATGCATTTAACCCCTGCCAGAATCCATAAAAAAGCAGGAGAAAAGTCCGCGAATAAGGGGCGGAGCCTATCTCCTCAGCACACTGGCGCCATTTTCCCTCACAGCTCCGTTGGAGGGAAGCTCCCTGTCTCTCCCCTGCAGTCACTACACTACAGAAAGGGTTAAAAAAAGAGAGGGGGGCACTAATTAGGCGCAGTATTAACTATACAGCAGCTATAAGGGGAAAAACACTTATATAAGGTTATCCCTGTATATATATATAGCGCTCTGGTGTGTGCTGGCAAACTCTCCCTCTGTCTCCCCAAAGGGCTAGTGGGGTCCTGTCCTCTATCAGAGCATTCCCTGTGTGTGTGCTGTATGTCGGTACTTTTGTGTCGACATGTATGAGGAGAAAAATGATGTGGAGACGGAGCAGATTGCCTGTAATAGTGATGTCACCCCCTAGGGGGTCGACACCTGAGTGGATGAACTGTTGGAAGGAATTACGTGACAGTGTCAGCTCTGTATAAAAGACAGTGGTTGACATGAGACAGCCGGCTACTCAGCTTGTGCCTGTCCAGACGTCTCATAGGCCGTCAGGGGCTCTAAAGCGCCCGTTACCTCAGATGGCAGATATAGACGCCGACACGGATACTGACTCCAGTGTCGACGGTGAAGAGACGAATGTGACTTCCAGTAGGGCCACACGTTACATGATTGAGGCAATGAAAAATGTTTTACACATTTCTGATAATACGAGTACCACCAAAAAAGGGGTATTATGTTCGGTGAGGAAAAACTACCTGTAGTTTTCCTGAATCTGAGAAATTAAATGAGGTGTGTGATGATGCGTGGGTTTCCCCCGATAACAACGGATAATTTCTAAAATGTTATTGGCATTATATCCTTTCCCGCCAGAGGTTAGGGTGCGTTGGGAAACACCCCCTAGGGGGGATAAAGCGCTCACACGCTTGTAAGGGCTCTACCTTCGCCTGAGATGGCCGCCCTTAAGGATCCTGCTGATAGAAAGCAGGAGGGTATCCTAAAAGGTATTTACACACATACTGGTCAATCGCCTCAGCCTGGATGTGCAGTGCTGGGTTGGCGTGGTCGGATTCCCTGACTGAAAATATTGATACCCTAGATAGGGACAGTATATTTTTGCCTATAGAGCATTTAAAAGATGCATTTTTATATATGCGTGATGCACAGCGGAATATTTTGCCGACTGGCATCAAGTCTAAGCGCGTTGTCCATTTCTACCAGTAGAGGGTTATGGACACGTCAGTGGTCAGGTGATGCGTATTCCAAACGGCATTTGGAAGTATTGCTTTATTAAGGGAGGAGTTATTTGGGGTCGGTCTTTCAGACCTCGTGGCCACGGCAACAGCTGGGAATTCCACGTTTGTACCCCAGGTCGCCTCTCAACATGAGAAGACGCCGTATTATCAGGCGCAGTCTTTTCGTGGACAAGCGGGCAAAAGGTTCCTCATTTCTGCCCCGTGACAGAGGGAGAGGAAAAAGGCTGCAGAAATCAGCCAGTTCCCAGGAACAGAAACCCTCTCCCGCCTCTGCCAAGCCCTCAGTATACGCTGGGGCTTTACAAGGCACGGTGGGGGGCCCGTCTCAATGAATTTCAGCGCGCAGTGGGCTCACTCGCAAGTAGACCCCTGGATCCTTCAGGTGATATCTCAGGGGTACAAATTAGAATTCGAGACGTCTCACCCTAGCCGTTTCCTAAAGTCGGCTTTACCGATGTCTCCTTCTGACAGGGAGACAGTTTTGGAAGCCATTCACAAGCTGTATTCCCAGCAGGTGATAATCAAGATACCCCTCCTGCAACAGGGAACGGGGTATTATTCCACACTGTTGTGGTACCGAAGCCGGACGGCTCGGTGAGACCGATTCTAAATCTAAAATCTTTGAACACTTACGTACAGAGGTTCAAATTCAAGATTGAGTCACTCAGAGCAGTGATTGCGAACCTGGAAGAAGGGGACTACATGATGTCTCGGGACATCAAGGATGCTTACCTTCATGTCAAAATTTACCCTTCTCACCAAGGGTACCTCAGGTTTATGGTACAGAACTGTCACTATCAGTTCAGACGCTGCCGTATGGATGGTACACGGCACCCCGGGTCTTTACCAAGGTAATGGCCGAAATGATGATATTCCTTCGAAGGAAGTGAATTTTAGTTATCCCTTCCTTGGACAATTCCCTGATAAGGGTAAGATCCAGGGAACAGTTGGAGGTCGGTGTAGCACTATCTCAGGTAGTGTTGCGGCAGCACGATTGGATTCTCAATATTCCAAGATCGCACCTGGTTCCGACGACGTGTCTTCTGTTCCTAGGGATGATCCTGGACACAGTCCAGAAAAAAGTGTTTCTCCCGGAGGAGAAAGCCAGGGAGTTATCCGAGCTAGTCAGGAACCTCCTAAAACCGAGCCAAGTCTCAGTGCATCAATGCACAAGGGTTCTGGGTAAAATGGTGGCTTCCTACGAAGCAATCCCATTCGGCAGATTCCACGCAAGAACTTTCCAGTGGGACCTGCTGGACAAATGGTCCGGATCGCATCTTCAGATGCATCAGCGGATAACCCTGTCACCAAGGACAAGGGTGTCCCTCCTGTGGTGGTTGCAGAGTGCTCATCTTCTAGAGGGCCGCAGATTAGGTATTCAGGACTGGGTCCTGGTGACCACTGATGCCAGCCTGCGAGGCTGGGGAGCAGTCACACAGGGAAGGAATATCCAGGGCTTATGGTCAAGCCTGGAGACATCACTTCACATAAATATCCTGAAGCTAAGGGACATTTACAATGCTCTAAGCTTAGCAAGACCTCTGCTTCAAGGTCAGCCGGTGTTGATCCAGTCGGACAACATCACGGCAGTCACCCACGTAAACAGACAGGGTGGCACAAGAAGCAGGAGGGCAATGGCAGAAGCTGCAAGGATTCTTCGCTGGGCGGAAAATCATGTGATAGCACTGTCGGCAGTATTCATTCCGGGAGTGGACAACTGGGAAGCAGACTTCCTCAGCACGACCTCCACCCGGGAGAGTGGGGACTTCACCCAGAAGTCTTCCACATGATTAAAAACTCGACAGGTATTGCGCCAGGTCCAGGGACCCTCAGGCAATAAGCTGTAGACGCTCTGGTAACACCGTGGGTGTACCAGTCAGGGTATGTGTTCCCTCCTCTGCCTCTCATACCCAAGGTACTGAGATTGATAAGATGGAGAGGAGTAAGCACTATATTCGTGGTTCCGGATTGGCCAAGAAGGACTTGGTAACCGGAACTTCAAGAGATGCTCACGGAGGATCCGTGGCCTCTACCTCTAAGAAGGGACCTGCTCCAGCAAGGACCCTGTCTGTTCCAAGACTTACCGCGGCTGCGTTTGACGGCATGGCGGTTGAACGCCGGATCCTGAAGGAAAAAAGGCATTCCGGATGAAGTCATCCCTATCCTGATCAAAGCCAGGAAGGATGTAACCGCAAAAACATTATCACCGCAATTGGCGAAAATATGTTACGTGGTGCGAGGCCAGTAAGGCCCGACGGAGGAAATTCAATTGGGTCGATTCCTACATTTCCTGCAAACAGGAGTGTCTATGGGCCTGAAATTGGGGTCCATTAAGGTTCAAATTTCGGCCCTGTCAATTTTCTTCCAAAAAGAACTAGCTTCAGTCCCTGAAGTTCAGACGTTTGTAAAAGGGGTACTGCATATACAGCCTCCTTTTGTGCCTCCAGTGGCACTTTGGGATCTCAATGTAGTTTTGGGTTCCAAAAGTCACATTGGTTTGAACCACTTAAATCTGTGGAGTTAAAATATCTCACATGGAAAGTGGTCATGCTGTTGGCCCTGGCCTGGGCCAGGCGCGTGTCAGAATTGGCGGCTTTATCCTGAAAAAGCCCTTATCTGATTTTCCATTCGGACAGGGCGGAATTGAGGACTCGTCCTCAGTTTCTCCCCAAGGTGGTTTCAGCGTCTCACCTGAACCAACCTATTGGTGGTGCCTGCAGCTACTAGGGACTTGGAGGCCTCCAAGTTGCTAGACGTTGTCAGTGCCCTGAAAATATATGTTTCCAGGATGGCTGGAGTCAGGAAATCTGACTCGCTGTTTATCCTGTGTGCACCCAACAAGCTGGGTGCTCCTGCTTCTAAGCAGACTATTGCTCGTTGGATTTGTAGTACAATTCAGCTTGCACATTCTGTGGCAGGCCTGCCACAGCCAAAAATCTGTAAATGCCCACTCCACAAGGAAGGTGGGCTCATCTTGGGCGGCTGCCCGAGGGGTCTCGGCTTTACAACTTTGCCGAGCAGCTACTTGGTCAGGAGCAAATACGTTTGTAAAATTCTACAAAATTGATATCCTGGCTGAGGAGGACCTGGAGTTCTCTCATTTGGTGCTGCAGAGTCATCTGCACTCTCCCGCCCGTTTGGGAGCTTTGGTATAATCCCCATGGTCCTTACGGAGTCCCCAGCATCCACTTAGGACGTTAGAGAAAATAAGAATTTACTTACCGATAATTCTATTTCTCATAGTCCGTAGTGGATGCTGGGCGCCCATCCCAAGTGCGGATTGTCTGCAATACTTGTACATAGTTATTGTTACAAAAATCGGGTTATTATTGTTGTGAGCCATCTTTCAGAGGCTCCTCTGTTATCATGCTGTTAACTGGGTTCAGATCACAGGTTATACGGTGTGATTGGTGTGGCTGGTATGAGTCTTACCCGGGATTCAAAATCCTTCCTTATTGTGTACGCTCGTCCGGGCACAGTATCCTAACTGAGGCTTGGAGGAGGGTCATAGGGGGAGGAGCCAGTGCACACCAGATAGTCCTAAAGCTTTCTTTAGATGTGCCCAGTCTCCTGCGGAGCCGCTATTCCCCATGGTCCTTACGGAGTCCCCAGCATCCACTACGGACTATGAGAAATAGAATTATCGGTAAGTAAATTCTTATTTTTTATATTAAAAAGTTTTGAACTTCTTTCTTCACCTTTATTTACACTATATTCGTAGTGCTTTCACTAATGATACAACTGATTCCTTTTTCACCAGTCTCTGTTGAGAAGTCCAGAAGTTGTCAACTTTCTTCAGACTCAGCAGCAGCTTCTCAGCCGCCAAGTGATTGAACAGAGACAGTCTTTTCAAGGGACATAGCTTTACCCGGATCTTCGTGTTTAATGAACTGTTAATGATTTTATTTCCTATTTATCAGTTGCTTTTTTATATATTTATTATATTCGACTGTCTAGTTGTAAACGACTTAGAGGTCATCTCATACAGTATGCTCAGGCAGTGTATTCTATGATGAATTACATACAAGACAAAACGTAAGCTAGTGGCCTCAGTGTCACTATACAGATAATCTTGTGGATACAGTTGTGTTACCCAGACAGTACTTCATTTAGGTGGATGCGTCAGTCTCGTATTGCATTTTCTTTATGTGGTATTCATTGTTATGTTATATTGCCTGTAAGGTTTTATCTCTGTGTTCCTAAGCAGGAACACTTTGGAATTCAGTTCAGAGTGATGTACCACCAAACTCATCTGCGCATATATCAGATATATATACAGAAGTGCTGACATCACAAGTTTTCCCGCACACTTCAATAGGGTATGAGGGAAAACGTGTGATGTGGATGAACATGAGGAACATTGCATCCATCACAATGAATTTAATTTCCCCCTTCATGTGGTCTCTCTCAGGTGTTTAAATATTATCCTCCATGTGACAATGACATGATCAACAAGCACGTCCTACTATCTATTATCTTGCTTGCTGCTCTGTGGTTGAACCCAAATATTTAAACTCAGATTGACGTAAAACAGATGTGTTATAATAGTATCATTTATTTGCATAGTCTAGATATCATTTGCAAATAGTATAGAGATAGTAGGGGAAGACTCCAATTGCCCGTTATGTATTCACGGGTGTGAGCGAGTGTGGCTGTATGCTGCACCTACGGTGCTGAGGTCCGGCCCTAGAGGTGCATGTGAGTTCGGGTGCCTTTGCTGGCATTTAAACGCTGCTGCAATGTAAACTCGGGCAGTTGGGTAATAGTTGCTCTTTTTTTTCTAAGATTCCTGTTTACTTTTAAAAATGTTGTTAATGTGTACTTGTGACATCATTAGGAATAACTTTGAGTCAGTGATGTGCAGTGAGGTGAATGGCTGGGGAGGCACACATGGGAATGGGTCTGAATGCTGGGAGCCTGTCTCCCTATTCACTGTAACTCTCCCCTCACTACACTAACCTACAGTGTCCATTGAGTCTCCTACGTTCATCCCTTTGTCTTCTCTAGCTGCTGCTGAGTGAGCTCCAACTACAGTGCACTTCCTGGTCACATGACACATCCAGGTGTCGATCAGTGTACAAGGCCCGCCCCTACACTCAGAGGCATTTCTCTTGACTCCCTTTCTGTGCTGCTTTACTGCATGTGGTGTGCCCCTGCCCCAGCTCTGCAAAGTAGTGTATGACTGTAGAACTAAGGCTGTTGCTGCCTCATCTCTCATCTCCCTGTAGCTCCAGGGATCTCCACAAAGCTGCTGAGTGTTAGCTATTATTTTATTAGCAGCTTCTTATATAGCGCAGCATATTCCGTTGCGCTTTACAATTAGAACAACAGTTATAGAACAAAACTGGGCAAAGACAGACAGACATAGAGGTAGGAAGGCCCTGCTCGCAAGCTTACAATCTATAGGGAAATAGGCATTGATACACAAGGATAGATGCTACTTGTTGCATAATGGTCCACCAGATTGCTAGGTTCTTAATGGGTTGTATGATATGATCACCCAGTAATAAAAAGGATCACAATAAACAAAGAAGATGTTTATGTTCTAAATATCTTCTTTGTTTTATTCTAATTGTTTTCATATAAAATCTCAGGTGTATGACAGGGGAGGCTCTGATTACTCTGACTGCACGTCCTTGCTTTGCGTGTACATAATGCCTCTGTGTGTTGCTACATGGGAGTGGGTGGGTATTGTGGTCATCCACATCTCGCTCGGTGTCGTGGATACCCACGAGTGAGAACAGTTCCTGCGCACTGGGCTTCCAGCTGTTGTTATTGTCGGCTGACAGGATTCCGACAGCCGGCAAATTGATTGCATCCCGCTAACCACTTGCCTGGCATGGTTGCATCAGATGCGACCATACCAGCAAGTGTCTTATCTGACCTGGTCGCACGGGATGCGACCAGTCAGATAGAGAGTGTTAGCAGCCCCAGGGAAGGTAAACTTCCCTCTGCTGCTGCTGCTCTCTGACAGACTGGAAGGTCCCTCTGCCTCCCTGCACCCTCCCCTCAGTGTTGCCATGCTGACGATCATTGCTGATCGATCAGCACGGCAGGACCCCCCACCCAGCGGCTGCAGACAATGGCAGCCACTGGGAAAGTGTAAAATAAGCCCCCTCCCCTTCCCCCAGTGTACCTGGCAGCTGTCATGGGCGTAAAAAGTAACGTGATGTTACCGATGTCCCGATCCGATGTTTGAGAGATTGGTTTGGTTTTTATTTTAAAAAACTTTTTTTTTTTTTTACTAAAATCATTCACTCATAACAAAAACCCGACAATTTCTGAGCGTTTTTTTGGGGGGGAAATAATTAAGTGGTTAAAAGGGGGCAGAACAATTTTGCTTTGATCAACCAGAGGACTGTGATGGACACTTTTTGATGGACAATAAACAAAACATGGCCTACAATGGCTCCGCATTCCTGTATTAAGGCTTGCCAACCTATCTATTCTCTGAATAAATGTTGTAAATGTCACATTTGTTCTTCACATGCTGAAATTACTTAAGTTGGGTATACACTATACAGTTATCTGGCAGACTGTCTGTCCAATCTGGCTGCTTGGAATGAAAATCTGGTAATGTATAGGAGCAAAGGACAATCGACCATTTGCTCCCAAGCACTGGAAAATGGACAAAAACTGTTGTTCAGGTTGCTTAAATCCGTGACTTAACCAATATGTCTGAATGACCATTTTTGTCCGTTTTCCAGTGTTTAGGAGGAAGCTCCCATGTACTACCAGATTGGACAGACGGTCTGCCAGATAATTGTATGATCTATGCCCAGCTCAAGTCATTTCAGCATGCAAACTATTTCCCTGTCTGAAACATTATTTTATTTTCTAAATTGCTTAGCTTATTACTTTTTTCCCTCTTTCCCCTTTGACATTAAGGGTAAACTGCTATTTTAGATGCAAAGTCCAGGTTACTTTATTACAGACTGGGATGAGAAGTTTCTACTACAGAAGATGCAGTGGTGTAAAGCCAACAAATACATCTGATTCTAGCTGATCTTTCTCCATACAGATACATGTTCTGTGACATCAGAATAGATGTGTCCAAAGCACGCTAACCCCCTTTAACCAGTGCCAAGGTTGGAGTCATTATAAAGACTACAAAAACCATATACATGCATTTTATAATGTTGATTATATAGGAAAACAAGTGTCCCTCAGATGTTTAGAATTCATTCAAGTAGATTGTTGTACTTTTAGAGTTCTGTTGTAATAATGTGGGAGTGCCATGCTGCAGCTCTCCAGTTCTTGTGGGACTAGGAGTACCAGCATGCCTTGCACCTAGTAAAGTAATGTACTGTGGGGGTCATTCTGAGTTGATCGCTCGCTGACGTTTTTTGCAGCGCAGTGAACAGGTTACTACTACGCATGTGCATGCACCGCAATGCGCAGGCGTGTCGTACGAGTACAAAGCGGATCGTTGCTGGGCGATGGATTTAATGAAGAATCCATTCGCACAGCCAATCGCAAGGAGATTGACAGGAGGAGGTCGTTTGTGGGTGGCAACTGACTGTTTTCAGGGAATGTTTGGAAAAACGCAGGCGCGTGCAAGCGGGTGTCTGACGTCCATTCCGGGACCAAAAACACTGAAGTGATCGCAAGGGCTGAGTAAGTACAGAGCTACTCAAAAATTGCAAAAAACGTTTTCGTACTGCTTGGCTGCACATGCGTTCGCACACTTGCAAAGTAAAAATACACTACTTCGTGGGTGGCGACTATGCGTTTGCACGGCTGTTAAAAGTAGCTAGCGAGCGAACAACTTGGAATGACCCCCTCTGTTGCCCAAGACTGCTGTATTGCATGTCCCACAATATCTATTTATGTGTCCCGTAAAATATTTGTTTCACTGCTTATTGTGACATGTTAGTGAGAACGAACACTTCTTTATTCTCTGTTCGTTGTATTTTTATGTGTTTATGTCTTATTTGATATATGTTTGTGTTATATTATGTAATTCATGCAATGAATATAGTTCTGTGAATTATATTGGTGCTTTCACTTGTACATACAAAGGACATGCTAGACTGGAGGCTTCACTTGAAACCAAAAGACAGTGTTGTAAATGATCACGGAAATAGATGCCGGGTGTAGAATGAAATAACGGTCAGTTATTGTGGTGTGTCAAAAGTAGCTAAATAAATCTTAGATACATTATGTAACCAATCCATTTAATTCATGTTTCCATTCACTCTTCACTGTATTATTTTGCAAGCTTTTGTGTAAGACACTTCCTCATTACTGCAAGCTACAACTAGAGGCTATCCTTCCCACGTGTTTGCAGTAAGCAGTTGCATTAAGCTAAGCGATAAAGATATTAAGTATTTCTCTATCGTCCTAGTGGATGCTGGGGTTCCTGAAAGGACCATGGGGAATAGCGGCTCCGCAGGAGACAGGGCACAAAAAGTAAAGCTTTTTCCGATCAGGTGGTGTGCACTGGCTCCTCCCCCTATGACCCTCCTCCAGACTCCAGTTAGATTTTTGTGCCCGGCCGAGAAGGGTGCAATCTAGGTGGCTCTCCTAAAGAGCTGCTTAGAAAAAGTTTAGCTAGGTTTTTTATTTTACAGTGATTCCTGCTGGCAACAGGATCACTGCAGCGAGGGACTGAGGGGAGAAGGAGTCAACTCACCTGCGTGCAGGATGGATTGGCTTCTTGGCTACTGGACATCAAGCTCCAGAGGGACGATCACGGGTACAGCCTGGATGGTCACCGGAGCCACGCCGCCGGCCCCCTTGCAGATGCTGAAGACAGAAGAGGTCCAGAATCGGCGGCTGAAGACTCCTGCAGTCTTCAAAAGGTAGCGCACAGCACTGCAGCTGTGCGCCATTTTCCTCTCAGCACACTTCACACGGCAGTCACTGAGGGTGCAGGGCGCTGAGAGGGGGGCGCCCTGGGAGGCAAAATGATTACCTATAAAGGCTAAAAATACCTCACATATAGCCCTAGAGGCTATATGGAGATATTTAACCCCTGCCTGATTTCTCTAAATAGCGGGAGACGAGCCCGCCAGAAAAGGGGCGGGGCCTATCTCCTCAGCACACGGCGCCATTTCCTCTCACAGCTCCGCTGGTCAGGACGGCTCCCAAGTCTCTCCCCTGCACTGCACTACAGAAACAGGGTAAAACAGAGAGGGGGGGGGCACATTTATGGCGATAATTTGATATAACAAAGCAGCTATAAGGGAGCACTTATTATAAGGCTATCCCTGATATATATATAGCGCTTTTGGTGTGTGCTGGCAAACTTTCCCTCTGTCTCCCCAAAGGGCTAGTGGGTCCTGTCTTCGTTAGGAGCATTCCCTGTGTGTCTGCTGTGTGTCGGTACGTGTGTGTCGACATGTATGAGGACGATATTGGTGTGGAGGCGGAGCAATTGCCAAATATGAGGATGTCACCCCCTAGGGAGTCGACACCGGAATGGATGCCTTTATTTATGGAACTACGGGATAGTGTCAACACGCTAAAGCAGTCGTTTGACGACATGAGGCGGCCGGACAATCAATTAGTGCCTGTCCAGGCGACTCAAACACCGTCAGGGGCTGTGAAACGCCCTTTGCCTCAGTCGGTCGACACAGACCCAGACACAGGCGATGACTCCAGTGGTGACGGTGACGAATCAACCGTATTTTCCAGTAGGGCCACACGTTATATGATTTTGGCAATGAAGGAGGCGTTACATTTAGCTGATACTACAGGTACCACTAAACAGGGTATTATGTGGGGTATGAAAAAACTACCTATAGTTTTTCCTGAATCAGAAGAATTAAATGACGTGTGTAATGAAGCGTGGGTTGCCCCTGATAAAAAACTGATAATTTCAAAGAAATTATTGGCATTATACCCTTTCCCGCCAGAGGTTAGGGAGCGCTGGGAAACACCTCCTAGGGTGGACAAGGCGCTAACACGCTTATCTAAACAAGTGGCGTTACCCTCTCCTGAGACGGCCGCACTTAAAGATCCATCAGATAGGAGGATGGAAAATATCCAAAAAAGTATATACACACATGCAGGTGTTATACTACGACCAGCTGTAGCGACTGCCTGGATGGGCAGTGCTGGGGTAGTTTGGTCAGAGTCCCTGATTGAAAATATTGATACCCTGGACAGGGACAATATTTTACTGTCGTTAGAACAAATAAAGGATGCATTTCTTTATATGCGTGATGCACAGAGGGATATCTGCACACTGGCATCACGGGTAAGTGCTATGTCCATTTCGGCCAGAAGAGCTTTATGGACGCGACAGTGGACAGGCGATGCGGATTCAAAACGGCATATGGAAGTTTTGCCGTATAAAGGGGAGGAGTTATTTGGAGTCGGTCTATCAGATTTGGTGGCCACGGCTACAGCCGGGAAATCCACCTTTCTACCTCAAGTCACTCCCCCACAGAAAAAGGCACCGACTTTTCAACCGCAGCCCTTTCGTTCCTTTAAAAATAAGAGAGCAAAGGGCTATTCATATCTGCCACGAGGCAAAGGTCGAGGGAAGAGACAGCAACACGCAGCTCCTTCCCAGGAACAGAAGCCCTCCCCGGCTTCTACAAAAGCCTCAGCATGACGCTGGGGCTCCTCAAGCGGACTCGGGGATGGTGGGCGGTCGTCTCAAAAATTACAGCGCGCAGTGGGCTCACTCGCAGGTAGATCCCTGGATCCTGCAGATAATATCTCAAGGGTACAGGTTGGAATTAGAGACGGATCCACCTCGCCGTTTCCTGAAGTCTGCTTTACCAACGTCCCCCTCCGAAAGGGAGACGGTTTTGGAAGCCATTCACAAGCTGTACTCTCAGCAGGTGATAGTCAAGGTACCTCTTCTACAACAAGGGAAGGGGTATTATTCCACTCTTTTTGTGGTACCGAAGCCGGATGGCTCGGTAAGGCCTATTCTAAATCTGAAGTCCTTGAACCTGTACATAAAGAAGTTCAAGTTCAAAATGGAGTCACTCAGAGCAGTGATAGCGAACCTGGAAGAGGGGGACTTTATGGTATCCTTGGACCTCAAGGATGCGTATCTCCACGTTCCAATTTACCCCTCACACCAGGGGTACCTCAGGTTCGTTGTACAAAACTGTCACTATCAGTTTCAGACGCTGCCGTTCGGATTGTCCACGGCACCTCGGATCTTTACAAAGGTAATGGCCGAGATGATGATTCTTCTTCGAAGAAAAGGCGTATTAATTATCCCATACTTGGACGATCTCCTAATAAGGGCGAGGTCCAGAGAACAGCTAGAGATGGGATTAGCACTGTCTCAAGAAGTGCTAAAACAGCACGGGTGGATTCTGAATATTCCAAAATCCCAGTTAATGCCGACAACTCGTCTGCTGTTCCTAGGGATGATTCTGGACACGGTTCAGAAAAAGGTTTTTCTCCCGGAGGAAAAAGCCAAGGAGTTATCCGAGCTTGTCAGGAACCTCCTAAAACCAGGAAAAGTGTCTGTACATCAATGCACAAGAGTCCTGGGAAAAATGGTGGCTTCTTACGAAGCAATTCCATTCGGCAGATTCCACGCAAGAATTTTCCAAAGGGATCTGTTGGACAAATGGTCAGGGTCGCATCTTCAGATGCACCTACGGATAACCCTGTCTCCAAGGACAAGGGTGTCTCTTCTGTGGTGGTTGCAGAGTCCTCATCTATTGGAGGGCCGCAGATTCGGCATACAGGATTGGATCCTGGTGACCACGGACGCCAGCCTGAGAGGCTGGGGAGCAGTCACACAAGGAAGAAACTTCCAGGGAGTATGGACGAGCCTGGAAACGTCTCTTCACATAAACATTCTGGAACTAAGAGCAATATAAAATGCTCTAAGCCAGGCAGAACCTCTGCTTCAGGGAAAACCGGTGTTGATCCAGTCGGACAACATCACGGCAGTCGCCCATGTGAACAGACAGGGCGGCACAAGAAGCAGGAGTGCAATGGCAGAAGCTGCAAGGATTCTTCGCTGGGCAGAGAATCATGTGATAGCGCTGTCAGCAGTGTTCATCCCGGGAGTGGACAACTGGGAAGCAGACTTCCTCAGCAGACACGATCTTCACCCGGGAGAGTGGGGACTTCATCCAGAAGTCTTCCACATGCTGGTAACCCGTTGGGAAAGACCAATGGTGGACATGATGGCGTCTCGCCTCAACAAAAAACTGGACAGGTATTGCGCCAGGTCAAGAGATCCGCAGGCAATAGCTGTGGACGCGCTGGTAACGCCTTGGGTGTACCAGTCGGTGTATGTGTTTCCTCCTCTGCCTCTCATACCAAAAGTATTGAGAATTATACGGCAAAGAGGCGTAAGAACGATACTAGTGGTTCCGGATTGGCCAAGAAGGACTTGGTACCCGGAACTTCAAGAGATGATCACGGAAGATCCGTGGCCTCTACCTCTAAGGAGGGACTTGCTTCAGCAGGGTCCCTGTCTGTTTCAAGACTTACCGCGGCTGCGTTTGACGGCATGGCGGTTGAACGCCGGATCCTAATGGAAAAAGGCATGCCGGAAGAAGTCATTCCTACTTTGATTAAAGCAAGGAAAGAAGTAACCGTGCAACATTATCACCGAATTTGGCGAAAATATGTTGCGTGGTGCGAAGATCGGAGTGCTCCGACGGAGGAATTTCAACTGGGTCGATTCCTACATTTCCTGCAATCAGGATTGTCTATGGGTCTCAAATTGGGATCTATTAAGGTTCAAATTTCGGCCCTGTCGATTTTCTTCCAAAAAGAATTGGCTTCAGTCCCTGAAGTCCAGACCTTTGTTAAGGGAGTGCTGCATATACAGCCTCCTGTGGTGCCTCCAGTGGCACCGTGGGATCTCAATGTAGTTTTGGATTTTCTAAAATCTCATTGGTTTGAACCACTAAATAAGGTGGATTTGAAATATCTCACTTGGAAAGTGACCATGCTTCTAGCCCTGGCTTCTGCCAGGAGAGTGTCAGAATTGGCAGCTTTATCTTACAAAAGCCCATATCTGATTTTCCATTCGGACAGGGCAGAACTGCGGACTCGTCCGCATTTTCTCCCTAAGGTGGTGTCAGCATTTCATCTGAACCAGCCTATTGTAGTGCCTGCGGCTACAAGTGACTTGGAGGACTCCAAGTTACTGGACGTTGTCAGAGCATTAAAAATATATATTGCAAGAACAGCTGGAGTCAGAAAATCTGACTCGTTGTTTATATTGTATGCACCCAACAAGATGGGTGCTCCTGCGTCTAAGCAGACGATTGCTCGTTGGATCTGTAGCACAATCCAACTGGCACATTCTGTGGCAGGCCTGCCACAGCCTAAATCTGTAAAGGCCCACTCCACAAGGAAGGTGGGCTCATCTTGGGCGGCTGCCCGAGGGGTCTCGGCATTACAACTTTGCCGAGCAGCTACGTGGTCAGGGGAGAACACGTTTGTAAAATTTTACAAATTTGATACTCTGGCTAAGGAGGACCTGGAGTTCTCTCATTCGGTGCTGCAGAGTCATCCGCACTCTCCCGCCCGTTTGGGAGCTTTGGTATAATCCCCATGGTCCTTTCAGGAACCCCAGCATCCACTAGGACGATAGAGAAAATAAGATTTTACTTACCGATAAATCTATTTCTCGGAGTCCGTAGTGGATGCTGGGCGCCCATCCCAAGTGCGGATTATCTGCATAAATTGTACATAGTTATTGTTAACTTATTCGGGTTATTGTTGTAGGAAGCCATCTTTCAGAGGCTCCGCTGTTATCATACTGTTAACTGGGTTTAGATCACAAGTTGTACGGTGTGATTGGTGTGGCTGGTATGAGTCTTACCCGGGATTCAAAATCCTCCCTTATTGTGTACGCTCGTCCGGGCACAGTACCTAACTGGAGTCTGGAGGAGGGTCATAGGGGGAGGAGCCAGTGCACACCACCTGATCGGAAAAAGCTTTACTTTTTGTGCCCTGTCTCCTGCGGAGCCGCTATTCCCCATGGTCCTTTCAGGAACCCCAGCATCCACTACGGACTCCGAGAAATAGATTTATCGGTAAGTAAAATCTTATTTTGCGCGGCCCATGTTGGACAATTATGTCTTGTTATCTAGTGCCATGGTAATCTGCTTCCTGGATGGAGTGGGCACCAGTTTCGGACTGGGGCATGAAGTGGTGTGACCAGCCATTGGGTAGGTGTGGTCAACACCGGGGTGTGTGGCCTCCGATTCGCTGACATAGCGCTGCTGTATAAGATGTACTGGTGTTTGTGCACTCAAGACCACTGAGCATACCCAAACTAAGATATACACATACAGTAATCCAAATAATAGTACGCAACCTGTGGCACACCAACTTCCCAGCTTACCCTGCCACCGTTTTGCAGTTAGGGAATGCTAAATCTGTGGCAGGGCATGCTGGGAGTTTTAGTTCCACAGCAGATTATTTGGCTTTTAATTTACTGGCAATTTTTATCCAAGGTACCGCGAGTAGTCGTCACATGTGCTGCGTCAGCCGTCCTCGAACATCTTTTTCCATACTTACACCCTCGACACATGCGCACTCCACTCATCAGAACAGGTGTGGTATGGCTGACCGATGATCTCCTGACCGCCGGTCAGCATACCGACGCCGGGATCCCGGCAGGGAGGGGCGAGTGGACACCCACGAGTGGAAATAGTCCCTATTGGTCGGCATGCCGACCGTCATGATAGTGAGGGGGCGGGAGGTTGGGGGAGGTCATGTGACTGCTAACCGCCGGTCACATGAATACCACCCAACAGAACGGGATCAGTACGCGATACCGCCGGACGGAATCTCGGCGGTCGGAATACCGACACCAGGATCCCGACGGGGGCGAGCGCAACGCAGCCCCTTGCGGGCACAATGCCTCGCTGCGCTCGGCACACTAATTTATTCTCCCTCTATGGGTGTCGTGGACACCCACAGAGCGAGAATATGTCGGGATTGTGCTGGTCAAGATCCCGGTGTCGGTATTCCGAGCGCCGGGATTCCATCCGGCGGGATCTTGACCGCATCCCATCAGAACATACCACTTTGCACTGTGTTACAGAATGTGAACTGGGGGCACTGTAAAACAAAACTGTGTCTTGACAGTTTTAGCAACCTGTTCAGTGTGCAGTGAGTGTATGTTTCTATCTGTGATAAGTAAATTAGATTGCATATTCTGCTGGGATGGGGATTGTCCAGCTCTGAATATGTTGGCAATCTATAAATAAATTATGATGATAAAAAGTTTAACTGGAAAGCTCTGGCAAAGATAGACTTTACTGTCTTACATACCCAGTGGGGAAAGATTTCTCTCCTTGAATTCCTCAGTTACATCTATTCTCATTTCCACTGCGTCATCAAATTTCTGCTGACATGGACTTGTTAAGATGCCATGCTCATGTCCTAACATGATTGGATGCCGCACCAACCCATCACATCAACCCATATGTTGCGTATAACTGGCCTTGCCAAGTTACCGCCACTTGCAATATCTACAGGATATCTTGGCCAATAACAGTTGCAATTCCCACAGGAAGAGATTTTAGGGTTGTGTTGAGGGACCCTCACCTTCTTGCTACCTAGGTTCAGGAAAATTATAGCTAGATGGGTGCATTTGCTCAGGGTCCTTTTTCACAATGGAATTATCACTTTCTTTTTAACTTCTATGTTAAGAGCTAACAAACATGGGTGGTGGATGATAGACCGTCAAAAGGTCCACAGTCAATAGGTCGACACCATATGGTCGACATGTAAAAGGTAAACAGTACAATAGGTTGATAGGTTCAAAAGGTCAACATGACAATGGTTGACAAACATATGGTCGACACATGTTTGGGGGCTTTTACAACTTTTGCTGAATTTGCTATCCATGTCGCAAACTATTATCGTTAGTAACCTTGTGGCAAGCGGAGCAAGCCATCACGACCAAAGCGTAGTGAGCAAAGCGAACCTGCGAGGGGATGCGTTTCTACTAATTTGGGTCATATATGGTTAAACAGCAAAAAAAACCTTGTGTCAACTATTTTCATGTCAACCTTTTTACCCTGTTGACTTTTTGCACCTGTCCACCTATTGACTGTCGACCATACAGCGTTGACCTATTGACTGAAGATTTTTGACTGTCTATGTTAATCCACACCCATAAACAAAACATTTTAGAGAATATCCTTTTTTTCGTGACACAATTTCACTAGAAAACATCTCATCACACATCGTTCTGTAATACTAAGGGGTTTAATTACGAAACGTCAGATTGTAAATCCTGGCGATTCTTATTGTGTTTATGCCCAAAATTTAAAATGGCAATGATTTTACTAGCCATGTTTTGTTAGTAAAATCATTGCACTTTTAAATTTTGAGCTTAAACATGATCAGAAACACCTAATTTTACAACCCAACGCTTTGTAACTAAAACCCTGAGACGCCACGGGGGAAATTAATTACTGGCCATGTACCTCCTACAAGTGGGGGATACAACCAGATAGACCAGTGGTTCCCAAACTGGGTGCCTCAGGGCACTTGCAGGGGTGCCTTGGGTTGGTGGTACACAACCATTTCAGATTATGGTCAATTTAAAAAGACAAAACCAATGCTTGTGACTTCCAATCATAAAATATGTGGAAACCCACAAGAGTGACCTCAATTAACCTTGTGGTCTACCGTATGTACCACAACAATAGACAATATATATTTTTAGCTTTTTTAACACTTTAATGGCTATCAGTCCACCATCCACAGCCCACGGATGGCGGTGACAGCCCCAGGCTTCATCCCTGGCCCTTGGGTGCCTGAAAGGGGAAGGGGGCCTGTATTTTAGGTGTCCCCACTCCCCCAGGGAACCCCGGCCAGAGGTGACTAGTTAGGAGGTTGTCATGCTGTGCCCGCAGGGACAGAAGCATACACGGATTACACTGATCTGTGCATGCTTCTGGTTAAGTGCACAAAGTAATAAAAACGTACTAAAAGCCGCATGTTTCCTTTACTAAAAATCACCAAAATTGGCATGCAAATTCTGTTGTAACCCAAAAAAATTGCACCCTGTTACAGCTGCCATTTTTTTAGCTAAAAATCACAAGTTTCAAACGTGTGATTTGATGCTATTTTTTGTAAACTACAAAAATCGCTAGCTATTACATCTAGCCCCTAGACACCTAAATGTAGTAAGCACTGCATTTTCAAGTATAAATTTAATGTCACATAGGGCCTAATTCATATTTGTATGCAAACTCAATGGTTTGCGCACAAATACAATGTTTGGGAGCCTGCTTAGACAGAAGACTCTTTCTGTACATGTGCAGAATGGGTCTTGTGATATCACTCACAGCGCCATCAGCCGCAACATGATTGATATACTGCTGCGATTGGGGGGGGCGGCGGCACCCAGCACCGTTCATCAAAACACGGGCGCGTTGCCCTCATTTTGAAGGTGTGATGGGTCCAAGGACTGCATTTTCGGGTACAGACTTCATGGACCCGGGTGTCCGGATCCTGCGACTAGCCTGAGTAAGCTTCAATTTATGCAGGCTGGCCGGTGCCTAAAACCATCACAAACCACGACCAATGGTCACGATGGTGATCTGAGGCTGCATGCTCAGATGCAGCACTCAGGTCCTGACATTACAGGGGCGTCTATCTCCTACAGACGCCTCCTGCTGCATTTCTATTTTAATGACACTGAATCAGGCTCATAGATATCTCAGTTAATTATGTTGAAATTAAGGGATTTATGTGAAATTGCTGTGGAACATAACATAACCATACCAGACGAGGGTATATAGGACCAGTGAATAGATTACTGCAGAGCTGGGAAACAACTGTAAAAAAAAATATCTAAATGGCACTATGGGGATTTGTAATGACTCATTGATGCTTCATTAAAAATATCACCATAGTAAAAATTATTTTTCATGCCTTTCAGTGATTAAATATTGAAAGGCCCTTTTATCTGCTTTTAATCCTAGTAGATTAAGTAAAAAGTTTAATGTACATAAACACGCTTAATTTTAACACATATTGGCAATTCCTAATTAGTTCTGTAAATCCCCACCCTATTAGCTGGTAACTTTGTGCGAGTGTACATGTGACTAAGGAGCTATATACTAAGCTTTGGAGAGAGATAAAGTGGACAGAGAGAAAGTACCAGCCAATCAGCTCCTAACTGCCATGTCACAGGCTGTTTGAAACATGACAGGAGCTGGTTGGCTGGAACTTTATTTCCTTCCACTTTATCTCTCACCAAGGCTTAGTACATAGACCCTTATATTATCAGTGCATAATGCAAGTCTTTCACTGAACTTGGAGCAGACATATGTTTAGAGGGCACTTTCAGAATGTCCAAATTATTCCTTGAATCCAATCCATTTTTTGGGATCCACTTATCCACTAGGGGAAACGGTCGTTAGGTCGACACCGATTAGGTTGACCACTATAGGTCAACATGGTCATTAGGTCGGCAGGTCAAAAGGTCGACATGAGTTTGTCGATTTTTTTAAAATTTTTGGACTTTTCCATACTTTACGATCCACCTGGCCTACAACTGGGAACGGTAACGCAGCAGTAGCGGAGCGAGGCACCGTGCCCGAAGCGCGAGCACAGTGCACTAATTGGGGTTCCCTGTCACTTTACAAAGAAAACAACACCAAAAAAAGTAAAAAAAAAAACTCATGTCGACCTTTTCACCTGTCGACCTAGCACATGTTGACCTAATGACCATGTTAACCTAGTGTCCCTATCGACCTAATGACTGTCGACATAAGTTGGGTCGACCCAACGACCCATACCCTCCACTAGATGTGAATTCCCATTTTTTGTGTGATTGTGTCAATTTTCCAATTTGAGTTTATTTTCCAATTTGAGTTTATTGCTATTAATGACCTATGAACGATTTCCAGTACATCAATTATGACATTGCATTATAATTTTTGATTTTTTTAAAGATATCCTACCCCTGAAGAAGTCCATTTATGGACAAAACGTCCATAAATGGACTTTCTGGTGCCATATCCATCCAATAAGAGGGTGGAACCTGCCAATTGAGCGCACAGGAATATACTGTACTATAACCTGAACTGTATAGTGATTGTGGATGCTTTGTCTCCATCTTTATGCTGTAAGAAATTTTTAGAATTATGTAGTTTTTTACAAAAAATAAAAAATTGCCTGATCGACCATTGAGCCTTTTTTTTTTTTTACTGTCGGATGATCTTTGGTGAGGGTATTTTTAGAAACATCCTGGATATATCAGTCTCTGCAATTCTACACCTTGGGAATCCTAGTGGAAAGGACCCGTAGACACAGTAAAGACGATCCACTGATCTTATCATAGGATTTTATTGCTTACTGTATATCTAATTATTTTATCTGGTTTTGTATTTGTGTATTATTGTCTGGTCCTTTCTGACAGGGGATTTACTGAGAGGTGCAGCTTTTTGTATCTGTTTATCCAGTGCAAGATAAAGGCATTGGGCGGCATTCAATCTGTCTCAAGATCATGTTACATACATCTAAAGGTCAGTACTGATGGGCAGTGCCGTAACTAGGCATTTTAGCGCTGTGTGCAAGAAACGACAGTGGCGCCCCCCCCCCCCCCCACCATGTAAGATAGGGGAAGTGCGCACCGTAGGCGCGCGCAAAATTTATAGGGGCGTGGCTTCACGGGGAAGGGGCGTGGCCACAAAATAATAGTAATTCATACTACGGTGCACAGTAGTCTACATTATTCAAATTACGCTGCACAGTAGCGCCACTACACCAGGTAGAGCCCCTTTTATACATTACAGCAGACAGCGTCCCCCTTTTTACACATTACGGCAGCCAGTCCCCCTTTTTACACATTGCGGCAGCCAGGCCCCCTCTTTACACATTGCGGCAGCCAGGCCTCCTTTTTACACATTGCGGCAGCCAGGACCCCATTTTACACATTGCGGCAGCCAGGATCCCTTTTTACACATTGCGGCAGCCAGACCCCCTTTTTATACATTGCGGCAGCCAGGACCCCTTTTTACACATTACGGCAGCCAGTCCCCCTTTTTACACATTGCGGCAGCCAGGACCCCTTTTTACACATTGCGGCAGCCAGGCCCCCTCTTTACACATTGCGGCAGCTAGGCCCCCTTTTTACACATTGCGGCAGCCAGGCCCCCTCTTTACACATTGCGGCAGCCAGGCCCCCTCTTTACACATTGCGGCAGCTAGGCCCCCTTTTTACACATTGCGGCAGCCAGGACCCCTTTTTACACATTGCGGCAGCCAGGCCCCCTCTTTACACATTGCGGCAGCTAGGCCCCCTTTTTACACATTGCGGCAGCCAGGACCCCATTTTACACATTGCGGCAGCCAGGACCCCTTTTTACACATTGCGGCAGCCAGGACCCCTTTTTACACATTGCGGCAGCCAGGCCCCCTCTTTACACATAGCGGCAGCCAGTCCCCCTTTTTACACATTGCGGCAGCCAGGCCCCCTTTTTACACATTGCGGCAGCCAGGACCCCATTTTACACATTGCGGCAGCCAGGACCCCCCCCCCCCCTTTTTACACATTGCGGCAGCCAGACCCCCTTTTTATACATTGCGGCAGCCAGGACCCCTTTTTACACATTGCGGCAGCCAGGACCCCCCCTTTTTACACATTGCAGCAGCCAGACCCCCTTTTTATACATTGCGGCAGCCAGGACCCCTTTTTACACATTGCGGCAGACGGTGTCCCCCTGAGAGAAAGAGAGAGAGGGATATACTTACCTTCTCCCCGCTGACAGGCTCCTCGTGCTGGCATCTCCCTCTCGGTGCAGGCAGTGAGATGAGAAGGAGGAGGAGGGAGGGGGAGCAGGGAGCCACAGCAGCGCTATTTGATTGGTAGTAAGCGCCGCTGCAGCATCCCCCTGTCCTTCTGTATTGGTTGCCTGGCGCTGCTGTGGATGCTGGGATGAAGGAACCGCATCCCAGCATCCATAGCAGCGCCGGGCAGGCAATACAGAAGGAGAGGGGGATGCTGCAGCGGCGCTTACTACCAATCAAATAGCGCTGCTGCGGCTCCCTCTCCCTCCTCCTCCTTGAATCCGGCGCTGGTCTCTTCTCCCTCCAGCCGCGCACGGCGCACACAGAGGCGGCATGTAATGAGTCAATTTGACTCATTACATGCCGCTGGCCGTTGCTCCCTCAGGGCAACTGCGCTGTGTGCCAAGCCCACTTGGCACACACGTAGTTACGGCCCTGCTGATGGGAGTGCTGAGCGATTTAACATAGACCGCTCAGCACACATCTCTCCCCCCGCTCAATGTGTGCTGAGCGAGGGGGGGATGGAACGGAGGGCCGCTCACTTCACACAGTGCTGAAGTGAGCGACCTGCTAGATCGAGCCTGCATGTAGGCTCAATCTAGCACCGGCGATAGCTATGCGCGGGGCCGCGCATTGCTATCGCTAGGGGGCATACACACGACAGATCCGTGCTTAAAATCTATGCAATCAAGTCAGATTGCTTAGATTTTAAACAAGGATCTCTCCGTGTGTACCCCCTTTAAGAAACATATCCAAAATATGACCACATCTTACACAAGACACAGCAAAAACTCTAATACATGCTCTCATTATCTCCCACATTGATTATTGTAATAGTCCCGACTGGTCTTCCCAAACATAGGCTCTCACCACTGCAATCTATTTTGAATGCAGCTGCGAGGCTAATCTTTCTCGCTATACGTTCATCATCTGCAGATCCGCTCTGTCAGTCCCTCCATTGGTTACCGGTATTCTACTGTATTAAATATAAAATAATTTTACTTACATACAAGGCTATTAACCAAACTGCTCCAACATACATCTCTTCACTCATCTCAAAATATCTCCCTACCCGACCTCTCCGCTCTGCACAAGATCTGCGTCTTTCATCCACACGTATTACTTGTTTGCACTCAAAATTACAGGACTTTATTTGGGCTTCCCCCACTCTGTGGAATGCCCTCCCACGCACAATAAGACTTACCTCGTCTCCAAACCTTAAAATGTTCCCTGAAAACTCACCTCTTCAGACATGCCTATCAAATTCCAGACCCACCCACATAACCGTCACTGCTTCCCTATCTAATTACATCCCCTCTGTACAGTCCACATAACATCACATATCTTGTCTTTACTCTCACACCCTCCTGACCCTTGGCCAACATTGCTGGATGATCATATCATACAACCCATTAAGAACCTAGCAATCTGGTGGACCATTATGCAATAGGTACCATCTATACTTGTGTATCAGTGCCCATTTCCCTATAGATTGTAAGCTTGCGAGCAGGGCCTTCCTACCTCTATGTCTCTCTGTTACCCAGTTTTGTTCTATTACTGTTGTTCTAATTGTAAAGCGCAACGGAATATGCTGCGCTATATAAGAAACTGTTAATAAATAAAATAAATGTAATGGAGTCTGAGATTGCCAATAAATAAATAAAATAAATGTAATGGAGTCCGAGTTTGCCCGACAAGTGGGATGCCGGATGAAAGTTGGATGTTTTTTTAAAGGGGCAGTCATTTAGAAGGCATGGCTTTGCCTTGTAAATGATTGCCCCTTTAAAAAAAGTCCGAGTTCGGCCGGCATACCGCACGTCGAGCAAACTCGGACTCCATTACATCCCCCCCCCAATATATAGACAAGACATAAGTGGATTTTTGGTTACTTACTGTTAAATCCTTTTCTCTGAATCAGGCTGGGGGATACCACTGGAGTTGCTGGTGGAGCCAAAGGAGTTGGCACTTATCATTTTAAGCCTAAACTCCACATGCAGCTCCCAACAGGCGAGTGCTACTTGAAAATAGCTGGAAAGGAGAAACAGTAACCCACGGAAAGTGTTAAGGTGTTAGAACAATAAAACAGAACAGTAGGGAAACGATGATCAAAACAAAAGACTGTATGAGTGAGCATGAGAGAAGCAACACAGTATCCACCAGCCTGATTACGCGAAAATAGGATTTTAATACCTACCGGTAAATCCTTTTCTCTTAGTCCGTAGAGGATGCTGGGGACTCCAAAAGGACCATGGGGTATAGACGAGATCCGCAGGAGTCATGGGCACTTTAAGACTTGAAATGGGTGTGAACTGGCTCCTCCCTCTATGCCCCTCCTCCAGACCTCAGTCATAGGAACTGTCTCCAGGGAGACGGACATTTCGAGGAAAAGGATTTTTGTTAACCAAGGGTGAGATACATACCAGCTCACACCACAACACACCGTACAACATGGCATTTAACTAAAACCAGTTAACAGCATGAACCAAAAAATCAGCAACAGGCTGATCGAAACCAAAAACACTACCTTTGTGTAACAAAAGCAATAACTATGAACAAGTACTGCAGATAGAGTCCGCACTGGGACGGGCGCCCAGCATCCTCTACGGCAGGGGTGGGGAACCTTTTTTCTACCGAGGGCCATTTGGATATTTCTAAAATCCTTCGGGGGCCGTACAAAAATTCTCAACTTAAAAAATTACCCTGCCCCCCAGTAGGTCTGCCCCTTAGAGGAATAAAACAAAACAAATGAAAGGACTGCGCTTTACGCTATTTGATGTCCAAGCTGCTATGAGGGTAAAAAAAAGGGGGGGGGGGAATCCACGTTTCCCAACAGCAATACAGTACACAAAGTTAACCTCCAAGCGCTAAAGTCTCAAATATTGCACTTATAATAATTATACACTCTTGATTTTAAGTTGAGATTTTTTTATTATTTTAAAAGTTTTATCATATATATATATATATATATATATATATACATAAATTCATTTATTACATAAATAAATAAATTGCATGAATAATTAGTTAAAAAATATATTCATAAATTTGAAAAAGAGGAAAACAAGTGAGTCCTAATACCGGTATACTACACGTAAAAACAGTACAACATTAAACATATATTAATTGGTGACACGCCTAGGCGAATTATTCACCTTAAAAAGCAGCAACTTATTTCATGCCAAGTGAATATGTCCCTTATAAGGTATAGGGTATTGTTTTCTGATCTTGAAATGTCTTTTTAGGAATTGTTAAAAAATTCAAAAAGAAGGGTCCATTGATGTTCCAAATCTTTCTTGACCAAATGGTTAGAAATCACTTTAACAAGTTGTTTTCTCCTCGCAAAAACACTTACTTGTCAGTCCGTTTGTCCAAGGGAACCAAAGCAATCAGTGTCTGCTGGCAGACGTGTGTAGGTGCTCTCAGATCGACTAGTTTCGCCTGACTGCGCAGGCTTCATCAGGATGCCCCTTAGAGGTACTGTGTGTGCGCGCCAGAGGCGCGCACGCGCCAAAAAAATGGGTGTGGCCAGTTAAAATGGGACGTGATACACATATGCCCCCAATAGTGCAGTGCCAGATCCACAATTGCCCCCACAGTGCCAGGTATACAAATGCCCCCACAGTGCCAGGTATACAAATGCCCCTCACAGTGCCAGGTATACAGATGTCTCCACAGTGCCAGGTATACAGATGCCCCCCACAGTGCCAGGTATACAGATGCCCCCACAGTGCCAGGTATACAAATGCCCCCCACAGTGCCAGGTATACAAATGCCCCTCACAGTGCCAGGTATACAGATGTCCCCACAGTGCCAGGTATACAGATGCCCCCACAGTGCCAGGTATACAAATGCCCCTCACAGTGCCAGGTATACAGATGTCCCCACAGTGCCAGGTATACAGATGCCCCCACAGTGCCAGGTATACAAATGCCCCCCACAGTGCCAGGTATACAAATGCCCCTCACAGTGCCAGTTATACAGATGCCCCCACAGTGCCAGGTATACAAATGCCCCCCACAGTGCCAGGTATACAAATGCCCCTCACAGTGCCAGGTATACAAATGCCCCTCACAGTGCCAGGTATACAAATGCCCCTCACAGTGCCAGATATACAGATGTCCCCACAGTGCCAGGTATACAGATGCCCCCACAGTGCCAGGTATACAAATGCCCCCCACAGTGCCAGGTATACAAATGCCCCCCACAGTGCCAGGTATACAGATGCCCCCACAGTGCCAGGTATACAGATGCCCCCACAGTGCCAGGTATACAGATGCACCCACAGTGCCAGGTATACAAATGCCCCCCACAGTGCCAGGTATACAGATGCCCCCACAGTGCCAGGCATACAGATGCCCCCACAGTGCCAGGTATACAGATGCCCTCCCACCTCCCCTCCGTGCTGCTTACCGTGGGACACGGAGGAGAGCGCGGCTGTCGGGTGGGAGAGGCGGCGTGTAGTACTTCAAACCAGCCGCCGGTTCGAGAGCCAATCAGAGCTCGCGGACCGGCAGCCGCGGCTCCTGATTGGCTGCCGGTCCGCGAGCTCTGATTGGCTCACGGACCGGCGGCTGGTTTGCAGTACTACACGCCTCCGCTCCCACTCGACAGCCGCGCTCTCCTCCCTGTCTCCCTGTTCTGACAGCTGAGACACGCTGCCGCCGGACTGAGCGGCAGCGTGTCTCACTGACACAAGCTGGTGGGCTGCACCAAACGGCTTTGCTGGCCATATACGGCCCGCGGGCCGGAGGTTCCCCACCCCTGCTCTACGGACTAAGAGAAAAAGATTTACCGGTAGGTATTAAAATCCTATTTTCTCCTGCATCCTAGAGGATGCTGGGGACTCCAAAAGGACCATGGGGTTTATACCAAAGCTCCAGACCGGGCGGGAGAGTGCGGATGACTCTGCAGAACCGATTGAGCAAACATGAGGTCCTCATCAGCCAGGGTATCAAACTTGTAGAATTTAGCAAAAGTGTTTGAACCCGACCAAGTAGCTGCTCGGCAAAGTTGTAGCGCCGAGACTCCCCGGGCAGCCGCCCAAGAGGAGCCCACCTTCCTGGTAGAATGGGCCTTCACTGAATTCGGTAATGGCAATCCAGCCGTAGAATGAGCATGCTGAATCGCATTACAGATCCAGCGTGCAATAGTCTGCTTAGAAGCAGGAGCCCCAATCTTGTTGGAAGCGTACAGGACAAACAGAGCCTCCGTTTTCCTAATACGAGCCGTTCTGGCTACATAAATTTTCAAAGCTCTGACCACATCGAGAGACTTTGAAACAGCCAAGGCTTCAGTAGCCAAAGGCACCACAATAGGTTGGTTTATGTGAAACGAAGAAACCACCTTCGGCAGAAATTGTTGACGAGTTCTCAATTCCGCTCTATCCTCATGGAAGATCAAATAGGGGCTCTTGTGAGACAAAGCCGCTAATTCGGACACCCGCCTTGCGGACGCCAAGGCCAAAAGTATGACCACTTTCCAAGTGAGAAACTTCAACTCAACCTTCCGTAAAGGTTCAAACCAGTGTGACATAAGAAACTGCAACACCACGTTAAGGTCCCATGGTGCCACCGGGGGCACAAATGGAGGTTGGATGTGCAGCACTCCCTTCACGAAAGTCTGAACCTCTGAAGGGCGGGCAATTCTTTTTGAAAGAAAATCGATAAGGCCGAAATCTGCACTTTGATGGAGTCTAATTTTAGGCCTGCATCCACACCTGCTTGCAAAAATTGGAGAAAACGACCCAGCTGAAATTCATCCGTAGGAGCCTTCCTGGATTCACACCAAGACACATATTTTCTCCAAATACGGTGATAATGCTTCGCCGTTACTTCCTTTCTAGCTTTAAGTAGAGGGGGATGACTTCACCAGGAATACTCTTCCGAGCTAGGATTTGGCGTTCAACCGCCACGCCGTCAAACGCAACCGCGGTAAGTCTTGGAACACACACGGCCCTTGATGAAATAGGTCCTCTCTTAGAGGAAGAGGCCAGGGATCTCCTATGAGTAATTCCTGAAGATCCGGATACCAGGCCCTCCGTGGCCAATCTGGAACAATGAGTATCGCCTGAACCCTTGTTCTTCTTATGATCCTTATCACCTTTGGAATGAGTGGAAGTGGAGGGAACACATATACAGACTGAAACACCGACGGTGTCACCAGGGCGTCCACTGCACTGGCTTGAGGGTCCCTTTACCTGGAACAATATCTCGGAAACTTCTTGTTGAGGCGAGACGCCATCATGTCTATTTGAGGAATTCCCCAATGACTTGTCACTTCTGCAAAGACCTCTTGATGCAGACCCCACTCTCCTGGATGAAGATCGTGTCTGTTGAGGAAGTCTGCTTCCCAGTTGTCCACGCCCGGAATGAAGACCGCTGACAGAGCGCTTGTATGTTTTTCCGACCAACGGAGAACTTTTGTGGCCTCCGCCATCGCCGCTCTGCTCTTTGTTCCACCCTGGCGGTTTATGTACGCCACTGCTGTAATGTTGTCCGACTGAATCAGGACGGGCAGACCGCGAAGATGTTCCGCTTGTAGAAGGCCGTTGTAGATGGCTCTTAATTCCAGAATGTTTATGTGCAGACAAGCTTCCTGGCTTGACCATTTTCCCTGGAAATTTTCCCCCTGTGTGACTGCTCTCCAGCCTCGGAGACTTGCATCCGTAGTCACCAGGACCCAGTCCTGGATCCCGAACCTGCGTCGCTCCAGGAGGTGCGAACTGTGGAGCCACCACAGGAGAGATACTCTGGTCCTGGAGGATAGGCTTATTTTCCGATGCATGTGCAGGTGAGACCCGGACCACTTGTCCAACAGGTCCCACTGAAACACCCTTGCATGGAACCTGCCAAACGGAATGGCTTCGTATGCTGCCACCATCTTCCCCAGCACCCGCGTGCATTGATGAATCGACGCTCTTGCCGGTTTCAGAATCTCCTTGACCATGTACTGGATTTCCAGAGCTTTTTCTACTGGGAGAAAGACTCTCTGCAGTTCCGTGTCTAGGATCATGCCCAAGAATGACAGCCGTGTTGTCGGAACCAGCTGTGACTTTGGTAAATTTAGGAGCCAACCATGTTGTTGCAGGACTGTCAGGGAGAGCGCAACGTTTTTTAGTAACTGCTCCTTTGATCTCGCCTTTATGAGGAGATCGTCCAAGTACGGGATAATTGTGACACCCTGCTTGCGCAGGAGCACCATCATTTCCGCCATTACTTTGGTGAAAATCCTCGGAGCCGTGGAAAGACCAAACGGCAACGTCTGAAATTGGTAATGACAATCCTGAACAGCAAACCTCGGGTAAGCTTGATGTGGAGGAAATATTGGGACATGTAAGTAAGCATCTTTTATGTCGACTGATGCCATAAAAGCATCTTTTATGTCGACTGATGCCCCCCCTTCCAGACTGGAGATCACTGCTCGGAGAGATTCCATCTTGAATTTGAATTGTTTTAGAAAGAAATTGAGGGATTTTAGGTTCAGAATCGGTCTGACCGAGCCATCCGGCTTCGGGACCACGAACAGGCTTGAATAAAAACATTCTCCCCGTTGTGACGGGGGGACCGTGACAATAACTTTCTGCAGACACAGCTTTTGTATCGCAGCGCATACTACTTCCCTTTCCGGAAGAGAAGCTGGCAAGGCCGATTTGAAAAATCGGTGAGGGGGCACGTCTTGAAACTCCAGTTTGTACCCTTGGACCACTATTTCTAGCACCCAAGGATCCAGGGCCGAACGAGCCCAGACCTGATTGAAGAGTTGAAGACGTGCCCCCACCGGTACGGACTCCAGCAGCGAGCTCCAGCGTCATGTGGATTTGGCCGTGCTAGAGCCTTGTCCACATTGGGGGTCGACTCCCACTTTTTCCTATCCTCAGAGGGAAACGGGTATGCCATAATAATTCTCTTGGGAATCAGCAACTTTTTGTCAGGAATTTCCCAAGCCTTTTCAAAAAGAGTATTCAGTTCATGAGAGGGAGGAAACTTACCGGAGGTTTCTTTCCTTTAAACATACAGACCCTTGTCTCAGGAACAGTAGGGTCTTCCGTGATATGTAACACTTCTTTTATTGCCACAATCATGTACTGAATGCTCTTAGCCAGTTTAGGATTCAACCTGGCATCACCATAGTCGACACTGGAGTCCGAATCCGTGTCGGTATCTGTGTCTGCTATCTGGGTAAACGAACGTTTCTGTGACCCTGAGGGGGTCTGAGTTTGTGAAAAAACATCTTCCATGGATTGTCTCCATGCTTGGTTCTGAGACTCAGATTTGTCTAATCTCTTACACAACGAAGCCACACTTGCATTTAAGACACTCCACATATCTACCCATTCAGCAGTCGGCGGCGCCGACAGAGTTACTCCCACATTCTGTTCTGCCCCCACACCAGCCTCCTCCTGGGAAGAGCATTCAGCCTCAGACATGTTGACACACGCGTACCGACACCCACTATCACACTGGGCTATAGGGAACAGACCCACAGTAAGGCCCTTCAGAGAGACAGAGAGGGAGTTTGCCAGCTCACACCCAGCGCCTCACCCGGTCTGAAGGAATATACAATGCCCCAGACCTTGCAGCGCTTTTATATATATATATATATATATTCAACACCAAATATGCTGTGCCCCCCCCCCTGTTTTTGCACCCTGTTACTTGTGACAGAAGTGAAGGGCCAGGACCAGCATCTCTGCAGCTTGCTGTGAGAAAAGATGGCGCTGATAAGAGCTGGAAGGACGAAGCCCCGCCCCTAAATGGCGCGCTTGTGTCCCGCTTATTTTTATACTGGCGGGAGTCTGTATACAGTGCCTGCGCACTGTATACCTCTGTGCCAGATCTTAAAAGGTTTTATTGCTGCCCAGGGCGCCCCACTGCACACGTGTAGTGCCGTTTGTAAGCGGGAGCAATGGCGCGCTGCGCGGTACCTCTGAGACTGATGTCTTCTGCCGCCTTCACTGAAGTCTTCTTTGCTTCGGTTACTCACCCGGCTTCTCTCTTCTGGCTCTGTGAGGGGGACGGCGGCGCGGCTTCGGGAACGAGCAGCTAGGCTATACCAAGTGATCAGACCCTCTGGAGCTAATGGTAGCCTAAGAAGCAGAGCCTTTAACTCACAGAAGTAGGTCTGCTTCTCTCCCCTCAGTCCCACGAAGCAGGGAGCCTGTTGCCAGCAGTGCTCCCTGAAAACAATAAACCTAACAGAAAGTCTTTTCTAGAGAAACTCTGTAGAGCTCCCCTAGTGTGTGTCCAGTTTCTCTGGGCACAGAACCTAACTGAGGTCTGGAGGAGGGGCATAGAGGGAGGAGCCAGTTCACACCCATTTAAAGTCTTAAAGTGCCCATGTCTCCTGCGGAGCCCGTCTATACCCCATGGTCCTTACGGAGTCCCCAGCATCCTCTAGGACGTAAGAGAAAGTCGGATTGAGATGAGTGAGCTGAGAGCAGGAGACGGAGGAGCAGCGGGGAGAGCAGGGACCCAGCGGCAGCGTCCACCTGGCTCCAGCAAGCGACGTCCTGCTTGCTGGAGCCGGGTGGACGCTGCCGTGAGCCTCCGTTGCTGCAGCCGCTGCTCCCCCCGTCTCCTCCCCCGTCCGCTCCGTCTTCTCCGCTGCTCTCCCTTTCCCCCGGCGCCACAGACATCACCTCCTCCTGGCGGCCGGCGCCGCTGACAGCTTCCCCCGCTGCTGACATCAGCAGCAGTAGGACAGGACTCCGGGAGCGGACAAATCAGACAGTCGGATTTGGCCGCTCTTTTGAATAGGGGTTGTCGGGTCCATTCCGACAACTGCATGTCGGAATGGACCCGATTCGTATTGAATATACCCCACTGTATTACACTGTTTACTATATTATACTGTGTTACTGTATCATGTACTGCCTCATTGTTTGCCCTCTGTATGGAGCTGTAGACCACATGTGGCACCTTATAAATACAGTTTAATAATACTAATTGCGTCTATTTATGTGCTTCGCCATTTTTCACAAAACAATGACTGAGTGTATGTGTTAAATAAGACTTTTGCATGTGCCAATATTTCTCTTGCACCATTTAGTTACAGCTTCTCATTGTAAAAAGGAAAATGGGGAGAATACATGAAAAAAAAACACGAAAAAAACCCACACATCAACAATAGCCACCAAAAATTAATGTTCTACATCCACTTGAGTGGCAAATTCATTATTTTATGAACAGTAGTCAACCATTTGTTACATTAAAAAGGTGGAACTCTATCATAATCTTATCAGCTAATACCCAAATTGCTAATAACTGATTATTGTTGTGTTATTAAGAAACATAAGCTGTAAGATAAATTTCCTACATTACTAAGGGGGTGATATATCAAGCAGTGAAAAGAGTGGACAATTGGACAAACAACCAATCAGCTGCTACCTATTGTTTTAGAGAATGTATTTGATTAATGCTACCTGAAATTGGATTGGTTGCCATGGACAACTTCTCCACTGACCCACTTCTCCACTCTTTTCACTGCTTAATGCATCAACCTCAAAGTTACTGGATCTTCATGTGCGACCACTGTAGTGATATCAATGCTGTAAGACTATTGATCAGGGGAACGGTGGGCATTCAGACATCTTCTGTGACAATGCTTGGCGCAGTTACTACTTGTCGCCACAACAGCCGCATTTGTGTAGACATGCGGTATGTAACCTGTGGCTTGCCAACTGCTGTTCATCTAACTGATAAAAGGGGGTCATTCAGACCTGATCGTAGATGTGAATAAATTCTTAGACATGTGGGGGGATGCCCAGCACAGGGCAAGTCTGCTCCACATGCCGGATCCAGACCCCCACCGCAGACATGCGAAAGCATCGCACGGCAGCGGTGCTTTTGCATGTTTCGAGTAGCCCTCTTTCTACGCAGCCTGGCTGAGAAGGCAGGCAGCTACCCGCCATGTTTTGGGTCGCAGTGGCTGCGTGTGACATCACGCAGCCAATGCGGCCTGCCCTGTAAACAGTCCGGACACACCTGCGTTGTCTGGATCGGCCCGCCCCACAAAGCCTATGTGTGCACACACCTCACCGGGTTTCAGCCTACGAATGCTGCCACAGCAGCGTCCAGGTCTGAATTAGGTCCATAATTCAGTATACAGTCAAAGGATGCCTAAGTCTAATCTAGTACATTAACACATTATTTGAATCTGACAGAAACATCCGGAAAAATTAGTCAAGCCCATAGCCTTTGCATTCAGCATAGAGATCTTTACTTTGTTGGTAAGATTCCAACTGAGCTGCCTTGTGTCACGGATAATGCAAAATTAATGAAATGCTCTTTAGTTAATTTCCATGCCCTCTTGCAACTTTTAATAAATGCACAACTGTATCTTCCTGGCTTCCTATTGTGCGCTTGAGGCATGCATTGATATAATCAGACACAGAATTGGTAATTACAGCATAAGAAATATTATGTTATCAATACATGACTTCATAAAAACACAAAACGAAGACAAAAACATAAAGCAATATATTTAATACATTTCAAGAAGACATATTTAAATCTTTAAATCATCCTTAGACGTAAAACACCTTTAAGAAACGAAATGATTGTTCATATTGCTATGGTAAATTCAGCAGTTTTGATAAACATTTTTTAAAATGTTTTTCTCTCATAATTCAATATACAAAAAAAAAATAGAAAAATAATTCTTAAAACTAAGTGACTTCAGCAAAACAGAATATTTATATAAAAAAATAAGCAATAAAATTAATAAAATCCTTACATCGTGTACCGTGGTTACGTGCATCAAATCTGTTTGTTTTTTTTTATAAGAGAACAAGAACTATTTAGAAATCAAGTGAAACCGTGTTCTGCTTTCCTAGGAACTGCTGCACACAATATCTGTGAAGAAACACAGCTGCAGAATATATCAAAAACACAACATGAATTTGTCAGTTTGTTTTTCTACAATTACACCACATTACAAAAAGAAAAAAAAAAGCCACATTACATATACTGAAATATAGGTATTTACATTACAAAAAAAGGGGGAAAATGATATATTTCTAAGCCACTGCCTGCAATAGCGCTCCAGAGAGTGGTATCATGACACGGAAGAGATGGGATTGTGGGGTGAGCCCATTTGAGTCAGGACCTTGTCTAGCCATTGCAGGGGGCCGTGAAGATGGATCTCAATCCAGCAAGGAGTGCTTGTTACGTCCTGACGATGATACTCTGCTCCCCAGCCCTATGAAACAAAGTGGCATGAAGTTAGAGGATGACGACATCTTAGGCTAAAGAGTAGATTTATAAATATGCAGCGGTAGCAAGGATTTTTATATTGCTGCAGAAAATGGTGTATTACCACAAATTACTAATAAAACTTTGCTTGGGGAGCAGACTAAAACTCCGCTCAGTGGCAATAGCGGCTAACAGCGGAAAGAGGAGTCTTACCATTTCGTCGCCTAGACCTACATGCATGACCCACTCTGCCGATTGAGATTCCAGTCCCACTTTACTTAAAAAATGATTATATATATATATATATATATATATATATATATATTTTAAATAATCTAATTTTATTGTAGAAAAAAATGCTTTATTTAAATAAATCAATGAAGCATTTTTCTGTGGGTCATTCCTGCTATCTCCATCCTGATAAGTCAATGACGATAAAAAGACTGCAGAATTGTTCCTTCATAGGTTTTCACTTTGCAATAGGAAGCTTTTGCGGATGGAAACTGTTTGAAAGGTAGGGAGGAGGAGGAGAAGGGGTTATACCCATTTCATAAACTGGCACCTACATCTACAAAGAGATGCTTGTCTTTGGGTGGTCAATTCCTTTTCCCGAGAACATTTACATTCTTACAGTTTGAAGTGATGCACCAGAATCATCAGGATTAGTATTAGTATGAACAACTTTGCTGCAGCTAAAGTAAAACAAGAGTAATAATTATAGGTTAAAAAGACACCAGGTCACGTATAAAGTTTCCCTCTTTTATGCTTAAACAAAAATATTAAAAAAGGAAACCCTGTACATATTATTTACCAGGAGCATTGTGGACCCAGGTTAAAAAGTCTACTAGTTAAAAAAAACACTGGTGTGTATGAGATGCCGCATAAGGAGTTATCTATTTGATTGGGTGATGAAATAAAAGTAACATGTTGCATTACCTAGTATGATTGTCCAAATTAATTTACCAAATGTGGTTTGTATCCTGTCAGTATATAGATATTCCTGCTTTTCTGCCAGATATTTACTACACATGGCCCTCCAAGTATGATACCAGAGAGTTTATACAGCAAATGCTTACAGATATAATAGGTTAAATTTGCAATCATGAATCATGCAAGAATCCCAACCACCAAAATAAAACGAGTCTAACATTCCTTATCACACTTTACTCTGTATGACATTGCTAAATGACTTTGTACCTCTCCACCGGAGAGATAAGCAGAATATAAAGCATTTATTTATGAAATGAGAATAGATGACTAGCTTGATATATAAATCTATATATACGCAGCACCAGTTTTATGTATATACTGTAAGTTTGTATACATGCTTTAAAAAGTGAAAATGTCACAGATTTTAGGTAATGGGTGAATACATTTACATTTGTGATATGTATCACTCCACGAAAAATGAACCAATTCCTATTAATTTAAGAAAGCAGTGACTCCATCCCTGTATACTCTGGCATTGAGCAATGCAGCCTATTACACCAAACAAAGGGGCAATATACATGTATAAAACAAGCACTCCGAAATATCAATACATTTATATGTATGCATAGATGTATAGATATATAGATATATATATATATATATACACACCACGTAGACAAAAGTGATTGGACACTGACAGCAAATAGATCAATGAGATTTATTGATGTCAGTACTTTGTAGGTCTGCTACGTGCTTTTATTACTGCAGACACTCTTATTGGTAAACTGTCCACAAGTTCCTGGACAATAGCAGGTGGTATGTTTTGCCATTCCACCTTAACTACAGTGACCAACTGCGACACTGAAGAAGGTTGAGTCAGTCTAAAACGTCGCTCCAGTTTGTCCTAGAGGTTCTTAATGGGGTTAAGATCTGGACTCTGAGCTGGCCAGTCCATCCTTGTTACTGAAATTTCTGTATATCAGTCCAGCATCGCCTTGGAAACATGACATTGTGCAGCCTACGATGATGTCCTTTTCAAATTCGGACAGCTCCTGTTGGCAAGCCAATTAATTAACAAATTATCTAACCAGTGCCCATCTGCCCATTTTATACCTTTACAAACATGTGTCTGCAGCAGAAGCACACCATTTTTCTTGCACGGGGGGCCCAATCACTTTTGTCTACATAGTGTGTATGTATCTATATACATTATATATATATATATATATATATATATATATATATATATATATATATATATATATAGGCAAAAATAATACATATATAGTAAGAAACCTAAATATGCGTTGCAGTTAGTTAGATAGCAGTGAATTGTAATGGTTATAAGAAATTACATATTACAGTAGGAATAAGAGAATAAATAATGAATATGACAGTCAATAGCCATGGTTCCAGCTCCATTGTATCCAACTGTTTTAAATAAATTTACTGAAATGATTCAGCCCTAACTAAAGAAATTCTTAAATATACACAAATCCAGGACTGGCGGAAATGCATCAAAGACTGAAATGGTGTGGGCTTAATATTTTTTTGTAGGATAAAAGCTTATTTTAGATAGATGGTACCAAGATGCAATGCATTTGTGACTGTTTATTTCAACATCAACATATCGTGTGGGGGCATTTCTAAAAATTGATAACAAGGAGAAAGATACATGGCTGCAGTAACCAACCAGATCTTTGATTTCATTTTGTAAACCAAGCTGGAGAAGAGATACAACCCTTTTTTGTGTTACCCTTTTGCTATGAAAATAAACAGCATATGGTACATAGATAGCCTAGGGTGATACTGACTCTTTTGTATTTAATAAAAAAAGACAAATGGGAGCTGGATGGGAACAAGTACAGCAAGTCCTAACACTCCTTGTTCATAGTAAGTTAAACAGCCAACATGATAAACAAATGAAGAAGTGAACCTCTTGGAAGCTAGAAGTGACTCTCAACGTTCTTTTTCTTAAAATACTTTATTAGTAATTTGTGCAAGTTGCTTTATAATGTATTAAATTGAGGTGGTGTGTTTGACTTAAGGCGGGTACACACTACCCGATGGCAGAACGGCAGCGATGGCCGACTATATCGTTGAACGATATACAGTAGCATTCCAACCATATAGTGCGTACACACAGAGCGTTATCGTATAACGATAACGTTCAGAGACGTCATCGTCGCCATTCCCGAACATGCAGCTCAGCCTGACACTGACGGGTTGAGCTGCATGTCAGCTCAATATTGATGAAAGCTGATCAACGTGCAGGAGCGCGCATCGTTCATTGATCATCAATCTGACCCCCATACACACTGGCCGATTGCAAGCTAAGAAGAAGCGATAACGATATAAATGTAATTATTGTAATTATAAATGTAATTATTGTTTATTTTTTATGCAGAAATCGCCTAGTGTGCAGGCTTCTTTACACTGTATAATGCTTTGGATTTAAGGGTAGCTATGTGTTCTAAAACATGGGGGGGGGGCTGGTGCTTATGAACTTGGGAAGAGGAGAATGCTGTGTTTTGATGGAAATTAAATATTCTGTCACTGATTATGCATTGGACATTACGCAGAAATAAAAGGGCCCGATGTGTGTAATAAGTGCAACGAAGTACTAGTACTTACTTTTACAAAACTCATGCGTATAGTGCACATTTTGGTCAGCTCGTACACCACCTCGAAACCTTGGTTAACCGACTGTGACAGAAGCTGGGCAAACAGCTGGTTATTGAAGATTTTCAGGCTGCAGCCGCTCGGGATCTTGCAGACCGTTGCCGGGTGGAAGCCATGCTGGTAGTTGCAGTTGCGACTTTGTACAAAAATGCTGCTGTCACTCACACACTCAGCATAAACCTCTCCACCAACATAATACAGATGGACCCCTAGATGTGACAAGAGAATATTTATTTCAAAGTGCCAGTTTCATCACATTTGGCGAAACATGTCAAATATGGATTGCAAAATATAAACAATTTAATTTTCCTAAATGAGTGAGACTGATGCTAAGTCATTTTCCATATACAGTGGGGCAAAAAAGAATTTGGACAGCCACCGATTGTGCAAGTTGACCCACTTAAAAAGATGAGAGAGGTCTGTAATTTCCATCATAGGTGCACTTCAACTGTGAGAGACAGAATCTGAAAAAAAACCCAGGAAATCACATTGTATGATTTTTAAACAATTTACTTGTATATTCTTGTGGAAAATAAATATTTGGACACCTACCAAGCAGCAAGATTTCTGGCTCTCATAGACCTGTTACTTCTTCTTTAAGAAGCTCTTCTATCCTCCACTCGTTACCTGTATTAATGGCATCTGTTTGAACTGGTTATCTGTATAAAAGACACCTGTCCACACCCTCAAACAGTCAGACTGCTACCTCTCCACCATGGCCAAGACCAGAGAGCTGTCTAAGGACACCGGGGACAAAATTGTAGAGCTGCACAAGGCTGGAATGAGCTATTCGACAATAGGCAAGCAGCTTGGGGAGAAGAGATCAACTGTTGGCGCAATTATTAACAAATGGAAGAAATACAAGATCACTGCAATCTCCCTTGACCTGGGGCTCCATGCAAGATCTCACCTCGTGGGGTATCAATGATCTTGAGAACGGTGAGAAATCAGCCCATAACTACACGGGGGGACCTGGTCAATGACCTCAAGAGAGCTGGGACCACAGTCACAAAGATTACCATTAGTAACACACTACGTCGTCATGGATTGAAATCCTGCAGCGCCCGAAAGGTCCCCCTGCTTAAGCCAGCACATGTCCAGGCCCATCTAAAGTTTGCCAGTGACCATCTGGATGATCCAGAGGAGGACAGGGAGAATGTAATGTGGTCAGATGAGAGCAAAATCAAACTTTTTGGTATAAACTCCACTCGCCGTGTTTGGAGGGAGAAGAATGATGAATGGCATCCCAAGAACACCATACCCACTGTAAAGCATGGGGGTGGTAACGTCATGCTTTGGGGCTGCTTTTATGCAAAGGGGACAGGACGACTGATCCGTATTAAGGAGAGGATGAATGGGGCCATGTATCGTGAGATTTTGGGCAAAAATCTCAGTAAGAGCATTGAAGATGGAACGTGACTGGGTCATGACAATGACTCCAAACACACTGCCCGGGCAACTAAGGAGTGGCTCTGTAAGAAGCATTTCAAGGTCCTGGAGTGGCCTAGCCAGTCTCCAGACCTCAAACCAATAGAAAATCTGTGGAGGGAGTTGAAAGTCCGTGTTTCCCAGCGACAGCCCCAAAACATGACAGATCTAGAGAAGATCTGCATGGAAGAGTGGGCCAAAATACCTGCTAGTGTGTGCAAACCTGGTCAAGAACTACAAGAAACGTTTGACCTCTGTAATTGCCAACCAAGGTTATATTACAAAGTATTGAGTTAAACTTTTTGATTGTCCAAATATTTTTTTTCCACAAGAATATACAAATAAATTGTTTAAAAATCATACAATGTGATTTCCTATTTTTTTTTCAGATTGTCTCTCACAGTTGAAGTGTACCTATGATGGAAGTTACATACCTCTCTCATCTTTTTAAGTGGCTCAACTTGCACAATCGGTGGCTGTCCAAAACTTTTTTGCCCCACTGTACATTGGTGAACTTTTGGTGTGGTTTTAAAAAAAACAGCGATCCCGTACCTCCGGTGATCTTGGACTCCAGTACATACCGCTGATGATTTTGCCTAGTCTACTTTTATCTAAAGTGGTTGAAATGCATTGAAACCTTGAAGGTTTCACAGAAGTGTGCAGAACTGTAAGAAATGCAGCTGTACATTACAGCATTAACATTTCAGTACTTCTGTCAGATGAACGATATAGACCTCTATGCTTTCTTACTAATACATGTGTCCTCATACATCTAGCTTCAATACGCCATGTAACAAGAGATGCCTGGTGCAACTCGGCTAGCGGCGGGCATCTTTATTTGCCGACACTTGTATATTGTCTGTATACGGAGAAGAACAGAACTTGTATTGGAAAAAAACTGCGGCTGCTACATTGTAGCACTTTGTATACAGATTCAGAGACTCAGTCGCACACAGATATAGGAGTGTCATGTATCAAATTGATCAACACAGTCTCCCTGTGAGTCCTTATTGCATTGTATTGTGACTAAGCCTTTTTTGTTCCGGCAAAAATGCCACCCGATGCTAGATTCTCACGGGACCTGGCGTGCCAAGAGGGGCTGTTTGGCGTGACTGAGCAATGATGGATGAGGACACAACTGCATAGTTGTTTTGGAAAAGCACGACAATCATTGATGGGTACATCTACAATGTCTAATTACATATGTCCAAAACTGTTTTCAAGCTGCTTGTGAAGCTAATTCCTCTTACCTTTCCCAATGTGCCGGCGGGTGTTTTCAATAGTGGAGTTTCGGTTGACGTTAGAGAGAAGTCCTAAGCAGAACCTATTCTTGTTGTTGGAGGGATCTGTGAAGCCATCAATGAGTACACTGCGAGAAGATGCCTGGAACGTCTCGCCCACCCGATTGTTGAGTTCATAGTAAGCAACGGAGCACCAGTGTAGCGGTTCCTCGTAGCAAACAGGACGGAAGTCTGTAAGAAAGTTAAATCAAAAAGAATTCTAAGAACCGTTCACCTGCTGCAGCACGTAGTGCATCAGTCATTGCAAAATGAAGTTATAACACGAGTGGTGTGAATAGTCTATAAATAGCTGTGAATTATAGCCTTATAATTGTTAGCCTCTGATGTCACTTGTCACTAAATATAATAATATATTTTACTATGGTGGTTGTGGTAAGACATATTTAAACCATGGATTACAGATATACAAAAGGAGATATGTCACACGTGGCGGTATATGTACTAATGAGATGCTGCCTCCTAAAACTGAAGTTATGTGCAATTCCTTCAACACTTTTGCATTTAGGCTGCTACATACCTAGATACAGGCAACTTCCGTTTTTCATAAAAAAAACTCATATAGATAATTAAACAAAACCTATGTGTACCAAAACTTACTGCCAGTCATTGGTAAATAAAACACGAACGGATTTTACTTCTCTTCATCTTCGAACTAGTTATCCTGTATTATAATGAATAACGTGCTCTCTGCCTTGAGATATAAGGATAGGATATTAGAGGTCGCAGATGAGTTCTATGACCATAAAAAAGTAAAGATGTGCGGGTTCAGAATTACCTGGATTTACTCTGATCTCAAAACAGCATACTATTGGCTATCCGGCTGTCACGTGTTTTAGATAGCCAATAAGAAAAATCAGGATAAATCCAAACATAGTAATTTGGCGTTAAGAACCAAGTAAATCCGAACCTGCACATCTGTAATAGAAAAGCACAAAGCCAGGTTATGTTAGCATCATAATAATAAGAATGTAAATGGTAGGTAATCATGTATTCAGGGCATAAATCACTATGGATCGCTATTGAGGCTGAGATAGCACTTTTCACAAATCTGCTCTTGCATGTGAAGAGCCGCCCAGAAAGGATAAAAGGCGTTTACTGATGCTTTCACAAATCTGCGCATGCGTTAGCAGAATTGCTGTGCATACGCAAAAAATGAGCTCCATTGACAGTTGCGGCTGACCCCAGCATACTTAAATCAATGAGAATTCTGTCACACCGGCGCCTTGTTTTTGAACACAGCATTCGCAGATGACATCAGATACACGCCCCGAAAACGGTCATGACATGCCTGCATTTTCCCAACCACTCTCCACAAGCGCCATGTTACCACCCACAAACGGTCACTTCCTGTCAATCAAAATGCATTCTCTATACAATTAAGCTGCACACACAAGCCAATCGCATTTTGCCCTTTGCGCATGCGCAAGGCGTTTGCAGCGCATACGCAGTCTGCCGCTAATTGCTCACGGCATGCAATCTCACATTTGCAAACGGTAGTGAATCAGGCCCTCAGTCACTTATTGCTTGTTCCAGCTGTCGCACTACAGCCAGTGACACGTCTGTGAGACACGGTGAGCGAATCAAGGTGCAGAGCTGAGCGCAGTACCAGCAGGTGCCAGTAATAATCAGTTTTCAATGCCAGGTTGGCACCAGTATACTGGTTGGGTGGAATTTTTATAAGGATGTCCACATATCATGCCAGAACAATTCTGCCAATTAGCCTGACATTATTTATTGCAAATACTTGCTGTAATCCATTAATGAAACAGTAAAGGCCAACTCATACTAACCAACTCATTTTTGTTACAGTGTTTTTCTTCAGCAATACATTTATAACAGACTTTTATAATAGGTACAAAGTCAAATAATTAAAAGTACATAAAAAGCATGTTAAACTCATGTTACACATATGAGAAACTTATCGTTCTACCAATATTTAGAGGTGTCTATTCATCGAGTGTGGAGAAGTTGCCATGGTAACCAATCAGTTGCTAGGTAAAATTTTATGGAATGCACTTTATAAATGTTACCTCAACACTGATTGGTTGCCATGGGCAACTGCTCTACTCTTTTCACTGCTTCATGTATAGACCCTCTAGTCTCCAAACATGTACCCACCTCTATTTGTTGCTGAAAAAACAAGTTGGCAATCACTGGAGTCCCCTGAGTGTCTGTTCTGGTTTCCATGAATCTCTGGAGGGTTGTATGGTGGTGGAGGTGTATCTGAGGACACAAAGGCACAGGTTTTTGTGAAGGGAGAATATAGTAAATCAGACAACACAGCCTTTGCCGTTATCTGTATAGTTCACCTGTGATCTGGTAGGGGCTTCCAGGTTCTGAGGAACTTCTGGGAGAATCAGGAAAGCCAATAGTGTTTGGTGAGTGACGAAAGATGTTGTTGGGTGAGGAAGAGAACGGAGTGCATGACGATTGCTGGAAAGACTCAGGGAAGGTTGCATTGTGTGGCATGAGTGGCTCATTGTTGAGGGACGTATTTCGGAACTTGGCAAGCAGGCTGAGTTGCGGGTTAAACTCACTATGTCTTGGAACTAGAACTGGTGGTAAAACTTAAAGAAAACACATACAGAGAATACAAACAATGAATATAACATTTCTATATATAGACAAGTTATTACTAATCAAAAGATGTCATAATATTCACAAATAATTATTTTTCCAATTTAATGTTTTTATGAAAAATCAGCAAAACAAAAATCACAGCAGTTGATCAGGATACTGAATTATAGCTTAGCTTTGTGGACAACTCTGTCCCTAGCAACTGCAGCCCCAAGGAGATGGTTATATTGTGCCAACTTCCTTACGGATGGCAGTTCCCACAGATATCTCCTGTATGAGAGCTTGAACTGCCAATCATAATGATGTAAAGAATGGGAATATCAAACAGTGAAGCAATTCCTGGGTTTTCTGCACCTCACAACAAAAATTCTCCAGATGTGAAGGAAAAGGTTGGATGAGGCTTGATTTATGTCTAAATCTACAGAGAAAGGAGCACTTCGTGCAAAACGTGTCTAATATTCATAGCTCAATAATGGATTAGAATTAGTGCAACAAAAAATAAGTATTACCTGGAGTTTCCACTCGGCGGTAATGGTAAGGGTTTATGCATACGTCCTTCTGTTTTGATCCAAATGGGAACTCACAGCATTCAAGTGGTTTTAGCTCATGGTGGGACTGTAGATCGGGCCACCTCCAGACCCTACAATAGATGACATGCGGAAGACCCTTACGATGTGACACTTGCAGCCGCCCATCCAGAGAACGTGGGATCGTGACACATTTACTGGTCTGTCCTGGTGTACTCAGTGCCCGCTCAAGATCTTCCATTGCGCCCTTTTTCTTCTTTAACTTCTTCACCAGGGAATCCACTGCCTTTTCTGCCCATTTTTCCTCTTCATCTCCTTGTTTCCAGCCAAGCAGCCGTTTAACAGCAGGGCTAGTGAAGGAGAACAGAGAACTGATGGGGGTGCTGGAGTGCATAAGAGTAGGTAAAGTCACTCTGCACTCTAATGAAGTAAATATATAAACACGTCTTCTACTTTTTTAAATTCCAAATTTCTAATCTGGTCATGGAGTGCGTTGTTCTCAACAAGTGGAAAGACTGTGGAAATACTTGGCTGTCCTGGTGATGAAACAAAAGTCACAATTAGAGCGGTTTTATATATATATATTATATACATATCTCTATTGACTAATAAATTAAAAGAAACTAACATGAATAATATAGAAAGTATTGTGTCCTCTTACATGGTTGCTGAGAAAAAAAACCCATAAAAGCACTACTGATTAAAGGCAACAAATTATTAAACTCTAAGGGGTATTTTTACTTAGGTGCAGGTTTTTAAAAGTGGGAGATGTTGCTCATGGCAACCAATAATTTATCTAGCACCTTCTAGAGGATAATAGCTAGATAATAGCTAGTATCTGATTGGTTTCTCTAAGCAACATCCAATATATTTGAAATACATAGGACAGACTTGTCTGCTCACTGGATAATCTGAATGAAAGTGTCTGATGACAGCACACCACCCAGTCTGATGATCAAATCCGAACCAGGACGATCATTTTAGGGCATACAAATTGCCCACAGAAATTGCCACATATATTTTAACCATAATGTGATTCATGAAAGTGACATGTTGCCTGGATAAACTAAAGGTTAAATAAGGATAATTAAAAAATGCACCCTCTGTTAAGTATGCCACTTTGTAACATTATACAGTATACCTGCAAGCCATTATTTACAAGCAACATATATACTGACACATCAAGATGGCAATATCTGTATTGTGAATATAAATGTGTCTCTCTTCTGATGAGAAGATATCTTGTATGTTAATTATTCGCACCCATTCACAAATGCAGGACTTTCTTCGCGCTGCACCCACTCTGTGGAATGCCCTCCCACGCACAATAAGACTCTTCTTAAGTGTTATAGCCCATGAAAAACAATATCGATTTCAGATTGATTTTAGATTGTTAAAAATCAATGAAAATCGACCTTTAATAAATATACCCCATGTCTTTTTTTTTGGCCACAGGGGTCAAACAAAGTACAAACAGATTCAGCTCATGAACATATTTCGGCGCTTTGTCAATCTGTTTTTTTTTTAAAGTAATCGTAATATAATGAGATCTTATATGCAGGTTTTTTTTTTTAACATTCACAAATATACATGTGTGTTTTCTATGTTGGCATGTTTAACACACGACATGTATACTTGCTAGCTTGTGAAATTGGACTTAATCCCCTGCTGCAATGACTTAATCCCCTGTATTGTTCTCTCTTATTGTATTGCAGCTGTGAACAATAGATAAAAGGCTTATGCTAATAAACCATGGTGTGCCTAGGTGCAGCATAGATGCCAAGATGATCGTGGCTCCATCTGTAATATATATATATATATATATATATATATATATATAAACACGTAGAATTGAGCGGCACTCTCAGGACTATAATAAAGAACGGGTCCTCAGCCCATCAATAGTTTGCAAACTATTGATGGGCTGAGGACCCGTTCTTTATTATAGTCCTGAGAGTGCCGCTCAATTTCTACGTGTTTATACAGTGGTTTATTCTGCACGAGAAGGCACCAGGCGTTACATTTATTTAAATCTGGAGTGCCGACTGCTTGGACATATCTATATATATATACACACACACAAACAGAAAGTTCAGCACTCACCAAAGCAAACTCACTTATTTTCACAACATCAATAAATAAATGATGGGGGTTTAGTTAGTGCATTGGCCAATGCACGGAAGCCTGCAAACCGCTCGCCAAGGTACCCCATCTTCATGCAGGTCCTACACTATCACAGAGTCTCAAAATTAAAACCTAGCAACTGTGTCACACATAATATAACTGCAAATATGCCCACTTGGTTTACTGTGTATCTGCCAAATACTAGTACTCCAAAAAGAAACGCCACTGGAGGCAATGAATTCAGGATTAAAGTGTATTGTAAAACGGACAGCTGTTTCAGGGCAACAGCCCTTTCCTCAAGCAGACAACAACACCACCAAATATTGGACAAGACAAACACACATAGAACACTTACCCCACCTAAATACCCGCTGAAGTGCTCCCCGCCGTCGCCTCTCCACGCGTCCCTGCTTCCGGGAGTGAAGCCGCCTGGTCACTTCCGGTCACCGCATCACTGGTTGCCATAGCGAGCCGATGTTTGCGGCTCACCTCGTCACCGCTGCGTCTCACAGGAGGCCGACTGAGCTTCCTCCATAGCCTGGGAGCCTGCAATCAGAGGGGGAGGGCGGCGATCTAATGCACCTCAGTCTATAAAGAAATGACAAAAAACAAATATTGTACATAGGAATTACAGAGCGAAAAGTGAAAATAACATTGAATACAACCATGCATGAATAAGGTCACAAAAAGGGAACCCATTGAAATCCCTGCTCTGTAACCCAGAGGCATATTCAAGCAGGGGAACCAGACTTTTAATAGCTGAAAAGAAATGACCTAATGCTAATAGACCTTATAATATTGGGGCTTAGTTTAGCCCCAATATTATAAGGTCTATTAGCATTAGGTCATTTCTTTTCAGCTATTAAAAGTCTGGTTCCCCTGCTTGGATATGCCTCTGGGTTACAGAGCAGGGATTTCAATGGGTTCCCTTTTTGTGACCTTATTCATGCATGGTTGTATTCAATGTTATTTTCACTTTTCGCTCTGTAATTCCTATGTACAATATTTGTTTTTTGTCATTTCTTTATAGACTGAGGTGCATTAGATCGCCGCCCTCCCCCTCTGATCGCAGGCTCCCAGGCTATGGAGGAAGCTCAGTCGGCCTCCTGTGATACGCAGCGGTGACGAGGTGAGCCGCAAACATCGGCTTGCTATGGCAACCAGTGATGCGGTGACCGGAAGTGACCCGGCGGCTTCACTCCCGGAAGCAGGGACGCGTGGAGAGGCGACGGCGGGGAGCACTTCAGCGGGTATTTAGGTGGGGTAAGTGTTCTATGTGTGTTTGTCTTGTCCAATATTTGGTGGTGTTGTTGTCTGCTTGAGGAAAGGGCTGTTGCCCTGAAACAGCTGTCCGTTTTACAATACACTCTAATCCTGAATTCATTGCCTCCAGTGCCGTTTCTTTTGGAGTACTGCATCTGACATCTTTAACGTTGCACGGAGGCTAGCTGTGGTTGTTTAACCTATTGAGTGCCGACTGAATTGCAAGTATATATATATATATATATATATATATATACACACATACTGCTCAAAAAAAATAAAGGGAACACTAAAATAACACATCCTAGATCTGAATGAATGAAATATTCTAATTAAATACTTTGTTCTTTACATAGTTGAATGTGCTGACAACAGAATCACACAAAAATTATCAATGGAAATCAAATTTATTAAACTATGGAGGTCTGGATTTGGAGTCACACTCAAAATTAAAGTGGAAAAGTACACTACAGGCTGATCCAACTTTGATGTAATGTCCTTAAAACAAGTCAAAATGAGGCTCCGTAGTGTGTGTGGCCTCCACATGCCTGTATGACCTCCCTACAATGCCTGGGCATGCTCCTGATGAGGTGGCGGATGGTCTCCTGAGGGACCTCCTCCCAGAACTGGACTAAAGCATCCGCCAACTCCTGGACAGTCTGTGGTGCATTGTGGTGTTGGTGGATGGAGCGAGACATGCTGTCCCAGATGTGCTCAATTGGATTCACGTCTGGGGTACGGACGGGCCAGTCCATAGCATCAATGCCTTCGTCTTGCAGGAACTGCTGACACACTCCAGCCACATGAGGTCTAGCATTGTCTTGCATTAGGAGGAACCCAGGGCCAACCGCACCAGCATATGGTCTCACAAGGGGTCTGAGGATCTCATCTCGGTACCTAATGGCAGTCAGGCTACCTCTGGCGAGCACATGGAGGGCTGTGTGGCCCCCCCAAAGAAATGCCACCCCACACCATTACTGACCCACTGCCAAACCGGTCATGCTGGAGGATGTTGCAGGCAGCAGAACGTTCTCCTTGGCGTCTCCAGACTCTGTCACATGTGCTCAGTGAGAACCTGCTTTCATCTGTGAAGAGCACAGTGCGCCAGTGGTGAATTTGTCAATCTTGGCGTTTTCTGGCAAATGCCAAACGTCCTGCACGGTGTTGGGCTGTAAGCACAAGCCCCACCTGTGGACGTCGGGGCCTCATACCACCCTCATGGAGTCTGTTTCTGATCATTTGAGTAGACACATGCACATTTGTGGCTTGCTGGAGGTCATTTTGCAGGGCTCTGGCAGTGCTCCACCTTGCACAAAGGCGGAGGTAGCGGTCCTTCTGCTGGGTTGTTGCCCTCCTACGGCCTCCTCCATGTCTCCTGATGTACTGGCCTGTCTCCTGGTAGCGCCTCCATGCTCTGGACACTACGCTGACAGACACAGCAAACCTTCTTGCCACAGCTCGCATTGATGTGCCATCCTGGATGAGCTGCCCTACCTGAGCCACTTGTGTGGGTTGTAGACTCCGTCTCATGCTACCACTAGAGTGAAAGCACCGCCAGCTTTCAAAAGTGACCAAAACATCAGCCAGAAAGCATAGGAGCTGAGAAGTGGTCTGTGGTCACCACCTGCAGAACAACTCCTTTATTGGGGGTGTCTTGCTAATTGCCTCTAATTTCCACCTGTTGTCTATTCCATTTGCACAACAGCATGTGAAATTGATTGTCAATCAGTGTTGCTTCTTAAGTGGACAGTTTGATTTCACAGAAGTGTGATTGACTTGGAGTTACATTGTGTTGTTTAAGTGTTCCCTTTATTTTTTTGAGCAGTGTGTATATATATTATATATATATATGTATGTAAACCTCATAGAACACCACACACAGAGGTAAAACAAAATCATTTTCTCAAATAATCCATAACTTGATTATGAGGACAATCAATGCAAACTGAAAATATTAATTTATTTAGGCGATGGCCAATTAAACCAATCGTATTTTTGGTGCTTACCAGTTTAACTGATTTCTGTATATGGAATCATATCCATACCCATACGCTCATCCTAATAATAATTTGTCACAGGTCCTGAAAAAATACATAGCTTGGCAATGGTTTCTTGAGAATAGCAGTTTATAGCCGGGGTAGAGGTCAAAGGCAATGAGTTATAGCCAAGATACAAGGCGAGGGTTTGTAATTCAAGAAAATCGATAAATGCAAGGTTCACAACCAGGCACAACACTGTTTGCCTGAGGTCGCATGGCTCAGGAGCCCAGGTTATCTTCCCAGAGATAAAAACTACATAAGAACATCTGGTAAGCACAAAACTCTTTCTTATAAAGGGCATGACGATTTATCAGGAGACTAGTGAATGGTCATAGTGTAAAGGTGCATACACACTAGCTGTTTTTGCCCAGTGTGTATGCTGAGCGATGATGAGAACATCGCTGGCAGGAAAAATGCTCAGTGCATACACACTGAGCACTTTTTACTTTTTACTTTTTACCTGGCCTAACGATGTTCACGGGGGGTGGGACCACTTTCCACAGTAGGAGTCTGGAAAGTGGTTAAACAGCCCGATGGACGGCGATGATGCAGGAGCGCGCATCAGCGCTAATTGCCCGGCCATACACACTGGCCGAGTCTGAGCTCAAAATGCCAAAAGTGAGCTACTTTGAGCTCAAAATCGTCTAGTGTGTATGGGACTTTAGTGAAGGAAGTAGGTCATGCAATTAAAGGATAATGCTATTGGTCTCAGGCACTGGTAACAGGACCTGGCCTAGCAAATCAAGTTACAGATTCTTTTAGAGTTTCTTATGAAGTCATATCCCATCTTTGTAGCCTTGAGCCTCATTTTGTTATAGTGTGGTTACTAGGTTAGTAATACTAACTAATGGCCACTGAAGCTGGATACACCCAGAAACATCAAATACAGAGTTTTGGTGCACTGTTATGGGGCCAGACAATACTCCATCTCCGTTACTAGCAATACAAATGTTACACCAGGATTTTTGGTACACCTCAATTGGATATTGGCCATGGCCGATTTTGACTATACTTTAGTACTAGATAGTCAAAACTGACTTGCTTGCACAGTCTATCTAAGCTTGCGATACCGACCCCGGGGGACCATGCATTGGTATCGCAAGCTGTGTCCACACGGTGCAATATGCACTAACTTTCCTTGCGATTTTGACTATATAGTCACAATCGCAAGGTTATATCGCACCGTGTGTATGCACCTTAAGTGTAAGACTCCAAATGTTTCTTGGCTAGCAAGTGATAAAGGGGTAGGAAACTCTCCTGGCAGCATCACAATGGATGGCTGGGTGACTCCAGAGCAGCCTTGGCTAAAGATGTCACAATATGATTGGATGTGAGAATCCCTGAAAACCTCTTTAATACTGTAACAGTGTAGTATGCCAGCAACATTTACAAATAACACCCTCAGCCAGCCAGACAGGCAGAGATTACAGCAGACATTAATAGCTGTTTTGCAAGCTTTATGTGTATAGCGTTATGAATAGAAAATGTGACACCAGATCATCACAGTCAATACTACACAAATGTTTTGCTTTGGAGAGGAATGGAGAAGAACATTGATCCCCTTCCAGTTAAATAAAATTGCTCGCCGGTGACATCAGCCCGAATTAGAACACCATTCTTGTCAATGGGAACAGAGCCAAGAGTGTGAATTGAAGATAAAGCAATAGCGTGCACTCTGTCTGATAGAAGTACAGATAAAGCGGCCGCGCAGAATTTCTTTATGCCAAGTTCTTTTCTCAATAACACATAATTGATACTTAGTGATAATAAAACAGTATGAAGCACAGATAAATACAGGACATCTTTGCCATTAGCTGAAAACATGATGTACTCTGCGAGTCTATAATTTCTACATCCATCTCCTGCTTCCATTATTCAAATGATCCTTCTCTTTATTGGGTGAATGATGTATGGATGGGGCTATTGGAATGCTGGTTTCTGAACAGACTTTTTACTTTAAGCTTAAACTATCCTCTGGCAGAACACTGGTCCTTCAAAAACTAAACCCAGAGTAAGGAACAGAGGGGCAGATTTATTAAGCCTGGTGAAGTGATAAAGTGGAAGGTGATAACGTACCAGCCAATCAGATCCTAACTTCCATGTCACAGGCTGGGTTTGAAAAATGACAGTTAGGAGCTGACTGGCCGATGCTTTATCACCTTCCACTTTATCACTTCACCAAGCTTAATAAATCTGCCCCAGAGTCAGTGGCTGAATTGGACAACTCTTGCGATTTGACTGTTAGACAAACAAGTTGGCAGCAAACATCTCTAGACATCTTCTGACCGCATTTACCGACATGCCTGATAATGGGCTGAATAGTTTAAACTGGAATAGTATTTTCAGACTGCACAGGTTGTGAAATTTTCCCAATAAAGAAGATTATCCAGCATAGTAAGCGGGCTTGCAGTCAAGGCTTAATACAGCTATTCGTCTTCCAGTCCTGAATAACACTGGGAACTGCAAAATTGTAAAGTACTCGTAGTATTATTTTTAGTTAAAATTATATAACTAGTAGATATGGCGGCACTCAGGGAATCACTGAACACATAACAGTACACATCTTTTCCAACGTTTCAATGTACTCCACATGGGTGTAGTATGGTTGCCGGCGGCCGGGCTCCCGGCGACCAGCATACCGGCGCCGGGAACCCGTCCGCCTGCATACAGACAGCGTGGCGCGCGCAAACGAGCCCCTTGCGGGCTCGCTGCGCTCGCCACACTGCGGGCACGGTGGCGCGCGTTCTCCCTCCAGGGGGGTCGTGGACCCCCACGAGGGAGAAAAAGTGTTGGTATGTCGGCTGTCAGGATTCCGGCGCCGGTATACTGTGCGCCGGGATCCCGACAGTCGGCATACTGAAGACCACCCCTCCACATTTACCCTATGGAAAATATTTATATAGGCACACACATGCGGTGCATCAGTGTAACTGTTGCACTGCTGATGGCATTTCTAATAGCACCCATTAAGACACCTCATACGAACACCTCTTGGGTGACTCTGGTGGTTTGACGTCCAGCTCCTGTGTTAGCATCTCATGAGGAAAGACCGGTCAGCTGTCTTTGGGCAGTGTTGGATTCTGTTCACTGGTATTTAGGTAAGATTTGTAATTTGTACTATTATCCCTGACCAGGTTGGACTGGCCAACAGGAGTAACCCCAGGTGGACCCCACTGCCTGGGGGCCCATCACCTCCTCTAGATATCAGGTTCCAGACTGTGCACTTGACATACAGTATTCATATGTTACCTTATACTTTACAGGACTATGGTGTATTTTCTACAGTGCATTGCTGGTATTAATCTTGTACATTATCCTGCAGTATTTACTATATGTTGTATATTTAACAAGGGGCCCAGCCAATGCATAGTTAGCAAAACCTCTGTGATAGCTGACCACACCCCTAAGCATAGGCCCCTAATACTGCATTCCCCCGACCTGCCCTTCATGCCCTCAGCCAACACTATCCCTGACAATAGTGTAATAAACACTGAAACATTGGAACAGCAATAATTGTTTCTTTTCCCAGAGTGCCACCTTTCTACGGATTTATATGTGTGTTTCTGTGTGTGAGAGAGAAACAGACAGTGCTCTGAAAAATCATGGTATTGGAGTCCTGGTTTGTATCTATCTATACACACTTCTATAGGAATTCCACAATGACATACAGTACATGAGATGTAGATACTTTTCTAGGAATCACACAAAAACATGCATAGAGTTTGCTTTAATGTGCATATCACAAGAAGATGGAGAATGTCTGGTTTTGGAAGTGTGTGGTTGTCCCTAGGCATTAGTGTAACAAGATTGACGATCCCTTAGAAATAGCAACTGGGATTTGTGTTTGGTAAATAACATTTAGGAGGTATATTTACTGAAGTGCAGGTTTATAGAAGTGGAAATGTTGCTCATAGCAACCAATCAGATTCTAGCTATTATCTTAGACTTACTCTTCAGACTTAATTGTCGTTAGCGCCAGTAGGGTAAGGTGGCAGGCACTGTGACAGCCAAGGGCAGGGAATCTCTAATAATTGCACGCCACTCTTATCAGTTTAGGGCAGCTTGCTTGGCATCATCATTATGGAAGCGCAATGGTTGAAGGTCTTTGGCAACCTGCTTTAGCCATGTTTTCTTGCATCACGTGTTATTTTCCATCCATACGGGCATGTGTTTTTTAGGCACTGGTATGGTATTCTTTAAGGCTCCATTTTGCAGACATGTCTTGAACCACTTTAAACACTGTCTTTTAATACAGGATTCAATTGTGGGTTGGGTTTGGCATAGTTTTTAGATGTTTTCAATTCTCCAGCAGTCTGTTAGTTTTACTTGTAGGATGTTTCGTAAGCACCTCAGTTGGAAATGTTCCAGCCTCATTAAGTCGTTTTTAAGGATTGTCCATGATTCTGATCCATAAAGTAATATTGTTCTAACCAATGCGTTTAATTCCTTAATTTTTGTGGCAATGGAAATGTCCTGTTGGACCTTTTTTCAGAGATGCAAAGGCAGCTGTGGCACAACTTATACGACTCGTGATGTCACTTGTTTAATTACCTGGGTTCAACTATCACTGGTCAACAGATAACCCAGTCTGTTTGAATCTCATAGCCGGTCCTAAGCCCGTATAAATGGGGAGGGGTGGTTCCCATGGCGAAGGAACCATAACGCCCAGCTACGTAACCAATGGCTATTATCTTCTAGAAGGTGTTAGATAAATAATAAGTAAAATCTGATTGGTTGCTATAGGCAAGATCTACACTTCTATAGACACACACTTTAGTAAATACAGTATACCCCCTAGAGTCAACTGTTCATTTGTTTACCTTGGCAAGATTACAATAATCATCTTGAGGGTAACTGGCAAACTTTATCTAAACAAATTGTTATTTGATTTTTTAAAGACACAGAACTGGTTGGTTAGATGTAGACATAACAGGACTGCATCAATAGCACGTGTAGCATCTGCAAAGACCATGCAGTTCAAGACAAGCACACTGCCTCATGCTATGATTAGGTAGGGTGTTGAAAGAAATTGATACATGGGATTACTGATGTTTTTATAAATATATTAAAGAAGTGCTGTTGTTTGTCCATATAGGACCATATCTTAACCCAGCAGATCTCCTCATACTTCGTGAGGAGAGAAAGTCATAATTGGAGCCATTATATCATAGCTGCCAGCCTCTCATTGGTTGCTATGGGTTCACAATACCGACGGTCATAATCCCGACAGCCATTGACCGACATTCATCGTGCCGACATGTTCAAAATGCCGACACAGAATACCGAAATGTCAAAATACAGACACAAGTTTTTCGGGGGGGGGGGGGGGGGGGGGGGTGCTGTGTGAATGTCGACATAGGTCACTGTCTAAGTGTACCGCGTCTCCTCGCACTCGCCACGCTATTATATTTCCCCTCCAGGTCCACTGGGATGGTAAAGTATGAACAAAGCTTGGGGCAAAAATTCCTTAAAAATACATGTTGGTATTTTAACATGTCGGCATTCCAAATGTCAGTATTCGGAACATGTTAGCATAATGAATGTCGGTACTTTGACCGTGGCGGTATTTTGGCGGTCGGGTTTATGACCGTCGGTATTGTGTCCGTCTGTAGATCAACTGCTACCCATTGCTACCTTCCAATGATATTTGCCATTGGAAGTCTTTCGGATATATTATCAGCGACTTGCTTGTGCTTGCTTCTAAGGCCTATCATTGGTAACCGTCCCATGGGGTTTGCTATCTACAACTCAAGAACCGAGTCCAGTGAGCAACGTTTCCTGATTCACACAATAACCTGACGTGGGCACCTGTATCAAACTCAGTGTTTATGGCAGATAATAAATCACCGTGAATGTAGTTAGAAGAAATAATTTGCAAAATGTTGTAAAACCTGTTTGAGGTCATCTGTATAAATACATAGTTTTAGCATCCTACTTCTACAACACTCTTTCAGTTATCATACATGTTTGTTTTTTAAATGGGCACTATAAGTAGAAACAAGCAAGCATTAAGATTGTATATTTAATAAACTTTCTCCAAGATGTTTCTAAGCTGTGTGTTTTGTGGCATCTGAGTTAGGAAAGAGAAGGACAGAAGAAGGGACCTCTGGGGCAAGGGAAGATTGGCAGGTAAAAACAAACAGAAAAAAATACATTATTATTATTATTAACATTCATTTATAGCACCAACATACTCTACAACCCTATAAAACAGCCTATATAACTACATAATTACTTAAAAGGTTGTACGTTAACTGAGGTATATATTTAAGTGAAAGAGCAATGCAATGCTTGATTAAAGTTTTAGTTATGGAAATACTCAAAGAGATGGACATGGGGGGTAATTCCAAGTTGATCGCAGCAGGAAATTTTTTAGCAGTTGGGCAAAACCATGTGCACTGCAGGGGGGGCAGATATAACATGTGCAGAGAGAGAGATAGATTTGGGTGTGGTGAGTTCAATCTGCAATCTAAATTGCAGTGTAAAAATAAAGCAGCCAGTATTTACCCTGCACAGAAACAAAATAACCCAATCCAAATCTAACTCTCTCTGCAAATGTTATATCTGCCCCCCCCCCCCTGCAGTGGACATCGTTTTGCCCAACTGCTAAAAAAATTCCTGCTGCGATCAACTTGGAATTACCCCCATGGGGTAAAATTGCCCATCTCACTATTGCTAATACTGTTAAAACTAGATTTATGCTAAGAACTTACCGTTGTTAAATCTCTTTCTGCGAGGTACACTGGGCTCCACAAGGATTAACATCGAGTGCAGAGTAGGATCTTGATTCGAGGCACCAACAGGCTCAAAGCTTTGACTGTTCCCAAGATGCACAGCGCCACCTCCTCTATAACCCCGCCTCAGTGCACAGGAGCTCAGTTTCGTTAACCAGCCCAATGCAGTAGCAGGTACTAGAGACGACAATCGCTTGTAGCCAATTACACCACACACTCACCACAGGAGAGGGTGTCAGCGGCTATGCCACACCAACCCAACGAAGCTAAGTGCGTCAGGGTGGGCGCCTTGTGGAGCCCAGTGTACCTCGCAGAAAGAGATTTAACAACGGTAAGTTCTTACCATAAATCTCGTTTTTTGCTGCGGGGTACACTGGGCTCCACAAGGATTAACATCCGGGATGTCCTACAGCAGTTCCTCATGGGAGGGGACGCACTGTAGCGGGCACAAGAACCCGGCGTCCAAAGGAAGTATCCTGGGAGGCGGAAGTATCAAAGGCATAGAACCTTATAAACGTGTTCCCTGAGGACCACGTAGCCGCCTTGCACAATTGTTCAAGGGTCGCACCACGGTGGGCCGCCCAAGAAGGTCCAACCGACCGAGTAGAATGGGCTTTGATGGTAGCAGGAGCTGGGCGATCAGCCTGTACATAAGCATGTGCAATCACCATTCTAATCCATCTGGCCAGGGTCTGCTTGGAAGCAGGCCAGCCCCGTTTGTGAAAACCAAACAGTACAAACAGAGAATCAGATATCCGAATGGAGGATGTTCTCTTCACATAGATACGGAGAGCCCGTACCACATCCAAAGACCGCTCTTTGGAAGACAACTCAGGAGAATTAAAAGCCGGAACCACAATCTCCTGGTTAAGGTGGAATGAAGACACCACCTTGGGTAAATAACCCGGGCGTGATCTGAGAACCGCCCGGTCACGATGAAAAATCAAATGGGGGGACTTACAGGATAAGGCACCCAAGTCCGAGACCCTTCTAGCTGAAGCAATAGCCAGCAAAAATAGCACCTTAAGGGACAACCACTTAAGGTCAGCAGAGGCAAGAGGTTCAAATGGAGACTCTTGCAAGGCCTCCAGTACCACCGACAGATACCAAGGGGCCACAGGAGGTACATAAGGAGGCTGAATCCGCAACATGCCCTGAGTGACTGTATGAACATCCGGAAGAGCAGCAATCTTTCTCTGAAACCAAACCGACAAGGCAGAAATGTGAACCTTGAGGGAGGCCAGATGCAGGCCTAAGTCCAGGCCCTGTTGTAGGAAGGCCAACAGTTTGGCCGTGCTAAACTTGAAAACGTCATGATTGTGAGACGCACACAAAGTAAAGTAAGCATTCCAGACCCTATGGTAAATCCGAGCAGAAGCCGGCCTACGGGCCTTCCACATAGTTTGAACGACCGCCTCAGAAAAACCCTTGGCACTCAGGACGGAAGCTTCAAGAGCCATGCCGTCAAAGCCAGACGGGCCAAGTCCTGGTAAACACAAGGGCCCTGAACAAGGAGGTCTGGTCGTTGTGGAAGTAGAAGGGGACGACCTAGCGAGAGGCCCTTTAGATCGGAGAACCAGTGCTGTCTGGGCCACGCTGGAGCGATCAGAAGTAGTTTTCCTCCTTCTTGCTTGAACTTCCGTATTACTCTGGGCAGGAGTGACACCGGAGGGAACACGTACGGCAGCCGAAAGTTCCATGGGATTGACAGAGCATCCACGAACGCTGCTTGAGGATCCCTTGTCCTTGTTCCGAAGACCGGAACCTTGCGATTGTGACGAGACGCCATCAGGTCCACATCTGGAAGGCCCCACTTGTCCACGAGAAGTTGAAACACCTCTGGATGGAGGCTCCATTCTCCGGCGTGTACGTCCTGACGACTGAGAAAGTCTGCTTCCCAGTTTAGGACCCCCGGAATGAACACTGCAGATATGGCCGGCAGATGGCGTTCTGCAAACTGAAGAATCCGTGATACTTCCCTCATTGCCATGCGGTTTCGAGTGCCGCCTTGATGATTGATGTATGCCACCGTGGTGGCGTTGTCCGATTGTACTTGAACAGGTCTGTTCTGTATTAGATGCTGGGCCGTTGTCAACGCATTGAACACTGCCCGCAGTTCCAGAATATTTATCCGGAGTAGAGACTCCTCCTTGGTCCACCGACCCTGAAGAAAGCGTTGTTCCAACACCGCACCCCAACCTCTCAGACTGGCATCCGTAGTCAGCAGGACCCAGTTGGATATCCAGAAGGGACGGCCCCTGCTCAATCGTTGGTCCTGAAACCACCAGCTCAGTGACAGGCGGACCTCCGGAGACAAGGAGATCGTGTGAGATCTGATCTGGTGAGGCAGGCCGTCCCACTTGGTCAGAATTAACTTCTGCAGAGGGCAAGAATGGAATTGAGCATACTCCACCATGTCGAAAACCGTCACCATGAGACCTAGCACTTGCATTGCCGAATGTATCGACACTTGCGGACGTGATAGGAAGCATCGAATCCTGTCCTGAAGCTTCAGGACTTTCTCCTGAGACAAGAACAACCGTTGGTTGTGCGTGTCCAATAACGCTCCTAGGTGTACCATGCTCCGAGCAGGAACCAGTGAGGATGTCTTCCAGTTGATCAGCCACCCGTGGGCTTTCATGCACTAGACCATCAGATCGAGATGACACAGGAGAAGTTCTGGGGAATTTGCCAGGATCAACAAATCGTCCAAGTACGGTAGGATCCTGACCCCTTGACGGCGGAGTGTAGCCGTCATGACCGCCATTACTTTGGTGAAAACTCTGGGAAGCGTTGTCAAACCAAAGGGTAACGCCCAAAATTGGTAATGAAGATTGCCCACCGCAAACCTGAGGTACTGCAATAGGAATATGCAGGTAGGCATCCTGTATGTCCAGGAAGACCATATAGGCACCAGGCTCCAAGGCCAGAATAACAGAGCGCAGAGTTTCCATACGAAACTTGGAGACCCGCACATACTTGTTCAAGGACTTCAGATTGAGAATGGGCCGCGAGGACCCGTTCGGTTTCGGGACTAGAAACAGCGGTGAATAGTACCCTTTGCCTCTCTGTGCCAGGGGCACCTGTACTACCACTCCTGTGGACAGGAGGGAATGTACCACCGAATGCAGAGTGTTTGCCTTTGTCGGGTCCAGAGGAACATCTGTCAGGCAAAATCGATGAGGGGGACGACTTCCCTTACCCAGGCATCGGAAGTGGTCTTCAACTATTCCTGGGCAAAACCTAGAAGTCGGCCCCCCACTCTGGGATCCCCCAGAGGGAGACCCTCCCCGACATGTGGCAGGCTTGTCAGTTTTGGAAGCAGGCTGACGGGCAGCCCAGGCACGTTTCGGTCTACGCTTGGCAGGTCTGGAAGCACAAGCTTGCTTTGGGTACGCCTGACCTTTTGCTTTACTTGGAGGACGAAAGGGCCGAGGGAAAGCACTTTTAGCCTTCTGCGTGGAAGGAGCCATACTAGGTAGGCAAGCTGTTTTAGCAGTAGCCAGATCAGCCACAATCTTATTGAGGCCTTCTTCAAAGAGAATGTCTCCCTTGAAAGGAAGCACCTCCAGGGTTTTCTTGGAATCCATATCCACCGACCAGGATCTCAACCAAAGGATACGTCTGGCCAAGACGGACGTAGTAGCAGCCTTGGCCGCCAGCACCCCGGCATCGGATGCGGCCTCCTTAAGGTACAGAGAAGCCGTGGTAATATACAAGAGACATTGTCGAGCATGCTCAGATGCATTAGAAGGCAGTTCCACCTGGATGGAGATCGTGGCGACTCTGGAAGTCAGCTTCCCAGTTGTCCACTCCCAGAATGAAGATTGCGGACAGTGCTCTTGCAAGTCTTTCTGCCAAGAAGAGTATTCTTGAAACTTCTCGCATGCAGGCTCTGCTTTTTGTTCCTCCTTGTCGATTGATGTACGACACATCCATGGAGTTGTCCGACTGAACCTGGATCGCCCGATCCTGGAGCATAGGGGAGGCCTGAAGCAGAGCATTGTAGATGGCCCAAAGTTCCAGGATGTTGATCAGAAGTAGGGCCTCCTGGGCAGACCACCTGCCCTTGAACTGCGCCCTCTGGGTGACAGCTCCCCATCCTCTCAAACTCGCGTCCGTCGTGAGGAGGATCCAATCCTGAATCCCAAAGCGTCGACCTTCCAGCAGGTTGGAAGACTGTATCCACCACAGGAGTGAAATCCTGGCCTGGGGTGACAGCCGAATCATCCGGTGCATCTGAAGATGGGAACCGAACCACTTGTTCAGGATGTCCAATTGTAAAGGTCTGGCATGAAACCTTCCAAACTGTATCGCCTCGTACCAGGACATCATCTTTCCAAACAATTTTATGCAAAGATGAATGGAGCTGTAGACAGGCCGAAGGGTAACGCCTGAAACTGGTAGTGATCGTTCAGTAGGGTGAACCGCAGATAGGCCTGATGAGGAGGCCAAGTGGGGATATGGAGGTAAGCGTCTTTGATATCCAGGGACACTAGGAATTCCTGTTGCTCTAGGCCTGCAATCACTGCTCTCAAAGATTCCATCTTGAATTTGAAAACCTTCAGGTAAGGATTCAAGGACTTCAGATTCAGAATGGGTATCACAGACCCGTCTGGTTTTGACACCACAAACAGACTGGAGTAGTAACTGTGTCCTTGTTGTTGCAGGGGTACTAGAACAATGACCTGGGACTGGACCAACTTGTTTATGGCCAGCAGTAGCGTGCCACACATATTTTCCAAAGCTGGTAAGCCTGATTTGAAAAATCATTGGGGAGGAGCACCGTCGAACTCCAGCTTGTAAGCCTGAGATATAAGGTCCCTTACCCAAGCATCTTGGCAGGAACTGTCCCAGATGTGGCTGCAGTGACGTAACCGAGCTCCCACCATGAGATCCCCTCGAGGTGGTTGGGCACCGTCATGCTGAAGTCTTTGTGGAAGCTGAACTGGTGCTCTGTTCTTGGGAGCCGGTAACGGCTGGTTTCTTAGGCTTACCTCTGGTGCCTCTAGCTGCGTTAGAGGCCTCCCTGGCCCTAGATCGAAATCTGGAGGACTGAAAGGACTGAATAGACGAGCCCGGGTAGGTACGTCTAGCAGGCGGAGCCCCCGAAGGGAGAAACGTGGATTTCCCAGCAGTAGCTTTGGAGATCCATGCGTCCAATTCACCTCCAAAGAGCCAGTCACCTGTGAAGGGAAGAGATTCCACAATACATTTGGAGTCAGAGTCAGCAATCCACTGACGCAACCATATGGCTCTGCGCGCAGACACAGCTATAGCCGTGGTCCTAGCATTAATATTGCCAATCTCTTTAAGGGAGTCACATAGGACCCTAGCCGTGTCCTGAATGTGTTTTAGGAAAGTTACAGTAGTAACTAAGGTCATATCACCTGAAAGACCTTCCTGAATTTGAGTAGCCCAGGAATGAATGGCATGTGTCATCCAGCAACCTGCAATGACCGGTCTTTGAGCTACACCTGCAGCAGTGTATATAGATTTCAGAGTGGTCTCAATTTTCCTATCTGCCGGGTCCTTTACTGTAAAGGAGCCCGGAGCAGGAAGTACCGCCTTTTTAGAAAGGCGAGAGACTGAGATGTCAACTGCTGGAGATTCTTCACAGAATTTCCTGCCTTCAGGAGCAAAGAGGAATGTATGCAAAAACCCTTTGGACACTTGATATTTTTTATCTGAATTTTTCCAAACTAATTTAAATAAATCATCCAACTCCTTGGAGTCAGGAAATGTGACTGTCAGTTTGTTTTGTGGGAGGAAAAAATTGGATTTTAATTACCTACCAGTAAATCCTTTTCTCGTAGTTCGTAGACAAACAGAGAGTCCGATTTTCTGTGATGAGCAGTCCTCTTCACATAGATTTTCAAAACCCTTACAACATTCAAGGACTTTGACGGAATTGAGGAGTCAGTAGCAACTGGCTCCACAATAGGTTGGTTGATATGAAAATCCAACACAACCTTTGGAAGGAACTGCTGACGAGTCCGGAGCTCAGCTCTATCTTCATGGAAGATCAAATAGGGGCTTTTACAAGACAAAGCCCCCAACTCCGACACACGTCGAGCAGAAGCTAAGGCCAACAAAGTGACAGCCTTCCACATGAGAAACTTGACTTCAACCTCCTGTAGAGGCTCGAACCAATTCGATTGGAGGAACTGTAACACCACGTTAAGATCCCAGGGTACCATAGGCGGCACAAAGGGAGGCTGGATGTGCAGAATCCTTTTTAAAAAAGTCTGAACCTCAGGGAGGGAAGCCAGCTGTTTCTGGAAGAAAATGGACAAGGACGAAATCTGGACCTTTACAGATCCTAAACTCAGGCCCATATCCACACCTGCTTGCAGGAAGAGGAGAAACCGTCCCAGTTGAAACTCCACCGTAGGCAACTTCTTGGATTCACACCAAGATACATACTTTTTCCAAATGTGATGGTAATGTTTAGACGTTACTCCTTTCCTAGCCCGTATCAGAGTAGGGATAACCTTGTTCGGAACGCCTTTCCGAGCCAATATCTGGCTTTCAACCTCCATGCCGTCAAACGTAGCCTGGTAACTCTTGATAAGCGATCGGCCCCTGTTGTAACAGGTCCTCCCAAAAGAGGAAGAGGCCTCGGATCTTCCAGCAGTAGACTCAGAAGATCTGCGTACCAAGCCCTTCTTGGCCAGTCTGGAGCAATGAGGATTGCTTGAGCTCTTGTTCTCCTTATGAGCTTTAGAATGCTTGGAATGAGTGGAAGTGGAGGAAACACCCACGGAGACACCAGCGCGTCCACCGCCACTGCTTGCGGGACTCTCGACCTGGAACAATACCTCCGAAGCTTCTTGTTGAGGCTGGAGGACATCATGTCTATCTGAGGAACCCCCCCAAAGATGTGTCACTTCTGTGAACACCTCCGGATGGATGCCCCACTCTCCTGGATGGAGATCGTGTCTGCTGAGGGTCCGCTTCCCAGTTATCCACTCCCGGAATGAAAACTGCTGACAGCGCCAACGCGTGGTTTTTTGCCCAGAGAATGATTCTTGTTACCTCTGACAATGCAGCTCTGCTCTTCGTTCCTCCCTGACGATTGATGTAGGCCACCGTCGTTACATTGTCCGACTGTACTTGAATGGTACGATCTTGCAGAAGATGTGCTGCTTGGAGAAGACCGTTGTACACGGCCCTTAGTTCCAGAATGTTTATTGGAAGACTGGATTCCAGACTTGACCACCTTCCTTGAAAGGTTTCCCCATGAGTGACTGCGCCCCAACCCCGGAGACTTGCATCCGTGGTTAGAAGGATCCAGTCCTGGATCTCGAACCTGCGGCCCTCCAGAAGGTGAGACATTTGCAGCCACCAGAGGAGCAAAATCCTTGCTTTCGGCGACAGACGTATCCTCAGGTGCATAGGTAGATGAGACCCCGACCACTTGTCTAGGAGATCCAGTTGGAAGGATCGAGCATGAAATATTCCGTACTGTAGAGCCTCGTAGGAGGCAACCATCTTCCCCAGAAGGCGAACGCACTGATGAACCGATACCCGGGCTGGCTTCAGGACATCCCGGACCATTGTTTGAATCACCAACGCTTTTTCCTCCGGTAGAAACACCCTCTGCGCTTCCATGTCGAGGATAATCCCCAGGAAAGACAATCTCCTTGTCGGCTCCAAATGTGCCTTCGGAAGGTTCAGGAACCAACCTTGTTTCCTGTGCAGACGAGTCGTGAGAGCAAAGGACTGCAACAAGGTCTCCCTGGTCGATGCCTTTAAGCAGATCGTCCAGATACGGAATTATGTTCACTCCCTGTCTGCGGAGAACCATCATCTCTGCCATCACCTTGGTGAACACCCTCGGTGCCGTGGAGAGACCGAATGGCAGTGCCTGAAACTGATAGTGACTGTCTAACAGTGCAAACCTGAGATAAGCCTGGTGGGGTGGCCAAATCGGAATGTGGAGGTACGTATCCTTGATATCCAGGGATACCAGAAACTCTCCCTCCTCTAGACCTGAGATCACTGCTCTCAGAGACTCCATTTTGAACTTCCTCAGATAAGGGTTTAACGATTTCAAGTTCAAAATCGGTCTGACCGAACCATCCGGTTTCGGTACCACGAAAAGGTTTGAATAGTAACCCTTGTTTTGCATATGCGGTGGAACTGTAACAATAACCGCTGACCTTTACAATTTTTGAATGGCTTCCTGCAGGACAGCCCTGTCTGTTAGTAAAGCTGGCAAGCCTGATTTGAAGAATCGATGAGGCGGGAGTTCTTGAAACTCCAGTCTGTACCCCTGGGATACAATATACTGTACCCAGGGGTCCACGCCGGATGACACCCAGACATGGCTGAAACGTCTGAGCCTCGCACCCACCAGACCGGCCTCCAGGCTGTGCGGTCCACCGTCATGCTGAGGATTTTGAGGAACCAGAAGCAGGCTTCTGGTCCTGGGAGCCTGCAGGTGCAGGCTTTTTGGATTTTGCACGCCAACCTCTAAAGAAAGTCGTAGGGGGCTTGGACTTTTTTGTCTTAGTGGTCCGAAAGGACTGCAATGCAGATATAGAAAAGGGTTTCTTCGTAGAAGGTGTAGCTGAGGGAAGAAAAGGTGACTTACCTGCGGTTGCCGTGGAAATCCACGCATCCAACGCTTCCCCAAATTGAGCCTAACCTCTGTAGGGTAGGTTCTCTACACTTCTCCTGGATTCCGCGTCTGCAGACCATTGGCATAGCCAGAGTCCCCTGCGAGCTGAGACAGACATGGAAGATATCCGCGCATTCAGAGTACCCAGGTCCTTCATGGATTCCACCATGAACCCTGCAGAATCCTGTATGTTACGTAGAAACAGTTCAATGTCACTTCTATCCATTGTATCTAAGTCTTCTAGTAACGTGCCTGACCACTTTACTATAGCTTTTCAGATCCATGCACATGCAATAGTAGGCCTTAACGCCACCCCTGAAGCGTTAATTAACATTTGCTGGCACTACTTATGTCAGCTTCGTTGGTGTTTTCTACATTACAATCAGTGACGTCTAAATGGTAGGGGGGGGGGGGGGACAAGGAAGCAGTATCTTCCCCACCCCCCAAACATGAAAGAGGCGCAGGCACTGGGGGAGCGCTTACCGCTGGATCCCCGCTGAGACTCCGGCGCCACAGTGTGCTACCCCCTGTCCTGTCCCAGCCAGTTCTTCACCACTGATGCATTACTGGGAGGAGGCGCGGATGTCCCAGCAGGCCCAGCATAGCCATGCCTCCTCCCAGTAATGCATCCCTGAAGCGTAAAGAGTCGACCAGGACAGGACATGTGGTAGCAGGATGCGGCTCTGGCGGCAGCCTTTTTACAGTAGGAGTCTCCACGGGGAGCCGAAGGTAAGCGCTCCTCGCAAGGGGGGGTGGGGGTTGTGTTAATCAGGGGAGAGCGCCAAAATGGATATTTTACTATGCCCCCCCAACCACTAAAACATTTATGTGCCCCTGATTACAATCATTAATGTCAGAGAATGTGCCAGAGCTTCATATATAAACCACAAGAGTGACAGCTCTTGCTCACAACAAATATTTTCATAGAAATGGCCAGACTGCAGCAGGGAGCACCATGAGGTGGGATTCATATACCAGAGTGAGCACTTCAATGTCTTTACAGGTCCCAATTAATTCAAAACAAATAAAAAAAATCTCTTTTTTAGAACTTAACATTAGCAATTACACACAAATTAATAATTATAGCACTGATGTTGAAATCTGACACTAGATTACTGATGTAACTGTTACGGCAGATATTTAAAGATGTCTGTTAAGAGGCCAGTGATACATGGATACGAATGTTTGTGGTCAAACTGGTGGAGACTCCATCTTTCTGAGCTTGGGACAAGCAGCCGGACCATTTCCAGCTTAAACTAGGGCTTGTTATACCCCTTTCAGACTGACAGAGCCGGGTCACACCTGGGAATGTGTTCCTGGATGCATCCCGGGACACAACCCGGGAATGACCCCTTTCACACTGCACTTTGGGGGTCATTCCGAGTTGATCGTAGCTGTGCTAAATTTAGCACAGCTACAATCAGGCACTCAGACATGCGGGGGGACGCCCAGCACAGGGCTAGTCCGCCCCGCATGTCAGTGCCAACACCCCCGCAGAAGTGCAGAAGCATCGCAGAGCGGCGATGCTTTAGCATTTCAGGGGTACCTCCCGGCCAGCGCAGCTCCTGCGTCTGGCCGGGAGAACCTCTTTGCTGCCCGGGTTGCAGTGGCTGCGTGTGACGTCACGCAGCCGCCGCGGCCCATCCCCCCAATGGTCCGGCCACACCTGCGTTGGCCGGACCGTACCCCCTAAACGGCGGCTTAACGCCGCCGTCCTGTCCCCTCCTGCCGAGCGACCTCCTCTGCCTGTCAAATGCAGCATGCGATCGGGTCGGAATGACCCCCTTAGACCTGGGATCAATCCGGGATAGCCCCGTTTACACTGATCCCGGGAAATCCCTGCAAATACATATGTATGTCATTAGAAATGGACATTTTTCTGGCTCACATAGATGAGGTCACAATAGGCAAGCAAAGGGAGAACTGCTTTTTCAAAGTCTTCATTTTATTAACAACTTGCTGTTGTGTACGGATAATTCCTCTGGCTTCAAGCAGCTTTGCAATGTTCTTATAAACAATAGCATCCTTCACTGTGCCAGTTATCTGTCTCTTTAATTCCTCCTCCCCCTTATGCTGAGCAGCTCTCTGATCTCTTGATCTGTCCAGGTCGCCATATTGCCTGTCTCCTCCGCTTCCAGGGCTTCTCCTCTGCTTTCCCGGGCTCTGGATGATGACATCATCTTTTCTGAGCCCAAGAAAGCTCCAATGAGAGGCCTTTTAACAGTCCTGTGTACTGAATGCCGGGTAGGGCCCATTCACACTGCACTGCATCTCGGGTCGATTCCGAATTCAACCCAGGTGGAGACCTGGGATGAAATGCCGGGACGCTCGACCCGGGATATTCTTTCAGGACCCTTTCACATTGAGCAAATTCCCGGGTTGATGCGCGTTCATGTGCAATAACCCGGGAAATATTTGTCAAGTTTGAAAGGAGTATTAGTGCATTCGGAAAGTTGACTGTGCACTCTAGATGACAATTTTATCATGACCAGTATTATTATTATTATTTTTACATTTTATTTATAGGGCGCCACAAGTGTTTCGCAGCGCCGTACAAAGGACAGTACAGGGAGACAAAACTTAGCATAACAGTAAATAAATAACAAAGATGGAGTGCAGGTAACAAAGAGCACCACAATTCTCAAAACATAATACAGCTTATATGTAAGTAGCGAAGGAGTAATCATTGTACTACTTGGGGCTGGCGGCCATAGATAGAGAGGAGCCTTTACCAGTAGGAGAAAAAGCAGGTAAAGATGGTCGCTGAGTGAAATGTGTTGAGAAGAGGGCTTAGACAACAAGAGTAAAGAGGGCCCTGCTCCGAAGAGCTAACAATCTAGTGGGGATGGGCGACAGACAGATGACATGAGGTGCAAGCAAGCAGGAGGAAGCCTGATGGCAGTATGTAAGCCATGCAGAGATGTTCAAGGCATGGGGCAGGGGGATGGAGGAGCAGCCTAAGGACTAGGTTATGCATTGGAGGGGTACGCTTTGATAAATAGGTGGGTTTTCAGTGCCCGTTTGAAGCTTTGCAAGGTCGGGGAGCTAATGGAGCGGGGGAACGCGTTCCACTGAAGGGGTGCAGTATACTCTCAGTGTTGTGATTATTCTGAACCCACAAAGCTATAGATGGAGTAAGCATAACTAACCAATGTGTGTCTTACTTATAATGTGTATCACAAAATGTCGCAGGTAAAAAAATAAAAGCTGCTGCATCTTTACCTTGATTACAGGCAACTAAAGCAATCTTGCATAGAACAAATGCAGACTTAAGACATGTAATGTGACTGATGTACACAAAGAAGAATATTTCTTATGTTCTATTTTATGTTTGAAAACCAATCTATGTGCACCAGACTGTGTGACATGTTCTAGTTGTTGGTTAGGGACAGGTTCACTGGAGACAAAATAAAGATCAGTAAACACTATAGAACTATGTGTTTGGACAGACAGAGAGAAATGCAACACTTGCTGGAAAAGTGACTTAGTCATCTTCTAGGTATTTTAGCAGGCTGTGACTGGCAGGAAACTGTTCCAGTGCTAAAATGGGCCGTTATCACCATGAATTATAGGAGTACAATATCTTCTCCCTGCATGGCGTACGGAGAAGGAGCGTTATTAGAGATGTGTGTGCAAAATATTTAACCTTCAGCTGCAATTTTAATGTTATTAGATGACTTGTATTAAGCAATACATTAAATAGATATCATCTGGGTTTTCCCGCAAAGTCTTTGTAACACACAGTATTATTATTATCCTTTATATATATATGGTGCCACGAGGGTTCCGCAGCACCCAATTACAGTGTACATAAACAAAATAATCAAAACAGGAAAATCGTGACTTGAAGACTATATAGGACAAGTACAGGGTAAATAAACATAACTACAGCAGCAGACAACACTGACAAAAGTATCAGGATGGCAGAAAACCGCGGGATTTGGTGCCGTCAAAGATGGTTTAAAATCACTTAACTGACGATTTTTCCCTTCAAAAGCGTTCACAACATTGTTTTTTTTTTAAATAATTTTATTTAATAAAGTTGAAAAAGTATTTTTTTAAATATTTAAACATTATATTATGCACATCTGCAGAACGGATCTCCTCGTCAAAAATGAGGGGACAAGGGTGGGATGGCGCAGTTGCATGAAATCTGACCATGCCAGTTAAGTGGTTAAGTAAGGGAAGGATGAGCACATGAGGGGTTGAAGGCCCTGCTTGTGAGAGCTTACATTATAAAGGGGAGGGGCAGACAGGGGGTGACACAGGTGGGGTAGACAGTGAGGGAGGAACAGAGGGTAAGGATGACATTAGGCTAGGTTTGGTGAAAAAGTGGGTCTTGAGAGCCTGTTTGAAGTTTTGGGGGTATGTTTAATAATGCACGATTTTACAAAATTACCAATTTTCAATCATTCTTTCGACTTGAAGCGATTTTTTAAAGTCAAAACCCAGTGTGTTGCTGGACAGATAAAGCAATATGCCAAGTACAAGTAGCACTAAAGCATATGTGCCAATACTGTACATTACAGCTTCACCACTACTTCGTATAGGGTGGCAGTGCAGGTCCCACACTTAGGGTCTGCTATATGCAACCATTGTTCCAGGACTTCCTTGGTTTTTAATAAAGAATCAAGTAATGCCACTCAAGTCTTTCGAGTGGCACCAGAGGGAATGTATGCGCAGGAGGGAGGAACAGAGCTCAGGAAAATACAACTGTAAGGCTCTTCTTGCAAGGAGAGGTGGGAGAGGGGAAACTGCACATTACTAGGTAGTGTGTAGTGCTGGGCTAAGACACCATAGCCCAATGCAATACCCCCAGCCTATTACAGACATGAAGGCGCTGCATTCAGCACCATCACAGATAAGCAGCTGGACCTGGATATACTGCAGTTGTACAAGGTGAAAACAGTAAAAATTTTATTTCATAGTGCTACCTACTGAAGCTCAAATGTTATACAGGTTGAGTATCCCATATCCAAATATTCCGAAATACGGAATATTCCGAAATACAGACTTTTTTGAGTGAGACTGAGATAGTGAAACCTTTGTTTTTTGATGGCTCAATGTACACAAACTTTGTTTAATACTCAAAGTTATTAAAAATATTGTATTAAATGACCTTCAGGCTGTGTGCATAAGGTGTATATGTAACATAAATGCATTCTGTGCTTAGATTTAGGTCCCATCACCATGAGATCTCTTTATGGTATGCAATTATTCCAAAATACGGAAAAATCCCATATCCAAAATTCCTCTGGTCCCAAGCATTTTGGATAAGGGATACTCAACCTGTACTTTCTTTCTAAAACATTGCTCCATTATTTCTTCCGGAGAGTGAGGGGGCATCAGAAATATCTTTCCTATGTATGAGTTTTTATATAACATCAGCCGAATTACGCCTAGAAATACAATTTCCTATTAAAGTCCAAGTGGAAGGTGCAAAGCACATCCCATTGTAGCGAGGTCCAATCTCCTCCACCTCAGAGAATGAGGAAAATCGCTTTTTGATCTAATAGTGCATCTCTTTGTCTTACATACTAAATCTCATCTTACAAAGTTATAATAAGAATTTACTTACCGATAATTCTATTTCTCGTAGTCCGTAGTGGATGCTGGGGACTCCGTCAGGACCATGGGGATTAGCGGCTCCGCAGGAGACAGGGCACAAAAGTAAAAGCTTTAGGATCAGGTGGTGTGCACTGGCTCCTCCCCCTATGACCCTCCTCCAAGCCTCAGTTAGGATACTGTGGCCCTCATTCCGAGTTGTTCGCTCGCAAGGCGAATGTAGCAGAGTTACACACGCTAAGCCGCCGCCTACTGGGAGTGAATCTTAGCTTCTTAAAATTGCGACCGACGTACGCGCAATATTGCGATTACAAACGAGTTAGCAGTTTCTGAGTAGCTTCAGACTTACTCTGCCTGTGCGATCAGTTCAGTGCTTTTCGTTCCTGGCTGACGTCATAAACACACCCAGCGTTCGCCCAGGCACTCCCACCGTTTCTCCGGCCACTCCTGCGTTTTTTCCGGAAACGGTAGCGTTTCCAGCCACACGCCCCTAAAACGCCGTGCATCCGCCCAGTAACACCCATTTCCTGTCAATCACAATGCGAACGTCGGAGCGATGAAAATGCCGTGAGTAAACTTACTTTCTTCATAGTAAAGTTACTTGGCGCAGTCGCAGTGCGAACATTGCGCATGCGCACTAAGAGAATTCTCACTGCGATGCGATGAAAAACTCCGAGCGAACAACTCGGAATGAGGGCCTGTGCCCGGACGAGCGTACACAATAAGGAAGGATTTTGAATCCCGGGTAAGACTCATACCAGCCACACCAATCACACTGTACAACCTGTGATCTGAACCCAGTTAACAGCATGATAACAGCGGAGCCTCTGAAAAGATGGCTCACAACAATAATAACCCGATTTTTGTAACAATAACTATGTACAAGTATTGCAGACAATCCGCACTTGGGATGGGCGCCCAGCATCCACTACGGACTACGAGAAATAGAATTATCGGTAAGTAAATTCTTATTTTCTCTGACGTCCTAAGTGGATGCTGGGGACTCCGTCAGGACCATGGGGATTATACCAAAGCTCCCAAACGGGCGGGAGAGTGCGGATGACTCTGCAGCACCGAATGAGAGAACTCCAGGTCCTCCTCAGTCAGGGTGTGCCCCTGACCAAGTAGCTGCTCGGCAAAGTTGTAAAGCCGAGACCCCTCGGGCAGCCGCCCAAGATGAGCCCACCTTCCTTGTGGAATGGGCATTTACATATTTTGGCTGTGGCAGGCCTGCCACAGCATGTGCAAGCTGAATTGTACTACACATCCAACTAGCAATCGTCTGCTTAGAAGCAAGAGCACCCAGTTTATTGGGTGCATACAGGATAACAGCAAGTCAGTTTTCCTGACTCCAGCCGTCCTGGAAACCTATATTTTCAGGGCCCTGACAACATCTAGCAACTTGGAGTCCTCCAAGTCCCTAGTAGCCGCAGGTACCACAATAAGCTGGTTCAGGTGAAACACTGACACCACCTTAGGGAGAAACTGGGGACGAGTCCGCAGCTCTGCCCTGTCCGAATGGACAATCAGATATGGGCTTTTGTGAGACAAAGCCGCCAATTCTGACACTCGCCTGGCCGAGGCCAGGGCCAACAGCATGGTCACTTTCCATGTGAGATATTTCAAATCCACAGATTCGAGCGGTTTAAACCAATGTGATTTGAGGAATCCCAGAACTACGTTGAGATCCCACAGTGCCACTGGAGGCACAAAAGGGGGTTGTATATGCAGTACTCCCTTGACAAACTTCTGGACTTCAGGAACTGAAGCCAATTCTTTCTGGAAGAAAATCGACAGGGCCGAAATTTGAACCTTAATGGACCCCAATTTGAGGCCCATAGACACTCCTGTTTGCAGGAAATGCAGGAATCGACCGAGTTGAAATTTCTTCGTGGGGCCTTCCTGGCCTCACACCACGCAACATATTTTCGCCACATGTGGTGATAATGTTGTGCGGTCACCTCCTTCCTGGCTTTGACCAGGGTAGGAATGACCTCTTCCGGAATGCCTTTTTCCCTTAGGATCCGGCGTTCAACCGCCATGCCGTCAAACGCAGCCGCGGTAAGTCTTGGAACAGACATGGTACTTGCTGAAGCAAGTCCCTTCTTAGCGGCAGAGGCCATGAGTCCTCTGTGAGCATCTCTTGAAGTTCCAGGTACCAAGTCCTTCTTGGCCAATCCGGAGCCACGAGTATAGTTCTTACTCCTCTACGTCTTATAATTCTCAGTACCTTGGGTATGAGAAGCAGAGGAGGGAACACATACACTGACTGGTACACCCACGGTGTTACCAGAGCGTCCACAGCTATTGCCTGAGGGTCTCTTGACCTGGAGCAATACCTGTCCAGTTTTTTATTCAGGCGGGACGCCATCATGTCCACCTTTGGTCTTTCCCAATGGTTCACAATCATGTGGAAGACTTCCCGATGAAATCCCCACTCTCCCGGGCGTCGGAATGAACACTGCTGACAGTGCTATCACCTGATTTTCCGCCCAGCGAAGAATCCTTGCAGTTTCTGCTATTGCCCTTCTGCTTCTTGTGCCGCCCTGTCTGTTTACGTGGGCGACTGCCGTGATGTTGTCCCACTGGATCAATACCGGCTGACCTTGAAGCAGAGGTCTTGCTAAGCTTAGAGCATTGTAACTTGCCCTTAGCTCCAGTATATTTATGTGGAGAGAATTCTCCAGACTGATCACACTCCCTGGAAATTTTTTCCCTGTGTGACTGCTCCCCAGCCTCTCAGGCTGGCATCCCTGGTCACCAGGACCCTTCCTGAATGCCGAATCTGCGGCCCATTAGTAGATGAGTACTTTGCAGCCACCGCAGAAGAAACACCCTTGTCCTTGGAGACAGGGTTATCCGCTGATGCATCTGAAGATGCGATCCGGACCATTTTTCCAGCAGATCCCACTGAAAAGTTCTTGCGTGAAAACTGCCGAATGGAATCGCTTCGTAAGAAGCCACCATTTTTCCCAGGACCCTTGTGCAATGATGCACTGACACTTTTCCTGGTTTTAGGAGGTTCCTGACTAGCTCGGATAACTCCCTGGCTTTCTTCTCCGGGAGAAACACCCTTTTCTGGACTGTGTCCAGAATCATCCCTAGGAACAGCCGATGTGTCGTCGGAAACAACTGCGGTTTTGGAATATTTAGAATCCACCCGTGCTGTCGTAGAACTACTTGAGATAGTGCTACTCCGACCTCCAACTGTTCTCTGGACCTTGCTCTTATCAGGAGGTCGTCCATTTTCTTTGAAGAAGAATCATCATTTCGGCCATTACCTTGGTAAAGACCCGGGGTGCCGTGGACAATCCAAACGGCAGCGTCTGAAACTGATAGTGACAGTTCTGTACCACGAACCTGAGGTACCCTTGGTGAGAAGGGCAAATTGGGACATGGAGGTAAGTATCCCTGATGTCCCGGGACACCCTATAGTCCCCTTCTTCCTGGTTCGCTATCACTGCTCTGAGTGACTCCATCTTGATTTGAACCTTTGTAAGTGTTCAAATATTTCAGATTTAGAATAGGTCTCACCGAGCCTTCTGGCTTCAGTACCACAACATAGTGTGGAATAATACCCCTTTCCTTGTTGGAGGAGGGGTACTTTGATTATCACCTGCTGGGAATACAGCTTGTGAATTGTTTCCAATACTGCCTCCCTGTCGGAGGGAGACGTTGGTAAAGCAGACTTCAGGAACCTGCGAGGGGGAAACGTCTCGACTTTCCAATCTGTACCCCTGGGATCCTACTTGTAGGATCCAGGGGTCCTGTACGGCCCCAGCGTCATGCTGAGAAACTTGGCAGAAGCGGTGGAAGCTTCTGTTCCTGGGAATGGGCTGCCTGCTGCAGTCTTCTTCCCTTTCCTCTATCCCTGGGCAGATATGACTCTTATGGGGACGAAAGGACTGAGGCTGAAAAGACGGTGTCTTTTTCTGCAGAGATGTGACTTAGGGTAAAAACGGTGGATTTTCCAGCAGTTGCCGTGGCCACCAGGTCCGATGGACCGACCCCAAATAACTCCTCCCCTTTATACGGCAATACTTCTTTGTGCCGTTTGGAATCTGCATCACCTGACCACTGTCGTGTCCATAAACATCTTCTGGCAGATATGGACATCGCACTTACTCTTGATGCCAGAGTGCAAATATCCCTCTGTGCATCTCGTATATATAGAAATGCATCCTTTAAATGCTCTATAGTCAATAAAATACTGTCCCTGTCAAGGGTATCAATATTTTTAGTCAGGGAATCCGACCAAGCCACCCCAGCTCTGCACATCCAGGCTGAGGCGATCGCTGGTCGCAGTATAACACCAGTATGTGTGTATATACTTCTTAGGATATTTTCCAGCCTCCTATCAGTTGGCTCCTTGAGGACGGCCCTATCTGGAGACGGTACCGCCACTTGTTTTGATAAGCGTGTGAGCGCCTTATCCACCCTAAGGGGTGTTTCCCAACGCGCCCTAACTTCTGGCGGGAAAGGGTATACCGCCAATAATTTTCTATCGGGGGAAACCCACGCATCATCACACACTTCATTTAATTTATCTGATTCAGGAAAAACTACAGGTAGTTTTTTCCCACCCCACATAATACCCTTTTTTGTGGTACTTGTAGTATCAGAAATATGTAACACCTCCTTCATTGCCCTTAACAAGTAACGTGTGGCCCTAAAGGAAAATACGTTTGTTTCTTCACCGTCGACACTGAAATCAGTGTCCGTGTCTGTGTCGACCGACTGAGGTAAATGGGCGTTTTAAAGCCCCTGACGGTGTTTGAGACGCCTGGACAGGTACTATTTTGTTTGCCGGCCGTCTCTGTTGACATTATCACGTAATTCCTTGAATAAGCCATCCATTCCGGTGTCGACTCCCTAGAGAGTGACATCATCACCATTACAGGCAATTGCTCCGCCTCCTCACCAACATCGTCCTCATACATGTCGACACACACGTACCGACACACAGCACACACACAGGGAATGCTCTGATAGAGGACAGGACCCCACTAGCCCTTTGGGGAGACAGAGGGAGAGTTTGCCAGCACACACCAAAAACGCTATAATTATACAGGGACAACCTTTATATAATAAGATTTTACTTACCGATAAATCTATTTCTCGTAGTCCGTAGTGGATGCTGGGGACTCCGTCAGGACCATGGGGAATAGCGGCTCCGCAGGAGACAGGGCACAAAAGCAAGCTTTTAGGATCACATGGTGTGTACTGGCTCCTCCCCCTATGACCCTCCTCCAAGCCTCAGTTAGGTACTGTGCCCGGACGAGCGTACACAATAAGGAAGGATCTTGAATCCCGGGTAAGACCCAAACCAGCCACACCAATCACACCGTACAACTTGTGATCTGAACCCAGTTAACAGTATGATAACAATGAAGTAGCCTCTAAAAAAGATGGCTCACAACAATAATAACCCGATTTTTGTAACAATAACTATGTACAAGTAATGCAGACAATCCGCACTTGGGATGGGCGCCCAGCATCCACTACGGACTACGAGAAATAGATTTATCGGTAAGTAAAATCTTATTTTCTCTAACGTCCTAGTGGATGCTGGGGACTCCGTCAGGACCATGGGGATTATACCAAAGCTCCCAAACGGGCGGGAGAGTGCGGGTGACTCTGCAGCACCGAATGAGAGAACTCCAGGTCCTCCTCAGCCAGGGTATCAAATTTGTAGAATTTTACAAACGTGTTCCCCCCTGACCACGTAGCTGCTCGGCAAAATTTTAAAGCCGAGACCCCCTCGGGCATCCGCCCAAGATGAGCCCACCTTCCTTGTGGAATGGGCATTGACAGATTTTAGCTGGCCTGCCACAGACTGTGCAAGCTGAATTGTACTACAAATCCAACGAGCAATAGTCTGCTTAGAAGCAGGAGCACCCATCTTTTGGGGTGCATACAATATAAACAGCAAGTCAGACTTTCTGACTCCAGCCGTCCTGGAAATATATATATATATATATATATATATATATATATATCTATTTTTAGGGCCCCGACAACGTCTAGCAACTTGGAGTCCTCCAAGTCCCTAGTAGCCGCAGGCACCACAATATGTTGTTTCAGGCGAAACGCTGACACCACCTTAGGAAGAAACTGGGGACGAGTCCGCAGTTCTGCCCTGTCCGAATGGAAAAACAAATATGAGCTTTTTTTAAGACAAAGCCCCCAATTCTGACAATCGCCTGGCCGAGGCCAGGGCCACAACATGGTCCCTTTCCATGTGAGATATTTCAAATCCACAGATTTGATCGGTTCAAACCAATATGATTTGAGGAATCCCAACACTACGTTGAGATCCCACGGTGCCACTGGAGGCACACAAGGGGCTGTATATGCAATACTCCCTTGACAAACGTCTGGACTTCAGGAATTGAAGCCAATTTTTTCTGGAAGAAAATCTACAGGGCCGAAACTTGAACCTTAATGGACCCCAATTTGAGGCTCATAGACACTCCTGTTTTCAGGAAGTGCAGAAATCGACCTAGTTGAAATTTTTTCGTGGGGCCTTCCTGGCCTCACCCACGCAACATATTTTCACCACATGTGGTGATAACGTTGTGCGGTCACCTCCTTCCTGGCTTTGACCAGGGTAGGTATGACCTCTTCCGGAATGCCTTTTCCCTTAGGATCCGGCGTTCAACCGCCATGCCGTCAAACGCAGTCGCGGTAAGTCTTGGAACAGACAAGGTCCCTGCTGGAGCAGGTCCTTTCTTAGAGGCAGATGCCACGGTTCCTCTTGGAACAGACATGGTTCTTGCTGAAAGCAAATCCCATCTTAGCTCCCGAGGCCATTAGTCCTCTGTGAGCATCTCTTGAAGTTCCGGGTACCAAGTCCCTCTTGGCCAATCCGGAGCCACGAGTATAGTTCTTACTCCTCTACGTCTTATAATTCTCAATACCTTGGTTATGAGAAGCAGAAGAGGGAACACATACACCGACTGTTACACCCACGGTGTTACCAGGACGTCCACAGCTATCGCCTGAAGGTCTCGTGACCTGGCGCAATACCTGTCCCGTTTTTTGTTCGGGCGGGACGCCATCATTTCCACCTTTGGTCTTTCCCAACGGTTCACAATCATGCGGAAAACTTCCCGATGAAGTTCCCACTCTCCCGGGTGGAGGTCGTGCCTGCTGAGGAAGTCTGCTTCCCAGTCGTCCACTCCCGGAATGAACACTGCTGACAGTGCTATCACATGATTTTCCGTCTAGCGAAAAATCCTTGCAGTTTTGACCACTGCCCTCCTGCTTCTTGTGCCGCCCTATCTGTTTACGTGGGCGACTGCCGTGATGTTATCCCACTGGATCAATACCGGTTGACCTTGAAGCAGAGGCCTTGCAAAGCTTATAGCATTACAAATTTGCTCTTAGCTCCAGTATATTTATGTGGAGAGAATTCTCCAGACTTGATCACACTCCCTGGAAATTTTTTCCCTGTGTGACTGCTCCCCAGCCTCTCAGGCTGGCCTCCGTGGATACCAGCATCCAATCCTGAATGCCGAATCTGCGGCCCTCTAGAAGATGAGCACTCTGTAATCACCACAGGAGAGACACCCTTGTCCTTGGATATAGGGTTATCCGCTGATGCATCTGAAGATGCGATCCGGACCATTTGTCCAGCAGATCCCACTGAAGAGTTCTTGCGTGAAATCCGCCGAATGGAAGCGCTTCGTAATAAGCCACCATTTTTTACCAGGACTCTTGTGCAATGATGCACTGACAGTTTTCCTGGTTTTAGGAGGATCCCGATTAGCTCGGATAACTCCCTGGCTTTCTCCTCTGGGAGAAACACCCTTTTCCTGGACTGTGTCCAGAATCATCCCTAGGACCAGCAGACGTGTCGTCGGAACAACTGCGGTTTTGGAATATTTAGAATCCACCCGTGCTGTCGTAGAACTACTTGAGATAGTGCTACTCCGACCTCCAACTGTTCTCTGGACCTTGTTCTTATCAGGAGGTCGTCCATTTTCTTTGAAGACGAATCCTCATTTCGGTCATTACCTTGGTAAAGACCCGGGGTGCCTTGGACACTCCAACGGCATCGTCTGAAACTGATAGTGACAGTTCTGTACCACGAACCTGAGGTACCCTTGGTGAGAAAAGCAAATTTTGGGACATGGAGGTAAGCATCCCTGATGTCCCGGGACACCATATAGTCCCCTTGTTCCCAGTTCGCTATCACTGCTCTGAGTGACTCCATCTGGATTTGAACCCTTGTAAGTGTTCAAATTTTTCAGATTTAGAATCGGTCTCACCTAGCCTTCTGGCTTCAGTACCACCCTATAGTGTGGAACAATACCCCTTTCCTTGTTGTAGGAGGGGTAATTTTATTATCACCTGCTGGGAATACAGCTTGTGAATTGTTTTCAATACTGCCTCCCTGTCGGAGGGGGACATTGGTACAGCAGACTACAGGAACCTGCGAGGGGGGAAACGCCTCGACATTCCAATCTGTGCCCCTTTGATACTACTTGTAGGATCCAGGGGTCCTGTACGGTCCCAGCGTCATGCTGAGAACTTAGTAGAAGCGGTGGAGGGCTTCTGTTACTGGGAATGGGCTGCCTGCTGCAGTCTTCTTCCCTTTCCTCTATCCCTGGGCAGATATCTTATAGGGACGAAAAGACTGAGGCTGAAAAGACGGTGTCTTTTTCTGCAGAGATGTGACTTAGGGTAAAAAACGGTGGATCTTCCAGCAGTTGCCGTGGCCACCAGGTCCCATGGACCGACCCCAAATAACTCCTCCCCTTTTATACGGCAATACATCTTTGTGCCGTTTGGAATCTGCATCCCCTGACCACTGTCGTGTCCATAAACATCTTCTTGCAGATATGGACATCGCATTTACTCTTGATGCCAGAGTGCAAATATCCCTCTGCGCATCTCGTATATATAGAAATGCATCCTTTAAATGCTCTATAGTCAATAAAATACTGTCCCTGTCAAGGGTATCAATATTTTTAGTCAGGGAATCCGACCAAGCCACCTCAGCTCTGCACATCCAGGCTGAGGCGATCGCTGGTCACAGTATAACACCAGCATGTGTGTGTATACTTTTTAGGATATTTTTCTGATAAGCATGTGAGCGCCTTATCCACCCTGAGGGGTGTTTCCCAATGCGCCTTAACTTCTGGCGGGAAAGGGTATACCGCCAATAATTTTCTATCGGGGGAAACCCACGCATCATCACACACTTCATTTAATTTATCTGATTCAGGAAAAACTACAGGTAGTTTTTTCACCTCACACATAATACCCTTCTTTGTGGTACTTGGAGTATCAGAAATATGTAACACCTCCTTCATTGCCCTTAACGTGTGGCCCTAAAGGAAAATACGTTTGTTTCTTCACCGTCGACACTGAAATCAGTGTCCGTGTCTGGGTCTATGTCGACCGACTGAGGTAAATGGGCGTTTTTACAAGCCCCTGACGGTGTCTGAGACGCCTGGACCGGTACTAATTTGTTCGCCGGCCGTCTCATGTCGTCAACCCACTTGCAGCGTGTTGACATTATCACGTAATTCCATAAGTAAGCCATCCATTCCGGTGTCGACTCCCTAGAGAGTGACATCACCATTACAGGCAATTTGCTCCGCCTCCTCACCAACATTTTCCTCATACATGTCGACACACACGTACCGACATACAGCACACACATAGGGAATGCTCTGATAGAGGACAGGACCCACTAGCCCTTTGGGGAGACAGAGGGAGAGTTTGCCAGCACACACCAAAATGCTATAATTATACAGGGACAACCCTTATATAAGTGTTCCTCCCATATAGCATTTAATATATATGTATATCGCCAAATCAGTGCCCCCCCTCTCTGTTTTAACCCTGTTTCTGTAGTGCAGTGCAGGGGAGAGCCTGGGAGCCTTCCCCTCAGCCTTTCTGTGAGGGAAAATGGCGCTGTGTGCTGAGGAGAATAGGCCCCGCCCCCTTTTCGGCGGGCTTCTTCTCCGGAGATTGTGAAGTCTGGCAGGGGTTAAATACATCCATATAGCCTCAAGGGCTATATGTGATGTATTTTTCGCCATACAGGTATTCTACATTGCTGCCAGGGCGCCCCCCCCCCCGCGCCCTGCACCCTCCGTGATCGCTGTGGGAAGTGTGCTGACAGACAATGGCGCACAGCTGCAGTGCTGTGCGCTACCTGAGGAAGACTGAAAAGTCTTCTGCCGCCTGGTTCCGGACCTCTTCAATCTTCAGCATCTGCAAGGGGGTCGGCGGCGCGGCTCCGGGACGAACCCCAGGGCGAGACCTGTGTTCCGACTCCCTCTGAAGCTAATGGTGTCCAGTAGCCTAAGAATCCAATCCATCCTGCACGCAGGTGAGTTGAAATTCTCTCCCCTAAGTCCCTCGATGCAGTGAGCCTGTTGCCAGCAGGACTCACTGAAAATAAAGAACCTAAAAACTTTTTCTAAGCAACTCTTTAAGAGAGCCACCTAGATTGCACCCTTCTCGGACGGGCACAAAAACCTAACTGAGGCTTGGAGGAGGGTCATAGGGGGAGGAGCCAGTACACACCATGTGATCCTAAAAGCTTGCTTTTGTGCCCTGTCTCCTGCGGAGCCGCTATTCCCCATGGTCCTGACGGAGTCCCCAGCATCCACTAGGACGTTAGAGAAAAGTGTTTTTCCCTTATAGCATTTTAATATATATAGTCATATCGCCAAATAAGTGCCCCCCCTCTCTGTTTTAACCCTGTTTCTGTAGTGCAGTGCAGGGGAGAGCCTGGGAGCCTTCCCACCAGCATTTCTGTGAGGGAAAATGGCGCTGTGTGCTGAGGAGAATAGGCCCCGCCCCCTTTTCGGCGGGCTTCTTCTCCCGTTTTTCTGAGACCTGGCAGGGGTTAAATACATCCATATAGCCCCCAGGGGCTATATGTGATGTATTTTTAGCCAGAATAAGGTACTATCATTGCTGCCCAGGGCGCCCCCCCCCAGCGCCCTGCACCCTCAGTGACCGCTGCTATGAAGTGTGCTGACAACAATGGCGCACAGCTGCAGTGCTGTGCGCTACCTTATGAAGACTGAAAAGTCTTCTGCCGCCGGTTTCTGGACCTCTTCACTTTTCGGCATCTGCAAGGGGGTCGGCGGCGCGGCTCCGGGACGAACCCCAGGGTGAGACCTGTGTTCCGACTCCCTCTGGAGCTAATGGTGTCCAGTAGCCTAAGAAGCCAATCCATCCTGCACGCAGGTGAGTTCACTTCTCTAAGTCCCTCGATGCAGTGAGCCTGTTGCCAGCAGGACTCACTGAAAATAAAAAACCTAACAAAACTTTTACTCTAAGCAGCTCTTTAGGAGAGCCACCTAGATTGCACCCTTCTCGGCCGGGCACAAAAATCTAACTGAGGCTTGGAGGAGGGCCATAGGGGGAGGAGCCAGTGCACACCACCTGATCCTAAAGCTTTTACTTTTGTGCCCTGTCTCCTGCGGAGCCGCTAATCCCCATGGTCCTGACGGAGTCCCCAGCATCCACTTAGGACGTCAGAGAAATTTAATTTTGCCTTGGGTGGATACTCATGCCCCAAATATGTACCCGTCAATGAATACTACTGATCCGCCCCAAACGGACCTAAAGTATAATAAGGGTCAAACTGTTGCTCCCCTGTAGATGCCACCGATAATTCACACCCGACAAAACAGCATTTCCCCTGCAATTGTTCTTTCATATGGGGGGAGCTGGCCTCATGTTTGTCTGTCTGTTACCCATTTCTACTAGATTACAAGATGCTATAAATGAAAAACTATCTAAACACTTTTGGTTGACTTGGAAATGTTCCTGATATTTCATGTCTGTTAAAGTCAGTCAGTGGATTATGTATGTAAATAACATGTACTTTTTACTACCATGTTTGTTTATTATGCTTTGGTGCAGTAAAACAGGATTGCATAATTTCTTCATTTTATTTCCCTTGTGGCATTCTGAAGTTAGAGTTACTCTGCTACTACTATGTCACATTACATTTTACTACAATTTACGCATGTTACTTTATTTTATTTATCTATTATTACGAGTGTTCTCTTTCTATGCACAAACAACCCATTCTAGGTACAAACTATTGGCAAGCATCAGCGATATCCCTACGAGTCTGGCCAATAATTTGGGGCAGGGGTGGGCAAACTACGGCCCGCGGGCCACATGCGGCCCGTGAACTGATCCTGCGGACCGCATCAGTGTGCAATGACAAGCGCTCCGACTGGCTGAGCTGCTTGTCATTGCGCTGCATTACCTCTGAGCCGTGGGCGCTGCTGAGTAAGCCTGGTCATGTTGGGTACAGCCGGCCAGATTACCTGTGATATCAGGCGCTGTTGGGGGTGGAGCCAAAGGCAGAGCGGCAGCGTGGATGCGGGCGGCGTGTGGCGGGCAGTTTGAACACATGCAGCAGCACAGGCACAGCACTATCTGGACTCGGGGAAGAGCACCTAAGTAAGGTACATGTTTGGATGGCGGGTGGCAGCGGGATCTGCCTGGCAAGGGGGCAGGAGTGCCCAGTGTGGGGGTGCCAGGGTGGGGGCAGCTGGCAATTCTGTCCAGGGAGGGAAGCTGGTAACTTTGTCTGGGGAGGGGAGCTGATTATTTTGTCCACGGAGGGAGGAGATGAGAGGGAAGATGATAACTGTAAAAAGTTTTTTCTATTATTATAATTATTATTAAATGTGATTGTTAGCAAGTGATGTTTTGACACCTATTCAATGTCGGTGGCAGTAGGGAAAGCACTCGAAGCATAATCTGCGATAAGTACCCTGCTGGCGCCACATTGTTTTGTGTGCGGCCCTCGATATTCACTTGAAAGTGTTAAGTGGCCACCCAGCTGAAATAATTGCCCACCCCTGATTTAGGGGGACATTTACTAAGGATAAGTGCGGAGAAGTGAGCCAGTGGAGAAGTTCCCCATGGCAACCAATCAGCACTGATTTAACACCTATAATTTGCATACTATAAAATTATACAGAGTTGCTGATTGGTTGATAATTTGCATACTATAAAATTATACAGAGTTGCTGATTGGTTGATGCGGTAACTTCTCCACTGGCTCACTTCTCCGATCTTATCACTGCTTAGTAAATGTCCCCCTTAAAGTGGAAATCATTTCAAAAGCAAAACTAGGTTTTAAATATTTCCGCTTTAAAACATCGGCCAGACTCACCGGGATCTCACACTTGCCTGCAAGTCTCAGGCTATTCCATTTACCCAGTTATCCTATAGAATGTAAGCATGTGAGCAGGGCCCTCTTACCTCTCTCACTAACAGTTAATACCCAGTCTTCTTTTATTGCTGTATACCCCAATTGTCAAGTATGATGAAATACGCCGGTGCTATATAAAAATGAGTGTTAATCTATATAATAATATGGTCTGTGCAAAGACGTAGTGGTACAGCATGCAGAAGATGATGCTGTGCAGGACCTGGAAAGCAAATGACCGCAGTCCAGGTGACAGCCGGTAAATTATGTGTCAACAAACAACAATTATAGTAATAGGAATTCTGCAGTTCTCTCTGTGGACCTATATACCACTGCATGATACATCCCCACCCTTCAAGGTGTGAATTGTGGTATATATGTATTCTGACGCCCCCCAACAAGCGGTACAGTTTATTGTGTATCTAATGTATCAATACTAGAACTAGACTTGAAAATGATCCCTCATCTAGATAGATAAATCCCTAAACAGGTTCTACTACAATGAGGGATGGGTCAGACTCGCCTGTAAAACTAATAACAATAATTGATCATGTATCCCTGGCAGTGTGGGGGTTAACACACTTGAACCTATAACAAAGGGAGAATGAGTTTGTCACCAGAGCAGAGAGCAGTCTCCTGCGTCACCGTGTTATTTGTATAGGGAGAAGTGATGCAGTCCTGTGAGGGAGAACCCCTCCTTCCCCTCTCTCCTGATCACAATGCTGGCGTCAGTGTGTCTCCTCTCCATGTCTCTCCCCCTCCCCTGGTGCAAATATCTATCACACTATAACACAGCCAATATGTCAGGGCATCTCCAGGATGCATACAGTGTGTGATGCTGCAGCAGGCCCAGTCTGATCACCCCGCTGCCCCCTGCTGCTGCTTCTGGGGCAACTTCCAAAAAGTTTTGGGAAAACTATGTTTGGGATATTTGGTGTAAATAAGAGGGACCACCTATAAGTGATAGAGACCAAAATCATCATGACGAAATATTAATATATTCTACAAAGGTAATGAGCCAAAAGTCACTGCGTACTCCTCCAGCCGGCATGCCGGGACTTGTAGTTCCACAGCATCCAGAAACACACGTGTTACCTAAATAAAGCCAAAGTAACAGATCCCTGTCTGACTAATGTCACTTCTATAGAGCAGCAGCAGCAGCAGCAATGCCCATGCTGGAAGTCTGATCTAATCAGCGGCTGGAAGGTGAGCCGCACACCCCCAGCCGGCATCTATATATAGAGAAAGGGTGCAGACAGGAGAGCGCCGGTGTCAGCAGCTATTATGGGAGCTGGGCATTGCAGCGCAGCAGGCGTATGACCGCTGATAGGCTGGGGTATAGATCACCTACAGGGAGAGCATGATCATTACTGCAGAGAATGGTCCCAGCGCAAGCTGAGGGGATGGGACTGGGGGAGATGCCGCCTTACCTGTACGGGCTGTCGCAGGCTGGTGCCCCCGGTCTGGTGTGCATGTGAAGGAGTGAGCAGCCGGCTGCTGCTGCAGGAGGAGGAGGAGGAGCGGTGGCGGCGGCAACAACAACACACACAGGCTGCTGCTGCTGTACAGAAGAGCCAGGCGTCAGTCAGGCGGGAGCCGCTCAGCCCCAGTCTGTCAGTCAGTCAGGGTTGTTACTGCGCAGAGCTGGAAGCGGCCCAGGACACGTCTCCCACACACAGACACACACCCACTGCTGCCAGCTGCTGCCCTGCCTGCTCCAGACCTCTCCCACACACCCACTGCTGTCCTGCCTGCTCCAGACCTTTCCCACACACCCACCACTGCCAGCTGCTGTCCTCCCTGCTCCAGCGTCTTCCACATACACACCTCTGCCAGCGGCTGCCCTGCCTTCTACAGACCTCTCCCACACACCCACCACTGCCAGCTGCTGCCCTGCCTGCTCCAGACCACACCCACCACTGCCAGCTGCTACCCTGCCTGCTTCAGCCTCTTCCACACACCCACAGCTGCCAGCTGCTGCACTGCCTGCCCCAGACCTCTCCCACACACCCACTACTGCCAGCTGCTGCCCTGCCTTCTCCAGACCTCTCCCACACACCCACCACTGCCAGCTGCTGCCCTGCCTGCTCCAGAACTCTCCCACACATCCACCACTGCTAGCTGCAGCCCTGCCTGCTCCAGACCTCTCCCACACACCCGCTGCTATCCTGCCTGCTCCAGCCTCTTCCACACACCCACCGCCAGCTGCTGCCCTGCTTGCTCCAGAACTCTTCCACACACCCACCACTGCCAGCTGCTGCCCTGCCTGCTCCAGCCTTTTCCACACACCCATCACTGCTAGCTGCTGCCCTGCCTGCTCCAGACCTCTCCCACACATCCACCAATGCTAGCTGCTGCCCTGCCTGCTCCAGCATCTCCCACATACACACACCCACCGCTGCCAGCTGCTGCACTGCCTGCTACTCCAGCATATACCACTTACACGCACACACTGCTGTCCTGCCTGCTCCAGCCTCTTCCACACATCCGCTGCTATCCTGCCTGCTCCAGCCTCTTCCACACACCCACTGCCAGCTGCTGCCCTACCTGCTCCAGAACTCTTCCACACACCCATCACTGCTAGCTGCTGCCCTGCCTGCTCCAGACCTCTCCCACACACCCACCAATGCAAGCTGCTGCCCTGCCTGCTCCAGCATCTCCCACATACACACACCCATCACTGCCAGCTGCTGCCCTACATGCTCCAGAACTCTTCCACACACCCACCACTGCCAGCTGCTGCCCTGCTTGCTCCAGAACTCTTCCACACACCCATCACTGCTAGCTGCTGCCCTGCCTGCTCCAGACCTCTCCCACACACCCACCAATGCTAGCTGCTGCCCTGCCTGCTCCAGCATCTCCCACATACACACACCCACCGCTGCCAGCTGCTGCACTGCCTGCTACTCCAGCATATACCACTTACACGCACACACTGCTGTCCTGCCTGCTCCAGCCTCTTCCACACATCCGCTGCTATCCTGCCTGCTCCAGCCTCTTCCACACACCCACTGCCAGCTGCTGCCCTGCTTGCTCCAGAACTCTTCCACACACCCACCACTGCCAGCTGCTGCCCTGCCTGCTCCAGCCTCTTCCACACACCCATCACTGCTAGCTGCTGCCCTGCCTGCTCCAGACCTCTCCCACACACCCACCAATGCTAGCTGCTGTACTGCCTGCTCCAGCATCTCCCACATACACACACACACCCACCGCTGCCAGCTGCTGCACTGCCTGCTACTCCAGCATATACCACTTACACACACCCGCCCGCTGCTATCCTGCCTGCTCCAGCCTCTTCCACACACCCACCACTGCCAGCTGCTGCCCTGCTTGCTCCAGAACTCTTCCACACACCCACCACTGCCAGCTGCTGCCCTGTCTGCTCCAGCCTCTTCCACACACCCATCACTGCTAGCTGCTGCCCTGCCTGCTCCAGACCTCTCCCACACACCCACCAATGCTAGCTGCTGCCCTGCCTGCTCCAGCATCTCCCACATACACACACCCACCGCTGCCAGCTGCTGCACTGCCTGCTACTCCAGCATATACCACTTACACACACCCGCCCGCTGCTATCCTGCCTGCTCCAGCCTCTTCCACACACCCACCACTGCCATCTGCCGTCCTGCCTGCTCCAGCTTCTCCCACACACCCACCACTGCCAGCTGCTGCCCTACCTGCTCCAGCATCTCCCACATACACACACCCACCGCTGCATTGCATGCTACTCCAGCATATACCATTTACACACACACACCGCTGTCCTGCCTGCTCCAGCCTCTTCCACACACCCACCACTGCCAGCTGCCATCTTGCCTACTCCAGCCTCTTCCAAACACCCACCACTGCCTGCTACTCCAGCATCTCCCACAGACCCACTGCTACAGAGCCTGATCTAGTATCTTTCATACACCCACTGCTGCCCAGCCTGCTCCAGCCTCTCCCACACACCCACTGCGGCCAGCTCCTGTCCTGCCTGCTCCAGCATCTTCCACACACCCACCACTGCCAACTGCTGCCCTGCCTGCTACTCCCGCATCTCCTATATACAGACATGCACCCACTGCTGCTGCCTTACCTGTTTCCTCCAGTACTGATGACTGTTGTTGTGGGCTGCACTGCCATGCAGGGGCTGGAGGTGATGGAGATCAGGCAGTCAGGCTCCATTGACCCCTGCTTGTATTCTGCATCATGCGGTCCCCAATAAAGTGACAAAATTGTATTACTGAGGACAGTTTATTCATCGATTGTCTAAGTCAGTGGTTCCCAAACTTTTTTGAATCACGGCGCCCTAGAGTATTAGAATTTTTTTAACGCACCACTAGGACAAACGTTTCTATTGAGAAATTTAGAAAGAAATATTTCATTAAATGAATTGTGTTTATATGTCATCCTTAGGTTCAGTTATGTGGTGAGGTACAAGGTTTGCTTCTGTTTGTCCACATATTTTATAACTGACAGCAACCAGCACTGGTTTTGCCTATTACATTGACCATAAATAATTTGTAATGGTCCTGGACCACCAACCCAAGGCACCCGTGTGAGAGCCTCGTGGCACACCAGGCTGCCAGGGCTCAGTTTCAGAAACACTGGTCTAAGTAATTCATTAGGGTACTATGCGATAATAGCAATAGGTGATTACTTGCTTCTCCAAAATGTATTAAAAGGCAGGCTGTTTGCTTACTTACCAGCCCCGCTTACTAGACATCCTCGCCTGTGCACCATAAAGTCCCTTTTTTTACGACCTCACAGATGCTCACCATCGGAGCATTCCATATCGCATCAGCACTAGGCTGATACTATACAGGCAGGACAAGGATTGCAGTAGAGGCGAGCTTCCGGGATCCGCTCTTTAGGTCGACTGCACTTAGGTTGACACTCATTAGGTCGACCAATATTGGTCGACATGGTCGCTAGGTCGACATGGAAAAGGTCGACATGAGTTTTGCACACTTTGTTTTTAATTTTTTGCCTTTTTCATAGTTTACGATCCACGTGGACTTCGATTGGAAATAGTAACCTGTGCTGAGTGCAACGGTTCCTGAGCACTTTACGGAAAAAAAAAACACATAAAAATGTAAAACTCACGTCGACCTAATGACCATTTTGACCTATTTCAGGTGTCGACCTAGTCACTGTCAACCAATAGTGGTCGACCTAATGACTGTCAACCTAGTTACTGTCGACCCTATGATCCAAACCTGAGCTCCCATACCACCGCTATATTGACTTTTTTTCTGCTCTAAGGTGTTCCTGCCACATACAGTGACACTATGGGGTAAATTTACTAAAATGGGAGTTCTATTTAAGATGGGATGTTGCCCATAGCAACCAATCAGATTCTACTTCTCGTGTATCTAGTACCTTCTAGAAGATAATACCTGGAATCTGATTGGTTGCTATGGGCAACATCCCATCTTAAATAGAACTCCCATCTTAGTAAATTTACCCCTATTTATAAAGGAAACAGCTTTTACAATGATTTTGGTTGATTGTCTTACCATTTCCCCACATTACTGAAAAATGGCTATTTGCAGAACAAATATTGTAGGTGCTGAAACACCCACAGAGCGGGATCCTATGTTATGTATGGTCCCCATGCCTGTGTTAGGAAAATAGGCGTTACAAAAAAGTTGTAACCATATAATGTCTCCTTAAATGAAGAAGCGACACTTGCGCAAAAATAGATTAGCTGCAATAATGAAATCATTCATATTTAGATTTTTTTCAGTTACCCACGCTGTATAATAATACTCTAAATTAAATTACTCTTCGCATACAAATATTGGTAGATAATATTAATTAAAATCCACAAGATATATTGCAACACAGCATCTGTTCATAACTGGCTTCTCCTGTCATTGACTATCCTGAACCAGACATTGGTAGGAATTGTAGTGGAAAAGAACATTTTGGTAATTATTGTTTACATATGTCTCTACCTTCACACAGCAGACCACCCAGCAAAATACCATTTAACAAAGGGAAGGACAATGACAAATGCAAAATACTTTATTGAAAAAGTTCTTCCCCCAAAGCTTTACAGCCAATATTGGCCCAAATGTAATATTCTGTGAGTTACGGGCAGTGGCTATTATATTTGGCGCATTAACTTCAGTTGTGGAAGCTGCATAACTCTAATAATTGACAAAACTGGTAAATGAAGACCACACTGCAGGTCTGAAAATCTTTCCTAGAGTACATGTGCATAGAGTATAGAACGTCCTGTAGAGTGAGCTCTAAGATGGCCTGACTCATGCACTGTTTAGTATTTGACATAAAAAGTAAAGTAAAAATCAGTTTTCCCGAAACTTCTTTCCCTCCAGTTTACATTTTAAGGGACCTGACCTTATAATGCATGCCACTTATGTTAATCTGAATGAAAGAATGATGGAATATGTTCACTGAAATCATTTTGGGTTAAAAGTAATCCAGGAATCTAACTAGTACTCTGGTGTTATCTTCACTGACACAGTCCATAGATAATGGAATCCTGTGGTTCAAAAGCTTCCCTCATTAGTGACTTAAGAACCAGAAGAAGATTCCATTCTTGGTTGTCATATGAGTTACCGCTGTAATAAATCTGCAGGTTAATGCATCTTCTGTGTTTAGGCATATTGGGCCTAATTCAGACCTGATCGCAGCAGCAAAATCTTTCTCTAATGGGCAAAACCATATGCACTGCAGGTGGGGCAGATATAACGTGCAAATCTAACTCTCCCTGCACATGTTATATCTCCCCCACCTGCAGTGCACATGGTTTTGCCCATTAGAGAAAAATGTTGCTGCTGCGATCACGTCTGAATTAGGGCCCTCATTCCGAGTTGATCGCTCGCTAGCTGCTTTTAGCAGCAGTGCAAACGCTAAGCCGCCTCCCTCTGGGAGTGTATCTTAGCTTAGCAGAAGTGCGAACGAAAGGTTAGCAGAACTGCTCGTGAAATTTTTCATGCAGTTTTTGAGCAGCCCCAGACCTACTCCTACCTTGCGATCACTTCAGTCAGTTTAGTTCCTGCTTTGACTTCACAAACACGCATGGCGTTCGGCAAGCCACTCCCCCGTTTCCCCAGGCACGCCTCCGTTTTCACCTGTCACGCCTGCGTTTTTTTAGCAAACTCCCAGAAAACGGTCAGTTACCACCCAGAAACACCCACTTCCTGTCAATCACTCACCGATCAGCAGAGCGACAGAAAAGCGTTGCTCGCCCTTGTGTAAAACTGCATAGTTTTGTGTGAAAGTACTTCGCGCGTGCGTACTGCGGCCCGTACGGATGCGCAGAAGTGCCGATTTTTAGCCTGATCGCTGCGCTGCGAACAACGGCAGCTAGCGATCAACTCGGAATGAGGGCCTAGGTCCATTGCATTGTACATTGCAACTCCCGATAAATTTTCTATTTGTACTTAAGACATCTTGATAGAGCATATGCACGCTAGAACCTTAAACTATAGTGTCTTGTATACCCCTAAAATGCATAGCTAAATTATTCCAAGGGAGGAGAAGAGGAGCGCCCCTGGGAGAAGCACTTAAATGGATGCGGAAGATCTTGCTGCAAGATGAACCCAAGTGAGTAATTCTCCATGGTTCTTTGGACTTCGCAAGTCTGCAGCGATTCCAATACAAACAAAAGCCGGACACTGTGGTGAACTAGTCTGGGCTCTCTTCGAGCCGGCAAATATGAGACTGTTTGGGCACGTCAATGCCATCTTGGCACATCATCACACATTTCTTTGCAATAGCTTATTTAGTTGATGCAAGACCAGTTCGACAGTACCGAAGCCCCCTCACAATCCTGACAGTTGGCATGCCGACTAACAGGGACTATTCCCACTCGTGGGTGTCCACAGCACCCATAGAATGGGAATCGAACCTGTGGCGAGCGCTCTATGCCCTTCTGCTCCACGGGAGGTTTCTGTCCTCCCTGAGCTCGCCTTAGGACACCTGTGTTACGTTTTGACAGGTGTACCGCCCCAGTCATACTCCCCACCTGCCACTGTCTGCAGCGTGGGGAGCGCAGTGAGCCCGCAAAGGGCTTTATTCCAGTTGCCTCCCCCGACGGCCATCTCACAGCAAGGATCCCACCACTGGTATTGTGACCGCCGGTCACACGTACCTAACATATATATATATATATATATATATATATGTGTGTGTGTGTGTGTGTGTGTGTGTGTGTGTATATGTTATAAGGGCACGGTCGTGCCCTTATATTAAGGCTGAATCAAACAACCGGAATTCTCCCATAGGGAACTTCTGAGATGGGGGCATGGTGTTTGAGGGGCTACAACTCAAAAAGTGATTGGACCTACTGAGCTGAAATTTGGCATGAATGTGTAGAACTGTCATCCAGTGCTGGAAGGACAGACAAACCCTGTAAGGCACCATTGGTAAGTCTCCATAGCGGGGAGAAGCTGCAGGGAAAGGTTGTCAAAACCCGACCTTGTTAGTTCCTCTCCCCAGTTAACGACCAGCTCTTGCCCGGGCTCCGTATCCTAGTGGACGATCACTCTGTGACCGCTCCCCTAGACGGCGGCTCCGGATGGGAGCGTGTCAAATCTGGAGCTCAGGAGCACGCAGGCGGTGAAAAATATCCAGCCCAGACAGACACCGCAGACTCATAAGGTATTCAAAAGTGAGTGAGTGGGATGCTGCCAGCCACAGACTTTTATTTTTAATTGTTTATCTACCTCATTAATTTTCAACATTTGGAGCCGATACCATCATTATTTAAGAGACATTACCTACAATCCAGCAATCCAGGGAATTTATACATTGCTCTTCACAATTTATACAGAGACTTTCAGTATTGGGATTTCCATCCTTCATTTTTTTTTATTCATTTATATATTTATTTATTTTTTCTATTTTTCATACACCTGTGATTGATCATAGCCACATCAGTGCATATATACCATTGTTGTCCCGTTCATATTTTCTCATTTACTTATTTCTTCCATTTCAACACCTCTCTTTAATACTTACCTTTCTTTCTTCCTTCCTTCATTCTCTCCCCTCATTTACAAATCCATCACCACATTAAGTATATGAACTATGTAATGTGTGCAATTCAAGATATACAACTCATTTAAAACTATATTTGTTTTCATTGTTTATTCGAAGTTAAAGTGTTTTATTCAGACTGATTATTTACTCTCACAGAGTATTAGTATAAGAGCATCACAACACCAGGCTGAGCGCAGCACATCCTATACTGCATTCTTGTTTACATATAGGCTGGTTATCTATTGATGTGCAGCAGCTAGCCACAACATTGTATTGAGTCACAGTGCGCAGGTATATAACACTACTAAAATGTCAGGGCAAAATAATTAAAAATTAGTCATTGGGAGTAATCTAAAAAGTTTAAACTGTCAGTTTTTTTCTGCCACTTCCTGTTTGGCTTTTTTGCCAGTTATTCTAATGTAGTCTATGGGGGGATTTTTGGGAAGGCATAACTCAGGGTAGAGAATGAATTAAGACTTGTGGTTTGTTTTATTAGATATAGCTTGTCCCAGTGTAGTGCCTTTTAGGGTTAAGACTTTTCAGAAAGTTACAGATTTTTTTTAAATTTAGTAAAATATTCCCCACTATAGAGATAAGGAATTTTCAATTTGTTGCGCCTGCGCAGTACATAGCCACCTGCGGGGGGTGTACAGTGGCTTCACTTGGGTACACAAACATGGTTGACTCGCTAACTGAATTCTTGTGTTAGGGGAATTAGCAGTGCTTATGTTATACAGGGGGGTGGGGGAGTATCGTGGTTGGGGGTGGGGGTGGGGGCACGCTGTGCGATTATTAGCCCCAACACTGCTCTAATTAATAATCTCTGTACTGCCCGTGCTCTGCCAGAGGTGGCTTTAAGAGCTCAGTGAGTAACGTCATCTAGTTTATTAATTGCACTTCCGGGAAATTTTAAATCTAAAAGTGCTCTGTGTGGCAGCCGGGTGTGTTGCCCCGTTCGGTGCCCTAAATTACTGCTGAAATAGAGTCGGCACCCACCTCCTGCAATGAAGGAGATGCTCTCGAAGGCATTACTATGTTGCTGCAGATGCTGCACCATTTACAACTAAACTGTATCAGTGACAGTTGACAGCTCTGCAGCATTATACAGAACCAGAGCTTGGTGATCAAGGACTTTCACCCGCGTGCTGGCTGCTGAGTGACACGTGACCTCGCCAGAAGAAAGTGGTCTTGAGGACAGACAGAAGTGCCGAACTTCAGGAGCTACTGCAGAGTGTGAGAGCAGTGCTATTCCTGACAGAGATCACTGGCAGGTGCAGGTAGGGAGTCACTCGGTGGCTGGTTGACTGAGGCTGGGGTGATTGCCTGTCACAGAGGTGCTGGAGGATTCTGGGTACCTTGACTGCATCTGCCCAGCCAGGGTGTGCACAAATGAGAGCTTGTCATGTTTGTCAGCCTGGGTTCTGATCCCGGCTGTGCTGCTGGTGGTGGGGAGGAGGAGGAGGCTGAGGGAAGGAGGAGGCTCCTCTGCAGGGTACAATGGGGGTCATTCCGACCCATTCGCACGCAGCGGTTCTTCGCTGCAGTGCGAATGGGTTGGAAATGCGCATGCGCGGCGGATGCTTTGCGCACATGCGTCGTTGCCTGGCGATGATTGTCGCTGGGCAACGACGACGCCAGCGAGAAATGTGAACGCAGCGGCGATCGCAAGAGGATGGACAGACTGGAGGCGTTCCGGGACGGATACTCACTGTTTTCCAGGCGTGGTGAGTCCAACGCAGGTGTGTCGAGGCGTTTGGAGGGCGGATGTCTGACATCAGGACCGGGACCTTCATCGCTGGATTCTTCGCACTGGGTGAGTAACTGCAGCCCTGGTCTTGTTTTACTTGAAACTTTTTTAGCATAGCAGGGCTGCACAAGCGTTCGCAGCCCTGCTATGCTAAAATACACTCCCCCATAGGCGGCGTCAGGTTGATCGCACGAGCAGCAAAAAGTTGCTACGTGCGATCAACTCGGAATGACCCCCAGTAGGAGGCAGGGTGCAGTTCAGGGAACACAGATCAGGGGCGGAACTACTGGCGGGGCAGGCAGTGCATTGCACTGGGGCCCCGCCGCACTCAAGGGCCCACAGCCGCCGGCCGGCATTACATGAATGAGTCACAATGACTCATTGTATGTCATGCCGCAGCCGCACACCAGCGCTCCCGTGACCCGCCCGTCATAAGGAACGATTCTGGCCACCCGCACACGAAGGAGGGAGGAGGGTCCGTCCCTCCCTCCCTCATATACAAACAGGTCACAGTCTCGACTCTCAGTGAAGGAGAGAGCCGCAGCAGCGCTTTGTTACTGGTGGAGGCGCTGCTGCTGCTGCTCCTCTGCTTCACTATAGGCTGTCTCTGAGAACAGCCTATAGGGAAGCAGAGGGGCAGCAGCAGCAGCGCCTCCACCAGTAACACAGCGCTGCTGCGGCTCCCTCCTCCACCTCCCTCCTCCTTCTTCACTACTGCCCGGGAAGCTGCACAGAGGAGCCTGAGCCAACAGAGAGGGTAAGTATAATTCTTCTTTCTTTCTTTCTTTCTTTCTTTCTTTCTTTCTTTCTTTCTTTTTTTATTTGTTGGGACTGCCTGCCGCAATGTGTAAAAAGGGGGGACTGCCTGCCGCTATGTATAAAAATGGGGAATCTGCCTGCCGCAATGTAAAAATGGGGAATCTGCCTGCCGCAATGTAAAAATGGGGAATCTGCCTGCCGCAATGTAAAAATGGGGAATCTGCCTGCCGCAATGTAAAAATGGGGAATCTGCCTGCCGCAATGTGTAAAATGGGGAATCTGCCTGCCGCAATGTAAAAATGGGGAATCTGCCTGCCGCTATGTATAAAAATGGGGAATATGCCTGCCGCTATGTGTAAAAAGGTAGAATCTGCCTGCCGTAATGTGTAAAAAGGGCACGCTATCTGCCGTTATGTGTAAAAGTGTATGGTGTCTGCCGTAATGTGTAAAATGGGGACGCTGTCTGCCGTAATGTGTAAAATGGGGACGCTGTCTGCCGTAATGTGTAAAAAGTGCACGCTGTCTGCCGCTATGTGTAACGAGGGCACGCTGTCTGCCGCTATGTGTAACGAGGGCACGCTGTCTGCCATTGTGTAAAAAGTGTATGCTGTCTGCCGCTATGTGTAACGAGGGCACGCTGTCTGCCGTTATGTGTAAAAAGTGCACGCTGTCTGCCGTTGTGTAAAAAGGGGAATCTGTTCGCTGTAAGGAGTAAAAGGGTCTCTACCTGGTGTAGTGGTGCTACTGTGCGGCGTAATTTGAAGAATGGAGACTACTGTGCACCGTTTTATGAATTGGTATTATTTTGTGGACACACCCCTTCCCCACGAAGCCACGCCACTATGTATTTTTGCGCGCGCCTACGGCGCGCACTGCCCATGGGGTGGACTTGGATGGGATGGGGGGGGGGGGGCCCAAAGCATTTTGTTGCACCTGGGCCCACCGCTTGCTTGTTCCGCCACTGACACAGATCATGATAAGCAGGGGGTGTAGAGGGATATAGTGACATATGAGGGTCAGGGGACAGTCTAGGGAAACTTTTGACATTGCTTCATCCCGCAAACAGGTGGTGGGGTATTCACACTGCTGACACCTGTACATACACCAACATACACACACTGACACCTATACATACGCTGACACCTGTACATACACTGACATAAACACGCTGACCCCTGTACATACACTGACACCTGTACATACACTGACATACATATGCTGACACCTGTGCATACACACGCTGACACCTACACATGCACCGACACCTGTACATCTGCTGACGTTTGTACATACACCGACACCTGTACATTCACCGACATACAAACGCTGACACCTGTACATACACACGCTGACACCTATACATACACCGACATACACATGCTGACACCTGTACATACACCGAAACCTGTACATGCACCGACATACACATGCTGTTACCTATACATACATACAACTGTACATACACTGACATACACACGCTGACACCTGTACATACATCATCATACACACACTGATACCTATACATATACCGACACTTGTACATACACCGACATACACATGCTGACACCTGTACATGCACCGACATACACATGCTGATACCTATACATACATACAACTTTACATACACACGCTGACACATGTACATACACCGACACCTGTACATACACCGACATGCACATGCTGACACCTGTACATACACCGACACCTGTACATACACCGACATGCAAACGCTGACCCCTGTACATACACCAACACCTATACATACACCGACATACACATGCTGACACTTGTACATACACCGACATACACATGCTGACACCTGTACATACACACAACATACACACGCTGACACCTGTACATACACCAAAATACACACACTGACACCTATACATACACTGACATACACACATTGACACCTATACATACACCAACATACACACACTAACTACATACACTGACACCTGTACATACACCGACATACACACACTGACACCTATGCTTACACCGACACCTGTTTATACACTGACATGCACACGATGACACCTCTATATACACAGACACCTGTACATACACCGATATACACATGCTGACACCTATAAATACTCAGACACCTGTACATACACCGACACCTGTACATACACCAACACCTGTACATACACCAACATACACATTCTGAAACTTATACATACACCGACACCTGTACTTACACCAACACATGTACTTACACCGACATACACACACTGACACCTTTACATACACTGATATACACATGATTAAACATATACATACACACACTGAAACCTATACATACGCTGACACCTATTCATACACTGACACCTGTATATACACCAACATAAATACACTGACATACACATGCTGACACCTATACATACACTGACACCTGTACATACACCAAGATATGCACACTGACACCTATACATACACCGACATACACATGACACCTATACAAACACTGACACCTGCACATAAACCAACATATGCACACAGACTACTATACATACACTGACACCTGTACATACACTGACATACACATGATTACACATATACATACAACAACATACACACACTGAATACCAAAAAACAGACAAGAAAGTAATAACTTGCGCCTCTTTAGCAGCTTTGTACTGAAACCCCTTGGAGACACCACTTCCAAAAATGCATATATATTATCAAAAAAATTGGAGTAGTACACAAGCGCTTCTAGTTCTATAGAATTTCTTTACACGATACACTCTTAGTATCCGGTATTCTCAGTTTTCTGTGTAGTTCGCACCTCCAAACTGACCTCCTTGCAGGTGCTTGTACACATATAAAGGTATCTTTTTCCCAAATCTTCCTTTCTTATGATCCCTCTTAGTAAGACGCTCACCTCATATAGGAACCCTATATGCTCTAAAAGGTTTCTTTACGGTCTTCATACATCACATCACAATCTGAAGGCACCCTCTCCCTTGTTATAGCGCTCACCTTAAGGTAGATCCCTATGTTCCTTGAAAGGTTTCTTTTGCCGTCAGCGTCCACTGGATGTGTAATGGAAAGGAGCCACTTTTTTCAATCCTAAGCACTCAAGTATGATACCGTACGTCCACAGTAGTAAAAAAATGTAGTTTTAATTAAAAGAAAAAATGTCATACAATTAAAAAACATACATATACCCACATAAGGCCGTCTGGGTTTGTCCCTCTCTACTCCCTTCGGAACCGATGGTGATAATTTCACCAAAAAAGGTTTTTTGATGGCACTTACTGCCTGGGTTCCTGATTGGAGAATTTAACTGATGGAGGAGAAAACAACCCTTAGACCGGGGTAAAAATGAATTAAAAGCCAACGCGTTTCGGAAAAATCCTTCCTCAGGGCATGTTTGAGGACCTACCCAGTCGGCCTTTTAAACCTAACTGAGATTACCTCCCAATATCATAACCAATCAGATGCATCCGTTTTGGGCATCCGTTATAAACATGTTTCTGATGTTCAGAAATGATATTACTGTCCTGTACATATCTATGCATGATATTTTACATGTTTAAACATGAATTAGTACATGTAAATAAAGAAAAAAACAAACTTTTGCATTAATTGGTATTAAACAAGATCCGTTCCGGAATACCCCTAATCCCAATCCCTACTCGTTTTATACGAGTTGATTGCCCTTAGTCCGGAGTTATTGTCCATGTTTCCCTAATGTGCCGTTTTGTCACTTCCGGTTCCGGTTTCTATGGAGACGCACATATCTCCATGCGGTGGTGCGTCTTCAAAGACTCTCCTACTAGCGGTGATGTGGTTCCGAGTGTTGTTATGGAAACCGCTTCCTCAGAATAGTAGCCATGGAAACCTGTGTAGTTTGTCAGTTCCTGTATATGATGACGTGTTTCCGGTTCGGTGGAACGCAAACAAGGAAGTCTGCTGGAACGCATATCCCGTTTTTCACAGCATAGAGTGTAGATGTTCACATATTCTCATTGTGAAAGACAGAGACAACACAAAAAAAAAATTTCTGTTAGTCATGGATCAAGTTTCTATACTTTGTATACATATACAGTTAGACAGTACTTAGAAAGATTTCTATTACAGGAACCACTTCATTTCGAATTCTACATTTAATCCATTTGGGACCAGAGTTTTTAGCTCATAAATGGTCCTCATCTCACTTTTTGCCAGTCGTTTTTCCCCATCGTTAGTTCTCCAATTAGGGGCAATTAATTTAATTCCACTGAAACTTTTTAGATGGTTAATATTGCATGCATGAGCATTTTTGAAGTGCAATGATACATTGTGGGTTTCTAACCCTTTTTTGATATTACGTACGTGCTCAGCCATCCTTATCTTAAGCACTCGGGTAGTTCTACCCACATATTGCAACCCACAAACACATTCTAAGAGGTATATAACGTTTTTAGAGTTGCATGTTATGAAGTCTTTGATGTTATAAAACTTCTGGGTTTGTACAGACTTGTATTGGGTGATTTTGCTCTCTTTATTTTTGCACATTTTACACATAGTGCACAGACCGCATCTGTAAAAGCCTTTTGATCTATTCCTAGTAAGCATTTTTGGGGCTGTAACCACACTGCTTACTATGCTTTCTTTCAGATTTTTAGCTCTTCTATATGTAAATCTGGGTACTTTTGAGACCACATCTTTAAGACATGGGTCTTTTCCTAAAATTGACCAGTGTTTTCTTATTATTTGCTCAACCTGTCTGTATTGGCTGTTATAGGTAGTGATAAACAATACATTGTTTAACCCTTCTTTATTTTTAGATGATTCGGTGGTCAACATCTTAATGCGGTCATGTTTCCCAGTTTCCTTCATAATCGATGTCACATTGTCTTGCTCATATCCCTTTACTTTAAATTGATCCTGCAAGGTTTGTGCCTGTTCCCAATATTTATCAATATCTGTACAGTTCCTCCTTATCCGTTGGAACTGACTTTTTGGGATGCTTTTAAGCCACTTAAACTGGCTTAAAAGCATCCCAAAAAGTCAGTTCCAACGGATAAGGAGGAACTGTACAGATATTGATAAATATTGGGAACAGGCACAAACCTTGCAGGATCAATTTAAAGTAAAGGGATATGAGCAAGACAATGTGACATCGATTATGAAGGAAACTGGGAAACATGACCGCATTAAGATGTTGACCACCGAATCATCTAAAAATAAAGAAGGGTTAAACAATGTATTGTTTATCACTACCTATAACAGCCAATACAGACAGGTTGAGCAAATAATAAGAAAACACTGGTCAATTTTAGGAAAAGACCCATGTCTTAAAGATGTGGTCTCAAAAGTACCCAGATTTACATATAGAAGAGCTAAAAATCTGAAAGAAAGCATAGTAAGCAGTGTGGTTACAGCCCCAAAAATGCTTACTAGGAATAGATCAAAAGGCTTTTACAGATGCGGTCTGTGCACTGTGTGTAAAATGTGCAAAAATAAAGAGAGCAAAATCACCCAATACAAGTCTGTACAAACCCAGAAGTTTTATAACATCAAAGACTTCATAACATGCAACTCTAAAAACGTTATATACCTCTTAGAATGTGTTTGTGGGTTGCAATATGTGGGTAGAACTACCCGAGTGCTTAAGATAAGGATGGCTGAACACGTACGTAATATCAAAAAAGGGTTAGAAACCCACAATGTATCATTGCACTTCAAAAATGCTCATGCATGCAATATTAACCATCTAAAAAGTTTCAGTGGAATTAAATTAATTGCCCCTAATTGGAGAACTAACGATGGGGAAAAACGACTGGCAAAAAGTGAGATGAGGACCATTTATGAGCTAAAAACTCTGGTCCCAAATGGATTAAATGTAGAATTCGAAATGAAGTGGTTCCTGTAATAGAAATCTTTCTAAGTACTGTCTAACTGTATATGTATACAAAGTATAGAAACTTGATCCATGACTAACAGAAATTTTTTTTTTGTGTTGTCTCTGTCTTTCACAATGAGAATATGTGAACATCTACACTCTATGCTGTGAAAAACGGGATATGCGTTCCAGCAGACTTCCTTGTTTGCGTTCCACCGAACCGGAAACACGTCATCATATACAGGAACTGACAAACTACACAGGTTTCCATGGCTACTATTCTGAGGAAGCGGTTTCCATAACAACACTCGGAACCACATCACCGCTAGTAGGAGAGTCTTTGAAGACGCACCACCGCATGGAGATATGTGCGTCTCCATAGAAACCGGAACCGGAAGTGACAAAACGGCACATTAGGGAAACATGGACAATAACTCCGGACTAAGGGCAATCAACTCGTATAAAACGAGTAGGGATTGGGATTAGGGGTATTCCGGAACGGATCTTGTTTAATACCAATTAATGCAAAAGTTTGTTTTTTTCTTTATTTACATGTACTAATTCATGTTTAAACATGTAAAATATCATGCATAGATATGTACAGGACAGTAATATCATTTCTGAACATCAGAAACATGTTTATAACGGATGCCCAAAACGGATGCATCTGATTGGTTATGATATTGGGAGGTAATCTCAGTTAGGTTTAAAAGGCCGACTGGGTAGGTCCTCAAACATGCCCTGAGGAAGGATTTTTCCGAAACGCGTTGGCTTTTAATTCATTTTTACCCCGGTCTAAGGGTTGTTTTCTCCTCCATCAGTTAAATTCTCCAATCAGGAACCCAGGCAGTAAGTGCCATCAAAAAACCTTTTTTGGTGAAATTATCACCATCGGTTCCGAAGGGAGTAGAGAGGGACAAACCCAGACGGCCTTATGTGGGTATATGTATGTTTTTTAATTGTATGACATTTTTTCTTTTAATTAAAACTACATTTTTTTACTACTGTGGACGTACGGTATCATACTTGAGTGCTTAGGATTGAAAAAAGTGGCTCCTTTCCATTACACATCCAGTGGACGCTGACGGCAAAAGAAACCTTTCAAGGAACATAGGGATCTACCTTAAGGTGAGCGCTATAACAAGGGAGAGGGTGCCTTCAGATTGTGATGTGATGTATGAAGACCGTAAAGAAACCTTTTAGAGCATATAGGGTTCCTATATGAGGTGAGCGTCTTACTAAGAGGGATCATAAGAAAGGAAGATTTGGGAAAAAGATACCTTTATATGTGTACAAGCACCTGCAAGGAGGTCAGTTTGGAGGTGCGAACTACACAGAAAACTGAGAATACCGGATACTAAGAGTGTATCGTGTAAAGAAATTCTATAGAACTAGAAGCGCTTGTGTACTACTCCAATTTTTTTGATAATATATATGCATTTTTGGAAGTGGTGTCTCCAAGGGGTTTCAGTACAAAGCTGCTAAAGAGGCGCAAGTTATTACTTTCTTGTCTGTTTTTTGGTATATTGTGCATACACCAGTTGAGTTGTGCCTTGCTGCCTATCTACTATAGGAATGTTTTCACATAGGGCCCAGAGGAAGGCCCAGATGGACGATGTATTTGGAAATGATGATAAACATTGTCTGGTGGATACTGACTTAGACAATGTTATGTACAAATTGGAGAAACTTCTCATTAAAGAGGGAAAATTATGGTGGGAGGTGATGTCCCTAGAAAAATATTGTACGGACCAATTAATACCTCGAGGTCTGAAAATCAATAAACTCCCCTCGTTCCAAAGGGAGTCAGGGGACTTTATTGAAGAATGGCAGAAAATAGTTGACACATGCTCATTTTCATTAATGGGGTTAATCATCCGGGAAAAGAAAAAGGATCTACAGGAGGTGGAAGGAGAAATAGAAACTTATAAATCACTGGCAGAACCATATATAGGGACCAGGGAGTACAAGGAAATGGAGGATGCAGCAGCTATAAGGATTCTAAGAAGCGAGAGGGAAATAAGAGTCAAAAAACAGAAAAAATACAATAGGGACAAAAAAGACCTAAGAGAGGGGATGACAGGGCCCCCCAAACAGGTAGAACAGGTGTTAGTGAATACCAACCAAGGAGGTTTACCAAGAAGGAACACTTGGAGAAATCGAGGTGCTTGGAGGGAAGTACCTCGATTTCAAACACAAAGAGGAGAGAAAGGAACACAACCCAAACATACTGACTGGGAGGAGGTTCATTATCAAAGAAATTACAGTAACATACAAAGTTCAGAAAATAGGAAAGATGAGGATAACAGAGAAATGATAAAGAATAAAAGTAACTACTCTAGTAGGGAAGGAGAAAGGTATCACTATGATAGAAAAACAGTGGGAAATGACAACACCATGAGATACAAAGGACGGTATAATAATCACAGAATAATGAACCGGGATAGAAGGGACCCAGAAGAAGTCCCCATTCCGGTCAATCCAGGTCCCTCAAGTTCACCCTCTTTTTTAGAGAGAGGTGTATACAGACCCCCAAGAAGAAGATAGACTTAAAAACACGGGGAACACGAGGTGGGACAAAAAAACATCTTAATAAAAGGAGAAGGAAGGGTAACAAGAATGGTGATACTCTAAAAAACCAGACTACAGTAAATATAGTAGGACAAAATGACTCTAAAAAAGATGACTCAGGAGTAACAAAAATTTACAACCTTAGTCAGTATGAATTAACTACACATGAGAAATCTGTTTTGGAGAAAGGCTTAAAATTCTCTCCCACTAATAGATGTGATAAGTTTGAGGTCCTGGTTGACATCGAAAAATTCGTGAGGAAGCTCACGTTAAAAAGATTCTTTAGCGACATGCCCGATGGAAACATAGTGACAGGTACGAACACCAAATCTAAATTTAAGAGAAAATCAGCATTCTATCCCAAGCACAAAAAGGGTAGCTTTATAGAATCGTTTGAAAAAGCGGTTAAGGCGGACTTAGAGAGTGTCACCTTTAGACCAAATAGGAAAAACAACTTAACGAAGGAGGAAAGAAAAGCCATTACAAATTTGAGGAATAACAAAGAGATTGTAATCAAACCTGCCGATAAGGGGGGCAGTATTGTTATCATGAGTCTGGTGGAATATAACAAAGAGGTCATGAGGCAACTCATGGATACCTCCACGTATTTGAAACTTAGGGGGAATCCCAGTGAAAGTGTAGATAAAAAACTGGAAGTTTTTTTAGGATTATATATTACATTGGGCACAATCACAGAGGAGGAATCTAAGTATATGACCATTGAAAATCCGTCTATACCGGTCCTCTATGTTTTGCCCAAAATCCATAAAAACAAAGAAACACCACCGGGCCGCCCCATTGTAGCAGGAATTAATTCCAATTTATCTAATTTGTCGTGTTACATTGATCATGCATTGCAGCCAATAGTTACCACCACACGATCCTATTTGAAAGACACAATAGCCGCCATTAACCTACTCAGTAAGGTCAATTGGGAACCAGGATTCTTATTTGTTACGGCGGACGTAACTTCTTTATACACGGTAATCCAACATCAACAGGGTCTAGAGGCTTTAGAGTATTTCTTAGACAAGGCAGAGATGTCCATCGATAAGAAGAACTTTATTATAGAGGGCACATCCTTGATCCTGCGCAATAATTTCTTTTGGTTTGAAAATTCATTTTATCTGCAGTTAACAGGGACGGCCATGGGCACCAGACTGGCGCCAAGCTATGCAAACCTCTTCATGGCACATTGGGAGGAACAGCATGTATGGGGGGGTCATGAGTTTGGTGCCAGTCTGGTGTTCTGGAGTCGTTATATTGACGACATCCTGTTTATATGGAAGGGAGACCGTCAATCACTGGATTCCTTCTGTAAGGGGTTAAACACCAACCAATATGGTATTAACCTGACATTCAGTATCAGTGATTCAGAGGTAAACTTTTTGGACCTTCGTATATATACGGATAATGGGGCAATTAAGACAAGTAATTATACAAAATCTACTGACTGCAACTCATACATAGATTACAGCAGTAATCATCACTTAAACTGGCTTAAAAGCATCCCAAAAAGTCAGTTCCAACGGATAAGGAGGAACTGTACAGATATTGATAAATATTGGGAACAGGCACAAACCTTGCAGGATCAATTTAAAGTAAAGGGATATGAGCAAGACAATGTGACATTGATTATGAAGGAAACTGGGAAACATGACCGCATTAAGATGTTGACCACCGAATCATCTAAAAATAAAGAAGGGTTAAACAATGTATTGTTTATCACTACCTATAACAGCCAATACAGACAGGTTGAGCAAATAATAAGAAAACACTGGTCAATTTTAGGAAAAGACCCATGTCTTAAAGATGTGGTCTCAAAAGTACCCAGATTTACATATAGAAGAGCTAAAAATCTGAAAGAAAGCATAGTAAGCAGTGTGGTTACAGCCCCAAAAATGCTTACTAGGAATAGATCAAAAGGCTTTTACAGATGCGGTCTGTGCACTATGTGTAAAATGTGCAAAAATAAAGAGAGCAAAATCACCCAATACAAGTCTGTACAAACCCAGAAGTTTTATAACATCAAAGACTTCATAACATGCAACTCTAAAAACGTTATATACCTCTTAGAATGTGTTTGTGGGTTGCAATATGTGGGTAGAACTACCCGAGTGCTTAAGATAAGGATGGCTGAGCACGTACGTAATATCAAAAAAGGGTTAGAAACCCACAATGTATCATTGCACTTCAAAAATGCTCATGCATGCAATATTAACCATCTAAAAAGTTTCAGTGGAATTAAATTAATTGCCCCTAATTGGAGAACTAACGATGGGGAAAAACGACTGGCAAAAAGTGAGATGAGGACCATTTATGAGCTAAAAACTCTGGTCCCAAATGGATTAAATGTAGAATTCGAAATGAAGTGGTTCCTGTAATAGAAATCTTTCTAAGTACTGTCTAACTGTATATGTATACAAAGTATAGAAACTTGATCCATGACTAACAGAAATTTTTTTTTTGTGTTGTCTCTGTCTTTCACAATGAGAATATGTGAACATCTACACTCTATGCTGTGAAAAACGGGATATGCGTTCCAGCAGACTTCCTTGTTTGCGTTCCACCGAACCGGAAACACGTCATCATATACAGGAACTGACAAACTACACAGGTTTCCATGGCTACTATTCTGAGGAAGCGGTTTCCATAACAACACTCGGAACCACATCACCGCTAGTAGGAGAGTCTTTGAAGACGCACCACCGCATGGAGATATGTGCGTCTCCATAGAAACCGGAACCGGAAGTGACAAAACGGCACATTAGGGAAACATGGACAATAACTCCGGACTAAGGGCAATCAACTCGTATAAAACGAGTAGGGATTGGGATTAGGGGTATTCCGGAACGGATCTTGTTTAATACCAATTAATGCAAAAGTTTGTTTTTTTCTTTATTTACATGTACTAATTCATGTTTAAACATGTAAAATATCATGCATAGATATGTACAGGACAGTAATATCATTTCTGAACATCAGAAACATGTTTATAACGGATGCCCAAAACGGATGCATCTGATTGGTTATGATATTGGGAGGTAATCTCAGTTAGGTTTAAAAGGCCGACTGGGTAGGTCCTCAAACATGCCCTGAGGAAGGATTTTTCCGAAACGCGTTGGCTTTTAATTCATTTTTACCCCGGTCTAAGGGTTGTTTTCTCCTCCATCAGTTAAATTCTCCAATCAGGAACCCAGGCAGTAAGTGCCATCAAAAAACCTTTTTTGGTGAAATTATCACCATCGGTTCCGAAGGGAGTAGAGAGGGACAAACCCAGACGGCCTTATGTGGGTATATGTATGTTTTTTAATTGTATGACATTTTTTCTTTTAATTAAAACTACATTTTTTTACTACTGTGGACGTACGGTATCATACTTGAGTGCTTAGGATTGAAAAAAGTGGCTCCTTTCCATTACACATCCAGTGGACGCTGACGGCAAAAGAAACCTTTCAAGGAACATAGGGATCTACCTTAAGGTGAGCGCTATAACAAGGGAGAGGGTGCCTTCAGATTGTGATGTGATGTATGAAGACCGTAAAGAAACCTTTTAGAGCATATAGGGTTCCTATATGAGGTGAGCGTCTTACTAAGAGGGATCATAAGAAAGGAAGATTTGGGAAAAAGATACCTTTATATGTGTACAAGCACCTGCAAGGAGGTCAGTTTGGAGGTGCGAACTACACAGAAAACTGAGAATACCGGATACTAAGAGTGTATCGTGTAAAGAAATTCTATAGAACTAGAAGCGCTTGTGTACTACTCCAATTTTTTTGATAATATATATACACACACTGAAACCTATACATACACTGACACCTGTAAATACACCAATATAAACATGCTGACACTTATAAATAATGACATACACATGCTGACACCTATACATACATAAACATACACACGCTGACATCTATACATATACTGACATTCACACTGACACCTATACTGTACATACACTGACATACACACGCTGACACCTATACATACACACACTGACACCTACACATACACTGCCATACACACTGACCTCTATACATACACGACATATACATGCTGACACCTATACATACACTGACATGCTGACACCTTTACATACACCGACATACACACGCTGACACCTATACAAACACTGACCCCTTGTGTATAAACTGACATATGCATGCTGACACCTATACAAACAATGACATACACACGCTGACACCTATACATACAACTGAATACACACACTGACACCTATACATACACCAACATGCACATGCTGACAACTATACCTACACCGACATACATACATATGCTGACACCTTTAAATACACCGATATACATATGCTGACACCTTTACATACACCAACATACACACGCCGACACCTATACAAACACTGACCCCTTGTGTATACACTGACATATGCATGCTGACACCTATACAAACAATGACATACACACGCTGACAACTATACCTACACCGACATACACACACTGACACCTATACATACATTGGCACCTGTACATACACTGACCAACACACGCTGACACCTATACATACACCAACACCTGTACATATGCTGACACCTGTACATATACCGACATACACACGCTAACACCTGTACATACACTGACTCCTGTACATTCAATGACATACACGCGCTGACACCTGTACATACACTGACACCTGTACATACACACATTGACACCTATACATACACCGACACTTGTACAAACACCGATATACACACGCTGACACCTATACATAAACTGATACCTGGACATACACCAACAGACGCATGCTGACACCTACATGCACCACCGACATACACACGCTGACACCTGTACATACACACACTGACACCTATACATACACCGACATACACACGCTGACACCTATACATAAACCAACATATACACATTGACACCTATACATAAACTAACACCTGTACATATACCCACAGATACATGCTGACACATATACATACACCGACATACACACCCTGACACCTGTACATACACATGCTGATACCAATACATACACTGACATATACATGCTGACACCTATACATACACTGGCATGCTGGCACCTTTGCATACACCGACATACACACGCTGACACCTATACAAACACTGACCCCTTGTGTATACACTGACATATGCATGCTGACACCTATACAAACAATGACATACACACGCTGACACCTATACATACAACTGCATACACACACTGACACCTATACATACACCAACATGCACATGCTGACAACTATACCTACACCGACATACATACATACGCTTACACCTTTAAATACACCGATATACATATGCTGACACCAGGGCCGGTGCTAGGGTGTCCGGCGCCCCCCTGCAAACAATAAATTTGCGCCCTCCCTCCCATATGTAATAAAGGGACAGTGCTCGCCAAAGGGCCACATAATAGTGTCCCCAATTCAAATTACGCTACACAGTATCACAATCGTATTCACATTATACCACACGTAGTGCCTTTGATTCATAGTGCACCAGATAGTTCTGTACCTAATTCACATTACGACACACAGTAGTGCTCCTTATACACAATGGGGGTCATTCCGAGTTGATCGCTCGCTAGCTGTTTTTAGCAGCCGTGCAAACGCTATGCCGCCTCCCACTGGGAGTGTATTTTAGCTTAGCAGAAGTGCGAACGGTTGCATCGCAATTTTTGTGTAGTTTCAGAGTAGCTCAAAACCTATGCAGCGCTTGCGGTCACTTCAGACTATTCAGTTACGGATTTGACGTGGCAACACCGAAATGTTTGACTAACAAGGACTTGTGTTCGTGTGTAATTCTTTCTGTATTAAGGTGGTAATTCCGAGTTGATCGCAGCCAGCAACTTTTTGCTGCTGGTGCGATCAACTAATCCACGCCTATGGGGGAGTGTATTTTAAGCTTAGCAGGGCTGCGTTCGCTTGTGCAGCCCTGCTGAGCTAAAAAAGTTTTGTGCTGCTGAGGAGTAAGGCTGGTTATACTTACCCTGTGCGACAGATCCTCCCAACTCCCGGCGTTGACGTCAGACATCCGCCTCCATTTGCCTGCACACGCCTGTGATCGGATGACCACTCCACGAAAACGGCATCCAAAGGTGAGTATCCGCCCCGGAACGCCTCTCCACTGTCAATTTTCTTGCGTTCGGCGCTGCATTTTCTTTGTTCACTGTGCGCGCCTCCGTCACCGGGCAACGACGCATGTGCGCAATGTGCACGCCGCGCATGCGCAGTTCCGACTCGTTCGCACCGCAGAGAACCCCCTATGTCCAAGAGTGCCGCCATCAGTCACTGTGCTATATATATATATATATATATATATATATATATACACACACATACACACTATATAGTATATATACACACAGACACACATACATACTATATAGTGTGTGTGTGTGTGTGTGTGTGTGTGTGTGTGTGTGTGTGTGTGTGTGTGTGTGTGTGTGTGTGTGTGTGTGTGTGACCCACAGCCTAAGATGTACATTTTAATGTTAGCAGCAGGGCAAAGAAAAATCTTATTAAAAAGGCAGCCTTACTGTTTGCTGACAGGCTGCTGTGACACAGGGCTCCACATGCCGCCCAGGATCAGGCTATCCCCCTCCTCCTTCTTCTCTCTTCTGTGCAGCCTGCGCGCCCAGCCAATGACTGAGCCGCAGGCTGCTGTTTCACACGCTATTGGACAGCTGAGCCGTCGCTCAGCTGTCCCGTAGCTCTTTGAGTATGCGGCGCCGGCTCTGTATATATGTACAGCGGAGAGCAGGGACCGCAGCACCGCAGATCAGATCGGATCTGCGGTGGGCGGCAGGGGGTGGAAATCCGGCTCTGTGCGGGAGAGTTCATTGGGGAGGAGGGGGTAGAAGCAGGAGGGTGGGAGCCGGAGCCGCGCTTCATGTTTCCTGCGTCTGTCATATAGTGTGACAGACGCAGCCGGGAGCCAGCAGCAACAGCAGAGCGGGGAGAGCGCCTCTTCCGACCAGCGCCTCCCTGCTTTGCAGGAGCTGCTGAGCGGGTTGCGCTGGCTCTGGCTGACACCTTTACATACACCAACATACACACGCCGACACCTATACAAACACTGACCCCTTGTGTATACACTGACATATGCATGCTGACACCTATACAAACAATGACTTACACACGCTGACACCTATACATACACCAACATACACACGCTGACAACTATACCTACACCGACATACACACACTGACACCTATACATACATTGGCACCTGTACATACACTGACCAACACACGCTGACACCTATACATACACCAACACCTGTACATATGCTGACACCTGTACATATACCGACATACACACGCTAACACCTGTACATACACCGACTCCTGTACATTCAATGACATACACGCGCTGGCACCTGTACATACACACATTGACACCTATACATACACCGACACTTGTACATACACACGCTGACACCTATACATAAACTGATACCTGGACATACACCAACAGACGCATGCTGACACCTACATGCACCGACATACACACACTGACACCTATATATAAACCAACATATACACATTGACACCTATACATAAACTAACACCTGTACATACACATGCTGACACATATACATACACCGACATACACACGCTGACACCTATACATACACCGACATACACACGCTGACACCTATACATAAACCAACATATACACATTGACACCTATACATAAACTAACACCTGTACATACACATGCTGACACATATACATACACCGACATACACACCCTGACAGTCACCTGTACATACACATGCTGATACCAATACATACACTGACATACACATGCTGACACCTACACATATACTGACACCTGTACATACACCGACATACACACACTGACACCTATACATAAACCAACATATACACATTGACACCTATACATAAACTAACACCTGTACATACACCCACAGACACATGCTGACACATATACATACACCAACATACACACCCTGACACCTGTACATACACATGCTGATACCAATACATACACTGACATACACATGCTGACACATACACATATACTGACACCTGAACATACATACACGCTGACACCTATACATACAACGACATACACACGCTGACACCTATACATAAACTGACACCTGTACATACACCAACATACAGATGGGTCTATGTTTATTTTGGCCTTTAATAGGATTAACTGAGCCAGGGCAGTCAGACTTAATCCCCTGCTGTAATGACTTAATCCCCTGTATTGTATTGCAGCTGAGAACAATAGCTGAAGGGTTTATGTTAATAAACCATGGTGTGCCTAGGCGCAGCAAAGAAGCCAATATAACGGTGGATCTATCTGTGCGCAAGCTGACACCTATGCATACACTGACATACACACGATGACACCTGTACATACACCGACATATGCACACTGACACCTATACATACACTGACATACACACGCTGACACCTGTACATACACAGACATACACCCTATACATGCACTGACACCTATACACATCGTGACATCTATACATAGACTGAAATACATGCACTTACACCTATACATACACTGACATACACACGCTGACACCTATACATACACTGACATACACTTGATGACACCTGTACATTCATTGACACCTATACATACACACGCTGACACCTGTACATACGCCGACATGCACATACTAACACCAATACATACACCGACATACACACGTTGACACCTATACATATACCAACATACACACGCTTACACTTATACAAATACTGACATTCTCACACTGATGCCTATATGTACACTGACACCTATACATACAGTTATACACACATTAACACCTATACATACACCGACATACACACACCAACATACACACACTTACATCTATACATACACCAACATACACTTGCTTACACCTATACATATACCAACATACACATGCTGACACATGCACACTGACACGTATACATTTACCAACATCCACACGTTGACACCTATATATACACACCAATGTACACACATTGACACCTAAAGATATACCAACATACACATGCTGAAATGTATACATACACTGACACCTATACATACACCGACATATGCACTATGAAACCTATACATACACTGACATATATACACAGACACCTATACATACACCATCATACATACTCTGACCCCTATATATACACACATTGACACCTGTATATACACCGACATACACTCGCTTACACCTATACATATACTGACATACACATGCTGACACCTATACATTCACCGACATACACACATTTACACCTATACATGCACTGACATACACACACTGACACCTATACATACACTGATAACTATACATACAGCGACATTCACATGCTGACACCTGTACATACACATGCTGATACCTATACATACATTGACATACACATGCTGACACTTGTACATACACACGCTGACACCTATGCATACACTGACACCTGTACACACACCGATATACACACGCTGACACCTATACATACACTGACATACACACGTTGACACCTATACATACACACGCTTACACCTATTATTACACCGACACACACGATGACACTTTTACATACACTGACATACACATGCTGATACTTATACATACACCGACATACAGATGCTGACACCTATACATATATCGGCATACACATGCTGACACCTATACATATACCGACATACACATGCTGACACCTACACTGTACATACACTGACATACACATGCTGACACCTATACATACACAGTCATACATACTCTTACCCCTATATATATATATATATATATATACACACACACACACACACACACACACACACACACACACACATATTGACACCTATATATACACCGACATACACTCGCTTACACCTATACATATACTGACATACACATGCTGACACCTATACATTCACCGACATACACACATTTACACCTATACATGCACTGACATACACACACTGACACCTATACATACACTGAGGACTATACATACAGCGACATTCACATGCTGACACCTGTACATACACATGCTGATATCTATACATACATTGACATACACATGCTGACATCTGTACATACACACGCTGACACCTACACATACACTGACACCTGTACATACACCAATATACACATGCTGACACCTATACATACACTGACATACACACAGACACCTATACATAAACTGATACCTGTACATACACCAACAGATGCATGCTGACACCTACATGCACCGACATACACACGCTGACACCTGTACATACACTGACATATGCACACTGACACCTATACATACACCAACATACACATGCTGACACCTATATATACACTATCTTACACACATTGACACCTATACATACACTGACATACACACAATGACATGTATACATACAATGACACCTATACATACACTGACATACACATGTTGACACCTATACATACACTGACATACACACGCTGACACCTATACATACACTGACATACACATGCTGACACCAATACATACACCAACATACACACGGTGACACCTATAAATACACTGACAGCTATACATACACCAACAGACGCACGCTGACACCTATACATTCTCCAACATACACACACTGACACCTATACATACACCCACACACACGATGACACCTTTACATACACTGACATATACATGCTGATACTTATACATTAGTGATGTGCACCGGAAATTTTTCGGGTTGTGTGTTTTGGTTTTGGGTTCGGTTCCGCGGCCGTGTTTTGGGTTCGAACGCGTTTTGGCAAAACCTCACCGAATTTTTTTTGTCGGATTCGGGTGTGTTTTGGATTCGGGTGTTTTTTTCAAAAAACCCTAAAAAACAGCTTAAATCATAGAATTTGGGGGTCATTTTGATCCCATAGTATTATTAACCTCAATAACCATAATTTCCACTCATTTCCAGTCTATTCTGAACACCTCACACCTCACAATATTATTTTTAGTCCTAAAATTTGCACCGAGGTCGCTGGATGGTTAAGCTAAGCGACCCTAGTGGCCGACACAAACACCTGGCCCATCTAGGAGTGGCACTGCAGTATCACGCAGGATGGCCCTTCAAAAAAATACTCCCCAAACAGCACATGACGCAAAGAAAAAAAGAGGCGCAATGAGGTAGCTGTGTGACTAAGCTAAGCGACCCTAGTGGCCGACACAAACACCTGGCCCATCTAGGAGTGTCACTGCAGTGTCACGCAGGATGGCCCTTCAAAAAAATACTCCCCAAACAGCACATGACGCAAAGAAAAAAAGAGGCGCAATGAGGTAGCTGTGTGACTAATACCCCTTTTCCACTTACGAGCACGGGTCGCAGCCGGGAGCCTGACACGGGAGCTGCCCCTGCTGCGACCCGTGCTCGGCCCCTTTCCCATCAGCAGTCACAACCCGGCATATGCCGGGTTGGTGACGCTTCTAGTGACGCGGCAGGGGCGGCGCAGGGAGATCACATGATCTCCCAGCGCCGCCCTTCCATACAGTGTAAATGGGAGCCGTGTCGCATCGACACGGCTCCCGTTTACACTACAACCCTACCCGGTTCAGTTCCGTGTCCTACCCAGGTAAATAGCCGGGTAGGATTCACGGGTCACTTGATCCGGGTTTACCCTTTTCCACTTGCAAAAAACACGGGTACATGCGCGCCCCCGTGCATTTACCGGTGTTTTTTGAGCTAGTGGAAAAGGGGTATAAGCTAAGCGACCCTAGTGGCCGACACAAACACCTGGCCCATCTAGGAGTGTCACTGCAGTGTCACGCAGGATGGCCCTTCAAAAAAATACTCCCCAAACAGCACATGACGCAAAGAAAAAAAGAGGCGCAATGAGGTAGCTGTGTGACTAAGCTAAGCGACCCTAGTGGCCGACACAAACACCTGGCCCATCTAGGAGTGGCACTGCAGTGTCACGCAGGATGGCCCTTCAAAAAAATACTCCCCAAACAGCACATGACGCAAAGAAAAAAAGAGGCGCAATGAGGTAGCTGTGTGACTAAGCTAAGCGACCCTAGTGGCCGACACAAACACCTGGCTCATCTAGGAGTGGCACTGCAGTGTCACGCAGGATGGCCCTTCAAAAAAATACTGCCCAAACAGCACATGACGCAAAGAAAAAAAGAGGCGCAATGAGGTAGCTGTGTGATTAAGCTAAGCGACCCTAGTGGCCAACACAAACACCTGGCCCATTTAGGAGTGGCACTGCAGTATCACGCAGGATGGCCCTTCAAAAAAATACTCCCCAAACAGCACATGACGCAAAGAAAAAAAGAGGCGCAATGAGGTAGCTGTGTGACTAAGCTAAGCGACCCTAGTGGCCGACACAAACACCTGGCCCATCTAGGAGTGGCACTGCAGTATCACGCAGGATGGCCCTTCAAAAAAATACTCCCCAAACAGCACATGACGCAAAGAAAAAAAGAGGCGCAATGAGGTAGCTGTGTGACTAAGCTAAGCGACCCTAGTGGCCGACACAAACACCTGGCCCATCTAGGAGTGGCACTGCAGTGTCACGCAGGATGGCCCTTCAAAAAAATACTCCCCAAACAGCACATGACGCAAAGAAAAAAAGAGGCGCAATGAGGTAGCTGTGTGACTAAGCTAAGCGACCCTAGTGGCCGACACAAACACCTGGCTCATCTAGGAGTGGCACTGCAGTGTCACGCAGGATGGCCCTTCAAAAAAATACTGCCCAAACAGCACATGATGCAAAGAAAAAAAGAGGCGCAATGAGGTAGCTGTGTGATTAAGCTAAGCGACCCTAGTGGCCAACACAAACACCTGGCCCATTTAGGAGTGGCACTGCAGTATCACGCAGGATGGCCCTTCAAAAAAATACTCCCCAAACAGCACATGACGCAAAGAAAAAAAGAGGCGCAATGAGGTAGCTGTGTGACTAAGCTAAGCGACCCTAGTGGCCGACACAAACACCTGGCCCATCTAGGAGTGGCACTGCAGTATCACGCAGGATGGCCCTTCAAAAAAATACTCCCCAAACAGCACATGACGCAAAGAAAAAAAGAGGCGCAATGAGGTAGCTGTGTGACTAAGCTAAGCGACCCTAGTGGCCGACACAAACACCTGGCCCATCTAGGAGTGGCACTGCAGTGTCACGCAGGATGGCCCTTCAAAAAAATACTCCCCAAACAGCACATGACGCAAAGAAAAAAAGAGGCGCAATGAGGTAGCTGTGTGACTAAGCTAAGCGACCCTAGTGGCCGACACAAACACCTGGCCCATCTAGGAGTGGCACTGCAGTGTCACGCAGGATGGCCCTTCAAAAAAATACTCCCCAAACAGCACATGACGCAAAGAAAAATGAAAGAAAAAAGAGGTGCAAGATGGAATTGTCCTTGGGCCCTCCCACCCACCCTTATGTTGTATAAACAGGACATGCACACTTTAACAAACCCATCATTTCAGCGACAGGGTCTGCCACACGACTGTGACTGAAATGACTGGTTGGTTTGGGCCCCCACCAAAAAAGAAGCAATCAATCTCTCCTTGCACAAACTGGCTCTACAGAGGCAAGATGTCCACCTCATCATCATCGTCCGATTCATCAACCCTTTCACTGTGTACATCCCCCTCCTCACAGATTATTAATTCGTCCCCACTGGAATCCACCATCTCAGGTCCCCGTGTACTTTCTGGAGGCAATTGCTGCTGGTGAATGTCTCCATGGAGGAATTGATTATAATTAATTTTAATGAACATCATCTTCTCCACATTTTCTGGAAGTAACCTCGTACGCCGATTGCCGACAAGGTGAGCGGCGGCACTAAACACTCTTTCGGAGTACACACTGGAGGGAGGGCAACTTAGGTAGAATAAAGCCAGTTTCTGCAAGGGCCTCCAAATTGCCTCTTTTTCCTGCCAGTATACGTACGGACTGTCTGACGTGCCTACTTGGATGCGGTCACTCATATAATCCTCCACCATTCTTTCAATGGTGAGAGAATCATATGCAGTGACAGTAGACGACATGTCAGTAATCGTTGGCAGGTCCTTCAGTCCGGACCAGATGTCAGCATCAGCAGTCGCTCCAGACTGCCCTGCATCACCGCCAGCGGGTGGGCTCGGAATTCGTAGCCTTTTCCTCGCACCCCCAGTTGCGGGAGAATGTGAAGGAGGAGATGTTGACGGGTCGCGTTCCGCTTGACTTGACATTTTCTCACCAGCAGGTCTTTGAACCTCTGCAGACTTGTGTCTGCCGGAAAGAGAGATCCAACGTAGGTTTTAAATCTAGGATCGAGCACGGTGGCCAAAATGTAGTGCTCTGATTTCAACAGATTGACCACCCGTGCATCCTGGTTAAGCGAATTAAGGGCTCCATCCACAAGTCCCACATGCCTAGCGGAATCGCTCTGTTTTAGCTCCTCCTTCAATGCCTCCAGCTTCTTCTGCAAAAGCCTGATGAGGGGAATGACCTGACTCAGGCTGGCAGTGTCTGAACTGACTTCACGTGTGGCAAGTTCAAAAGGTTGCAGAACCTTGCACAACGTTGAAATCATTCTCCACTGCGCTTGAGACAGGTGCATTCCACCTCCTTTGCCTATATCGTGGCCAGATGTATAGGCTTGAATGGCCTTTTGCTGCTCCTCCATCCTCTGAAGCATATAGAGGGTTGAATTCCACCTTGTTACCACCTCTTGCTTCAGATGATGGCAGGGCAGGTTCAGGTGTTTTTGGTGGTGCTCCAGTCTTCTGTACGCGGTGCCTGTACGCCGAAAGTGGCCCGCAATTCTTCTGGCCACCGACAGCATCTCTTGCACGCCCCTGTCGTTTTTTAAATAATTCTGCACCACCAAATTCAAGGTATGTGCAAAACATGGGACGTGCTGGAATCTGCCCAGATGTAATGCACGCACAATATTGCTGGCGTTGTCCGATGCCACAAATCCCCAGGAGAGTCCAATTGGGGTAAGCCATTCTGCGATGATCTTCTTCAGTTGCCGTAAGAGGTTTTCAGCTGTGTGCGTATTCTGGAAAGCGGTGATACAAAGCGTAGCCTGCCTAGGAACGAGTTGGCGTTTGCGAGATGCTGCTACTGGTGCCGCCGCTGCTGTTCTTGCAGCGGGAGGCAATACATCTACCCAGTGGGCTGTCACAGTCATATAGTCCTGAGTCTGCCCTGCTCCACTTGTCCACATGTCCGTGGTTAAGTGGACATTGGGTACAACTGCATTTTTTAGGACACTGGTGACTCTTTTTCTGACGTCCGTGTACATTCTCGGTATCGCCTGCCTAGAGAAGTGGAACCTAGATGGTATTTGGTAACGGGGGCACACTACCTCAAGCAATTCTCTAGTTCCCCGTGAACTAACGGCGGATACTGGACGCACGTCTAACACCAACATAGTTGTCAAGGCCTGAGTTATCCGCTTTGCAGCAGGATGACTGCTGTGATATTTCATCTTCCTCGCAAAGGACTGTTGGACAGTCAATTGCTTACTGGAAGTAGTACAAGTGGTCTTCCGACTTCCCCTCTGGGATGACGATCGACTCCCAGCAGCAACAACAGCAGCGCCAGCAGCAGTAGGCGTTACACTCAAGGATGCATCGGAGGAATCCCAGGCAGGAGAGGACTCGTCAGACCTGCCAGTGACATGGCCTGCAGGACTATTGGCTTTCCTGGGTAAGGAGGAAATTTGACACTGAGGGAGTTGGTGGTGTGGTTTGCGGGAGCTTGGTTACAAGAGGAAGGGATTTACTGGTCAGTGGACTGCTTCCGCTGTCGCCCAAAGTTTTTGAACTTGTCACTGACTTATTATGAATGCGCTGCAGGTGACGTATAAGGGAGGATGTTCCGAGGTGGTTAACGTCCTTACCCCTACTTATTACAGCTTGACAAAGGCAACACACGGCTTGACACCAGTTGTCCGCATTTCTGTTGAAATAATTCCACACTGAAGAGCTGATTTTTTTTGTATTTTGACCAGGCATGTCAATGGCCATATTCCTCCCACGGACAACAGGTGTCTCCCGGGTGCCTGACTTAAACAAACCACCTCACCATCAGAATCCTCCTTGTCAATTTCCTCCCCAGCGCCAGCAACACCCATATCCTCATCCTGGTGTACTTCAACACTGACATCTTCAATTTGACTATCAGGAACTGGACTGCGGGTGCTCCTTCCAGCACTTGCAGGGGGCGTGCAAATGGTGGAAGGCGCAAGCTCTTCCCGTCCAGTGCTGGGAAGGTCAGGCATCGCAACCGACACAATTGGACTCTCCTTGGGGATTTGTGATTTCGAAGAACGCACAGTTCTTTGCTGTGCTTTTGCCAGCTTAAGTCTTTTCTTTTTTCTAGCGAGAGGATGAGTGCTTCCATCCTCATGTGAAGCTGAACCACTAGCCATGAACATAGGCCAGGGCCTCAGCCGTTCCTTGCCACTCCGTGTCGTAAATGGCATATTGGCAAGTTTACGCTTCTCCTCAGACGCTTTTAATTTTGATTTTTGGGTCATTTTACTGATCTTTTGTGTTTTGGATTTTACATGCTCTGTACTATGACATTGGGCATCGGCCTTGGCAGACGACGTTGATGGCATTTCATCGTCTCGGCCATGACTAGTGGCAGCAGCTTCAGCACGAGGTGGAAGTGGATCTTTATCTTTCCCTATTTTTTTAACCTCCACATTTTTGTTCTCCATATTTTAATGCGCACAACTAAAAGCCACCACAGGTATACAATGTAGATGGATGGATAGTATAGTATTATATTACTTATGGAGGACGAGTGACGACACAGAGGTAGGTACAGCCGTGGCCTACCGTACTGCTTATATATATAATATACTGTATAATAATAATAACGGACCTGGTGGACACTGTCAGCAGACTGCTAAACTAGTATGAAGAAAAAAAAAGCCACCACAGGTATACAATGTAGATGGATGGATACTATAGTATAGTATTATATTACTTATGGACGACGAGTGCACTGACGACACAGAGGTAGGTACAGCCGTGGCCTACCGTACTGCTTATATATATATATAATATACTGTATAATAATAATAACGGACCTGGTGGACACTGTCAGCAGACTGCTAAACTAGTATGAAGAAAAAAAAAGCCACCACAGGTATACAATGTAGATGGATGGATAGTATAGTATTATATTACTTATGGATGACTAGTGCACTGACGACACAGAGGTAGGTACAGCCGTGGCCTACCGTACTGCTATATATATATATAATATACTGTATAATAATAATAACGGACCTGGTGGACACTGTCAGCAGACTGCTAAACTAGTATGAAGAAAAAAAAAGCCACCACAGGTATACAATGTAGATGGATGGATAGTATAGTATTATATTACTTATGGACGACGAGTGCACTGACGACACAGAGGTAGGTACAGCCGTGGCCTACCGTACTGCTATATATATATATATATATATATATATATATAATATACTGTATAATAATAATAACGGACCTGGTGGACACTGTCAGCAGACTGCTAAACTAGTATGAAGAAAAAAAAAAAACACCACAGGTATACAATGTAGATGGATGGATAGTATAGTATTATATTACTTATGGACGACGAGTGCACTGACGACACAGAGGTAGGTACAGCCGTGGCCTACCGTACTGCTGGAGGCGAAACGCGTTGAGACTGACCTGCCTACTGCCTATACCTATCAGCTAAGATTCTTGATTCAATTTATATTCATCTTTATTTTTTATTTTTTATTTTGAATTTGTATATTTGTTTAAGTTGATTAAATTTTATACTACTATACAAGGCAGTAGCAGACGACTGATTTAACCAACACATCTTATTGGACCGACTTGACCTATTTGGATATAAGTATATCCTATATGCTTATTAAATTGTTCTTTTTGGTACGCATGAAATATAGGGGAGGGTTCCCTAAGATATATCCAAGTTTACTACACTATATGGCGATGATCTTTGTCTCCTAATATATAGGTGGAGAACAGCCACTGAGAATAGAGTGAGACAGACAGGCCTGATCGCAAGAATCCATTCGGTACTTACATTATATTTACATATTTTCCACTCCAATTTATTTATAATACTACACCATATGGCGCTTGTTCTTCTCCCCTGCCTCCACAGAATTGCATGACTGAATATACCCAAGTCATAATTTGAAGGACTGAGCAGCCACCAAAGAAGTTTGGGAGGTGTTCACTGACGGAGCATCCACGACCGACTGAGTCCAAACCGCAGGACTTTTTGACGACCCCTTCCTTCAAAGGAACATTTGGACGTTAGACTAAGCGCACCGACCAAAAATTCTCTCCACATTCATTTGGTATTTTAGGTTGGAGCTGCTGTCTTTGTCCAGTTGATCATTGTCTTTATTATATTCATAGAAAATGCTGCGTTTGTGTGGCCTGACCAAAAAAAGATCAGACCTTTGCCAAAAAGTGTTTGATGAAAAAAGAACCTCCAGCAATATATCTATCAATGATAATGTAGATTCCCTATTTTGGGATATTGAGAAAACCCTTGTAAAAGAGATTAGGGTTTGGTGGGACATTAAGGGACTAGAACATTACCTTAAGGTGGATAGAGTCCCGAGAGGTTTGAGAATAAACAAGAATCCCACCTTTGGTACAGATAGATTGGAATTTATGAGTGAGTGGGATAAAATCCTGCATGAGTGCTCACTGAACCTCATGAAATTGATTGTTAAAGAAAAACGCTCAGAATTAATTACCATTGAGGAAACTTTGAAAAATAAGGACATGACCTTAAGCAAATTTAAAGATAGTGAGGAATACAAAATTAATGAAAAAGTCCTCAACAAAAAACTAGAGAAAGTAGAGGAAGAAGTAATCAAGAACAAAGAACATAAGTTCATGAGAGATAAAAGGGACTATGAAAACGATAAGGTTAAAAACTGGTCAAGAATTCCCCCACAAAACAGGGGAAGAATTCCATACCGTTCCAGGGATTGGTCTAGAGATAACAATCCCAGGAACAGATCAGGTTCTTATCAAAAACCCAGATTTCAATCTAAACAAGCAACCATGAGAACAGAGAATCGCTTCTTGCCTTTAGAAGTGTCCACTTCAAGCACCGTGAATAGCGAGGATAATCAATATTTTTTAGAGCGACGACCTCAGAGACCATACAGGGACAGAGACCAACACTGGAGACTAAAGGAAAGTATTCACACAGCATCCCCCTTAAAACGAAGATTACAAGACGAGGAAAACGAGGAGGACGAAAACGAAAATCCAAGGAAAAAGTACACCAAGTAATGGATCCAAAAGAAAAAGGCATATTTAATCTGTCCTCTCATGTCCTAACGCAGCCACAGATCTCCCTACTCAGCAAGGGTGTAACATTTGCACCAACAAAAAAACCAGATAAGTTTCAGACCTTTATAGATTTAAATAAATACGTCCGAAACCTTACTCTCAAGCGGCACTTTGCCAGACAAGATACAGCCATTTAGACCAACTACAACGCATCAAAATCTGGATTGAAACCAACATCGAAGTTCTATCCGTTGGAATCCAAAGGATCATATATCAATACGTTTTATGATTTGGTTAAAAGGGATTTAATCGATGGTGATACTTTTCAAATCAAGAAATGTAACCTCAGCAACTCCGAGAAACACGCTATGAAAGAACTCCAAGACACTGTGATAAAGCTAAATATTTATCGTATATACAACCCTTTATGAGGTCTAAGAACACTGTACGCTGTTTACTTAAGAAGTACCGTAAGGGTACGCAAGTTGCGTAACGATCGCTCAGCCGTAGGCGAGACGCTCAAGCGTCACGTTCGCTCACGGCCCAGAGATCACAGACAAGCACTCTGTTGGCTATGACTAACGTAATGATTCGCTATGGCGTAGCGGACGCTCGGGACCACGAGGAGATCACCAGCGCCGCAGACGCTCACAACGCTATACCTTTATGTCTAAACCTATTATTAATGAAATACACAGAATACCTTAATGTGAATACAGGGTGTAAGTGCAACCTTGTGTAACCTGACTAACTACAAAGCTGCTTGAGCGTCACCGACGCTCAAGTGAACACTTAAAACTATGAGAAAATACACAGATACTGGTTTAGGGTCCAAAGCCTATTATCTGTATTATAACTATTATACTTGCAAAAAGAATCACAGTACAAATGATACACTACAATATAACAGAGACTTCCTAACCAAATAACTATACAAGAAATACAATACAATGCTATGCTGATCTAATACAATACAATACAATACTAGTCAATGGGAGATACGAGAGAAGGAGAAGGGAGAGAGAGAGAGAGATATAAATATGAGAGAAATGGCTCACAGAAAGACAATGATTACGGAGAGAAACTTACGCACAAGGGTAAACGATCGCATGCGCCTGGACATCCAGCACCCGATTTTCAGCAATGAGAACCGTTGAAGAGTGAGAGCTGGATGTGGTCGGCCTGCCTATTTATGCCCCACACACAATGCAATCTTACAGTCCCTACAATCCCATTGTCCATTGGACGTCGGAATTCGGCCCTGCATCATAACAAAAGGTCATAGGTTGATTCATACAGGTGGGCTGTGACGATTTCAAACAGCTCAGGTGGGTGGGGAACTAGGTTTCCCGCCGCATACCTGAGTATGAGTAAATAGTAGAAATGGACATAAACTTCTTATGTCCATAACTATTCGCACGAGCGATTAATACGCTCCAAACCAACACCGGAATATTGCTATTTAAATACTCTTCCGATGGGTACCAAACACTACTGCATGACTCCTGTTAGACCCTTCCTACGATACAAAGAGGGATTCCTCAGCTCAGGGACATTCTATATTAACCAAACTTTCAGAATCTATCAAAGGGACCATGATCTACAAACTACATTAATTGTGAAAATATGTAACGAATGAGTCGCACGCTACGACTACATAAACTCTACCGTAAATACGCATACCGTGCGCCCGCGGGTGCACGCTATTGCGGGTATGCGCCTTCACGGGAGAGCGTACGCATGCGCAGCGCGGACCAGTGTGCGGTGCAAATATGGCAGTGTGTATGGGGATATTTTTCTGACTTTGACAGTCCACCCTTTGGCAGTCAATAATAACTGCCACCTCCTGAAAACATTTCAAAAGGAGAAAAATATATGTCAGGGGTTAATTCATTTCCATGGTTGGGTGAGGGAGGAGAGAGGAGTAGGTGTGAAGAGGGTATGACCTAGTGTGATAGCAGAAGCATGTGTGTATGAGTCCATGTTTGGGGGGGTCATGTATCATCGTGCCGTACGTGTTGTAAATCAAGCTTCGAGGTATTGCGAAGTATACATTTGAATTCCTTCTTATCCTGTGGTACAGGTCTGTGGATGGGCTGTCAAACTTTACCGAGCTCTTTTCGGATTTTGAACAAAATGGGGAGCACATTTTAGTTGATGATACATGAATGGGGGGATATGTGATTGCTGATATCTGTGCCTGCATTCCCTTTACTATGTGTGTTATTACCTGAGGGTTGTAGAGATGAAGATAAAGAACACTTATGGGGAATGCAATGATATTCTATGTCAGGTAAATGTACATCTGTCGTTGAAGTTTTGTTCGGTATCTGTTGAGAGTCGTCTTCTTTGCGCTGTATTGCTCCTTGGGCATGAGCAAATAGCTTTGTCAGTGCCATCAGATTTACAAAAAAAATGTTGGGCTAGCGTGAGTTTAAAAATACTAGGGAAACTGGGGATCCATGGCAAAGTTCATCAAATGTCCATTTCTCAAGTGGTCAAAACTTCATCTTTGGTGCTTGTCTGTTGTCTGTATAGCGTCTCGTCAACTTCCTCGTCCAAGGGGGTCTTTGTATCTTGGAGAAAAGCAGAAAAACAGGTGAAAGAAACGGACCGTATAATCGCATTTTTCATCACATCCTGGTTTCTATCATTGGGTCATAAATCAAATCCAGGTTAATTACAGTTTCCTCACTCCTCAAGCTCATCACTTTTGTACTTTGTTTGCACCTCATTAAAGCCTGCCCGCATCTAAATATCAATCCAATAGATATAACAACACCTAAGATACATAGGAGGAACTTTCCAACATCCATTATGACTCCTTGAGCCCAGTCTCCTAAACCGGAGAACCAATTTCGCGGGTTCAACCATGACACCCAACCAGTCAGCTCATTACCTACAGCAGCAAGGGTGAGATTGTGTTTTCAACGAAATTCCCACTTCAATTGGAGAATATCGTCCATCTTTTGGTCTATGACCTCTACCGGATCCTCGGTGCTATTGGTGATATACGTGCAACACTTTATGCCGTACTGTGTTGCCAATGTAACACAATATCCGCCTGTTACTGCTGTAAGATAATTAAGAACCATCCTATGCTGAACTAGTTCTGTTTTATAAGCTTGAAGTTCTCTTCCAGTGTATCTGAATGTGTCATCATACATTTCAGTGATATTATCTAACAAATTGGCGAGTGCGGAAATGTATCTATAATTCATCACTCCTCGAGCGGTGCGAGTGAAATCTAACGCTACCAGAATCTGAATCCCGGTGGATTCATGGATAAGATCAGAGGCCGGGTGCTCTAACCTTTCTGACAGTTGTCTTTTAACTCGGTGCTCGTAATGAGTGTGAGTATAAGGAGCTTGGGCACCACGGTGTATGTCCTTCATTTTGTCATGTGTAACAGTCATCACTTCAGGCAATACTTTTCCAATATAACACAATCCTTCAGAGTTTGGGGCAAGCCACTTGTACGCCTTTCTCCCGCATATGAAATATGCATCATCGGGGAGAACATATGGGACAGAGAAGGACATTACCATATTACACACCTTCCAGGTGAATTCTCCTGACCCTAATTCTTCCATCTGCTTAATGCACGTATCGGTTTGTACGATATGTGCACAGTATCCTGGTGATACTTCTCCAACTCTAGTAATCCTATTTCCTAAGGTATATCGATACCGGAAAGATTTTCCTCTACTGGCTATGTGGCGTACAAGCTCTGTATCTGTAGGCATTCTATCTGCTCTGTGTGAAAAGGTCATGGTAAGGTTGCTCCATGACACTTCCCAATTTCCCGGCTTACGGGGATTGGAGATATTAAAACATAAGAGGGACCTATCCACATGGTATTGGTGGAGCTTCAAACTAGGAGGGCTGGAGATGTTAAACCTCCGGTCCACCGGTCTCCCACCACTTAGCTCAAGTACCTCCCCTAACGTTAAAGGAAATGGCACTAGCCCTGATTTGCTATGACCCTGAGGTACTTGAGAGCATACCCAACAATCTGTTTGGTTTAATACGTTACCCACTAAGGAGTGATAGTCACTCAATGGATGCCGGTCCATATGGATATTAAAACTGGATTGGCATTTCTTTATGCACCCATCCTCAATCAAATTGTCACAGAGCCTACAGATACAGTTTTCTTCAGCTAACAATCCATCACAATTTCTTCTATCGGATCGTTTTCTGATACTCGCCTTTGCTTGTTGGCTTGGTTGATCTTGGAAAACTGCGCCTCCCTCATCATAATCGGAACCCATTCCAGAACCTCTCTCGACCTCTATGGTACTCTCGCCGGAACAGACTGCTCTGGTCAACATCATGGTTAACATCAAAATCCGGATCACAGTCTCTTGGGGCAAGTCCATCTTTGAGGAGGAAATAGAGAAGAATGAGAAGGGGGAAAAAGAAATTTTTAAGGGAGAGGGGGATGGGAAGTGGAGAAAACAATAAAAGGGAGAAGGGGGTCAACAACTGCTTTCGGTCTTCAAGGCTCAGGTGCCGCCTCAGTCCTCCTGGAACAGACACTCCAGTGATACAACCTCTACCGTCTGTTCCTTATCACGGGACTTCTCTGGATCAGCAACCTTTTTGCAGTGGGATGAATGGACCCAAGTCTCTCTCTCAGCAACCTTCAATGCTGTGGTGCTAGTCAATAAGACCTGGTATGGTCCTTCCCATCTATCAATAAGACAACCTGAGCGTAGAAAATTTCGTATCATTACATAATCCCCAGGTTCAATGTCATGACAATTACTATCTGGTAAATCAGGAATCACCAACTTCAGATTATCATTTCGATTCCTCAACTGTTTACTCATGTTAATCAAGTACTTTACAGTTACTTCATTGTTACATTTCAAATCATCCTGAGGGTTAATCATGACATGCGGTTGTCGACCAAACAAGATTTCAAAAGGGGACAGATTAAGAGGGGACCTGGGAGTGGTTCTGATACTGTACAATACAATGGGTAAAGCTTCTGGCCATGTCAATCCTGTCTCTGACATCACTTTACTCAATTTATTTTTAATAGTGCTGTTCACTCTTTCGACCTTCGCACTCGCCTGTGGACGGTACGGAGTGTGCAGCTTGCTATCAATACCCATTAATTTACACATTCCTTGAAAGACATCACCTGTAAAATGGGTACCCCTATCACTTTCAATGATTCTAGGGATACCATATCTACATACAAATTCCTGCACAATTTTCTTAGCTGTAAACATAGCGGTATTTGTAGCTGCTGGAAATGCTTCGACCCAATTCGAGAAAACATCTATACAAACAAGTACATATTTCAAATTTCGACATGGGGGTAATTGAATGAAGTCAATTTGTATTACCTGGAAAGGGCCGCCGGCAGGTGGGATATGGGATGGTTCTGTAGGTATTGCTTTTCCAATATTCTTTCTCAGACAGGTAAGGCATGACATTGCTCTTTTACCCGCATGAGAGGAGAATCCTGGGGCGCACCAGTATGCTCTTACCAATTTGCACATCCCCTCCTTGCCTAGATGAGTCAGCCCGTGAGCTGCTTCAGCCAGACATGGAAGGTATGTCCTGGGGGCCACTGGTTTACCATGTCCATCCATCCAGAGCCCTGAGGACTCCTGGCCATATCCCTTTGCCTTCCAGACTGCCTTTTCCTGTGTGGAACACAAATTCTGCATCTCACACAACTTCTGTGTGTTGATGGTATTAAATACCATCAGTTGTGTGGTGTCTGTCTGTATGGGGGTAGCAGCTGCTAACTTAGCAGCTTCGTCTGCTCGGCTGTTACCAAGTGATACCGGGTCTTGGCTATATGTATGTGCTTTACATTTGATAACAGCCACTCTGTCGGGTTCCTGTATCGCTGTTAGAAGCCTTTTTATGTGGGTTGCATGCGCTACCGGTGTACCAGCGGCCGTCATGAAGTTTCTGAGACGCCATAGGGCTCCGAAATCATGGACTACCCCGAATGCGTATCTAGAATCGGTGTAGATATTGGCTGACTTACCCTTAGCCAATTCACATGCTCTGGTTAGGGCGACCAGTTCAGCAACCTGGGCTGAGTGAGGTGGGCCTAGCGGTTCCGCTTCTATGGTGTCTTGGTCATCTACGACTGCGTATCCAGTACACAAGTCTCCCGAGTCTGACTGTCTGTGACAACTACCGTCCGTGTAGAACGTGAGTTCTGCATCTTCCAGTGGGTTGTCACTGATGTCAGGCCTTGCGGTAAAATTTTGGGTCAAATATTCCATACAATCATGTGTATCTTCCTTTGTATTGAATCCTCCTTCCCCAGCACTCTCACCTTCCACCCTTTGTGCCTGACCAGGCACACCTGGGAGATATGTTGCAGGATTTAATGCACTGCATCTCCTTATGGTGATGTTTACGGGGGCCATTAGTGCCAATTCCCATCTTGTAAACCTCGCTGATGAGACGTGTCTGGTTTGGGCAGAATTCAATAAGGCTGATACTGCATGTGGCGTATGGATTGTGAGGTTGTGGCCTAGCACGACGTCTTCGCTTTTTGTCACTAGCAATGCTATCGCAGCAACGCTTCGCAAGCATGTGGGGAGGGATCGCGCTACCGTGTCTAGCTGAGCGCTGTAGTATGCAACTGGCCTGCTGGCATCACCGTGTTTTTGGGTTAGTACACCTGCTGCGCAACCAGCACTTTCTGTTCCGTATAGTTCAAAGGGTTTCCCATAGTCTGGCATACCTAGTGCTGGCGCCTGCGTTAGGCACTGTTTGAGTCTCTCAAATGCTGTTTCGGATTCGTCTGTATGCGAGATCCTATCAGGTTTGTTTGAGGAGACCATTTCCTGCAAAGGTAACGCCAATATGGAAAACCCTGGGATCCAATTACGGCAATACCCACACATTCCTAAAAACGTCCTGATCTGTTGCTGGGTTTGTGGCAGTGTCATGTCTCTAATTGCTTGGATTCTATCAGCGGTCAGGTGTCTCAGTCCTTGTGTTAGACAGTGTCCCAAATATTTTACCTTAGTTTGGCATAATTGCAACTTGTCTTTGGACACCTTGTGTCCGGTGTCTGAAAGATGAAACAGGAGCTGTTTCGTATCCTTCAGAGATGCTTCCAGTGAATCTGAACACAGTAATAAATCGTCCACATACTGTATCAATACTGATCCACTGTCTGGTTGGAAAGACTGTAAACAATCATGCAAAGCCTGAGAAAATATACTTGGACTATCTATGAAACCTTGGGGCAACCGAGTCCATGTGTATTGGACTCCTCTGTATGTGAATGCAAACAAATATTGGCTGTCAGGGTGCAGAGGTACCGAAAAGAAAGCGGAGCAGAGGTCAATAACAGTGAAAAATTTGGCAGTGGGAGGGATTTGCATTAGGATGACAGCTGGATTTGGCACTACGGGGAACTGACTCTCAACTATTTTGTTAATCCCCCTTAGATCCTGCACTAGCCTGTAACCCCTCCCCCCACTCTTCTTAACAGGGAAGATGGGACTATTGGCAGTGCTGGACGTTCTTACTAGAATGCCCTGTTGTAGCAAGCGCTCTATTACTGGGTAAACTCCTAACTCCACCTCTGGCTTCAGAGGATATTGTGGGATTTTTGGAGCTATCCTACCATCTTTTACTTGTACCACTACTGGAGCTACGTTTGCCATTAATCCAGTGTCCTGTCCGTCTTTTGTCCAAAGTGACTCTGGTATCTGAGATGTCATCTCTTCTATTTGGGATGGATTCCTATTTGTCATAATGGTATGTGACGTTAATTTTGATGGGGAGTCTAACATGTCTCGCACTTCCTGAGCGTGTTTCTCAGGTATGTCCAAGAATACACCTTCAGGAGTACAATAAATGACGCACCCCATTTTACACAGTAAGTCTCTTCCCAGGAGATTGGTTGGTGCCGATGCAGCCAGCAAAAAGGAATGCTTGGTATGCAAAGGCCCTATTGTAATCTCGGCTGGTTTGCTAACAGGGTAGTGCTGGACTACTCCTGTTACTCCCATGGCTGGAATTGTCCTACCAGTGGTTCTCATGCCCACTGTCGAATTTATCACTGACTTGGCCGCCCCTGTGTCTACAAGAAAGTTTAAAGTTTTACCAGCTACATTGATTGCGACCTCGGGTTCACTTTCAAGGTTGGCAATTAATTTTACTGGCTGCAGATTACAGGTATGGCCACACCCCTATTGGGTATGGTGACCTCCCTGAATCCCGCTGGCAGCAACTACTTGTGAGGGAGATAGTTGGGAACTACCAGAGGCATGCCAGTCTCTGTTTGGGGGATATCTTTTTGTTTCCCCTGTATGTGGCTCATAACTCCGTTTCTGCGGACCTTGCTCCCAATGTCGTGTGTCGTGTCGTTGTCTAGGGGTTTGGTATGAGTTTCGTGGATTCTTTACTCTACAATCTCGTGCCATGTGTCCCTGTTTGTGACAAGAATAACAAGTAACCATACTTGACTTACCCACAGGATTTGGTGATACAAACAAAGGCTGCCTTGTGGTCAGAGCCTGTATACTTACTGACATTAATTTGTCACCTTGTTGTTCCCTGTGTCTGGTGATGTTTCTGTCGTGATCAATAGCAGCCTCTCTCAAAGTAGCCACAGACAGACCTCGCCAACAAGGTTGCGTGGTCTGTACCCTAGTCTTCAATGACTCTTTTAAACCATCCATCAGTACCGATACTGCTACTTCCCGATGGTTTGTGTCTGTTTTAATGTCCTCTATACCTGTGTATTTTGCCATTTCTAATAATGCTCTGTGAAAATACTCTGCAGCTGTCTCTGACTCCTTCTGTTTAATGGAGAATATCTTATTCCATTTAGCTACTGCTGGGAAATACTCTTTTAGCTGCAAGTTTATTCTTTTCACATTATCTTGGTTGTACACATCTGTAAGAGGTACATCATGATCTAGTCCGCAATCAGCTAAAAATTGAGTTGCGTCGACATTTGAGGGTAAACACGCTCTCAGCAATATCTGCCAGTCTTTGTTGTTGGGCTCTACAGTGTTACCTAAGTCTCTGATGTATTTTTGACTGGCAACTAAGTCTTTTCTAGGGTCAGGAAATTCAGACACTATGGTCCTTAATTCCATTCGGGAAAATGGAGTGTACATGGCGATGTTCCTAATGGGAGTGGCTCCTGATGCGTCTGTTTTCCCATTTGGTACTGCTATTACTCTAACAGGTGTGATTCTAACAACCTCATTCTGTGTAGATTCTACAGGCTGTGGTGAAATAGTTTCAGCATAATGCATGGTGCCGTACTTACCAGTTGATACGACCTCACCTATCCCTCCGCTAGGGACCTTTACTAATCTCGTGGGTGGAGCTGTGCCTACTGTGGTCTCTGCTATGGTGGCTGCTAGAGAGAGCGCTGAAATCGTTGCCGATTCGTCCTCTTGATCACACTCCTGAGGAAAGTTCAAAACAGGGTACAACTTGCACGGGTTAATACTTGCATGGGTTAATGAGTTAACATTATCATTAACATTTACACAGTTACTAAGTGATTTTGTGTTACACCTTAGTGCGTCTTTCTCCGTAATCAACTTCTCTCCTGATATATATGGTTGCGGCGGGGCCGTGGCAATTAATTTTCTGTTAGTGCCAGATCCCGCCGCCTGAGCCAAACCTCTCTGTATCTCACCTTCCTGTTGCCACAACTGTAAATAATCATAATGCTGAATTCGTCTCTTTGTTGATTTTATGAGACATATCCTCCTCCTTAAATTTTGTAACACTTCTGAGCTGAAGCTCCCTATTCTTGGGAATTTCTCCCCGTCATGCACAGTCATTCTCTCCCATTCATCACATAAAGTTTCTGTGTGACTTCCATATTTCTCACACATGATATACCTGGCCGACCCAATTGGCCGGACCACTGAATCAACCCGAACCGAGGTTGATCGCCCCCTACCTGAACAAGTGGCCCCCATAGTTCGAAAGTGTTGCTTTATTTAGCCAACCCTTTACGAAAAACCAAATGCCAACAATAGGCTGACGGTGGCGGTTTACCGAGTACCCCACTCACTCGCCCACGCCGACCTATACGACCTGATCACACCGATATGGTGCTGGCGTACTCGACCTAGGGCCCCTGCGACCTGAACCTCTATTTACTGGAACCTGTGAGGGTTATCCGAAGAACACTTACTCTTTCCAGTAACTATTGGTTGCTGGATAGTTCCTGAGTGAGCAGCGAACTTCCCTTAAAATAAAAAAATTACACAAATCACGTTAGAGTGTACAGATAGCGTTTGTGACCCCTTTACTCTAATGGTATTAGATCAGATTACTAACTACTGCACACACTTACGTGCGGTCCAGTCGTTCAGTACACAAACAACTAAGCTTATGTACGGAAAGACCAATGGAATCGAAACTTACGACTGCGAATTCCTTCAGCCAGAGCTTATATGGCCTATATGGGTGTTGCACCAACCCTTTTCGGTGTTGTGCCTGTGAACTGTATAGCGGACTTCCTTGTCGGCTGTACCTGGACCTCCTGGTCTGTTATGACCTCCTGGTCTTGTTACAGTATGACCTCCTGGTCTTGTTACAGTATGACCTCCTGGTCTTGTTACAGTATGACCTCCTGGTCTGCTATACTCTAATGCTCAAAATTGTATTTAACCAGAGATGCCTCCCTAGCCACCGTGCACGTCACTTACACGCATGTACCTCACAAGTACTCGACTTTTCTTGTGGTTCAACCTTTAAAATTGTAAAAACACTCACTCATCATATGTACACTTTTGTTTCTATTTCTATTTCTGCGCAGAAAATTTTCTTCAGCCCAGCTGTGTTACCAATTAGGAGCAGGATCTGTTAATTTAAATTTTTGGATTTCCAAAAATAGACTTGCGTTATTTACCGCCTGTTGCGCTATTTACCGCTGTGCGTTACTTATCACGTTGCGTTAAAAATCAACTTAACGTGACTTGAGCTACGTGGGCGTAACCGGACGCTACGTTGCGTAATGAACGCTGCGTGCGTCGGCCTTTGGATTGCGTACGCTAGTCTTTGTTAGAGACACGTGTACGCAAAACAAAGATCCACCGTAACACAGTATACTTTTATCAATGCAAACGATCCCTGATCATCTACCGCGTACCCCACTGGCTTTGCCTTATCTCCCAGGCAAACCTGTGTGTTTGTCTACACTTTTAACTATTACCTCTATTCTTAAACTATGAAATAACAGCAAGTCTCTTTTAGCACTTTTCTATCAACTATAAAAACTGGCAGACAGGATGGTGATATACGACAAATGAAATACACAGATGGAAAAGAAGTGCAGATATATATATGTATGCAGATATATATATGTATGCGTGCGTATATACGCAAGACAGAAGAAAAATAGGTTTTAAAAAAAACACAAGCGTTTTGTTCTTACCTCCGGTTCCCGGATTCCTTCAGCACTCGTTATCTAAGCGAAGCAGACGCTTATCCCGTCAGCACTATGAGACAACCTCCCGCCCTTTGCTGAGGGATAATGTCTGCTGATCTACCTAGTGCAGATATGTGAAGGACAGGACGAGCCGCCAATTGATAAAGCTAAATATTTATCGTATATACAACCCTTTATGAGGTCTAAGAACACTGTACGCTGTTTACTTAAGAAGTACCGTAAGGGTACGCAAGTTGCGTAACGATCGCTCAGCCGTAGGCGAGACGCTCAAGCGTCACGTTCGCTCACGGCCCAGAGATCACAGACAAGCACTCTGTTGGCTATGACTAACGTAATGATTCGCTATGGCGTAGCGGACGCTCGGGACCACGAGGAGATCACCAGCGGCGCAGACGCTCACAACGCTATACCTTTATGTCTAAACCTATTATTAATGAAATACACAGAATACCTTAATGTGAATACAGGGTGTAAGTGCAACCTTGTGTAACCTGACTAACTACAAAGCTGCTTGAGCGTCACCGACGCTCAAGTGAACACTTAAAACTATGAGAAAATACACAGATACTGGTTTAGGGTCCAAAGCCTATTATCTGTATTATAACTATTATACTTGCAAAAAGAATCACAGTACAAATGATACACTACAATATAACAGAGACTTCCTAACCAAATAACTATACAAGAAATACAATACAATGCTATGCTGATCTAATACAATACAATACTAGTCAATGGGAGATACGAGAGAAGGAGAAGGGAGAGAGAGAGAGAGATATAAATATGAGAGAAATGGCTCACAGAAAGACAATGATTACGGAGAGAAACTTACGCACAAGGGTAAACGATCGCATGCGCCTGGACATCCAGCACCCGATTTTCAGCAATGAGAACCGTTGAAGAGTGAGAGCTGGATGTGGTCGGCCTGCCTATTTATGCCCCACACACAATGCAATCTTACAGTCCCTACAATCCCATTGTCCATTGGACGTCGGAATTCGGCCCTGCATCATAACAAAAGGTCATAGGTTGATTCATACAGGTGGGCTGTGACGATTTCAAACAGCTCAGGTGGGTGGGGAACTAGGTTTCCCGCCGCATACCTGAGTATGAGTAAATAGTAGAAATGGACATAAACTTCTTATGTCCATAACTATTCGCACGAGCGATTAATACGCTCCAAACCAACACCGGAATATTGCTATTTAAATACTCTTCCGATGGGTACCAAACACTACTGCATGACTCCTGTTAGACCCTTCCTACGATACAAAGAGGGATTCCTCAGCTCAGGGACATTCTATATTAACCAAACTTTCAGAATCTATCAAAGGGACCATGATCTACAAACTACATTAATTGTGAAAATATGTAACGAATGAGTCGCACGCTACGACTACATAAACTCTACCGTAAATACGCATACCGTGCGCCCGCGGGTGCACGCTATTGCGGGTATGCGCCTTCACGGGAGAGCGTACGCATGCGCAGCGCGGACCAGTGTGCGGTGCAAATATGGCAGTGTGTATGGGGATATTTTTCTGACTTTGACAACTGACAAGATCATCCTCAGACCAGCAGATAAAGGAGGAGGCCTGGTCATACAGAACAGAGATGATTATCTGAAGGAAGCACAGAGACTCCTTAATGACATTAAGTCATATAAGAAACTACCTAAAGACCCCACAGAGGGATTTACAGAAGAACTTAGGATGATTCTCGTTTCAGGACTACATAAACACATAATCACTAAAGATGAATTTCAATACCTCATGAACCATAATCCCATTGTTCCAGTCTTTTACCACTTGCCTAAAATACATAAACAGTTGGACTGTCCACCGGGAAGACCAATCATAGCCGGCATTGATTCATTAACGTCACACCTCTCCGAGTATGTGGATATTTTCTTGAAACCACACGTACAGAACCTACCCTCGTACCTGAAAGATACTACGAGTGTCTTAAGCCTCTTTGAAGATTTCAAGTGGAAAGATACGTATCTATGGACGACTATCGATGTGCAAGCTCTCTATACCAGCATAACCCACGATAAAGGAACCAAAGCATGCCGAGATAAATTGGAGTCCGATCCAAAGATCACTCAGGACCACTGTGAATTTATATGTTCCCTAATTCAATTCATTTTAACCCATAATTTTTTTAAGTTTCAAGATACATTCTTTCTACAAGTATGCGGCACCGCGATGGGGACAGTTTTTGCCCCAAGCTATGCTAATATTTTAATGGGCATGTGGGAACAACAGTTTATTTTTAACAACGCTACATTTAAAGAGAATGTCCGTCTCTATAAACGATATATAGACGACATCATCATGGTCTGGGATGGCGATGTAGAGAGTTTTAACGGTTTTATGGAGTTTATCGGTTGCAATGATTTTAACTTAAAATTCACAAGCACAACAAACAAGAGCCAAGTCGAATTTCTGGACTTGATTTTAAGCTGCGACGGTGAGAAAGTTATCACGAAGAACTTTATCAAAACAGTCGACACCAATAGTTACCTACACTACAATAGCAGCCATGCCAGTAAATGGAAAAATAACATCCCATTCTCAACAATGTACAGACTACGGAGGAACTGCACCATGCATGAAACCTTTACAGAACAATCCCAGATTTATGCAGACAGGTTCAGAGAAAGGGGTTATCCAGAGAGGATCATCAAAGAGGCAATAGATCGTGGCAAAGGTCTGGACAGAAAAACCATTCTCCATCCAAAGAAGAAAGAAGCGAGTAAAAGCTATGCAGTACCTTTTATCACTCAATACAGCTGCGAAGAGACTAGAATTAGGAAGTCCTTCTCTAAACATTGGCACGTTCTAAAATTGGATCCTGTACTGAGAGAAATCTTACCAGAACGCCCGCAAGTTTTGTTCAGAAAGTCTCGGAATCTCAAGGAAATCTTGGCACCAAGCATGTTTAAAAAACAAGGGGACCACAACCACGAGTCTTCCCAGATGTAAAGGCATGTTCAAATGTGGACATTGCATTATGTGCAAATTTGTTCACCCAAATAGGAGATCCTTTTTTAACTCTGAACAAACTAAAGAATTTAACATGAAAGACTTTATTAATTGTAACACGTCATCAGTTATATACGTGATAGAGTGTGGATGCCATCGTAAATATGTGGGAAAGACCAAAAGACTTCTCAAACTTCGCATTCAAGAACATGTACGGAACATTAAAAACAAAATAGAAAGCCACCCGCTTTCCAGACATTTTACTGAAATTCACAACTCCAGCCTGGAAACATTCACCTTCAGAGCCATCGAACACGTCAAATTAGGACCTAGAGGGGGGGATTTACTGAAAAAATTATCACAGAGGGAGATGTACTGGATTTTTACTCTAAACACTCTCCAACCATATGGCCACAATGAAGGCTACAAGATTGCCCCCTTCCTATGAGGTACATTATAGCCCTCTTATATCCTGCGCCACAGACTCCCTTAGTAATTAGTCCTTCCATTATATAGGTAACCAATATTATAGGACCCAATGCATTACGTTCCTTGGATTATTTAACTATTTAACCGTTTAATTAATTTTTTAATTTTTTAATTTTTTATTCATGCAATTTTTTAATTATGTATTTATTGGTTTATCAGTGCATAAATTATCTGGCTCAGCTATATGGGTAAGGAATTTATGATTAGAGGATGTGTGCGTTCCATAACATATGACGCACAAACAGGAAATATATACCCCACAAAAAATCATATATTTGGGATGATGGCTTAATTCTGCATTAATGTGACACTCTGATATTATGTGTATGTATATATTTATCAGTTACTTTTTCCTTTTATCTCTAAATTATTTATGCATATTAATCTAGTTCACATATGTATACTGTATTATCCATTCATATGAATTGTTGCTGAATATCCCTGAATATCCTTGACGATCCCGTTTTTCGAGTACTTCATAATACACCTACAACATTACTTATGGCATTTCCGCCATCCAGCGTGCCAACCAACAACAGGATACGCTCAGCAACACTGCTGGAACGCACGCCAGTTTGACCGGAAGTGACGCGGCAACGGCCGGGACGAGTCGCGTCACTTCCGGTTCCACGGAGCAGACGGACTGGAGGTCCGATCGGCTCAAGTTTTATACACTGCACTCATTACCTTACAAACACTGCGCTACCAATGCAATTTACAGTCAAATATTTAGCTATCTTTGTATATTTGTGGTGTAAGTCGGACAGAGCACTTCCGGTTCCGGAAATGACGCGAACCGGAAGTAGATGTCAAACGAAACTGAAAGTAACTATAAATATGTGGACTTTTGGTTATCATGTATTCTCCTGAGGAAGCCCTGGAGGCGAAACGCGTTGAGACTGACCTGCCTACTGCCTATACCTATCAGCTAAGATTCTTGATTCAATTTATATTCATCTTTATTTTTTATTTTTTATTTTGAATTTGTATATTTGTTTAAGTTGATTACATTTTATACTACTATACAAGGCAGTAGCAGACGACTGATTTAACCAACACATCTTATTGGACCGACTTGACCTATTTGGATATAAGTATATCCTATATGCTTATTAAATTGTTCTTTTTGGTACGCATGAAATATAGGGGAGGGTTCCCTAAGATATATCCAAGTTTACTACACTATATGGCGATGATCTTTGTCTCCTAATATATAGGTGGAGAACAGCCACTGAGAATAGAGTGAGACAGACAGGCCTGATCGCAAGAATCCATTCGGTACTTACATTATATTTACATATTTTCCACTCCAATTTATTTATAATACTACACCATATGGCGCTTGTTCTTCTCCCCTGCCTCCACATATATATATATATATATATATATATATATAATATACTGTATAATAATAATAACGGACCTGGTGGACACTGTCAGCAGACTGCTAAACTAGTATGAAGAAAAAAAAAACCCACCACAGGAGTGTTTTTCAGGCAGACAAACGTATACTGGACTGGTGGTCACTGTCAGCAAAACTGTGCACTGTACTCCTGCTATAACTGCTCCCCAGTCCCCACAATTAGGCAGTGTGAGCAGTGCACTCAGCACAGATATATGCAGCAGTGCAGCACACTGAGTGAGCACAGATATGGTGGAGCGTTTTTTTTCAGGCAGAGAAACAACGGATTAAACTCACTGGTGGTATAATCAAAACCCTGCACTGTACTCCCTAACAGCTGCTCCCCGTCCCCAATCCTCCCCACAATTATAACTAAGTCACTCAGTCTTTTCTACTATAACGGAGAGGACGCCAGCCACGTCCTCTCCCTATCAATCTCAATGCACGTGTGAAAATGGCGGCGACGCGCGGCTCCTTATATAGAATCCGAATCTCGCGAGAATCCGACAGCGGGATGATGACGTTCGGGCGCGCTCGGGTTAACCGAGCAAGGCGGGAGGATCCGAGTCACTCGGACCCGTGAAAAAAAAGGTGAAGTTTGGGCGGGTTCGGATCCCGAGGATCCGAACCCGCTCATCACTATTATACATACACCGACATACAGATGCTGACACCTATACATATACCAGCATCCACACGCTGACACCTATACATATACCGACATACATATGCTGACACCTATACATACACTGACACCTGTACATACACCGATATAAACACGCTGGCACCTATACATACACTGACATACACACACAGACACCTATACATAAACTGATACCTGTACATACACCAACAGATGCATGCTGACAGCTACTCACACCGACATACACACACTGACACCTGTACATACACCGACATACACACGCTGACACCTATACATACACTGACATACACATGCGGACACCAATACATACACCAACATACACACGGTGACACCTATAAATACACTGACAGCTGTACATACACCAACAAGCGCACGCTGACACCTATACATACACCAACATACACACACACTGACACCTATACATTCCCCAACATACACACGCTAACACGCATACATACACTGACATACACACGTTGACACCTCTACATACACCGACATACACACGCTTACACCTATACTTACACTGACACCTATACATACACGACACACACGATGACACCTTTACATACACTGATATACACATGCTGATACTTATACATACACCGACATACAGATGCTGACACCTATACATATACCAGCATCCACACGCTGACACCTATACATATACCGACATACATATGCTGACACCTATACATACACTGACACCTGTACATACACCGATATACACATGCTGATACTTATACATACACCGACATACAGATGCTGACACCTATACATATACCAGCATCCACATGCTGGCACCTATACATACACTGACATACACACACACAGACACCTATACATAAACTGATACCTGTACATACACCAACAGATGCATGCTGACAGCTACTCACACCAGCATACACACACTGACACCTGTACATACACCGACATACACACACTGACACCTCTACATACACACGCTTACACCTATACATACACTGACACTTGTACATATACCAAGATATGCACACTGACACCTATACATACACTAACATACACACACACTTACACCTATACAAACACTGATACCTATACATATACCAACATACACTCACTGATACCTATACATACACTGTGTCCTGTACATACACTGACATACACATGCTGAAACCTATACATAAACTGACATACACATGCTGACACCTTTATATACACTTGCACCTGTACATACACACGCTGACACTTATACATAGACTGACACCTGTACATACACCGACATACACGTGCTGATACCTATACATACACCGACATACAGACGCTGACACCTATACATATACCGGCCTACACACGCTGACACCTATACTGTATTTACACTGATATACACACACTGACACCTATACATACACCGACATACATACATACACTGACACCTATACATACACTGCCATACACACTGACCCCTATTCATACACTGGCATATACATGCTGACACCTATACATACACCAACATACACACGCTGACACCTTTACATACACCAACATATACTTGCTGACACCTGTAGAAACACTGACCCCTGTACATATACTAACACACACATACTAACACCTATACATACACTGACACCTGTACATAGACCGGCATACACACGCTGACATCTATACATACACCAACATACACATGCTTACACCTATACATACACTGTCATTCTCACACTGACACCTATTCATACACTGACACCTGTATGTACACATGCTGACACATATACTTACACCAACATACACACGCTGACACCTGTACATATACTGATATGCACACTGACCCCTATACATACACCAACATACACACGCTGACACCTGTACATACTATGACATATGCACACTGACACCTATACATTTACCGACATACACACATTGACACCTATACATACACTTATGTACACACACTGACACCTATAGATATACCAACATACACATGCTAACACCTATACATACACTGACACTTATACATACACCAACATATGCATGATGAAACCTATATATACACTGACATCTTTACATACACCGTCATACATACACTGGCCCCTTTACATACACACATTGACACCTATATATACACCAACATACACTCGCTTACACCTATACATATACATTCACTGACATACACACATTTACACCTATACCTGCACGGACATACACACACTGACACCTATATATACACTGACACTTATACGTACACCGACATACACATGCTGATACCTATACATACATTGACATACACATGCCGTCACCTGTACATACTCACGCTGACACTTATACATACACAGACTTACACCTGTACATACACTCTGACACCTATACATACACTGGCACCTGTACATACACCAACATACACACGCTGGCACCTATACATACACCAATATACACACGCTTACACCTATACATACACTGACACCTGTACATACACCGACATAAACATGCTAACACCTATACATACACATACATATACCAACATACACATGCTTACACCTATACATACACTGACATACACATGCCGATACCTAGTCATACACTGACACTTGTACATGTACCAACATATGCACACTGACACCTATACATACACTGACATACACATGTTTACAGCTATACATACTCTGACATACACACACTGACACCTATACATATACTTTTTCCTGTACATACACTGACATACACATCTGACACCTTTATATACACTGACACCTGTACCTACACACGCTGACACCTTTTCATACACTGACATACACAAGCTGATACCTATACATATACCGGCATACACATGTTGACACCTGTACATACACGGTCATATACAGGCTGACGCCTATACATACACCAACATACACACACTGACACCTACACATACACTGATAATTATGCATGGACCTCTATACATACACCAACATACACAGGCTGACACCTATACATACACCGACATACACACACTGACAGCAGCACCTTACACACACATATACACGCACAGCATCAGACACATTAATATTAAACGCAGTACCTGACACACACACACACACATATACACACGTAGCATTTAACACACGCACACACATACATGCGCAGTACCTGACACATACATGCACGGCACCTCACACACGCGTACGTACACACGCGGCACCTGGTGACCTCAATTAACCTTGCGGTCTACCATAGACCTCAAAGATTACGAACTTCATTATTGCCTATGCGCTCCCGGCCTGAGTGACAGGCTAGGAGTGCACAGCCAGTCAGGAGAGCGCTATGATGTGGCGCTCCCTGATTGGCTGCTGGGTCCTCTAGTGACAGGAGTCATGAGGGGTCTCAGCATTTGTGAAAAGGGGATACATGTGTAAACATGTATCTCCTTTAGTTGTGAGGACCGGGTTGTTAGTTTTTTTTTACCCCGTGGATGCCTACTTGGAACGAAGAGGACCGATCTCCGCCGGATTGTTGGTGAGTATATATATATATTTTTTTACAGGTACCCTAATGGATTCTACTGGAGATGGGGACATGAATGGCGGCATAGGAGGTAGGTAAGTATATGTGAGTGTGTAAGTGTGTTTTAATAAACTTATACTGTCACGGTGTGTGTGTCTTTATTTGAATATTTATTTTGTTCTGGAACTACAGGTACAAGCTGGCCCTTTAATGTCCCGCATGCTCATACTTGTGGTTCTCCAAGTACCAGCATGCGTGGGAGGCTTGCTGGGACCTGTAGTTCCACAACAAAAGACAGTATTTATTGAATTATTTTTTTCTACACTTTCAATGGCTATCACCCTGGCACCCAAACCCCACGGGTGTTGGAGACAGCCTCAGGCTTCATCCCTGGCCCTTGGGTGCCTGGAGGGGTGAACCTGTTATTTAAGCAGACCCTACTCCCCCCAGGGAACCCCGGCCAGGAGTGACTAGTTCGGGTGATTGATGCTGTGGCCGCAGGGCCCTATAAAAGTGTCCCCTCGCTGCGGCATTACCTCCATGTGGAGACTGATGCTGGTTTTAAAAATACGGGGGACCCCTACTTTTGTCCCCTGTATTTTTGGAACCAGGACCTGTCCAATAGCCAGGTGCTAATTGTTGAAATACGGGGAACCTCTAGTAAATTGTTTCCCAATCAGGATGGGCTCAAAGACCCCGGCTCTGTTTATGCTTTTGGGGGGGACCTGCACATCATTTAAAAAAAAATAAAAAATTCTTTATTGGTCTATACAGAAGCATGTACGGATCATACTGATCTGTGCATGCTTCTCGCTAAGTGCACAAAGTAATGAAAACATGTCTTAAAAAACTAATGTTTTTATTACTAAAAACAGCATATTTCCTTTACTAATAAAAATAGCAAAACATTGCATGCGACTCCCGTTTTTTACCCAAAAAATCGCACCCTATTACATTTGCGATTTTTAGCAAAAAATCACAAGTTACAAATGTGTGATTTTATGCAATTTTTTTAGACACCCGAAAAATCGCACTCCATTACATTTGTACCCAAATGTTTATTATTATTATAGTGAAATATTACATTTCTGAATTAAAAAAATAAATTGAAAAAAAAAAAAAACCCTATGAAATTCCATAGACAAAAAAAACCTTACGGTTTCACATGTCCCATTAAGGCTTCTTACACATTATCTGGAATTTCAAAAACCTGCTTTAACTCTTCCACTCAAACTCCAAAAAGCAATGAATGTCTGACCATTAAGTCTTATGCCTTAATGGACGTGTTCCTTGCACAATACAGATAAGGTATGCCATCACAGCCTGTGTGTAAGAGACATGAGTATATGTCATGACATATATTGACATGGGTCTACGTCATGACATATATCAATGTTCATATCGATATTCATAACATATATTGATATTTGTCTGTCATGACATATCAACATGGGTCTATGTCATAACATGACATGTTATGACATATATCAACATGGGTCTATGTCATGATATGGGTCTATGTCATGACATATTTTGACATAGGTCTATCGACATGGGTCTATGTCATGACATGGGTCTATGTCATGACATATATCAACACAGGTCTATGTCATGATATATATCAACATGGGTCTATGACATATCCATGACATTTATCGTTGTTCATATCAATATTCATAACGTACATCGATATTCGTCTATGTCATGACATATTTCAACATGGGTCTATGTCATGATATGACATGTCATTATATATACCAACATGGGTCTATGTCATGACATGGGTTTATGTCATTAAATATATATCGACACGAGACTATGTCATGACTTATATCGATATTCATAACATATATCAATGTTCATATTGATATTCATGACATATATCGATATGGGTCTATTTTATGTCATGATATATAGTGTCATGAGCTTATGTCCTGACATATATCAATATTCATAACATATATCGATGTTAATATTGTTATTCATGACATATATCGATATGGGTCTATGTCATGACATATCGATATTCTTCTATGTCAAGCCATATACCAACATGGGTATATGTCACAACATGACATTTCATGACATATTTCAACATGGGTCTATGTCATGACATGCGTCTATGTCATTACATATATCGACATGGGTCTATTTCATGACATAAATTGATATTTCTCTGTCATGAGAAATTTTGACATGTGTCTATGTAATGACATATAACAATATTCATGACATATATCGATGTTCATATCGATATTCATGACATATATCAATATGGATCTATGTCATGACATATTGATATTCATCTATGTCATGATATATATCAATATGGGACTATGTCATGACACGCTTCTATGTCATGACATATCGACATGGGTCTATGTCATGACATATTGATACAGGTCTATGTCATGAGATAATTCGACACATGTCTGTCATGACATATATCAATATTCATGACATATATCAATAAGGGTCTATGTCATGACATATTTCAATATTCGTCGATGTCATGACATAAATCGACTCAAGTCTGTCATGACATATTGATATTCATAACATATATCAATGTTAATATCAATATTTATGACATATAGATATGGGTCTATGTCATGACATATTTCTGTCATGATATGTCATGACATATATAAACATGGGTCTGTCATGACATGCGTCTATGTCATTACCTATATCGACATGGGTCTATGTCATGACATATATCGATATAAGTCTATATCATGAGATATTTCGAAAATGTGTCTATGTCATGACATATATCGATATTCTTGACATACATCAATATTCATATCGATATTGATGACAAAACGATATGGATCTATCTCATGACATATATTGATATTCGTCTATGTCATAACATATCAACGTCGGTCTATCGGCATGGGTATTTGTAATTACATGGGTCTATGTCATGACATATATATCGACATGGGTCTATGTCATGACATATATTGACATGGGTCTATGTCATGACATATATCAATATCCATGACATATATCAATGTTCATATCAATATTCATAACATATATTGATATTTGTCATGACATATCAACATGGGTCTATGTCATGACATGTCATATATCAACATAGGTCTATGTCATGATATGGGTCTATGTCATGACATATATCGAAATGGGACTATGTCATGACATATTTTGACATAGGTCTATCGACATGGGTCTATGTCATGACATGGGTCTATGTCATGATATATATCAACACAGGTCTATGTCATGACATATATCAACATGGGTCTATGTCATGTCATAATATATATCGATATCCTTGACATTTGTCGTTGTTCATATCAATATTCATAACATACATCGATATTCGTCTGTCATTATATATACCAACATGGGTCTATGTCATGACATGGGTTTATGTCACAAAATATATATCGAAACGAGACTATGTCATGACTTATATCGATATTCATAACATATATCAATGTTCATATTGATATTTGACATATATCGATATGGGTCTTTGTCATGACATATAGCGATATTCATCTATGTCATGACATATATCAACATGGGTCTATGTCACGACATGACATTTCATGACATATATCAACATGGGTCTATGTCATGACATGCATCTATGTCATGACATATATCGACAAGGGTCTATTTCATTACATATCGATATTTGTCTATGTCATAAGAAATTTCAACATGTGTCTGTGACAACACAGCCGGCGCGTTGTGTCACACAGTGGTAAAAGACACGCAGCTACTTCCCTAGCCCTGGTCTTACCCATGGACTACACTGATTTTTGATCTGTATTTGGCTATGTACTAGGCAATATTGTATTATATTGTATGATGTTATTGTTACAAGGGTACAGTTATGTTTTCGATGTATATATATGAATGTATTGGTTATTGTGTTATAGTTTGTAAAGTAATGTTCCCCACATGTGACTGCTCAGATAACCTGTGTGTTTGCTGTTGGGTAGATACAGCCAGTCTCAGATGTCAGGCCATACAACCCCCTCATTCTTCCCCACACAATGGATTCCAGGCCACACAATCAGATTAAGTAAGGTTAATTTAGTTAACATCTATTGTGGCCTAGGGAACATGCCTGGGCATGTGAAATTAGGTTTGCTCTGAAACTGTTCTGGAAGTGTCGCCTTATTGTAGGAAAGACAAATGTTTTGATAATAGCAAACAGGGGAGGTGAGAGAGATCTGAGAGAGAAGGTCAGAGAGTGGCAGGAGACTGGCTAAGAAGTTATGTTCTGTCAGGAGTTCCCGGAGGGAATTGTCGTGTAGAATTGGATCACAGAAGTGTGCTGAGCTGTTTATAACCCATTCTGTTCAATAAACCACTGTTGGTTTTTCATCTACCACCAAGCTTGAGTGATTTTGAACCCAGTATCCTCACATTTGGCGGCAGCAGTGGGATCACTCAAGACACCAGCAGAAAGGAATAAACCACAGCAGGCAATGGATTCTGCCCCGCTATGATACCGATACAGCAAGAAGGATCAACTACAGGACCTCTGTCAAACAAGACAGATTGAGTTTAATGCATCGGACACCAGAGCAGTCTTAATGGCAAAGCTAGCTGAATGGGACCAAGAACACCCTGGGCAGGAGGATGATGAGGACTGCATCCCAGAGCAGGCCGAGGGTCAAGGAACCACTGGAACTGCTACAACGAGCCCTGCACTGGTCGTTGGAAGTACAGATCAGTTGCGGGAGTTGCTGGCAGCACTAGGACAAGGAGCATCAGTACTGGGAGCCGCATTGGGGGCGCAGACCGGTATAACCGCCCCGGCAGTAGCGGTAAGGCAGACATCCTGGCTGAGGTATAATGAGGTCCCACCTTTTGATGAGGTCAGTTCGGATATTGATACTCATTTGCAGATGTTTGAATCTGTTATGATAATGCATGGAATTGAGGCAGCAGAGTGGCCTCGATATTTGGTACCCAGTCTGAGAGGACGGGCACTGGAGGCATGACATGCCCTGAGCCCAGAGCAGATCCTGGTATATGAGGAGGTACGGAGTGTGCTGCTTGCCAGATATGCAGTGACCGCTGAATCGTATCGCATAAAGTTCCGGTCTATGGCACGGAAAGGAGATGCCTCATTTATAGAGTTCAATAACTTGCTGCGCAAGAACTGTGATAAGTGGCTGGCCGTGAAGAAGGCCCTTACTGTAGCAGACATTAAAAATGCTTTTATTTTGGAGCAGTTGCTAAACAAGATGCCTCCAGAGATCAGGGAGTGGGTGGCAGACCGGAACCCTACCACTCCGGAAAAAGCAGCATACCTAGCAGATGAGTTCACAGCTAACAGGCCTCGGTGGAGAGGTGCCAACACAGAGGAGAGGACAACCCTCCGACGGCCCCAGCAGGATCGGTATCTACCATTGCTCCCCCACCGGCCGGCCCCAATAGATACCCCAGCTTCCCTAGCCAGAAATTCAAGGTCTCGGGGACCAGCGTCACCTGCAAGCCGACGCTGCTACAACTGTGACCAGGTGGGGCATTTACTTCGGGACTGTACACGGGTAAGACGGCCATTCCCAGGGGCCCAATCTGCCATGTCGCGGGTGGCTGTGTGCCACAAATCATTTGGAACGGGGAGGCGGACTACTTTCCTGATGCGCCAGAGGCGGAGGAAGTAGCATACCAAGTAGAGGTGGTAGCAGCTATTGGGAAATCCACCCGGATAATATGAAGACCCACCTACAACCTGTAAAAGTTAATGGGAAGGAGCTGCAAGGGTTGAGAGACTCTGGAGCTTCTATCACCCTTATCCGGCCAGAATTAATTCCCCTCTGCCAAATACTGAAGAAAAGGAAAGTTAAAATTTCCATGGCAGGAGGGCAGATCACTGTAATACCTATGGCAAGGGTATACCTGGACTGGGGCCTGGACTCTGGAGAGGTAAATGTGGGACTTTTGGATGGATTACCCACTCACGTCATTCTGGGCAACGATCTGGGTGCTGGATTGGCTAGTTACTTTGTGGGAGCTATCACCTGAAGCCAAGCACAGGCTTTGGAGACAGTGCATAAGGACCCTCTCATGCCAGCACCAGGAGTCTCGGTGGAAGTGACAGCCACAAACCCTGAACCGTTGGCGGTGAGTAACCCTGTACCAGACTTGCCTGACTGTGATGAGAATCTGGGGGAAGTAGATAGGGTAGCCTTTAGGGAAGCCCAACGGACCGACCCCTCCCTAGCTAGCCTCCGCAGGGCAGCGGGACGAACAGATTGGGGGCCTCAGGAGGATCGCATTATGTGGCAGGAGGGGAGACTCTACTGGGTGCCAGCAAAAGCAGACCCATTAGAGCCCGGGGTCCTAAGAAAACAGTTGATTGTTCCACAGCAGTACCGTGCCCGGTTGCTGGCCCTTGCCCATGACATTCCCTTAGCAGGCCACTTAGGGGTTCGGAAAACCCGTGCCCGGCTGCTGCGACATTTCTTCTGGTCTGGGTTAACCAGGAGGTAAAACAGTATAGAGAGTCATGTGAGGTCTGCCAACGCCTCGGGGGACCCCCACGCCGGGTTCCCCTACAACCCATGCCTGTCATAAGTGAGCCATTTAAGAGAGTGGCCATGGACATTGTGGGGCCTTTTAAGAAACCGAGTCGAACAGGAAAGAGATACATACTGACTGTAGTTGATTACGCGACTAGATACCCTGAGGCAGTGGCACTGGCATCCGTAGATGCTGAACATATCGCCCAGGCTCTTATGGATATTTTTAGTCGCGTTGGATTTCCCCAAGAAGTAGTTACTGATCAGGGTAAGCAATTTCAAGGGGAATTGCTGCAGACAGTATGGGACAACTTTGGGGTCCATCCCTTACGCACCACCCCTTATCACCCCCAGACTAATGGTCTCTGTGAGAGATTCAATTCGACCCTAAAGCAGTTGCTGCGGGCATTTGCTGAATCGGAGGGGGGAGACTGGGAGAAGTCCTTGCAACAGCTATTATTCGCGTACCCCGAAGTGCCGCAGGATTCAACCGGATTTTCTCCTTTCGAGTTACTATATGCCCGAAGGGTAAGGGGACCACTTGACCTAGTCAGGGAAAGCTGGGAAGGGTCATTTCAGTAACCTGAGGTTCCCATCTTGGAATATGTAGTCCAAATGAAGGAGAAACTGCACAGGCTGATGCAGCTTGCGCATGACCACACCCTGGGCGCGCAGGAAAGACAGTGCCGGTACTATAACCAATGAGCGCAGGACAGGGAAGTAGAGGTTGGACAGAAAGTGATGGTGCTAGTACCTGCCCAAAAGCATAAGTTACAGGTGACCTGGGCAGGGCCTTATACTGTAGTGGATCGGCAGGGCCGGGTAGATTACATTATTGCCCTAGACCAAACAGGGTAGCGGATGGGTACCTACCACATAAATAGGTTAAAGAAATATGTCACCAGGGAGATAGGGGCGGTGGCAATCTGCTGCCCACCTATGGATGACCCAGAGACTGACCCCATCCCTGACATTCTAGCAGCCACCAAGAGGGACCTAGGAGTGGAGGCAGTGCCCATAGGCTCGCAGTTAACCGAAACCCAGGCCCTACAGATGAGGGAGGTAATGGAGGTAGAGAGGCCACAATTCACAAGCAGGCCAGGGCGCACTCATGTAGTGGCCCATCATGTCAACACCGGAGAGGCTCGGCCCACTAGGCTTCCCGCTTATCGGGTGAACCCCCGGGGTGATTGATATGATCAAAAGGGAGGTCGATGAAATGCTGGCGCTTGGTGTTATTGTACCGTCCCATAGTCCCTGGGCCGCCAGCGTAGTCCTAGTGCCCAAGAAAGATGGCAGTACCCGCTTCTGCGTGGACTATAGGAGGCTGAACGAGGTGACAGTGACAGACGCATACCCCATGCCCCGGGTAGATGAGCTGTTAGACAGGTTGGGAATGGCACGCTATGTATCCACTCTGGATCTTTGCAAAGGATACTGGCAGATACCCCTTACCAGGGAGGCACAGGAGAGGTCTGCATTCAGCACCCCATTTGGGCTCTTTGAATTTACTGCCATGCCCTTTGGGATGAAGAATGCCCCAGCCACCTTTCAGCGTACCATAGATACCTACTGACAGGGTGTCAGTACTTTGCCCAGGCATACCTTGATGACATAGCCATTTTTAGTCAGACATGGGAGGAGCATCTGCAGCATGTGGCCCAGGTGTTGGCACGGATCAGCAAGGCAGGGTTAACAATCAGACCTGACAAATGTCAGATGGGGATGGCAGAGGTGTTGTACCTCAGGCATAGGGTTGGTGGAGGCCATATTCGTCCAGAGCCAGCGAAAATTGAGGCCATCCTGAAATGGCCTCGGCCCACTAACCAAAAACAGGTACGTGCCTTCCTTGGAACAGCAGGGTACTACCGTAAATTTGTGCCCTAGTACAGCACCATTGCCAAACCCCTGACTGACCTAACAACAAAAAAGTACACCCGACAAATTGACTGGAGCCCAGAGTGTGAGCAGGCTTTTTCCCAGCTGAAGGACATTTTGTCCCAATCCCCAGTGTTAGCAGCCCCCGACTACCGCCGGCGGTTCATTGTGCAAACAGATGCCTCGGGTTGTGGAATAGGAGCTGTGTTGAGCCAAGTAGGGGAGGATGGTTGTGAACGCCCAGTTGCCTTTCTCTCCTGAAAACTTATGGACCGTGAGATAGCCTATGCCACTATTGAAAAGGAGTGCCTGGCCATAGTCTGGGCACTCAAGAAATTGCAGGCATATGTGTACAGGCGCGAGTTCTCAGTGGTAACAGACCACAGTCCCCTTAGTTGGTTACAGCGCACTGCCGGAGACAATGGACGACTGCTGAGATGGAGCTTAGCCCTACAACTATACAATTTCTCTATCTCTCACAAAAAGGGCAGAGATCATGGGAACGCAGATGGCCTGTCCCGTCAGCAGGATCCAGACCCAGCGCCGAGCAAGCCCAGGAGATCCCTCGCTACCAATACCCAGGGTACAGGAGAATACCATTATTCTCAGCAAGCTTAAGCCACCCAGGACACCGGGCTTGGAAGTAGAGGGAGGAAATGTGACAACACAGCCGGCGCGTTGTGTCACACAGTGGTAAAAGACACGCAGCTACTTCCCTAGCCCTGGTCTTACCCATGGACTACACTGATTGTTGATCTGTATTTGGCTATGTACTAGGCAATATTGTATTATATTGTATGATGTTATTGTTACAAGGGTACAGTTATGTTTTCAATGTATATATATGAATGTATTGGTTATTGTGTTATAGTTTGTAAAGTAATGTTCCCCACATGTGACTGCTCAGATAACCTGTGTGTTTGCTGTTGGGTAGATACAGCCAGTCTCAGATGTCAGGCCATACAACCCCCTCATTCTTCCCCACACAATGGATTCCAGGCCACACAATCAGATTAAGTAAGGTTAATTTAGTTAACATCTATTGTGGCCTAGGGAACATGCCTGGGCATGTGAAATTAGGTTTGCTCTGAAACTGTTCTGGAAGTGTCGCCTTATTGTAGGAAAGACAAAGGTTTTGATAATAGCAAACAGGGGAGGTGAGAGAGATCTGAGAGAGAAGGTCAGAGAGTGGCAGGAGACTGGCTAAGAAGTAATGTTCTGTCAGGAGTTCCAGGAGGGAATTGTCGTGTAGAATTGGATCACAGAAGTGTGCTGAGCTGTTTATAACCCATTCTGTTCAATAAACCACTGTTGGTTTTTCATCTAACACCAAGCTTGAGTGATTTTGAACCCAATATCCTCACAGTGTCTATGTCATGACATCGATATTCATGACATATATCAATATGGATCTATGTTATGACATATTGATATTCATCTATGTCATGACATATATCAACATGGATCTGTCATGACACATTTCTATGTCATGACATATATCGACATGGGTCTGTGTCATGACATATTTTGATACAGGTCTATGTCATGACATATTTCAACACATGTCTATGTCATGATATATATATATATATATCAATATTCATGACATATATTGATGTGCATATTGATATTCATGACATATCGATATGGGTCTATGTCATGACATATTTCAATATTCGTCTATGTCATGACATATCTCAACATGGGTCTATGTCATGACATGCGTCTATGTCATTACATAGGATCAGTACGTAATCCCGCTGGATGGGATCCCAGCGGTCGAAATACCGATGCCTGAATCCTGAGCACACAATCCCGACAGGGGTGGCGAGCAGAATGCAGCCCCTTGCGGGCTCGCTTGGCTTGCCACGCTGCGGGCACGGTGCCTTGCTACGCTCGGCACACTAATAAATTCTCCCTCTATGGGTGTCGTGGACACCCACGGAGGGAGAATATGTCAGGATTGTGCCGGTCAGGATTCCGGCGTCTGTATTTCGACTGCCGGGATTCCGTCCGGCGGGATGTTGACCGCATCCCCATTACAGATATAGTCATATGTCATGACATATATCAACACAGGTCAATGTCATGACATATATCAACATGGGTCTATGTCATGACATGTCATGATATATATCGATATCCATGACATTTATCGTTGTTCATATCAATATTTATAATGTATATCGATATTCATCTATGTCATGACATATTTCAACATGGGTCTATGTCATGATATGACATGTCATTATATATACCAACATGGGTCTATGTCATGACATGGGTTTATATCATGAAATATATATCGACACGAGAATGTCATGACTTATATCGATATTCATAACATACATCGATGTTCATATTGATATTCATGACATAGATCGATATGGGTCTGTTATGACATATAGCGATATTCATCTATGTCATGACATATCAACATGGATCTATGTCACGACATGACATTTCATGATATATATCAACATGGGTCTATGTCATGACATGCATCTATGTCATTACATATATCGACATGGGTCTATTTCATCACATATTGATATTTGTCTGTCATAAGAAATTTCAACATGTGTCTATGTCATGACATTTATCGATATTCATGACATATATAGTTGTTCATATCGATATTCATGACATATATCGATATTGATCTATTTTTATGACATACTGATATTCGTCTATGTCATGACATATATCAACATGGGTCTATGTCATGACATGTCATGACATATATCAACATGGGTCTATGTCATGACATGCCTCTATGTCATTACATTCATCGACATGGGTCTATGTCATGACATATATTGATATTCGTCTATGTCATGAGATTTTTTGACATGTGTCTGTCATGACATATCAATGTTCATATTGATATTCATGACATATATCGATATGGATCTATGTCATGGCATATATTGATATTCGTCTATGTCATGACATATCAACATGGGTCTATCGGTATGGGTCTTTGTCATGACATGTGTCTATGTCATGACATATATTGACATGGGTCTATGTCATGACATATATTAACATGGGTCTATGTCATGACATATATTGACATGTCATGACATCGATATATGTCATGACATATATCAACACAGGTAAATGTCATTACATACATCGACATGAATCTATGTCATGACATATATTGATATTCGTCTGTCATGAGATTTTTTGACATGCGTCTGTCATGACATATATCAATGTTCATATTGATATTCATGACATATATCGATATGGATCTGTCATGGCATATATTGATATTCGTCTATGTCATGACATATCAACATGGGTCTATCATTATGGGTCTTTGTCATGACATGGGTCTATGTCATGACATATATTGACATGGGTCTATGTCATGACATATATTAACCTGGGTCTATGTCATGATATGAAATATCATGACATTTATCAATATCCAAGACATATATCAATGTACATATCAATATTCATAACATATGTTTATATTTGAGTATGTCATGACATATATCAACATGGTTCTATGTCATGACATGATATGACATGTCATGATATATATTAACATGGGTCTATATCATGATATGTTTGACATAGGTCTATCAACATGGGACTTTGTCATGACATGGGTCTGTCATGACATATATCAACACAGGTCTATGTCAGGACTTGACAAATCATGGCATATATTGATTTCCATGACATATATCAATGTTCATATTGATATTCATAACATATATCAACATGGGTCTATGTTATGACATACTGTATATTGATATTCACCTATGTCATAAGATATTTTGACACAGGTCTATGTCATGACATGTCATGACATCGATATTCATGATATATTTTTATGTTCATATCGATATTCGTAACATATATCAATATGGGTCTATGTCATGACATATATCAATGTTCGTCTATGTCATGACATAAATCGACACTGGCCTATGTCATGACAAGTCAAATCATGACATATATTAATATTAATAACATATACAGATGTTCATATCGATATTCATGACATATATCAACATGGGTCTATGTTATGACATACTGTATATTGATATTCACCTATGGCATAAGATATTTTGACACAGGTCTATGTAATGACATGTCATGACACATATCAATATTCATGATATATTTTTATGTTCATATCGATATTCATAACATATATCGATATGGGTCTATGTCATGACATATATCGATGAGTCTATATCATGAGATATTTCGAAAATGTGTGTATGTCATGACATATATCGATATTCTTGACATACATCAATATTCATATTGATATTGAAGACATAAAATGATATGGATCTATCTCATGACATATATTGATATTTGTCTATGTCATAACATATATCAACATGGGTCTATTGGCATGGGTCTTTGTCATGACATAGACCCATGTCATGACATATATTCACATGGGTCTATCGGTATGGGTCTTTGTCATGATATGGGTCTATGTCATGGCATATATTGATATTCGTCTATGTCATGACATATCAACATGGGTCTATCGGTATGGGTCTTTGTCATGATATGGGTCTATGTCATGACATATATTGACATGGGTCTATGTCATGACATATTAACGTGGGTCTGTCATGATATGAAATATCATGACATTTATCAATATCCCTAACATATATCAATGTACATATCAATATTCATAACATATATTTATATTTGAGTATATCATGACATATATCAACATGGGTCTATATCATGTCATATTTGACATAGGTCTATCGACATGGGTCTATGTCATGACATATCAACACAGGTCTATGTCAGGACATGACAAGTCATGGCATATATTGATTTACATGACATATATCGATGTTCATATCGATATTCATAACATATATCAACATGGGTCTATGTTATGACATACTGTATATTGATATTCACCTGTGTCATAAAATATTTTGACATGGTCTATGTCATGACACATATCAATATTCATGATATATTTTTATGTTCATATCGATATTCGCAACATATATCGATATGGGTCTATGTCATGACATATATCAATGTTCGTCTATGTCATGACATAAATCAACAGTGGCCTATGTCATGACAAGTCACATCATAACATATATTAATATTCATAACATACAGATGTTCATATCGATATTTATGACATATATCAACATGGGTCTATGTTATGACATACTGTATATTGATATTCACCTATGTCATTAGATATTTTGACACAGGTCTATGTCATGACATGTCATGACACATCAATATTCATGATATATTTTTATGTTCATATCAATATTCATAACATATATCGTTATGGGTCTATGTCATGACATATCGATAGGAGTCTATATCATGAGATAATTTGAAAATGTGTCTATGTCATGACATATATCGATATTCTTGACATACATCAATATTCATATCGATATTGATGACATAAAACTATATGGATCTATTTCATGACATATATTGATATTTGTCTATGTCATAACATATATCAACATGGGTCTATTGGCATGGGTCTTTGTCATGACATGGGTCTATGTCATGACATATTGACATGGGTCTATGTCATGACATATATCAACATGGGTCTATGTCATGACATATATTGACATGGGTCTACGTCATGACATATATCAATATCTATGACATATATCAATGTTCATATCGATATTTATAACATATATTGATAATTGTCTATGTCATGACATATCAACATGGTTCTGTCATGACATGACATATATCAACATGGTCTATGTCATGATATGGATCTATGTTATGACATATTGATATTCATCGATGTCATGACATATATCAACATGGGTCTATGTCATGACACATTTCTATGTCATGACATATCGACATGAGTCTATGTCATTACATATTTCAACACATGTCTATGTCATAACATATATGAATAGTCATGACATATATCAATGTTTATATTGATATTCATGACATAACGATATGGGTCTATGTCATAACATATTTCGATATTCGTCTAGGTCATGACATATCTTATCATGGGTCTATGTCATGACATGAGTATATGTCATTACATATATAGGCATGGGTCTATGTCATGACATATATTGATATTCGTCTATGTCATGAAATGTCATGACATACATTAATGTTCATATCAATATTCATGATATATATCGATATTGGTCTATGTCATTACATATTTTGAAATTCGTCTATGACATGACATATATGAACATGGGTCTATGTCATGACATGTCATGATATATATCGATATCAATGACATTTATCATTGTTCATATTGATATTCATAACCTATATCGATATTCATCTATGTCATGACATATATCAACTTGTATCTATGTCATGATATGACATGTCATGATATACATCAACATGGGTCTATTTAATAGCATGGGCTTATGTCATGACATATCGACACGAGTCTATGTCATGACATATCGATATTCTTAACATATATCAATGTTCATGTTGATATTTATGACATATATCGATATGAGTCTATGTCATGACATATTTCAATATTCGTCTATGTCATGACATATATTAACATGGGTCTATATCATGACATGGGTCTATGTCATGACATATATCGATATTCCTCTATGTCATGAGATTTTTCGACACGTGTATCATGACATATATGAATATTTATATTGATATTCATGACATATCGATATGGATCTATGTCATGGCATTTATTGATATTCGTCTGTGTCATGACATATCAACATGGGTCTATCGGTATGGGTCTTTGTCATTACATGGGTCTATTCCATGACATATAAATAGACACGGGTCTATGTCATGACATATATTAATATTCATAACATATACAGATGTTCATATCGATATTCATGACATATATCAACATGGGTCTATGTTATGACATACTGTATATTGCTATTTACCTATGTCATTAGATATTTTGACACAGGTCTGTCATGACATGTCATGACACATATCAATATTCATGATATATTTTTATGTTCATATCGATATTCATAACATATATCGATATGGGTCTAAGTCATGACATATATCGATATAAGTCTATATCATGAGATATTTTGAAAATATGTCTATGTCATGACATATATCGATATTCTTGACATACATCAATATTCATATCGATATTGATGACATAAAACGATATGGATCTATCTCATGACATATATTGATATTTGTCTATGTCATAACATATATCAACATGGGTCTATTGGCATGGGTCTTTGTCATGACTTGGGTCTATGTCATGACATATTGACATGGGTCTATGTCATGACATATATCAACATGGGTCTATGTCATGACATATATTGACATGGGTCTATGTCATGACATATCAATATCTATGACATATATCAATGTTCATATCGATATTTATAACATATATTGATAATTGTCTATGTCATGACATATCAACATGGTTCTGTCATGACATGACATGACATATATCAACATGGTCTATGTCATGATATGGATCTATGTTATGACCTATTGATATTCATCGATGTCATGACATATATCAACATGGGTCTATGTCATGACACATTTATATGTCATGACATATCGACATGAGTCTATGTCATGATATGGATCTATGTTATGACCTATTGATATTCATCGATGTCATGACATATATCAACATGGGTCTATGTCATGACACATTTATATGTCATGACATATCGACATGAGTCTATGTCATGACATATTTCAACACATGTCTATGTAATAACATATATGAATATTCATGACATATATCAATGTTTATATTGATATTCATGACATATCGATATGGGTCTATGTCACAACATATTTCGATATTCGTCTATGTCATGACATATCTTATCATGGGTCTATGTCATGACATGAGTATATGTCATTACATATATCGGCATGGGTCTATGTCATGACATATATTGATATTCGTCTATGTCATGAAATGTCATGACATACATCAATGTTCATATCAATATTCATGACATATATCGATATTGGTCTAGGTCATTACATCTATTGAAATTCGTCTATGACATGACATATGAACATGGGTCTAAGTCATGACATGTCATGATATATATCGATATCAATGACATTTATCATTGTTCATATTGATATTCATAACCTATATCGATATTCATCTATGTCATGACATATATCAACATGTATCTATGTCATGATATGACATGTCATGATATACATCAACATGGGTCTATTTAATGGCATGGGCTTGTCATGACATATCGATATTCTTAACATATATCAATGTTCATGTTGATATTTATGACATATATCGATATGGGTCTATGTCATGACATATATTAACATGGGTCTATATCATGACATGGGTCTATGTCATGACATATATCGATATTCATCTATGTCATGAGATTTTTCGACACGTGTCTATCATGACATATATGAATATTCATATTGATATTCATGACATATCGATATGGATCTATGTCATGGCATTTATTGATATTCATCTGTGTCATGACATATCAACATGGGTCTATCGGTATGGATCTTTGTCATTACATGGGTCTATTCCATGACATATATCGACACGGGTCTATGTCATGACATATATTAATATTCATAACATATACAGATGTTCATATCGATATTCATGACATATATCAACATGGGTCTATGTTATGACATACTGTATATTGCTATTTACCTATGTCATTAGATATTTTGACACATGTCTGTCATGACATGTCATGACACATATCAATATTCATGATATATTTTTATGTTCATATCGATATTCATAACATATATCGATATGGGTCTAAGTCATGACATATTGATGAGTCTATAGCATGAGATATTTTGAAAATGTGTCTATGTCATGACATATATCGATATTCTTGACATACATCAATATTCATATCGATATTGATGACATAAAATGATATGGATCTATCTCATGACATATAGTGATATTTGTCTATGTCATAACATATATCAACATGGGTCTATTGGCATGGGTCTTTGTCATGACATGGGTCTATGCCATGACATATATTGACATGGGTCTATGTCATGATATGAAATGTCATGACATATATCAATATCCATGACATATATCAATGTACATATCAATATCCATAACATACATTGATATTTGAGTATGTCATGACATATATCAACATGGTTCTGTCATGATATGACATATCAACATGGGTCTATGTCATGATATGGGTCTATGTCATGACATATATCAACATGGGCCTATATCATGACATGTTTTAACATAGGTATATTGACATGGGTCTTTGTCATGACATGGGTCTATGTCATGACGTATATCAACACGGGTCTATGTCAGGACATGATAAGTCATGGCATATATCAATTTCCATGACATATATCGATGTTCATATCGATATTCATAATATATATCAACATGGGTCTGTTATTACATACTGTATATTGATATTCACCTATGTCATAAGATATTTCGACACGGGTCTATGTCATGACATGTCATGACACATATCAATATTCATATATTTTTATGTTTATATCAATATTCATAACATATATCGATATGGTCTATGTCATGATATATATCGATGTTCATCTATGTCATGACATAAATCGACACTGGTCTATATCATGACAAGTCCCGTCATGACATATATTAATATTCATGACATATACTGATGTTCATATCAATATTTATGACATATATCAATGTTCATTTCGATAGTCATGACATATATCGATATTCACCTATGTCATGCCATATCGACACATGGTTCTGTATCGATATTGATGACATATATTGATTAGAGGTGAGTTGGTTCCGTTCCCAGAGAACCAACACCTCCCCTCCCCCGAACTTCATTCTCCGTGGCCGGATCTGAGCCCGGTTCGGGACTTCCCACCAGACTGGGAGCCAGAAAGAGGCAAAACATCATCGTCCTGCTTTCAGAATCTTGCTGGTTTTGGATTCCATATAAACAGCCGTGCGTCACCGCCATTTTTATTCCAGACTTGGAGAGTGAGGGAGACAGACCTCTGTCTCTCTGTGAGTGGTGGCATCAGGTGGGGTCAGTTTGTGCTCTGTAGGGGTGCTGCTCCTCTCACTGTGGTGTACCTGTGCAGTTATGGGTGCTGTCCTGGCTGTAATTGGTGTTTCATGTGCTGTTAGGGGTGCTGCAGCTGTACATGGGTGTTGCTGTCCTCGCTATCACTGTGTTGTATGGGAGCAGGGTCATTGTCCTCCTGTATGCTGTAAAAACATAGGGGTGCTGCTGTTAAAATAACATTACACTGGCCCTGTATGCTGTAAAAAATCAGTGGTGCAGTAAAATAAATGTACACTGGACCTGTCTTGTATGCTGCAACAATTTTAGGGTGCAGAAAAATAAATGTACACTGGCCCTGTATGCTGTAAAATTTCTGGGGTACAGTTGTTAAAATAAAAGCACACTGGTCCTGTATGCTGTAAAAATATAGGGGTGCTGCTGTTAAAATAATATTACACTGGCCCTGTATGCTTTAAAAATTCCGGGGTGCAGTTGTTAAAATAAAAGCACACTTCCTTTATGCTGTAAATATATAGGGGTGCTGCTGTTAAAATAATATTACACTGGCCCTGTATGCTGTAAAAATTGTAAGGTGCAGTAAAATAAATGTACAATCGCCTTTTCTTGTATGCTGTAATAATTCTAGGGTGCACTGAAATTCAATGTACACTGGCCCGGTCTTGTATGCTGTAAAAATTCTGGGGTGCTGTTGTTAAAATAGAAGTACAATGGCTTTGTTTTGTATACTGCAAAAATTCTGGGGTGCAGTAAAATAAAAGTACACTGGCCCTGTCTTGTATGCTGCAAAAATTCAGGGGTGCAATAAAATAAATGTACACTGGCCCTGTTTTGTATGCAGTAATAATTCTAGGGTGCAGTAAGAATTAATGTACAGTATACTGGCCCTGTCTTGTATGCTGTAATAATTCTAGGGTGCAGTGAAAATCAATGTACACTGGCCCTGTCTTGTGTGCTGCAAAAATTCTGGGGTGCTGTTGTTAAAATAAAAGTACACTAGTCTTGTATGCTGTAAAAATATGTGTGCCCTGTCTTGTTGTATACTGCTAAAATTCTGGAGTGCAGTAAAATAAATGTACACAGGCCCTGTCTTGTATGCTGCAAAAATTCTGGGGTGCAGTAAAATAAATGTACACTGGCCAGGTCTTATATGCGGTAATAATTCTAGGGTGCAGTTATAATCAATGTACTGTACACTGGCCCTTTCTTGTATGCTGTAAAAATTCTGGGGTGCGGTTGTTAAAATAAAAGTACACTGGTCCTGTATGCTGTAAAAATATAGGGGTGCTGCTGTTAAAATAATATTACACTGGCCCTATATGCTAGGGTGCAGTAAAATAAATGTACACTCGCTCTGTCTTGTATGCTGTAATAATTCTAGGGTTCACTGAAATTCAGTGTACACTGGTCCTGTCTTGTATGCTGTAAAAATTCTGGGGTGCTGTTGTTAAAGTAAAAGTACAATGGCTCTGACTTGTATGCTGCAAAAATTCTGGGGTGCGATAAAATAAATGTACACTGGCTATGTCTTGTATGCGGTAATAATTCTAGTGTACTGTGATAATCAATGTACTGTACACTTGCCCTGTCTTGTATGCTGTAATAATTCTAGGGTGCAGTGAAAATCAATGTACACTGGCCCTGTCTTGTATGCTGTAAAAATTCTGGGGTGCGGTTGTTAAAAAAGTACACTGGTCCTGTATGCTGTAAAACACAGGGGTGCTGTTTTTTGTTTTGTTTTTTAAACAATTTTTATTAAAGAAAAAGGCATATATGGGATTACACCATTGGTTGAAATCATAACATATACAGAGATATGATATATATCAATCATATGCAAAACCGTCATGACAGATAGACAAATTGTAATTTGTAAGATATACAAAAATAAAACAAAATATGACAATTAAGAGTTACGTGTGGTCTGATTCTATTTGAGTGTGAACCCTATAAATGCGGTCAATCTCATTCTAGTAAGAGGATATAGATAGACCAAATTAAGAAAAAGAACCGTTCATGTGTCATATTGTTGTGCAAAGTAAGTGCAATACATCAGCAAATCAATTATTAATGGATAGTAACATAAAGATATCCTTTTGTTCAGTTTTAATTTTCTATTTAATAAGGGTGGTTAGTCTAATAGAAAGATTTTAACACAAAAATGTGTGTAATGGGGAAAAGATGGGGGGAGGGAAAGAAACAGAAAGGAGAGAGGAGGGGGAGGAGGGGGATTCACAAGACCGAGACAAAGACAATAGATATTACCAGTCCCGAAAGCATTAAAAATCATACATAAGAGGGGTTAAATAGATATTCCCACTGAATGGAGTCCCATGAGCAGAACAAATAAGGGCATAATAGAAACAAGTCTTCTACAAAATTTGTCGTAGCATGAACCAAGAAGTTGACTCAAAAATTTTTTGAATCCTGAGTTGAATTGATTCATCAAAGCTTTGAATAACAATATCCCATTTCCTATAAAATCTAAGCGCTCCTGACTCTACTTTGGGTACTAAAGCCTGTCTTTCATAAAAAATTGTATTTAATAGAGCTGCTTTCAGCTCCGCAATGGATGGAGATTGTTTATGTAACCAGTGGGTAAGAATTAACTTCTTGGCAATGGTAAATATAAAAGTTAGTGCAGGCATGATCTTCGATTTGTGTGGGCCTAAATCCCATTCTGAGAAGCAGTAGAGCAGACAGGCGGCAGGGTGTTTACAGAGATGGAGTGAGAAGGTAACATTAATAAAGGTCATCAACTTATCCCAAAAAGTCCTTATTTTCCCACAACCCCAAAAATTATTAAAGTATGTAGCGTCAGCCATCCCGCATTTAAAACAATGACCTGAAGAGGTAAGGGTGAAATAAAAATGCTGCTTCGGGGAGATGTAGGCTCTATTTAAGAACTTAAGATGTGTTTTTTGTAAAGCCGCTGATCTTAAATGCTTAAGTGTGTAAGGCAATGTGGACATTAGGGCCGATATAGAAGGAAAATCAGGCATATCCTGCAACCAACGTGAATGAAGTTTATGCTGTAAAGTTCTCTTCCCGAAATCAACAAGAATAGAGTATAAATTCCATATCCTATATCCAAGACCAATATTCGAATTCAAAAGAGCTGCAAGGGGGTCAATGTTAGTATCAAGGGGCATTGCAGGTGGTAATGATTGTACAAAATGGCGAGACTGCAGGTACATAAAGAAGTGGCAATTTTGTAATTTATATTTATCAACCAAAGTAGAGAAGGGGTATATTACACCTCCAGGATCAAAGATATTTGGAATAGATGAAAAACCCTTTTCCCTCCATGTGAGGTAAGTATGGTTTTCAAGTCCAGGAGTAGATTGGGGGTTACCCCAGAAGGTAGTGTGGGGGGTGTTAGTGAAGTTCCTATGCAGTCGTTTATTAATGGACTTCAATGCTTTATATGTGTCGCAAAAGAGCACATTAGTCTTTAAATGAGGAGGGATCAGTTTAGTAGGTGTATGGAGTAAGGCAGCTGGAGGAAAGGGGTTAAAAAGGTGTTCTTCTATATCAGGGAGTGTCTATTCTGAGCCACCAGAAAACCAGTCTGCAATGTAGTGAAACAGTGCAGCTTTTGAGAAGGCAGGAATGTCTGGCATCCCAAAGCCACCCTCCACCCTGGGCAACCGTAGTGTATGACAAGAGATTCTAGACTTCTTCCCCGACCATATAAATCTTGTGAAAAGAGAATTAAACTATTGCAGGTCGGATTTAGATAATTGCAATGGGAGCATTTGGAGAACGTAGGATAATTTGGGGAATACAAAGTTTTTGATAACCACAATTCTGCCAGATAACGACAAAGGGTAGAGCTATCCATCCCTTCAATATTCTCTCAGCTGAAGAAAATATGTGTTGAAAATTTATGGAATAAAGGGAGTATAAGGTTGGGGGATCATAATACCCAAATATTTGGGCGGGGAACGGCAAATAGTAAATTGTGTTATTGTAGAGGGTAAGGGAGCTGAGGAACGGCTAGAGCCCAAGGGGAGGTGACGAGATTTATCATAGTTTACTCTAAAGCCTGAGAAGCAACCAAAGTGAGCTATAATCTGTTTTATAGCAGGAATAGAGGACTGAGGTTTTGAAATAAATAATAACATGTTATCAGCAAATAAACTGAGTTTAACTTTCGTTGTCTTAATGATAATACCAGAATATAAGGGTGTTGCATGCAAGGCAATGGCTAGTGGCTCCAAGGCTATGGCAAATAAAAGAGGTGAGAGGGGGCAACCTTGTCTGGTTCCTCTATGAAGAGGAATCTGGGGAGAAAGATTAGAAAGAATTTGGGATGAGGAATTGTTGTATAGGAGCTGCACTGCATGGACGAAGGCATCCGGGAACCCAAACCTGTGCATGGTATCAAACAGGTTATCCCATGTGACTAGGTCAAATGCCTTTTTGGCATCCAGAGACAAAAGGGAAAAAGGGTTCCTGGTTCCCCGAAGACTCCAAACACTGCATGACAGCCAAAATTGTATGCACATTTACTGCAGAGTGACGACCCCATATAAAACCTGTTTGGTCCTCCTGTATAAGAGTAGGCAAGAAAAGCTTAACCCGATCCATCATGATTTTGGTGTAAAGTTTATAGTTTGTATTTAATAAGGAAATGGGTCTATATGAACTGGGAAGCATGGGGTCCCTGCCTGGTTTGTGCAGAATTTTCAGGATCACTGCATTGAAATAGTGTGTGTGTGTGTGTGTGTGTGTGTGTGTGTGTGTGTGTGTGTGTGTGTGTGTGTGGGTGGGGGGGGGGTCCATTTAACAGCAAGTTAAAAAGGGCACAAAGAGGTTTGACCAAATGAGGGGCTAAAATTTTGTAGTATTTGTTAGATAAGCCATCAGGATTAGTTGCCTTGCCCGGTTTCAAGTGCTTAATTAAACGCAGCACTTCCTCCTCAGTAATGGGAGTTAATAAAGTCTGGGATAACACAGGAGGTAGGGTGGGGAGTGTGAGACAGGTCCAGAAAGGAGTGTTGTTTTTGTCTGTCTATAGAGGGTTTGGAATACAATGAGGAGTAAAAAGAATGCAGTACCTCAGACATCTGGCTATCAGTATGTACCTCTGTGCCATCAGTTTTCTTCAGAGTTCTGATTATTGTAGGAGAGTGTTGGCCTCTTAAAAGGTTGGAGAGCAATCTGCCAGATCGATTGCCAAATTTATGGAATCTACTTTGCGACATAAATGTTAGTCTAGATTTGATTTGGGCTAGAAGTTTATCAAACAAAGACTTTTGTTCATAATATACTTTTTAGTAGTTTGAGTGGGATTTTGCTTGAATGCCTGATAAGCATTAGTAAGTTTCGATTGAGATTCAAGGTAAAGAGTTTGCGTGTCTTTCTTGTGTTTGGAAGTGAACGAGATAATAGAGCACCTGAGCACAGGCTTAGACGCCTGCCAGTACATAAGAGGCGATTCCTCCTCCGATTCAGTATTATCGTGTTTAAAGTTCGCCCATTAGGCCTCTAGCGTGTTTCTAAATTGAGTGGAATTGGCAAGGTGAGACGGAAAATGCCACTGCCTGTTGGGGCCTCTATCAATGAAGGTCGAGAGTGTCATCCAGCAGACCGCATAGTCAGATAAAAATACAGGTTCAATTTTGGAATCCTGAACTCTATTGAACATAGATGCGGATATAAGTAAATAATCAGTTCTTGATAGCGTGCCATGGGCTGCTGACAAGCAGGTGTAGTCACGGTCTACTGGATGGCAAGCCCTCCAAACATCAACAAGATGAAGCTGTGTCATTAAATAAGATAAGCCATAATTAGGGATTGGGCATCTAGATCTAGTACTAGTGTTCCTATCAAGGGCATTGGAGACAGTAGAGTCAAAGTCACCCGCGAGTACCAGCTGTTTGTGAGAGTGTGGATGCAGTTTAGTGGTAATAGACAGAAAAAAAAGATTGTGAATAAACGTTGGGGGCGTATATATTACAGGGAAGGAAACAAGTGGCCTCAAGATTGGCATCAACAATAAGAAATCTGCCGTTGGGGTCCGATTGGATGGAATGAAGGTCTACGTGTACAATTTGTCTGATAAAAAAGTACCCCACGAGCCTTAGCTTTAAAGGAGGCTGACGCCAATACCCTCCAACCTAAGGTATTGAGTTTTAGTACACTGCTCAAAAAAAATAAAGGAAACACTAAAATAACACAGCCTAGATCTGAATGAATGAAATATTCTTATTAAATACTTTGTTCTTTACATAGTTGAATGTGCTGACAACAAAATCACACAAAAATTATCAATGGAAATCAAATTTATTAACCCATGGAGGTCTGGATTTGGAGTCACACTCAAAATTAAAGTGGAAAAACACACTACAGGCTGATCCAACTTTGATGTTATGTCCTTAAAACATGTCAAAATGAGGCTCAGTAGTGTGTGTGGCCTCCACGTGCCTGTATGACCTCCCTACAACGCCTGGGCATGCTCCTGATGAGGTGGCGGATGGTCTCCTGAGGGATCTCCTCCCAGACCTGGACTAAAGCATCCGCCAACTCCTGGACAGTCTGTGGTACAACGGACCGTTGGTGGATGGAGCGAGACATGATGTCCCAGATGTGCTCAATTGGATTCAGGTCTGGGGAACAGGCGGGCCAGTCCATAGCATCAATGCCTTCGTCTTGCAGGAACTGCTAACACACTCCAGCCACATGAGGTCTAGCATTGTCTTGCATTAGGAGGAACCCAGGGCCAACCGCACCAGCATATGGTCTCACAAGGGGTCTGAGGATCTCATCTCGGTACCTAATGGCAGTCAGGCTACCTCTGGCGAGCACATGGAGGGCTGTGCGGCCCCCCAAAGAAATGCCACCCCACACCATTACTGACCCACTGCCAAACCGGTCATGCTGGAGGATGTTGCAGGCAGCAGAACGTTCTCCTTGGCGTCTCCAGACTCTGTCACGTCTGTCACATGTGCTCAGTGAGAACCTGCTTTCATCTGTGAAGAGCACAGGGCGCCAGTGGCGAATTTGCCAATCTTGGTGTTCTCTGGCAAATGCCAAACGTCCTGCACGGTGTTGGGCTGTAAGCACAACCCCCACCTGTGGACGTCGGGCCCTCATACCACCCTCATGGAGTCTGTTTCTGATCGTTTGAGTAGACACATGCACATTTGTGGCTTGCTGGAGGTCATTTTGCAGGGCTCTGGCAGTGCTCCTCCTTGCACAAAGGTGGAGGTAGCGGTCCTGCTGCTGGGTTGTTGCCCTCCTACGGCCTCCTCCACATCTCCTGATGTACTGGCCTGTCTCCTGGTAGCACCTCCATGCTCTGGACACTACGCTGACAGACACAGCAAACCTTCTTGCCACAGCTCGCATTGATGTGCCATCCTGGATGAGCTGCACTACCTGAGCCATTTGTGTGGGTTGTAGACTCCGTCTCATGTTACCACTAGAGTGAAAGCACCGCCAGTTTTCAAAAGTGACCAAAACATCAGCCAGAAAGCATAGGAGTTGAGAAGTGGTCTGTGGTCACCACCTGCAGAACAACTCCTTTATTGGGGGTGTCTTGCTAATTGCCTATAATTTCCACCGGTTCTCTATTTCATTTGCACAACAGCATGTGAAATTGATTGTCAATCAGTGTTGCTTCCTAAGTGGACAGTTGATTTCACAGAAGTGTGATTGACTTGGAGTTCCATTGTGTTGTTTAAGTGTTCCCTTTATTTTTTTGAGCAGTGTATTTCTGACGTGAAGAGATGAGACTCTTGGAGAAAAGTTATCTCTACATTTAATTTGGATAAAGTAATATTTTCTTCCACTTTGCAGGAGAATGAATCCTCCAACATTATACGTACAAAATTTTAAACTAGCCATTTGAGTACATGGGAATGATATGACTCACGGTGATGTATATCGACCTCAGAGAAGGGTACAATGTGGAATCCCAGAACCGGAAATGCAACATCTACAGAATATGGTGCTGGAAAAGAAACATCAAGCAGACAAGACAAGACACAAAAGGTAAAAAACATTGGGGAGAAAAGGAGGGAAAAACAGTACAGGAGATACAGAAATGAATGGATCAGTACAAAATCATCAACAGTACACTTCAGGTATAAAAATTACATTAACTAGAATGTAGTTCACCAAATTGGGAACTAGGTGAAAACTCTAAGCTTGCCCCAGCACTAAAATATAAAAACAGAAAGCAAAGCATATACACATATAAAGATATCAAATATAACAAGGATCACTTTGAGAGAAGCACCCAAGAAAAGCATATCCAATATAAAATACAGCAGAGTGAGTAGAGGTGCAACGTCTCAAATAGCGAATTCAGGGATCCCTAGCGAAAATAAGCAATAATGGAAACAACTATAACAGAACATGAAAGATCATCAGGCGTGTAAGAATTAACTAAGCAATGATGCAACATAACAGTGTTCATCACTCAGGAATAGAGTCAAGCGGGTGCAGGTGTGGTAAAGATTGATCACGCTCCTTATCCCGTAAATAGGATTCGGAATCGGCAACAGTGGAGAAGTCCAAAAAGGTGGATCCCTGAAATAAGCGCAGACGAGCAGGGTATATAAGCGCAAATTTCTTGTTTGATTTGGCAAGTTGAGAGCAAAGTGGGGTGAACTCACGTCTCGCCCTGGCCACCTCCGCAGAGTAATCTTGAAAGATATATATCCGCATGTCGTTCCACTGCAGATCTCGTTTACGTCTAGATGCGGATCAAATAGTGTCCTTGTGGACATAGTTAAGACATCGGAAGATAACGGCTCTGGGTCTGTTATCCTGTGCAGGCCTCGGAGGGCCAAAGCAATGGGCCCTTTCAATGACCATTCCATTGCAGGAATCTTGGATATCTAACATATCAAGCAGCGTGTCTTGAATAAATGCAAAGAGTGCTGGCCCTTTAAGAGACTCCGGCAGTCCAACAATTCTTAAGTTATTTTGACGGGATCTATTCTGGAAATCATCGATTTTATTAAGCTGTTGGTAATGAGATTTTTGTAAAAAGGCAGACTGCGTCTTTAAATCTGCAACGTCCTGAAAAGTCTTTCCCAGACGCTGCTCATTAGCCAGCACCTTCTTGGAAAGCTGTTTGAATTGTGACTTGATGTCATGTACTGCTTGTGTAACTTTGGCAGCGTGAGACTCCATAATAGGGTTAATGGAATTCTGGATGGACTTTACCATGTCAGAATAGGTGATCGGTCCCTCAGCCTGCTGAGAATGCTTATGAGACTTACGTGCAGGGGGTCAGTATGCAGGGTGTGGGTTGTGTCTGCTGGGGAGTCAGAGGAGGAGGTAAACTCGCGTTCTGCACACACATTCTGCTGCAGTGTTTGTGTCTGCTGCCCGGTGGCCATCTTGGAGTGCCCCTTCATTTTAGCAGGGCACTGCTTCAAAGGCTTTGCCGCTTCTGGCGCGGCCAGGAAATGCTCCATCAGGAGCTAGAAGGGTCTCCTCAGGTAGCTGTGCAGTCCGGGAGAGTCTCAGTGCGCTTTGCGCAGCGTGCGGGCTGGCGGGGCAGCCATGGAGCTCACACGGCTGCTGCAGCTCACATCAGCACCGGAACTGGAAGAGGGGTGCTGTTTTTAAAATAAAAATACACGTGACCTGTCTTGTATGCTGCAAAAATTCTGGGGTGCATTAAAATAAATGTACACTGGCCCTGTCTTGTATACTTTAAAAATTCTGGGGTGCAGTTGTTAAAATAAAGCACACTGGTCCTATATGCAGTAAAAATATAGGGGTGCTGCTGTTAAAATAATATTACACTGGCCCTGTATGCTAGGGTGCAGTAAAATAAATGTACACTTGCTCTGTCTTGTATGCTGTAATAATTCTAGGGTGCACTGAAATTCAATGTACACTGTTCCTGTCTTGTATGCTGTAAAAATTCTGGGGTACTGTTGTTAAAATAAAAGTACAATGGCCCTGTCTTGTATGCAGCAAAAATTCAGGGGTGCGATAAAATAAATGTACACTGGCCATGTCTTGTATGCGGAAATAATTATATGGTGCAGTGAAAATCAATGTACACTGGCCCTGTCTTGTATGCTGTAAAAAGTCTGGTGTGCAATAAAATAAATGTATACTGGCCCTGTCTTGTATGCTATAATAATTCTAGGGTGCAGTGAAAATCAACCTACTGTACACTGGCCCGGTCTTGTATGCTGTAACAATTCTAGGGTGCAGTGAAAATCAATGTACACTGGCCTGTCTTGTATGCTGTAAAAATTCTTGAGTGCTGTTGTTAAAATAAAAGTACACTGGTCCTGTATTCTGTAAAAATACAGGGGTGCTGTTGTTAAAATAAAAGTACACTGCTCCTGTATGCTGTAAAAATACAGGGGTGCAGTGGAAATAAATGAACACTGACCATGTCTTGTATGCTGTAAAATTACAGGGATGTTGGCACTGTCCGCGGTTGTGATGTCCAGGCCTGACCTTCACAACATTGCATAGGAAGAGGAGGCTCCTACCACCATTTGCATGCCCTTTGCAAGTGCTGGGAGGAGCAGCGCCAGTCCAGTTGCTGATATTGAGATTGAGGGCATTACTGTAGAAGTACACCAGGATGAGGATATGGGTGTAGCAGGCGCTGCGGAGGAAGTTAACGATGAAGATTCTGATGGTGATGTGGTTTGTTTGAATAAGGCACTAGTGGAGACAGTTGTTGGCCATGGGATGAAAAAGCCCTTTGTCATGCCTGGGTAAAATACTAAAAAAAAGCCACCTCTTTGGTGTGGAATTATTTCTCCACAAATCCAGACAACAGGTGTCAAGCCATCTGTTGCCTTTGTCAATCCATAATAAGTAGGGGTAAGGACGTCAACCACCTAGGAACATCCTCCCTTATACGTCACCTGCAGCGCATTCATCATTGTCAAGTTCAGAAACTTTGGGCAATAGCGTAAGCAGTCCACTGACACCTAAATGATGTGGTTTTGTTTGAATATTATTTCTCTGTGAGGATGAGGATGTAAACACTGAAGGGTGGGGTGGGGGAAATCTGAGGATGAGGACGACATCATGCCACTGTACAGCCAGTTCGTGCAAGGAGAGATTAATTGCTTCATTTTTGGTGGGGGCCCAAACAAACCAATCATTTCAGCCACAGTCATGTGGCAGGCCCTGTCGCTGAAATGATTGGTTTGTTAAAGTGTGCATGTCCTGTTTATACAACATCAAGGATGAGTGGGAGGGCCCAAGGACAATTCCATCTTGCACCTCTTTTCTTTGCCACATCATTCCAGAGGTGCTGCCCTATATGGGGTGCTGCCCCTCTGCCCTATTAGTCCAGGGGTGATACCCTACTGCCATTTAAGTCCAGGGTGCTGTTGCCTGTCTGCTGTGCTGTGTAAATCTCCAGGGGTGTGGCCTATGCTGTATAAATCCAGGGTTGCTGCTGTACTCCTAGGTTTAAATGAAAGCCTAGTGCAGATATGAAACAAGCTTCAACATCACAAACAGATTTGTGAAAACTAGCCGCAAAGGTGGAAATGAAAATTGCTGAACTGTTTTTAAGTAAAGTGGGGAGACACCACACTTGTGACCAAAGTCAGTGTGACTCAGAAGAGACTGAATCATAATCCAGCACAACTGCTTTAGAGGTAAAAGTGAGATTTTCTGCTGGAGCATTAGAGAGAGGTTCTTCTCAATTATTTCATGTTAGGGACTCACTCAAATGAATGGCTCAAATTAGTCAACCTTAATTTTGATCTATTATTGATGTTCCACATTTTGGGATTATTTATTTAGAAGATGCACATTTGTTGTGCAGGGATCTTCTTTTCCTAAGGGCTGCGTAGGGTTATCGCAAGACCTCGCCGTGTTAGAAGAACAGAGTTTTAGTGATCTTGCAATGCATCCGCTTTCCATTGCACTGCAGCACTAGATGGGCCAGGAGCTCCTGTGAAACACAAAAAGTTACTGAATAAAGCCGAGTATGGAGTCTCATGGTGGCTTACAACCAGGAAGATGTCTGGCTTGCCAGGCTCAGGCATGCTGTGGGCACAGAGGTTTGCATTACTTTCTCCCACAGTCCTACTTATAGTATGAAATGAGTTTCGACTGTAGAGTGGCAAGCTCCACTAGGGCAGAGGGTCAATAACAAAAAAAATTCACTGCACAGTCGTGCTTAGTACTTTACCAAACCCACCCAAACTCAACTTGCCCCATGTGGGTCTACTGTGGGGGCTCAGGAGGGGCTGCTAAAACAACTAAGGGGCTGCATTATTTAAAAATAAAATATGAATAAAATAAACAAGACACACAGGTATGCTCACATGCATGTAACTGGTACACACAGGTATGCTCACATGCATGTAACTGGGAGCTGTGAAAAACAAAAATAAGACATCTGCCACAAAATATGTAAATAAAAATGCAATAAAAAAATGGGGGGGGGGGGGGAGGGGGGGGAACCCATGAGATTTTCACAAAATAAGTCTCCAGACTCCATGGAGGGGAAAATATCCAATCTTGAGCCTGTGGTATACACCAGTTTATTTGCATCCCAGCATTAAATCCGAGATTATCTTAATCCCTGAACATGGAGAAGGGGGTACAATTTTGGAGGCTTTGGCCCCTAGTTTTTCAGTTTGTCCAGTAATGTGGCAATTAATAATTATATATTTGCTTGGTTGAAGTCCTTACTGTTCCACACCAATATAGGAGTGGTGGTGAAAGCCTATGTGTTGTTCCTGATTGTGTGTGCTTCTCTAATTTTTAATCACCTTCTTGACACTGTTCTCTTCCTCTTGCCTCTTCTCATAATGTGAAAAGTCATCAAAGAAGGTGGAATGTTTGTAGCTAGATATGATTCGAAGAACTTGGAGAGCTTTTTCCAGGGGGACCACCTGTCACTGAAATGATGGGTTTATTAAACTGTGCATGTCCTGTTTAAATAATATATGGGTATATGGGAGGACCTGGGTGGGTGGAAGGGCCCAAGACAATTCCATCTTGCACCTCTTTTTTTCCCTTTGTATTATGTGCTCTTTGGGGCCTAGTTTTAAAACTGCCACCCTGTCTGCCACTGCAGTGCCACTCCTAGATGGGCCCGGTGTTTGTGCTGCCCACTTGCGTTGCTTAGTTTAGTCATCAAGCGACCTCGTTGCACCTCTATTTTTTTCTTTGTACTATGTGCTCTTTGGGGCCTAATTTTTAAAACTAGTGTCAAAATATATATCGACATGGGTCTGTCAGGACATGTATTGACATGGGTATATGTCATGACATATATTGACATGGGTCTTTGTCATGACATGACAAGTCACATATTAATAATGACATATATTAATGTTCATATCGATATTCATGACATTTATCGATATGGGTCTATGTCATGACATATTTCGACATGGGTATATGTCATAACATATATAGACATGGGTCTATATCATGATATATATCGACATGGGTCTATATCATGACATATACCGAGACAGGTCAATATCATGTGATGGGTCTGTTACGACTTATATCAAATTAAGTTTTTGTCATGTCATGACATATCATGATATATATCAATATTCATGAGATTTGTCAATGTTTATATCGATATTCATGACATCTATATAGGATGATGTCATGACATATATCGAAATTCGTCTATGTTATGACATATATCAACATGGGTAAATGTCATGACATATCAACACGTCTATGTCATGACATATATTGACACAGGGCTATGTCATGACATCAATTTCCATGACATATTGATGTTCATATTGATATCCATAACATATATCGATATGGGTCTATATCATGACATATATCAATATTTGTCTATGTCATGAGATATTTCAACACGGGTCTATGACATGACATGTCATACATCGATATGCATGACATATAGCAATGTTCATATCAATATTTATTTCATATTGATATGGTCTTTGTCATGACATAGATCGATATTTGTCTATGTCATAACATATCGACACTGGTCTATGTCATGTTATGAAATATATCGATATTCATGACATATAGGAATGTTCATATTGATGTTCATGACATATATATGGATATGGGTCTATCTCGTCATGACATAGACCTATGTCGATATATATGTCATGACATAGGGGGTAATTAAGACCTGATCAATGCTGTGAGTTTTTGCACAGCAGGCGATTAGGTCTGTACTGCGCATGCACCACAATGCACCGGCGTGTCGGAAGACTGAACATGACATGGGTCTACGTCATGACATATTGACATGGGTCTATGTCATGACATGTATAGACATCGGACATATATAGTGGCAGATGCTCAATTAGCTTAGTGATATCATTCAGGTGCTTGAAAGGGAGGGGTATTTCTAAGCAAGAATAAATAGGATTTTAATACCTACCGGTAAATCCTTTTCTCCTAGTCCATAGAGGATGCTGGGGTCCACTTCAGTACCATGGGGTATAGCCTGTTCCGCAGGAGCCATGGGCACTTTAAGACTTATCAAGGATGTGAACTGGCTCCTCCCTCTATGCCCCTCCTCCAGACCTCAGTATAAGAACTGTGCCCAGGGAGACGGACATTTCGAGGAAAGGAATTACTTTTAATTTAACAGTGAGATTCATACCAGCTCACACCTCAACCATGCCGCACAACATGGCATTCAACACAACACATGCCAACGGGCATGAACAATCTTTGCAGCAACATGCTGAAAATAACCGTAACACAACACTTGTGTAACTACAAACTAATAACTGCAGGTAAAGTACGCACTGGGTCAGGCACCCAGCATCCTCTACGGACTAGGAGAAAAGGATTTAGCGGTAGGTATTAAAATCCTATTTTCTCATACGTCCTAGAGGATGCTGGGGTCCACTTCAGTACCATGGGGTTATACCAAAGCTCCAGTACGGGCGGGAAAGTGCGGATGGCCCTGCAGCACCGATTGACCAAACTGTAGGTCGTCATCGGCCAAGGTGTCAAACCTGTAAAACTTAGCAAACATGTTTGCCCCTGACCAAGTAGCTGCTCGGCAAAGTTGTAATGCCGAGACCCCCCGGGCAGCCGCCCAGGACGAGCCCACCTTTCTAGTAGAATGGGCAGTCACAGAATTTGGTACCGGCAATCCTGCTGTAGAATGAGCGTCCTGAATCGTACCTCTGATCCAGGCGCGCAATAGTCTGCTTCGAAGCAGGACACCCAATCTTGTTGAGAGCATACAGGACAAACAGAGCCTCTGTTTTCCTTATCAGAGTTATTCTTGCGACATAGATTCTCAAAGCCCTGACCACATCAAGGGACTTTGAAGGAGCGATGGTGTCAGTAGCCATGTGGCACCGCAATAGGTTGGTGTATATGGAAAGAAGAAAACCACCTTTGCAAGAAATTGTAGACGAGTTCGTAACTCAGCCCTATCTTCATGGAAGATCAGGTATGGGCTCTTGTGAGACAAGGCCCCTAACTCAGACACCCTTCTTGCAGATGCCAAGGCCAACAGCATGACCACTTTCCAAGTGAGAAATTTCAACTCCATTTCCTGGAGAGGTTCAAACCAATCCGATTGAAGGAATCTTAACACCACGTTAAGATCCCATGGTGCCAAGGAGGTACAAATGGAGGTTGGATGTGTAGCACCCCTTTCACGAAAGTCTGAACTTCTGGAAGGGAGGCCAATTGTTTCTGAAAGAAAACGGACAAAGCCAAAAGCTGGCCCTTGATTGAACCCAATCGTAGGTCTGCATCCACACCCGCCTGGAGAAAATGGAGAAAACGTCCTAACTGAAAACTCTTCAGTTGGAGCCTTCTTGGTTTCACACCAAGACACATATTTTCTCCAAATACGGTGGTAATGTTTAGACGTTACTCCTTTCCTGGCCTGAATAAGAGTGGGAATGACTTCTTTGGGAATACCCTTTCGGGCTAGGATCCGGCGCTCAACAGCCATGCTGTCAAACGTAGCCACGGTAAGTCGTGATACACGCACGGCCCCTGCTGTAGCAAGTCCTCGCGAGGAGGAAGAGGCCAAGGATCTTCTATGATCAACTTCTTGAAGATCTGGATACCAAGCCCTCCTTGGCCAGTCTGGGACCATGAGGGTCGCTCGAACTCCTGTTCTCCTTATGATTTTGAGAACTTTTGGTATCAGTGCAAGTGGAGGGAAGACATATACCAACCGTAACACCCACTGGGTCACTAGTGCATCCACTGCTATTGCTTGAGGGTCTTTTGACCTGGAACAATATCTCTGAAGCTTCTTGTTGAGACGAGATGCCATCATGTCTACTTCAGGAAGTCCCCAAAGACCTGTCACCTCTGCGAAGACTTCTTGGTGGAGGCCCCATTCTCCTGGATGGAGATCATGTCTGCTGAGGAAGTCTGCTTCCCAGTTGTCCACTCCCAGAATGAAAATTGCTGACAGAGCTCTTGCATGTCTTTCTGCCCAGCGGAGGAACTTTGTCACCTCTGCCCTTGCCGCTCTGCTTTTCATTCTGCCCTGACGGTTTATGTACGCGACTGCTGTTACATTGTCCGACTGGATCTGTACGGGTTGATCTTGAAGAAGATGTACCGCTTGTAGAAGGCTGTTGTAAATGGCTCTCAACTCCAGTACGTTTATGTGAAGACAAGTTTCTTGACTTGACCATCTTCCTTGGAAGCTCTCCTCCTGTGTGACTGCTCCCCAGCCTCGGAGACTTGCATCCATGGTCACCAGGATCCAGTCTTGAATCCCGAATCTGCGTCCCTCTAGGAGGTGAGAACTGTGTAGCCACCACAGGAGCTAAATTCTGGCTTTGGATAACAGGATTATCCTCTGATGCATGTATAGATGGGATCCGAACCACTTGTCCAATAGGTCCCCCTGGACTATTCTGGCATGGAATCGGCCAAACTGTATGGCCTCATAGGCCGCTACCATTTTTCCCAGCAACCGAATGCATTGATGAATCAACACTCTTGTTGGTTTCAGAATTTGTTTGACCATTCTCTGGATTTCCAGAGCCTTTTCTACTGGAAGAAATACCCTCTGTACTTCTGTGTCCAGTATCATCCCAGGAGAAAGGACAATCTTGTCGTTGGTTCCAATTGTGACTTTGGAAAATTTATGATCCAACCGTGATATTGTAGTATTGTCAGGGAGAGTGCAATGTTCTGCATCAACTTTTCCCTGGACCTCGCTTTTATCAGGAGATCGTCCAGAAAAGGAATTATATTGACTCCTTGCAGTCGAAGGAGGACCATCGTCTCCGCCATTACTTTGGTGAATACCCTCGGTGCCGTGGAGAGTCCAAACGGCAATGTCTGAAACAGGTAATGACAATCCTGTACTGCGAATCTCAGGTAAGCTTGATGCGGAGGATAAATGGGAACATGTAAGTAGGCATCTTTTATGTCCACTGACACCATGAATTCCCCCTCCTCCAGACTGGAAATCACTGCCCTCAGAGATTCCATCTTAAATTTGAACCTTTGCAGGTAGAGATTCAGATTTTTCAGGTTTAGAAATGGTGTGACTGAGCCGTCCGGCTTCGGAACTACAAATAGGCTTGAATAAAAACCTTTCTCCTTGTTGAGACAACGGAACCAGGACAATGACTTGATCCTGACACAATCACTGTATTGCTGCTGCTACCACTTCCCTATCCGGGATAGAAGCTGGTATGGTCGATTCGAAAATACGGCCTGGGGAAATGTCATGAAACTCCAGTTTATACCCGTGGGACTCTCTTTGTATGGCCCACGTGTCTAGGCCAGATTGAACCCAGAACTGACTGAAGAGTTTCAGACGTGCCCCCACCTGAGCGGACTCCCGCAAGGGAGCCCCAGCGTCATGCTGAAGATTTGGCATAAGCAGAGGTTGATTTCTGCTCCTGTGAGACACTGTGGACTTTATTTCCTTTTCCCCTGCCTTGACCCACAAAGAAAAGGGGGGCCTTTACCCTTTTTTATTTTTTAATTGGGTCGAAAAGACTGCATCTGAGAGTGATGTGTCTTTTACGCCGGCGCAGGAGCATTAGGCAAGAATGTCGACTCTACCTGCATTAGCCGCAGAACTAAAGCATCCAGCCCATCTCCAAATAAGGCCTCACCTTTATACGGGAGAGCCTCCATATTCCTTTTGGAGTCTGCGTCAGCATTCCATTGGCTAATCCACAACGCCCTCCGTGCTGAGATTGCCATGGTAGCGTTTCTTGATCCCAAGAGACCAATATCTTTCATGGTTTCTAGCACGTACGCAGCAGCATCTATGATATGACCTAACGTTAGGAGTATCTCGTCTCCATCTATTGTGTCAATGTCTAATGACAAGTTTTCTGACCACTTTTCAATAGCACTACTCACCCACTCACAGACAATGGTAGGGTTGAGTAGTGTCCCATTGGCCACATCAATAGATCACCTCACGAACTTGCGGTCTGCCGGCTCCTTAAGTGAAGCCATTCCAGGCGCAGGGAGAAACACCTTTTTTACTTTTATGACAGGGCCCTGTCTAAAATGTGGGGTGATTCCCACCTTTTGGAAAAAGGTAAGCTGCCTGAATTCCTTTTGGGAATCTGAAATTTCTTTTCAGGTTAAATCAGACTCCCTCCAAGACTGTTCAACTCATGAGGTGGAGGGAAAATTACATTACTTCTTTACTAAAGTAAACTCTCTCCTGTGGTAAAAGAGGGGACTTCGTAACTTCTAACACCTCCTTTATAGCTAAAACATGTTTTGAATGCTTTTCGCTAACTTAGGACCTATTCCCCTGGAATCACTAGTGTCGACACAGGAATCAGAGTCTGTGTCGGTATCAGTTTGTACTACTTGTGCAAATGTGTATGTGACCCAGAGAGGTCCCTGTGGATGAAAGGCAGAACTATTAAAAATCACATCTTCAACAGATTATTTTCAGTTTTCTGCATGAGATTAAGTCCAACCTCTTACTGATATGATTCACACTATCACGTAACCTTTCACCCAGTCAGGCTCTTGGTGTCATATTACAACTCTGTGTCCCTAACATGGCTCCCACAGAGGAAGAGCTCCCTGCTTCAGACATGTCACACACGTGCACAATCACACCACAGACACTCCGGGCTTATAGGGGACAGGCCCACAGTAAAATCTGTCAGAGGGACACAGAAATTAATTGCCAGTCCACAACTCAGCGCTTAAATAAAAAATCCCTGTGTCGTGTATTTTGCACACAGAGACTTTCCGCTCTCTCTCTCTATATATTATATATATATATATATATATATATATACACATATATTGCCATAGTATCACAATATACACTTTCCCCCCCCGCTTTGTACTTGGATACTAAACAGAAACTGAGAGGAGGATCAGCGTTTCTTCCCCTTTTTGCTGGAAGAAAATGGCGCTGAGCAGTGTGCTGGCTGACTGAGGAAGCCCCGCCCCCGCAATGGCACGTTTCTCCTCAGAGCTTTTGATACCAATATTTATACTGGCGGGGGTAGGGCTGTGCCTCGGCATCTTATGCCCTCTATTTTTGCCAGTTTCTAGGTTTCATGCTGCCTAGGGCTCCCCCCCGCGCCCTGCAGTGCCTGTGTGGGTAGCATGGCGCGCAGCGTTCCCGCCTGCTGCGCGGTACCTTTTAGCCGTCACGATGTCTGAAGATTTCTTCTTACACTCACCTGTCTTCTGGCTCTGTAAGGGGGGTGACGGCGGGCTGTGGGAGTGAGCACATAGCCGCAGCTAGCGTTCAGTTCCCTTCAGGAGCTAATGGTGTCCTGTCAGCAAGAAGCAGAACCATGAAACTATTCAGGAAGTTGGTTCCTACTTCTGCCCCCTAAGTCCCATGAAGCAGGGAGACTGTTGAATACAAAACGTAACGAAGTGGTCGGCCGCCCCACAATACATGCAGAGGTTACCCTGTCTGCGTCTTTGACGTTCCTCATTGGTGAGATGAGAGCGGTTGACCTGCATGGGTTCTTCAGTAGACGGTGAGGATGGTCTAGGAGTGGGACAGGCCCGAGGTTTGGGTCGCTTGAACCTTCTTCTCTCAAGACAGCACTCCTTGTATCTTAGATCAATCTTGTTACATAAAGAAATAAGCTGATCAAAAGTAACTGGCACATCCTGAGTGACCAGGTCATCTTGAATTTTGTCGGAGACACTGTTCCAAAAGGCGGCAATGAGAGCCTCTTCATTCCAGCCCACTTTGGAATACAGAGTACGGAATTGGATCACATACTGGGCGACGGAACGGGTTCCCTGACACAGAATCTCCAAAGAGGCAGAGGTGGTCCAGCCTGGCTCGTCAAAGATTTTACAAAAGGTTGCCACGAATTCCAGGTAATTCGACAGTATGGGATCAGTTCTCTCCCATAAGGGTGAAGCCCAATCCAGAGCTGGTCCGGTCAGAAGTGAAATGATGTATGCGATTTTGGTCCGATCAGACGGAAAGTTAGCTGACTGAAGCTCAAACTGGATCTCGCATTGATTGAGGAACCCTCAGCATTGCTTTGGACTACCGTCAAATTTACTGGGTGGCGGTAGTTGTAAACAAGGAACTGGAATCGACACTAGAGGATTAGGTGCTGGCAGATTGGAAGCTGGAACCAGAGTCCAAGATGTAGAAATGGCTGCGTGAAGAGAATCCAAATGAGACGACAAATACTGCATGAACTGTACAATCTGTGCTTGCATGGCCTCCTGTTTATTTAGACGAGACCGAATATCCACAGAGGCAATGCCCCCGGTAGCCTGCTCACTTGCCGGATCCATTGGGCCAGTGCTTAGTCACACTCGGCGTAAGTTGGGGTTCCAACAACTGAGTTTTAGCTGAAGGGACAGCTACCTGTGAGGAGAGTAAACGAGGTGGCTGAATGTAATTCCTCCTCATAGGGTGGAAGCCAAACTAAGTGTTTACATTGGCCGGAGGGCATAAAGAAAAGGAGGACTTCGTAGGAAGATAACTGTAGTTTTAATGAATAATCAGGCTGTACATGAATATTGAGAAATAGAAGAAACTGGAAGAATTAGAGTCTATGGTTAAATGACTTGAAGAGTGAAGCTGAAGAACACCAGTAAAGAAGAACTGAAGACTGTTTTATGATTAAAAGATGAGGCTGAAGATCTTGGACTTTGAAGAAACGAAGACGTCTGCGGGAACCGCCATTAGCACCTGGAACTCCTCTACGACCTGGGACCCCGTGAGCGCTTCCACGAATGGCAACTAGTGATGAGCGGATTCGGTTTTACTCGGATTTACTCGGTTCTCAAAACGGCATCTGATTGGCTATCCAAAACACGTGACATCCCTGAGCAAATAAGATGCCATTTTAAGAACCGAGTAAATCCAAGTAAAACCGAATCCGCTCATCTCTAGTGGCAACGGACTTAGACAGCAGGACTGCAGCAGCATTTAGGTAACCGATAGATGAGAGCAACCAGGACCAGGGAACCAGAAGTAACATGGGAGCACAGAGCTGGAGAACCTTTCACAAGGACCCCCTAAAGCCTTCTGATTGGCTAGTGACAGCAGCAGACAACAGACAATTGGAGCAAACAAGTCACCTGAGGAAAATACAAAATGCAGATGCGGCACTTCCGGTTTTCAAACAGACCCTTAGCCCAAATCCAAGATCGCAGCAGCGGCTTTTACGGTTTTTAAAATGGACCCAGGGTCCAGAGACCATTGACAGCCTGCCAGCCATTCTCGCCCATCGCTGTACCCATGCCACTTCCAGATGGCCAACGCCAGAGCGCATGAACCGATAAGTCCAGACACAGGAGCATCCCTGCAACCCGGACCATGACCGATACATTCAGTGGCAGAATTAAAGGTCCCATTGTCACAAGACAATACATTATTCTCGTTTTCACGACGTGGTGCATTCGTTCCAGATACCTGCAGCTCAACAACTGTATTTTTATCAATACATGGAGTTATTGCCCTCCCCTTACACATCAACATTTGCATTTTATCTGGGTCCCATGCAATGAATGTGGTCAGTGGGGAAAACCATCAAGGTTGCATTGTTAGTGACATCAAGTTCTGTTGCATTTGGCCCAAGTCAGTACATAGACTGGCACATAGCTCTCCTTGAACTGCTGGGGGGAAAAACAGGGTTAGCAGGTACTAGGGTAGCAGTCCCTTCATTATGGTCATTCACATATTCTGACTACCTCTGACCTGAATCTGTCCCAAGCAGTGCATTAGTAGGAAAAGTGGGTAACACATTTGTGAAGACATGGACCCCTGTCCCCTTCTCGTGACAAGAGGTCTGTGACAAACAGGTTTCCCTTCGGCCCCAGTAACATGTATAACATTAATATCACCACCTACAGTCACATCATTGCAGGGTTCAGCATTAACCCATATAACCGGAACAGAGGGCCTATTTCAGATCTGATTGCAGCAGCAAATTTGTTAGCTAATGGGCAAAACCATGTGCACTGCAAGGGGGGGGGGGGGGGGCAGATATAACATGTGCAGAAAGAGTTAGATTTGGGTTATATTGTTTCTGTGCAGGGTGAATACTGGCTGCTTTATTATTACACTACAGTTTAGATTTCAGTTTGAACACACCACACCAAATCTAACTCTCTCTGCACGTTATATCTGCCCCCTGCAGTGAACATGGTTTTGCCCATTAGAAAACAAATTTTCTGCTGCGATCAGATCCGAATTAGTCCCAGAGTCACATAGTTCAGAAGAAATAGCAGAATCATCATCTTCTGGGACATATGGTGATATTAATCATCCAGAGTCCGTATTAACTAGCCCCCATGTGGGAATATTCTCAAACACCCCCACCTCTCTCCCAACCACAGTCTCCTCAACACGTACGGCCCCTTTCGAAGCAGTTTACTCCAGAAACCAATCCTGCGCCTCCTCTCATAGTACGCTATGCAAACTATCAGCTTTTCCAGCAAGGTAAACGGTACTTTGGGATGCGAAATCTCCGCATATTCCACACGGATGTTAGCTTGCAGGGGTACTTCTGTAGGTTTTGCGGTTACTCCTGTTGATAAAAGTTGTTGCAGATGCCACCTTTTGTCCTCTTGCGTTGACACTGGTCTCGCCAGAATGGCGTATCCAGCTTACACCATTTGTGTGCCTCTCTCCATGCACACTCAAAACAATCCTCCAGTTCATTCAGCAGGGTCCCAGGACTCATCTAGGGACAAGAACTAAAGCATGATACTGGCTGAAGGCATTACATTCGTCCTCTTCAGCCCACATGAGCTGTAAAGATATGAGGCACAGAGTAAAACTGTATTTATGGCGTTTCATTCTCTGTAGCGATTATTGTACTTTTTATCCCTTCAGTTGCCTGGTGTCTCTGGCTTGTGTCACTATCCCTCATGTGCGTGTTCCTTAGTTAGCCTGTTAGCATTGAAGTAACAATGCAGGAATAGGAATTACTGGGCGAGCGCCCAGCATCCTCTACGGACTACGAGAAAAGGATTTACCGGTAGATAATTAAAATCCTATTTTCTCTTACGTCCTAGAGGATGCTGGGGTCCACATTAGTACCATGGGGATGTACCAAAGCTCCCAGTACGGAGGGAGTGCGCTGAGGTTCCTGCACAACAGATTGACCAAACTTTCAGTCCTCAGAGGCCAAAGTATCGAACTTGTAGAATTTAGCAAACGTGTTCGACCCTGAACAAGTAGCTGCTCGGCAAAGCTGAAGAACCGAGACATCCCGGGCAGCCACCCAGGAAGAACCACGGCAAGCCTGCCGTAGAATAAGCATGCTGGATAGTGAACCTGATCCAGCGAGAAATAGTCTGCTTAGAAGCAGGACACCCAACCTTGTTGGAATCATAAATGACAAACAGTGCATCCGACTTCCTGTGACAAGAAGTTCTCTTCACTTAGATTTTCAAAGCCCTCACAACATCCAAGGACTTTGAGGTAATTGAGGAGTCAGTAGCCACTGGCACCACAATAGGTTGATTAATATGAAAGGCTGACACAACCTTTGTAAGAAACTGCTGACGCATTCTGAGCTCAGCTCTATTCTCATGGAAAATTAAATAGGGGCTCCTACAGGACAACGCCCCCAATTGCGACACGCGTTGAGCAGACGCCAATGACAACAGAGTGACCGCCTTCCAAGTAAGAAACTTGACGTCCATGTCCTGTAAAGGCTCGAACCAATCCGATTGCAGGAACTGCAGCACCACATTTAGATCCCAAGGTGCCGTAGGTGGCACAAAGAGTGGTTGAATATGCAGAACCCCTTTCAAGAATGTCTGAACCTCAGGAAGAGGCGCCAACTGTTTCTGGAAGAAAATGGACAAGGCTGAAATCTGGACCTTTATGGAGCACAGGCCTAGGCCAACATCCACACCAGCTTGCAGAAAGAGTCCAAGTTGAAACTCCACCGCAGAAAACTTCTTGAATTCACACCAAGACGCATACTTTTTCCAAAATCGATGGTAATGCTTTGACGTTCCTCCCTTCCTAGCCTGTACCAGGGTAGGAATGACCTTTTTCGGAATGCCTTTCTGAGCTAAGATCTTGCGTTCAACCTCCATGCTGCCAAGCGCAGCCGCGGTATGTCTTGATAGGTGAACGGCCCCTGTTGGAGAAGGTCCTTGCGAAGAGGAAGAGGCCTCGGATCCTCCAGCAGTAATTCCAGAAGATCCGCATACCAAGCCTGTCTTGGCCAGTCCAGAGCAATGAGGAACGCCTGAACTCTTGTTCTTTTTATGAGCTTGACCTTTGGGATGAGCAGAAGTGGAGGGAACACATATACAGACTGGAACGTCCACGGAGTGACAAGTGCATCCACCGCCACTGCGTGTGGGTCTCTCGACCTGGAACAGTACCTCCGAAGCTTCTTGTTGAGGTGAGAGGCCATCATGTCTATCAGAGGTACCCCCCATTGGCTTGTCACCTCTGCGAACACCTCAGGATGGAGGCCCTTTTCTCCTGGATGGAGATCGTGTCTGCTGAGGAAGTCCGCTTCCCAGTTGTCCACTCCCGGAATGAAGATTGCGGACAGCGCCACCGCATGCTTTTCTGCCCAGAGGATTCTTGTTACCTCTGACATCGCAGCTCTGCTCTTCGTTCCACCCTGTCTGTTTATGTAGGCACCGCTGTGACGTTGTCCGACTGAACCTGAATGGCTTGATGTTGCAGAAGATGAGCTGCTTGTAGAAGGCCATTGTAAATTGCCCTCAGTTCCAGAACGTTTATTGGAAGGAGAGATTCCTGACTGGACCACCTTCCTTGGAAGTTTTCCCCTTGGATGACTGCTCCCCAGTCTCTGAGGCTGGTCAGGAGGATCCAATTCAGAATTCCGAACCTGCGGCCTTCGAGTAGGTGAGACGTTTGTAGCCACCAGAGGAGGGAAATTCTGGCTTTCGGTGACAGGGGTATCCGCTAGTGCATGTGAATGTGTGATCCCGACCATTTCTCCAGGAGATTCAGTTGGAAGAACCTTGTATGGAACCTTCCGTACTGAAGAGCCTCGTAGGAGGCAACCATCTTCCCCCAGAAGACTAATGCACTTATGAACCGATACCCTGGCTGGTTTCTGGAGTTCCCGGACCATTGATTGGATCACCAACGCTTTCTCCACTGGAAGAAACACCCTCTGTACTTCCGTATCGAGTATCATTCCCAGGTAGGGCAGTCTCCTTGTCGGCTCCAAATGTGACTATGGAAGATTCAGGATCCACCCATGATTCTGGAGTAGACGAGTTGAGAGAGCAATACCCTGCAACAACTTTTTCTTGGAAGATGCTTTTAATCAGCATATCGTACAAATATGGAATTATGTTCACACCCTGTTTTTGGAGGAGTATCATCTCCGCCATGACCTTTTGAATACCCTCGGTGCTGCGGAGAGGCCAAATGGCAGTGCATGGAATGGATAGTGACAGTCCAGCAGCGCAAATCTGAGATAAGCCTGATGAGGCAGCCAGATCGGAATGTGACGGTATGTATCCTTGATATCCAGGGATACCAGAAATTCCCCCTCCAGACCGGAGATCACCGCTCTCAGAGAACCCATCTTGAATTTGAATTCCATCAAGTAGGGGTTCAATGACTTTACGCTTAATATCGGCCTTACTGCACCGTCCGGTTTCGGTACCACAAACAGGTTTGAGTAATAACCCTTGTGTTGTAGGTGGAGTGCAACAGGAACAATGACATTTGTTTGAACCAATTTTTGAATTGCTTCCTGTAGGATAGCGCTGTCTGTCAGTGAAACTGGTAAGCCTGATTTGAAGAATCTGTGAGGTGGGAGTTGTTGAAACTCCAGTCTGTATCCCTGGGCCACAATATCCTTTACCCAGGGGTCTAGGCATGATGACGCCCAAACGTGACTGAAGACTTTTAGTCTTGCTCGCACCTGCCCGACCTCCCGGCAGGGAGGTCCACCGTCATGTTGAAGATTTTGAGGAAGCAGAACCTGGCTTCTGTTCCTGGGAAGCTGATGGCGCCGTTTTTTTAGACTTTCCCTGACCTCCTTTAAAGAAGGATTATTTAAATTTTGCGGTCCGAAAGGACTGCAGTGTAGGCGTAGGTAAAGACTTCCTAGCCGGCGGTGTTGCTGAGGGAAGAAAAATTGACTTACCCGCAGTTGCCGTGGAGATCCATGCATCCCCAAACAGAGCCTGACCTGTGAAGTGTAGGTTCTCCGCACTCCTCTTGTATTCCGTATCCACAGTCCATTAGCGCAGCCAGAGTCCTCTGCGCGCCGAGACCGCCATAGCAGTAGCCCGTGCATTCAGCATGCCAAGGTCCTTCATGGCCTCCACCATGAACCCAGCAGAATACCTGTATGTGACATAAGAACAAATCGATGTCACTTCTATCCATAGTATCTAAGTCTTCTAGCAATGTGCCTGACCACTTTTCTATGACTTTAGAAATCCACGAACAAGCAATAGAGGACCGTAAAGCGATGCCATTAGCCGTGTATAGTGATTTGAGTGTATTCTCAATCTTGCGTTCAGCCAGTTCTTTTAAAGTGGTTGAACCAGGAACTAGAGATGAGCGGGTTCGGTTCCTCGAGATCCGAACCCCCCCGAACTTCACCTATTTTACACGGTTCCGAGGCAGCCTCGGATCTTCCCGCCTTGCTCGGTTAACACGAATGTGCCAGAATCTCATCATCCTGCTGTCGTATTCTCGCGAGATTCGTATTGCGTATAAAGAGCCGCGCGTCGCCGCCATTTTCACTTGTGCAATGGAGATAATAGCGAGAGGACGTGGCTGCGTTCTCTCCGTTTCTGTGCTCAGTGTGCTGCAAATATCTGTGCTCAGTGTGCTGCAAATATCTACGTTCTCTGCCTGAAAACGCTCCATATCTGTGCTGCATTGTAGTTGTGCGCAGTATATACTGTAGTAGGAGGACAGTGCAGAATTTTGCTGACCACCAGTATATATATATATATATATATATATAGCAGTACGGTACAGTAGTCCATTGCTCTACCTCTGTGTCGTCAAGTATACTATCCATATCTGTGGTGCATTGTAGTTGTGCGCAGTATATAGTAGGAGGACAGTGCAGAATTTTGCTGACCACCAGTATATAGCAGTACGGTACAGTAGGCCATTGCTATTGATATATTACTGGCATATAATTCCACACATTTACAGATGGAAAACAAAAATGTGGAGGGTAAAATAGGGAAAGATCAAGATCCACTTCCACTAGTCATGGCCGAGACGATGAAATGCCATCAACGTCGTCTGCCAAGGCTGATGCCCAATGTCATAGTAGAGAGCATGTAAAATCCAAAAAACAAAAGTTCAGTAAAATGACCCAAAAATCTAAATTAAAAGCGTCTGAGGAGAAGAGTAAACTTGCCAATATGCCACTTACGACACGGAGTGGCAAGGAACGGCTGAGGCCCTGACCTATGTTCATGGCTAGTGGTTCAGCTTCACATGAGGATGGAGGCACTCATCATCTCGCTAGAAAAATGAAAAGACTTAAGCTGGCAAAAGCACAGCAAAGAACTGCATTCTTCTAAATCACAAATCCCCAAGGAGAGTCCAATTGTGTCGGTTGCGATGCCTGACCTTCCCAACACTGGACGGGGAGAGGTGGCGCCTTCCACCATTTGTACGGGGAGCACCCGCAGTCCAGTTCCTGATAGTCAAATTGAAGATGTCACTGTTGAAGTACAACAGGATGAGGATATGGGTGTTGCTGGTGCTGAGGAGGAAATTGACAAGGAGGATTCTGATGGTGAGGTGGTTTGTTTAAGTCAAGCACCCGGGGAGACACATGTTGTCCGTGGGACGAATATGGCCATTGACATGCCTGGTCAAATTATAAAAAAAAAAAATCACCTCTTCGGTGTGGAATTAATTTAACAGAAATGCGGACAACAGGTGTCAAGCCGTGTGTTGCCTTTGTCAAGCTGTAATAAGTAGGGGTAAGGACGTTAACCACCTAGGAACATCCTCCCTTATACGTCACCTGGAGCGCATTCATCAGAAGTCATTGACAAGTTCAAAAACTTTGGGTGACAGCGGAAGCAGTCCACTGACAACCAAATCCCTTCCTCTTGTAACCAAGCTCCTGCAAACCACACCACCAACTCCCTCAGTGTCAATTTCCTCCTTAGACAGGAAAGCCAATAGTCCTGCAGGCCATGTCACTGGCAAGTCTGACGAGTCCTCTCCTGCCTGGGATTCCTCCGATGCATCCTTGAGTGTAATGCCTACTGCTGCTGGCACTGCGGTTGTTGCTGCTGGGAGTCGATCGCCATCCCAGAGGGAAAGTCGGAAGACCACTTGTACTACTTCCAGTAAGCAATTGACTGTCCAGCAGTCCTTTGCACGGAAGATGAAATATCACAGCAGTCATCCTGCTGCAGAGCGGATAACTCAGGTCTTGGCAGCTGCGGTGGTGTTAAACGTGTGTCCGGTATCCACCGTTAATTCACAGGGAATTAGAGAATTGCTTGAGGTACTGTGTCCCTGGTACCAAATACCATCTAGGTTCCATTTCTCTAGGCAGGCGATACCGAGAATGTACACAGACGTCAGAAAGAGAGTCACCAGTGTCCTAAAAAATGCAGTTGTACCCAATGTCCACTTAACCATGGACATGTGGACAAGTGGAGCAGGGCAGACTCAGGACTATATGACTGTGACAGCCCACTGGGTAGATTTATTGCATCCCGCAGCAAGAACAGCAGCGGCGGCACCAGTAGCAGCATCTCGCAAACGCCACCTCGTTCCTAGGCAGGCTACGCTTTGTATCACCGCTTTCCATAAGAGGCACACAGCTGACAACCTCTTACGGAAACTGAGGAACATCACCGCAGAATGGCTTACCCCAATTGGACTCTCCTGGGGATATGTGACATCGGACAACGCCACCAATATTGTGTGTGCATTACATGTGGGCAAATTCCAGCACGTCCCATGTTTTGCACATACACTGAATTTGGTGGTGCAGAATTTTTTAAAAAAACGACAGGGGCGTGCAAGAGATGCTGTCGGTGGCCCGAAGAATTGCGGGCCACTTTCGGCATTCAGCCACCGCGTGCTGAAGACTGGAGCACCAGCAAACACTCCTGAACCTGCCCCTCCATCAGCTGAAGCAAGAGGTGGTAACGAGGTGGAATTCAACCCTCTATATTAGGGGTGGCCAGACTTTTGGCGTCGGCGATCTACTTTGAAAGCTAAAAAGCTTTTGTGATCTGCCTAGGAGGAATAAGGGTGCAAAAAATGGGCATGGCATAACAAAAAAGTGGGCGTGGTATAACAAAAAGTGGGCGTGGTATAACAAAAAAGGGATGTAGCCTAGCTGCACAGAGTGTAATGACTGCCTCACACCAAATAACACATTGGCCCCCACAGGTAAAAACCTCAAACACATATGCTCCCACAGTGCCAGATACACACATGCCCCCACAGTGCCAGATATGCCCACAGTGCCAGATACAGATATGCCCCCACAGTGCCATGTGCCCACAGTGCTAGATATGCCCCCACAGTGCCAGATTATAGATATGCCCCCACAGTGCCATGTGCCCACAGTGCCAGATACGCCCCCACAGTGCCAGATATGACCCCACAGTGCCAGATTCAAATATGCCCCCACAGTGCCATGTGCCCACAGTGCTAGATATGCCCCCACAGTGCCAGATTACAGATATGCCCCCACAGTGCCATGTGCCCACAGTGCTAGATATGCCCCCACAGTGCCAGATATGACCCAACAGTGCCAGATACAGATATGCCCCCACAGTGCCATGTGCCCACAGTGCTAGATATGCCCCCAGTGCCAGATTACAGATATGCCCCCACAGTGCCATGTGCCCACAGTGCTAGATATGCCCCCACAGTGCCAGATTACAGATATGCCCCCACAGTGCCAGATATGACCCAACAGTGCCAGATACAGATATGCCCCCACATTGCCTTGTGCCCACAGTGCTAGATATGCGCCCACAGTGCCAGATCATAGATATGCCGCCAGTGCCAGATATGCCCCCACAGTGCCATGTGCCCACAGTGCCAGACATGACCCCACAGTGCCAGATATGACCCCACAGTGCCAGAATATAGACATGTGCCCGCAGAGCCAGATATGCCCCCACAGTGCCACATATGACCCACATTGCCAGATATGCCCCCAGTGAGCCATGTGCCCACAATGCCAGATATGCCCCCATAGTAGAGCTCACAGTTACTGTGTGGTGAGCGCAGCGCAGCGCGCGCTTCTCCTGCCTGCCGCCATGCTTTTCAGTCTGATCTCCGGCGGTGACGGCAGCCAGCGTGTATGTCTCAAATCAGGCGCCGGTCCGCGAGCTCTCATTGGCTAACGAACCGGCATCTGATTTGAGCCATACACTCAGCCGTCACTGCCGGAGACCAGACAGAGGGGCAGGGCGGCAGGCAGGAGAGGCGCGGCTTCGGGTGGCTGGGCGGAGGATCGCGATCGACTGTTTGGCCACCCCTGCTCTATATGGTTCAGAGGATGGAGGAGCAGAAAAAGGCCATTTAAGCCTATACATCTACCTACGATAAAGGCAAAGGAGGGGGAATGCACCTGACTCAAGCGCAGTGGAGAATGATTTCAACGTTGTGCAAGGTTCTGCAACCCTTTGAACTTGCCACACGTGAAGTCAGTTCAGACACTGCCAGCCTGAGTCAGGTCATTACCCTCATCAGGCTTTTGCAGAAGAAGCTGGAGAGATTGAAGCAGGAGCTAAAACAGAGCGATTCCGCTAGGCATGTGGGACTTGTGGATGGAGCCCTTCATTCGCTTAACCAGGATTCACGGGTGGTCAATCTGTTGAAATCAGAGCACTACATTTTGGCCACCGTGCTCAATCCTAGGTTTAAAGCCTACGTTGTATCTCTCTTTCCGGCAGACACAAGTCTGCAGATGTTCAAAGACATGATGGTGAGACACTTGTCAAGTAAAGCGGAACGTGACCCGCCAACAGCTCCTCCTTCACATTCTCCCGCAACTGGGGCTGCGAGGAAAAGGCTAAGAATTCCGAGCCAACCCGCTGGCGGTGATGCAGGGCAGTCTGGAGCGATTGCTGACATCTGGTCCGGACTGAAGGACCTGCCAACGATTACGGACATGTCGTCTACTGTCACTGCATATGATTCTGTCACCATTGAAAGAATGGTGGAGGATTATATGAGTGACCGCATCCAAGTAGGCACATCAGACAGTCCGTACGTATACTGGCAGGAAAAAGAGGCAATTTGGAGGCCCTTGCACAAACTGGCTTTATTTTACCTAAGTTGCCCCCCCTCCAGTGTGTACTCCGAAAGAGTGTTTAGTGCAGCCGGTCACCTTGTCAGCGATCGGCGTACGAGGTTACTTCCACAAAATGTGGAAATGATGTTCATCAAAATGAATTATAATCAATTCCTCCGTGGAGACATTCACCAGCAATTGCCTCCAGAAAGTACACAGGGACCTGAGATGGTGGATTCCAGTGGGGACGAATTAATACTCTGTGAGGAGGGGGATGTACACAGTGAAAAGGGTGATGAATCGGAGGATGAGGAGGAGGTGGACATCTTGCCTTTGTAGAGCCAGTTTGTGCAAGGAGAGATTGATTGCTTCTTTTTTGGTGGGGGCCCAAACCAACCAGTCATTTCAGCCACAGTCGTGTGGCAGACCCTGTCGCTGAAATGATGGGTTTGTTAAAGTGTGCATGTCCTGTTTATACAACATAAGGGTGGGTGGGAGGGCACAAGGACAATTCCATCTTGCACCTCTTTTTTTTAAAAATCTTTGCATCATGTGATGTTTGGGGCTAATTTTTTTTAAGTGCCATCCTGTCTGACACTGCAGTGCCACTCCTAGATGGGCCAGGTGTTTGTGCCGGCCACTTGGGTCGCTTAGCTTAGTCATCCAGCGACCTTGGTGCAAATTTTAGGACTAAAAATAATATTGTGAGGTGTGAGGTGTTCAGAATAGACTGGAAATGAGTGGAAATTGTGGTTATTGAGGTTAATAATACTATGGGATCAAAATTACCCCCAAATTCTATGATTTAAGCTGTTTTTGAGGGTTTTTTTTTTTTTTAAAAACACACCCAAATCCAAAACACACCCGAATCAGACAAAAAAATTTCAGGGAGGTTTTGCCAAAACGCGTCCGAATCCAAAACACGGCCGCGGAACCGAATACAAAACCAAAACCCAAAAAATTTCCGGTGCACATCTCTACCAGGAACAGGTAAAACCACCTTTTTTGACAACCTAGATACAGATGCGTCAACTATAGGTGTGTTTTCCCACTTTTTTCTATCCTCTTCAGGAAAAGGGAAAGCAATGAGAACCCTTTTTGGGATCTGGAATTTTTTTTCTGGGTTTTCCCAGGATTTTTCAAACAATGGGTTTAACTCCTTGGAAGTCGGAAAGGTGGGGATTTCTTACATTCTGTAAAATAAGATTCCCCCACCTGTTCAGGTACGTTCTCAGAAACGTGTAAAACATCCCTAATGGCTTCAATCATTAGTTGCACTCCTTTTTCAACGGATGCATCCCCTCCCTGCATGTCCCCATCACCGTCCCCTGTAACAGAGTCGGTATCAGTGTCAGCTTGCATTATCTGGGCAAGTGTACGCTTTTGTAGGAATGTAAGTGGGGTTTTGATGAAGTAGTGGGGGCCAAATACTGTAACCCCTCCACAGATTTCCTCAAAAACTGCGTCTTTCTCAGTATGTGACATCCTTGTAGAAATCTGGGATATCATTCCCCTTAAAGAATCCACCCATGGGGGTTCGGATTCAGAAGGCTGAGGCAGTATATTGCAGTCCTGAGTACATGGGATAGACTCATCAGGAGAAGATAAACACTCTGCAGCATAGGACACAGAGTCCTTAGACATGGTAATGTGGGATATACAGACACATACACACAGGAAAATGTCACAGTTTACCCCCAGAGTACCTTCAGAGAGTCACAGAGTCTAAGGAGCCAGCCACACAGCGCCCTTTGGTGCAGTTATTATGATAAAAGCCCGGCGCTGAAAAACCAACCTTAATAGGTTGATTATTACTAACACTTTCCCCCCCATCTATAACACCCTGGTACCGCAGTAACTGGAGTTATGTGGAGGGTCAGCACTCCCTGTCAGCATTTCTTCTGTGTCTGCAGGGAGGAAAACGGCGCTGGTGAGTGCTGGATACGCTCTGAGAAGCCCTGCCCCCCGCAATGGCGCGCGGCTTCCCGCACAAACTTGATTATACTGGCCGGAGGTCTCTTTGTTAACAGCGGGAATAGCCCCTGTTAGCGTCAGTGACCAGTTTAGGTGACTGCGCTGGCCAAGGACGCCCCTCCAAGCGCCTACACGAAGTGTTGCTGAGCCTCCTTGGAGCGCAGCCTGAATTAGAGCTGTGCTCCCACCCTTGTGCCGCCATACCTGCCAGCGACCCGCTAACCAAGACGCCGGCGCTGTACTCACCACCTTCTATTTTCTGGCTCTGTTGGGGGTGGCGGCCATACTGCGGGAGTGAGCGGTCGCCTCATGGGCTTGCGATCATCACCCTCAGCAGCTCAGTGTCCTGTCAGCAGAGATAGAGAACCATTAACTTCTAGAGTTGGTTTCTACTCCCCCCCCCCCCCCCCCCCCCCCCAAGTCCCACGAAGCAGGAAGGCTGTTTCCAGCAGCCTTCCTGTACCTAAAGATCTAATTAAAATAAAAAAAACTCCTAAGAGCTTCCCTAGCTGTGACCGGCTCCTCCAGGCACATTTTCTAAACTGAGTCTAGTAGGAGGGGCATAGAGGGAGGAGCCAGCCCACACTATTGATCTTAAATTGCCCATGGCTCCTAATGGACCCATCTATACCCCATGGTACGAATGTGGACCCCAGCGTCCTCTAGGACGTAAGAGAAAACTCATGTCGACCTTGTACATGTCGACCTAGAGACCACGTTGATCTACTTACTGTCGACAAATAATGGTCGACCTAGACACTGTCGACCTAAGTGTGGTCGACCCTATGTACCACACCCTTCATAATATATCATTATATATTGAAAAATACATGTCAAGATATACCTCAATATTGATCTATATTGACATAGATCTATGTCATGATATATCTAGACATAGGTCTATGTCATGATAAATCTCAACATAGATCTTTATCAATATAGATCTAAATCATGATATATCTCAAAATAGGTCTAAATCATGGTACATCTTGACATAGGTCTGTCATGATCTCTCTCTCTCTCTATACATATATATATATATATATATATATATATAAAATAAGAATTTACTTACCGATAATTCTATTTCTCGTAGTCCGTAGTGGATGCTGGGACTCCGTCAGGACCATGGGGATTAGCGGCTCCGCAGGAGACAGGGCACAAAAGTAAAAGCTTTAGGATCAGGTGGTGTGCACTGGCTCCTCCCCCTATGACCCTCCTCCAAGCCTCAGTTAGGATACTGTGCCCGGACGAGCGTACACAATAAGGAAGGATTTTGAATCCCGGGTAAGACTCCTACCAGCCACACCAATCACACTGTACAACCTGTGATCTGAACCCAGTTAACAGCATGATAACAGCGGAGCCTCTGAAAAGATGGCTCACAACAATAATAACCCGATTTTTGTAACAATAACTATGTACAAGTATTGCAGACAATCCGCACTTGGGATGGGCGCCCAGCATCCACTACGGACTACGAGAAATAGAATTATCGGTAAGTAAATTCTTATTTTCTCTGACGTCCTAGTGGATGCTGGGACTCCGTCAGGACCATGGGGATTATACCAAAGCTCCCAAACGGGCGGGAGAGTGCGGATGACTCTGCAGCACCGAATGAGAGAACTCCAGGTCCTCCTCAGCCAGGATATCAAATTTGTAGAATTTTGCAAACGTGTTTGCCCCTGACCAAGTAGCAGCTCGGCAAAGTTGTAAAACCGAGACCCCTCGGGCAGCCGCCCAAGATGAGCCCACCTTCCTTGTGAAATGGGCATTTACATATTTTGGCTGTGGCAGGCCTGCCACAGAATGTGCAAGCTGAATTGTACTACACATCCAACTAGCAATCGTCTGCTTAGAAGCAAGAGCACCCAGTTTGTTGGGTGCATACAGGATAACAGCAAGTCAGTTTTCCTGACTCCAGCCGTCCTGGAAACCTATATTTTCAGGGCCCTGACAACATCTAGCAACTTGGAGTCCTCCAAGTCCCTAGTAGCCGCAGGTACCACAATAAGCTGGTTCAGGTGAAACGCTGACACCACCTTAGGGAGAAACTGGGGACGAGTCCGCAGCTCTGCCCTGTCCGAATGGACAATCAGATATGGCTTTTGTGAGACAAAGCCGCCAATTCTGACACTCGCCTGGCCGAGGCCAGGGCCAACAGCATGGTCACTTTTCATGTGAGATATTTCAAATCCACAGATTTGAGCGGTTTAAAATGTGATTTGAGGAATCCCAGAACTACGTTGAGATCCCACAGTGCCACTGGAGGCACAAAAAGGGGGTTGTATATGCAATACTCCCTTGACAAACTTCTGGACTTCAGGAACTGAAGCCAATTCTTTCTGGAAGAAAATTGACAGGGCCGAAATTTGAACCTTAATGGACCCCAATTTGAGGCCCATAGACACTCCTGTTTGTAGGAAATGCAGGAATCGACCGAGTTGAAATTTCTTCGTGGGGCCTTCCTGGCCTCACACCACGCAACATATTTTCGCCACATGTGGTGATAATGTTGTGCGGTCACCTCCTTCCTGGCTTTGACCAGGGTAGGAATGACCTCTTCCGGAATGCCTTTTTCCCTTAGGATCCGGCGTTCCACCGCCATGCCGTCAAACGCAGCCGCGGTAAGTCTTGGAACAGACCTGGTACTTGCTGAAGCAAGTCCCTTCTTAGCGGCAGAGGCCATGAGTCCTCTGTGAGCATTTCTTGAAGTTCCGGGTGCCACGTCCTTCTTGGCCAATCCGGAGCCACGAGTATAGTTCTTACTAATCTACGTCTTATAATTCTCAGTACCTTGGGTATGAGAAGCAGAGGAGGGAACACATACACCGACTGGTACACCCACGGTGTTACCAGAACGTCCACAGCTATTGCTTGAGGGTCTCTTGACCTGGCGCAATACCTGTCCAGTTTTTTGTTCAGGCGGGACGCCATCATGTCCACCTTTGGTCTTTCCCAACGGTTCACAATCATGTGGAATACTTCCCGATGAAGTCCCCACTCTCCCGGGTGGAGGTCGTGCCTGCTGAGGAAGTCTGCTTCCCAGTTGTCCACTCCCGGAATGAACACTGCTGACAGTGCTATCACATGATTTTTCGCCCAGCGAAGAATCCTTGCAGTTTCTGCCATTGCCCTCCTGCTTCTTGTGCCGCCCTGTCTGTTTACGTGGGCGACTGCCGTGATGTTGTCCCACTGGATCAATACCGGCTGACCTTGAAGCAGAGGTCTTGCTAAGCTTAGAACATTGTAAATTGCCCTTAGCTCCAGTATATTTATGTGGAGAGAAGTCTCCAGACTTGATCACACTCCCTGGAAATTTTTTCCCTGTGTGACTGCTCCCCAGCCTCTCAGGCTGGCATCCGTGGTCACCAGGACCCAGTCCTGAATGCCGAATCTGCGGCCCTTTAGTAGATGAGCACTCTGCAGCCACCGCCGAAGAAACACCCTTGTCCTTGGAGACAGGGTTATCCGCTGATGCATCTGAAGATGCGATCCGGACCATTTTTCCAGCAGATCCCACTGAAAAGTTCTTGCGTGAAATCTGCCGAATGGAATCGCTTCGTAAGAAGCCACCATTTTTCCCAGGACCCTTGTGCAATGATGCACTGACACTTTTCCTGGTTTTAGGAGGTTCCTGACTAGCTCGGATAACTCCCTGGCTTTCTTCTCCGGGAGAAACACCTTTTTCTGGACTGTGTCCAGAATCATCCCTAGGAACAGCAGACGTGTCGTCGGAAACAGCTGCGGTTTTGGAATATTTAGAATCCACCCGTGCTGTCGTAGAACTACTTGAGATAGTGCTACTCCGACCTCCAACTGTTCTCTGGACCTTGCCCTTATCAGGAGATCGTCCATTTTCTTTGAAGAAGAATCATCATTTCGGCCATTACCTTGGTAAGGACCCGGGGTGCCGTGGACAATCCAACCGGCAGCGTCTGAAACTGATAGTGACAGTTCTGTACCACGAACCTGAGGTACCCTTGGTGAGAAGGGCAAATTGGGACATGGAGGTAAGCATCCCTGATGTCCCGGGACACCATATAGTCCCCTTCTTCCTGGTTCGCTATCACTGCTCTGAGTGACTCCATCTTGATTTGAACCTTTGTATGTAAGTGTTCAAATATTTCAGATTTAGAATAGGTCTCACCGAGCCGTCTGGCTTCAGTACCACAATATAGTGTGGAATAATACCCCTTTCCTTGTTGTAGGAGGGGTACTTTGATTATCACCTGCTGGGAATACAGCTTGTGAATTGTTTCCACTACTGCCTCCCTGTCGGAGGGAGACGTTGGTAAAGCAGACTTCAGGAACCTGCGAGGGGGAGACGTCTCGAATCTCCAATCTGTACCCCTGGGATACTACTTGTAGGATCCAGGGGTCCACTTGCGAGTGAGCCCACTGCGTGCTGAAACTCTTGAGACGACCCCCCACCGCACCTGAGTCCGCTTGTACGGCCCCAGCGTCATGCTGAGGACTTGGCAGAAGCGGTGGAGGGCTTCTGTTCCTGGGAATGGGCTGCCTGCTGCAGTCTTCTTCCCTTTCCTCTATCCCATGGCAGATATGACTGGCCTTTTGCCCGCTTGCCCTTATGGGGACGAAATGACTGAGGCTGAAAAGACGTTGTCTTTTTCTCCTTTATACGGCAATACTTCCATGTGCCGTTTGGAATCTGCATCACCTGACCACTGTCGTGTCCATAAACAACTTCTGGCAGATATGGACATCGCACTTACTCTTGATGCCAGAGTGCAAATATCCCTCTGTGCATCTCGCATATATAGAAATGCATCCTTTAAATGCTCTATAGTCAATAAAATACTGTCCCTGTCAAGGGTATCAATATTTTCAGTCAGGGAATCCGACCAAGCCACCCCAGCGCTGCCCATCCAGGCTGAGGCGATCGCTGGTCGCAGTATAACACCAGTATGTGTGTATATACTTTTTAGGATATTTTCCAGCCTCCTATCAGCTGGCTCCTTGAGGGCGGCCCTATCTGGAGACGGTACCGCCACTTGTTTTGATAAGCGTGTGAGCGCCTTATCCACCCTAAGGGGTGTTTCCCAACGCGCCCTAACTTCTGGCGGGAAAGGGTATACCGCCAATAATTTTCTATCGGGGGAAACCCACGCATCATCACACACTTCATTTAATTTATCTGATTCAGGAAAAAATAAGAATTTACTTACCGATAATTCTATTTCTCGTAGTCCGTAGTGGATGCTGGGGACTCCGTAAGGACCATGGGGAATAGCGGCTCCGCAGGAGACAGGGCACAAAAGTAAAAGCTTTAGGATCAGGTGGTGTGCACTGGCTCCTCCCCCTATGACCCTCCTCCAAGCCTCAGTTAGGATACTGTGCCCGGACGAGCGTACACAATAAGGAAGGATTTTGAATCCCGGGTAAGACTCATACCAGCCACACCAATCACACTGTACAACCTGTGATCTGAACCCAGTTAACAGCATGATAACAGCGGAGCCTCTGAAAAGATGGCTCACAACAATAATAACCCGATTTTTGTTTAACAATAACTATGTACTAGTATTGCAGACAATCCGCACTTGGGATGGGCGCCCAGCATCCACTACGGACTACGAGAAATAGAATTATCGGTAAGTAAATTCTTATTTTCTCTGACGTCCTAAGTGGATGCTGGGGACTCCGTAAGGACCATGGGGATTATACCAAAGCTCCCAAACGGGCGGGAGAGTGCGGATGACTCTGCAGCACCGAATGAGAGAACTCCAGGTCCTCCTCAGCCAGGGTATCAAATTTGTAGAATTTTGCAAACGTGTTTGCCCCTGACCAAGTAGCAGCTCGGCCAAGTTGTAAAGCCGAGACCCCTCGGGCAGCCGCCCAAGATGAGCCCACCTTCCTTGTGGAATGGGCATTTACAGATTTTGGCTGTGGCAGGCCTGCCACAGAATGTGCAAGCTGAATTGTACTACACATCCAACTAGCAATCGTCTGCTTAGAAGCAATAGCACCCCGTTTGTTGGGTGCATACAGGATAACAGCAAGTCAGTTTTCCTGACTCCAGCCGTCCTGGAAACATATATTTTCAGGGCCCTGACAACATCTAGCAACTTGGAGTCCTCCAAGTCCCTAGTATCCGCAGGTACCACAATAAGCTGGTTCAGGTGAAACGCTGACACCACCTTAGGGAGAAACTGGGGACGAGTCCGCAGCTCTGCCCTGTCCGAATGGACAATCAGATATGGGCTTTTGTGAGACAAAGCCGCCAATTCTGACACTCGCCTGGCCGAGGCCAGGGCCAACAGCATGGTCACTTTCCATGTGAGATATTTCAAATCCACAGATTTGAGCGGTTTAAACCAATGTGATTTGAGGAATCCCAGAACTACGTTGAGATCCCACAGTGCCACTGGAGGCACAAAAGGGGGTTGTATATGCAGTACTCCCTTGACAAACTTCTGGACTTCAGGAACTGAAGCCAATTCTTTTTGGAAGAAAATCGACAGGGCCGAAATTTGAACCTTAATGGACCCCAATTTGAGGCACATAGACACTCCTGTTTGCAGGAAATGTAGGAATCAAATCGACAGGAGTTGAAATTCCTCCGTGGGGGCCTTCCTGGCCTCACACCATGCAACATATTTTCGCCAAATGCGGTGATAATGTTGTGTGGTCACCTCCTTCCTGGCTCTGACCAGGGTAGGGATGACCTCTTCCGGAATGCCTTTTTCCCTTAGGATCCGGCGTTCAACCGCCATGCCGTCAAACGCAGCCGCGGTAAGTCTTGGAACAGACATGATCCTTGCTGAAGCAAGTCCCTTCTTAGTATCTCTTGAAGTTCCGGGTACCAAGTCCTTCTTGGCCAATCCGGAGCCACGAGTATAGTTCTTACTCCTCTCCTTCTTATAATTCTCAGTACCATGGGTATGAGAGGCAGAGGAGGGAACACATACACCGACTGGTACACCCACGGTGTTACCAGAGCGTCCCAGCTATTGCCTGAGGGTCTCTTGACCTGGCGCAATACCTGTCCAGTTTTTTGTTCAGACGGGACGCCATCATGTCCACCTTTGGTCTTTCCCAACGGTTCACAATCATGTGGAAGACTTCCAGATGAAGTCTCCACTCTCCCGGGTGGAGGTCGTGCCTGCTGAGGAAGTCTGCTTCCCAGTTGTCCACTCCCGGAATGAACACCGCTAACAGTGTTATCACATGATTTTTCGCCCAGCGAAGAATCCTTGCTGCCATTGCCCTCCTGCTTCTTGTGCCGCCCTGTCTGTTTACGTGGGCGACTGCCGTGATGTTGTCCGACTGGATCAGCACCGGTTGACTTTGAAGCAGAGGTCTTCCTAGGCTCAGAGCATTGTAAATTGCCCTTAGCTCCAGTATATTTATGTGGAGAGAAGTCTCCAGACTTGACCACACTCCTTGGAAATTTCTTCCCTGTGTGACTGCTCCTCAGCCTCTCAGGCTGGCATCCGTGGTCACCAGGACCCAGTCCTGAATGCCGAATCTGCTGCCCTCTAGTAGATGAGCACTCTGCAGCCACCACAGAAGAGACACCCTTGTCCTTGGAGACAGGATTATCCGCTGATGCATCTGAAGATGCGATCCGGACCATTCGTCCAGCAGATCCCACTGAAAAATTCTTTCGTGAAATCTGCCGAATGGAATCGCTTCGTAAGAAGCCACCATTTTTCCCAGGACTCTTGTGCATTGATGCACTGACACTTGGCCTGGTTCTAGGAGGTTCCTAACTAGCTCGGATAACTCCCAGGCTTTCTCCTCCGGGAGAAACACCTTTTTCTGGACTGTGTCCAGAATCATCCCTAGTAACAGCAGACGTGTCGTCGGAATCAGCTGCGATTTTGGAATATTTAGAATCCACCCGTGCTGTCGTAGAACTACTTGAGATAGTGCTACTCCGACCTCCAACTGTTCTCTGGACCTTGCCCTTATCAGGAGATCGTCCAAGTAAGGGATAATTAAGACGCCTTCTCTTTGAAGAAGAATCATCATTTCGGCCATTACCTTGGTAAAGACCCGGGGGGTGCCGTGGACAATCCAAACGGCAGCGTCTGAAACTGATAGTGACAGTTCTGTACCACGAACCTGAGGTACCCTTGGTGAGAAGGGCAATTTGGGACATGGAGGTAAGCATCCTTGATGTCCAGGGACACCATATAGTCCCCTTCTTCCTGGTTCGCTATCACTGCTCTGAGTGACTCCATCTTGATTTGAACCTTTGTATGTAAGTGTTCAAAGATTTCAGATTTAGAATAGATCTCACCGAGCCGTCTGGCTTCAGTACCACAAATAGTGTGGAATAATACCCCTTTCCTTGTTGTAGGAGGGGTACTTTGATTATCACCTGCTGGGAATACAGCTTGTGAACTGTTTCCAATAATGCCTCCCTGTCGGAGGGAGACGTTGGTAAAGCAGATTTCAGGAACCTGCGAGGGGGAGACGTCTCGAATTTCCAATCTGTACCCCCTGGGATACTACTTGTAGGATCCAGGGGTCCACTTGCGAGTGAGCCCACTGCGCGCTGAAACTCTTGAGATGACCCCCCCCACCGCACCTGAGTCCGCTTGTACGGCCCCAGCGTCATGCTGAGGACTTGGCAGAAGCGGTGGAGGGCTTCTGTTCCTGGGAAGGAGCTGCCTGCTGCAGTCTTCTTCCGTTCCTCTACCCCTGGGCAGATATGACTGGCCTTTTGCCCGCTTGCCCTTATGGGGACGAAAGGACTGATGCTGAAAAGACGGTGTCTTTTTCTGCTGAGATGTGACTTGGGGTAAAAAGGTGGATTTTCCAGCTGTTGCCGTGGCCACCAGGTCCGATGGACCGACCCCAAATAACTCCTCCCCTTTATACGGCAATACTTCCATGTGCCGTTTGGAATCTGCATCACCTGACCACTGTCGTGTCCATAAACATCTTCTGGCAGACATGGACATCGCACTTACTCTTGATGCCAGAGTGCAAATATCCCTCTGTGCATCTCGTATATATAGAAATGCATCCTTTAAATGCTCTATAGTCAATAAAATACTGTCCCTGTCAAGGGTATCAATATTTTCAGTCAGGGAATCCGACCAAGCCACCCCAGCGCTGCACATCCAGGCTGAGGCGATCGCTGGTCGCAGTATAACACCAGTATGTGTGTATATACTTTTTAGGATATTTTCCAGCCTCCTATTAGCTGGCTCCTTGAGGGCGGCCGTATCTGGAGACGGTAACGCCACTTGTTTTGATAAGCGTGTGAGCGTCTTTAATTTTCTATCGGGGGAAACCCACGCATCATCACACACTTCATTTAATTTATCTGATTCAGGAAAAACTACAGGCAGTTTTTTCACACCCCACATAATACCCTTTTTTGTGGTACTTGTAGTATCAGAAATATGTAACACCTCCTTCATTGCCCTTAACATGTGTGGCCCTAATGGAAAATACGTTTGTTTCTTCACCGTCGACACTGGAGTCAGTGTCCGTGTCTGTGTCGACCGACTGAGGTAATGGGCGTTTTAAAGCCCCTGACGGTGTTTGAGACGCCTGGACAGGTACTAATTGGTTTGCCGGCCGTCTCATGTCGTCAACCGACCTTGCAGCTTGTTGACATTATCACGTAATTCCCTAAATAAGCCATCCATTCCGGTGTCGACTCCCTAGAGAGTGACATCACCATTACAGGCAATTGCTCCGCCTCCTCACCAACATCGTCCTCATACATGTCGACACACACGTACCGACACACAGCACACACACAGGGAATGCTCTGATAGAGGACAGGACCCCACTAGCCCTTTGGGGAGACAGAGGGAGAGTTTGCCAGCACACACCAAAACGCTATAATTTTACAGGGACAACCTTATATAAGTGTTTTCCCTTATAGCATCTTAATATGTAATAATATCGCCACAAAAATGCCCCCCCCCCCCCCTCTCTGTTTTAACCCTGTTTCTGTAGTGCAGTGCAGGGGAGAGCCTGGGAGCCTTCCCACCAGCAGTTCTGTGAGGGAAAATGGCGCTGTGTGCTGAGGAGAATAGGCCCCGCCCCCTTTTCGGCGGGCTTCTTCTCCCGTTTTTCTGACAACCTGGCAGGGGTTAAATACATCCATATAGCCCCAGGGGCTATATGTGATGTATTTTTAGCCAGCATAGGTACTTTCTTTGCTGCCCAGGGCGCCCCCCCAAGCGCCCTGCATTCTCAGTGACCGTTGGTGTGAAGTGTGCTGAGAGCAATGGCGCACAGCTGCAGTGCTGTGCACTACCTTAAGAAGACTGGGAAGTCTTCAGCCGCCGATTTCTGGACCTCTTCTCTTTTCAGCATCTGCAAGGGGGTCGGCGGCGCGGCTCCGGTGACCCATCCAGGCTGTACCTGTGATCGTCCCTCTGGAGCTAGTGTCCAGTAGCCTAAGAAGCCAATCCATCCTGCACGCAGGTGAGTTCACTTCTTCTCCCCTAAGTCCCTCGATGCAGTGAGCCTGTTGCCAGCAGGACTCACTGAAAATAAAAAACCTAACAAAACTTTTACTCTAAGCAGCTCTTTAGGAGAGCCACCTAGATTGCACCCTTCTCGGCCGGGCACAAAGATCTAACTGAGGCTTGGAGGAGGGTCATAGGGGGAGGAGCCAGTGCACACCACCTGATCCTAAAGCTTTTACTTTTGTGCCCTGTCTCCTGCGGAGCCGCTATTCCCCATGGTCCTTACGGAGTCCCCAGCATCCACTTAGGACGTCAGAGAAACTACAGGTAGTTTTTTCACACTCCACATAATACCCTTTTTTGTGGTACTTGTAGTATCAGAAATATGTAACACCTCCTTCATTGCCCTTAACAAGTAACGTGTGGCCCTAAAGGAAAATACGTTTGTTTCTTCACCGTCGACACTGGAGTCAGTGTCCGTGTCTGTGTCGACCGACTGAGGTAAAAGGACGTTTTAACGCCCCTGACGGTGTTTGAGACGCCTGGACAGGTACTAATTGGTTTGCCGGCCGTCTCATGTCGTCAACCGACCTTGCAGCGTGTTGACATTATCACGTAATTCCTTAAATAAGCCATCCATTCCGGTGTCGACTCCCTAGAGAGTGACATCACCATTACAGGCAATTGCTCCGCCTCCTCACCAACATCGTTCTCATACATGTCGACACACACGTACCGACACACAGCACACACACAGGGAATGCTCTGATAGAGGACAGGACCCCACTAGCCCTTTGGAGAGACAGAGGGAGAGTTTGCCAGCACACACCAAAACGCTATAATTATACAGGGACAACCTTTATATAAGTGTTTTTCCCTTATAGCATCTTAATATATATAATCATATCGCCAAATAAGTGCCCCCCCTCTCTGTTTTAACCCTGTTTCTGTAGTGCAGTGCAGGGGAGAGCCTGGGAGCCTTCCCACCAGCATTTCTGTGAGGTAAAATGGCGCTGTGTGCTGAGGAGAATAGGCCCCGCCCCCTTTTCGGCGGGCTTCTTCTCCCGTTTTTCTGAGACCTGGCAGGGGTTAAATACATCCATATAGCCCCAGGGGCTATATGTGATGTATTTTTTAGCCAGAACAAGGTATTTTCATTGCTGCCCAGGGCGCCCCCTGCAGCGCCCTGCACCCTCCGTGACCGCTGGTGTGAAGTGTGTGACAACAATGGCGCACAGCTGCAGTGCTGTGCGCTACCTCATGAAGACTGAAAAGTCTTCTGCCGCCGGTTTCTGGACCTCTTCACTTTTCGGCATCTGCAAGGGGGTCGGCGGCGCGGCTCCGGGACCGGACTCCATGGCTGGGCCTGTGTTCGATCCCTCTGGAGCTAATGGTGTCCAGTAGCCTAAGAAGCCAATCCATCCTGCACGCAGGTGAGTTCACTTCTTCTCCCCTAAGTCCCTCGTTGCAGTGAGCCTGTTGCCAGCAGGACTCACTGTAAAATAAAAAACCTAAAAACTTTTTCTAAGCAGCTCTTTAGGAGAGCCACCTAGATTGCACCCTGCTCGGACGGGCACAAAAACCTAACTGAGGCTTGGAGGAGGGTCATAGGGGGAGGAGCCAGTGAACACCACCTGATCCTAAAGCTTTTACTTTTGTGCCCTGTCTCCTGCGGAGCCGCTAATCCCCATGGTCCTGACGGAGTCCCAGCATCCACTAGGACGTCAGAGAAATATATATATATATATATATATATATATATATATATATATATATATATATATACATACACACACACACACACACACACACACACATATATACACTGCTCAAAAAAATAAAGGGAACACTAAAATAACACATCCTAGATCTTGCATTAGGAGGAACCCAGGGCCAACCGCACCAGCATATGGTCTCACAAGGGGTCTGAGGATCTCATCTCGGTACCTAATGGCAGTCAGGCTACCTCTGGCGAGCACATGGAGGGCTGTGCGGCCCCCCAAAGAAATGCCACCCCACACCATTACTGACCCACTGCCAAACCGGTCATGCTGGAGGATGTTGCAGGCAGCAGAACGTTCTCCTTGGCGTCTCCAGACTCTGTCACGTCTGTCACATGTGCTCAGTGAGAACCTGCTTTCATCTTTGAAGAGCACAGGGCGCCAGTGGCGAATTTGCCAATCTTGGTGTTCTCTGGCAAATGCCAAACGTCCTGCACGGTGTTGGGCTGTAAGCACAACCCCCACCTGTGGACGTCGGGCCCTCTTACCACCCTCATGGAGTCTGTTTCTGATCGTTTGAGTAGACATGCACATTTGTGGCTTGCTGGAGGTAATTTTGCAGGGCTCTGGCAGTGCTCCTCCTGTTCCTCCTTGCACAAAGGTGGAGGTAGCGGTCCTGCTGCCGGGTTGTTGCCCTCCTACGGCCTCCTCCACATCTCCTGATGTACTGGCCTGTCTCCTGGTAGCGCCTCCATGCTCTGGACACTACGTTGACAGACACAGCAAACCTTCTTGCCACAGCTCGCATTGATGTGCCATCCTGGATGAGCTGCACTACCTGAGCCACTTGTGTGTGTTGTAGGGAGGTCATACAGGCACGTGGAGGCCACACACACTACGGAGCCTCATTTTGACTTGTTTTGGGTTAATACATTTGATTTCCATTGATAATTTTTGTGTGATTTTGTTGTCAGCAATTTCAACTATGTAAAGAACAAAGTATTTAACAAGAATATTCCATTCATTCAGATCTAGGATGTGTTATTTTAGCGTTCCCTGTATTTTTTTGAGCAATATATATATATATATATATATATACATACACACACACATAATCTCGATATCATCTCTCAACATAGACCTATATCATAATATATCTTAACATAGGTCTGTCATGATCTCTCAATATAGATCTATTTCATGATATACATATATCGAAAAAGTCTGTGATGATATATCTTAATATTGATCTACATGTTATATAGATGACATAGATCTAGGTCATGATATATCTAGACATACTGTTCCTTAGCCACTTAACTGATGATTTTCCCATTCAAAACATTGTTTCATAAAAACATTTTTAGTTAAAATAGTTTAAAAAGTATTTTTTTTTTAAATATATTATACACATCTGCAGAATGGATCTCCTCATCAAAAACGGGGGGACACAGTGGGGCGGCGCAGTCACATGTGATCTGACCATGCCAGTTAAGTAGTTAAAATGCTCACTATAAAGCCCTTATTAAAATTTCACTGTCACAGTAAATATAGTTACAGTATCAGGGGCAAACGCAGGATTTACTTAGGAGGGTTTCCGTGGGTGTGCATCTGTGAATGTACATACTGTATTAATAAATATATATATATATATATATATATATATATATATGGGACGCAGTTAAAATGCTGGCTGTCGGGATCCCGCTGTGCGAGAGACTGACATGCCAGAATCCCGACGGCCGGTGAAATACAGACGAACAGAATCCGCAGGGTATTCCCACTCGGTTAGTTGCTCCACGCCACCAACCGAGTGGGAATATAACCTGTGGCGAGTGAAGCGAGCAACCAGGCCCGTAGCGAGCCGTCTCGCCGCCTCGCTTCCGACCAGCGGCTGTGTCATCTAAATTATTTCTGAGTGCCACCATTTCTTCCATCCTGTATGCTCTTTTGAGGGGTTGTGCACAGGACCAAGTTGGTTCGACTCTTCATATTGTGAGTGCCGGACATATTGTGTGTGTGTGTGTGTGTGTGTGTGTGTGTGTGTGTGTATATATATATATATATATATATATACACACACATACACACACACATACATATATACATACACACACACACCATACACGTTCATACATATACAAACACATGCATACATACACAAATACATCCCTGTAAATACATACATACACTTCATATACAATATTGGTGGTTTACATACCACCTGGGGCTGCGAGTAGTGGGAGGCAGGAGCAGAGTAGCAATTCTGTCTGGTGGGAGAGAGCTGCTGCGTCTGAGCATGCGCAGCCAGCAGCTCTCCCTGGACCTTCTCTATGCAGAGAGCTACGTACAGTAGCTCTCTGCTGCTGCTGTACCTCTGTGGTCGCGGCTTTTGCTGAGACGGAGACACTGCTGTCTCCGTCTCACTAATAAACATTTGGCTCATCAGGGGGGTTTCCAGGTACTCGGAACCCCCCCCTGCGTGCGCTACTGAGTATATTAGCGAATCATTAATAGAAGTAATTGTTATTTCTGACATTATTTATACCCCTTTTACACTCGCATTTCCGGGTCACTCCCGGGATGCGTCCCGGGATTGACCCCTTTCACACTGCACTAAGACCTGGGATCGACCCGGGACAGCCCCATTTACACTGATCCCGGGATATCCCTGCAAATGCATAAGTATGTCATTAGAAATGGCCTTGGGCTCAGAAAAGATGATGTCATCTTTTCTGAGCCCAAGAAAGCTCCAATCCGAGTCCTTTTAACAGTCCCGGGATAGTGAATCCCGGGACGGACCCTTTCACACTACACAGCTTCCCGGGACGGTCCCGGGACCAACCCTGGTCGAGACCTGGGTTGAAATCCCGGGATGCTCGACCCGGGAAATTGTCCCTGTACCCTTTCACACTGACAAAAATCCCGGGATGATGCGCGTTCACGTGCAAAATCCCGGGATTTTCATGCGAGTGTAAAAGGGGTATAAGGTCTATGGTCTCCAATTCCTGTTGTAGTCCTTCTATGAAATTAACAGAATAGAGGTCAATGCCTTTATCAAACCTCCTCCTTTTATCTTGTATAAGCAGTTGCAGCTCCAGTGGAAGGTGATGGATTTGCAATTCTAGCAAAGTGCCCTCAACATTGGTCTGGAGTGCTGACTTTATTGAGATCGAGTAAAAATTTTGAAATTCTGCTTACATTTCAAATGCACCAATCTAAGGTGCAATCAAACTGCCTTGCAACAGAGTGATGTCAAGATGTTAGTTGGCTGTGAGAGTAAAGAGCAGGATTTATGGTTATTACGACAAGAGGTAGATGTAATATAATTTGTTTTATATAATGAAGTACCTACCAGCAAGTTATGTAAAAAGAAGGGGGGGGGGGGGGGGGGGGGTTGACCAGAAAAATGGAAAGAAGCAGGAAAAAAGGGAAGACAATGGAGGAACATGGAGAGAGAAGCAGGGAGAAAGAAAAAGAAAGAAAAAGAAAGAAAAAAGAAAGAAAGAAAGAAAAGGAAAGAAAAAAGAAAGAAAAGGAAAGAAAAAAGAAAGAAAAAAGAAAGAAAAAAAGAAAGAAAAAAGAAAGAAAAAAAGAAAGAAAAAAGAAAGAAAAAAGAAAAAAGAAAGAAAAAGAAAAAGAAAGAAAAAGAAAGAAAGAAAGAAAGAAAGAAAAAGAAAGAAAGTTTGAAAGATGGTGAGAATACGGAGTAAATAAAAAGCTTGTTAAAATCAAGCACAAGTTTTTTTCTTCTTACACATTTAGCAAATAATAATTTCAAAATACTAAGATGAGAATCTATTGATTCACACACAAATTACAAAGAACAGTGAAGCTTTACTCAAAATCTTTACTTGTTTCAGATTATTGGCTCTGGATGGCACAATACATTTACTGTATATTGTTTTAGCCTACTTTTACGTCATATATGGGTCTGAAATATTTAAATTGTTTGCATGAATTGTCAGTTTGTATGCTACTAAATCTTTTCGTGTGTTTGGTTTGCAAAGTGAAATATAGGTGTCTTAGACAACATTACAACTTAAGCAGATGCAACAATTTCAAAGCCAGAAAAACAACTTGTCAAAGTAAAGCCAAACAAGCTTTTCACAAGACAAATCAGAACACTTTCATAGAGTCTGGATGAGGCTAACAGACAGGGAGGCAAAACTGTTTATTGGAAAAATACAGTGCAAATATCACACATGTGTTTTAACTCAGAGTGACTGGTCCCTGTAGGTTACAGCACAGCTGTGGTATTCTGCAGTATTGGGTAAGCTTGATGTGGTATGCACTACTGTGCCCAGCTGTCTGTTCTGAATGACATGTTGTCTTCAAGTTTAGTTTGTATTTGAAATGCGAGAAAAAACAGAACCATATAATGTATAAAATAACCTTTGTAATTACAAAAAAAGTGCCTCCACTAAAAGAAATTAGGTTGTCTAAGTTGCATTAATAATTCAAAATAACTGCAGTTGATAGGGAAAATTTGGGAGATGTGGTGAGAAAATTTGCTGCCCACCACCAAGAAGCTGTTCTGGAAAGTTTTAATTATGATCTCAGATTTCTTTTAGAAGCTCTACAAGACTGCAATGTATGGCGAAACATACAATAACAACAAAAATAATAATAATAATAATAATAATAATTTTGGGTTATTCTGCATTCGTGCTTCTATTTTGCAGCATAATTAAGGCTTCTCAAAGAGAGAGATGCATACTTTGATAAAAACATAACTGCAGTGGTGATTAACTGAATTCAAATATATGTAAAAGAAACATTTTTATTATGGTTTACATATATTTTGCTTGTTTATATACATAATATACAGAGTGCTGAAATCTCCCTTCTGTATAAAAAACCCAAAGAATTGAAGACTCATAAGCCATATGTTACCGGACTTCATAAACTGGTCTGCAAACTTTCCTTTACATAAAATATTTCAGTAGAATACAGTGTCCTTTTTTTTTTTTTTTTTTTACAAACAGACAACAATAATGTATCCACAAACAAATCAAGGCCAGTTTTAAAACTGTAATGCCATCGCTGAGTTCATCTACCACCATTGTTTCAATACACCATAAAATGTAGTTCTGCATAGGCCAGGGCATAGTGTGACTAACTCATCCGCCTATGCTTCACACCAAGCAGACTCCATGTTTTCACCTGTACATTAATAAAACTTAATTTAATTTGCCAGTTGTATCTAACTTCCAGACACCAGTCAGATAACGCAAGCGTATAAAAAGGAGATCCCGTCCCATCTGCAACCAGCTCCAGAAAGGCACCAGCTTAGACCCTGCATTAGGAACAAGGATACTGAATAAGGTTATCAAAACATAAAATACACAAATGCATACATTATTTACATTAAAAAAAACCCCATAAGAAATGGTTCCAATATTTGAACCACTATATAAAAGTGCTACAGTAGTCTTCTTTCTAGAGTTGTTAAAATAAAACTTTTTGGGGCACATCCAACTGAAGGAAAGATTTTTATTTGGAGAAATTAACACGCCTATCGTGCCCATTCTCCAATTACCAGAAGTATATATGCTCCAGATTCTTGTTCTATGCAATTGAAAAAATAAATAAAAATTGGGCACAATGATTTTTACAGCAAAACTCCTCTGAAAGATAAAAGCAAAAATAAGATTTTACTCACCGGTAAATCTATTTCTTGTAGTCCGTAGTGGATGCTGGGGACTCCGTAAGGACCATGGGGAATAGACTGGCTCCGCAGGAGACAGGGCACTCTAAGAAAGAATTAGGACTACTGGTGTGCACTGGCTCCTCCCTCTATGCCCCTCCTCCAGACCTCAGTTAAGGAAACTGTGCCCGGAAGAGCTGACATTACAAGGAAAGGATTTTGGAATCCAGGGTAAGACTCATACCAGCCACACCAATCACACCGTATAACTTGTGATAACATACCCAGTCAACAGTATGAACAACAACAGAGCATCAGACAAACCTGATGCAACCATAACATAACCCTTATTTAAGCAATAACTATATCCAAGTATTGCAGAAGAAGTCCGCACTTGGGACGGGCGCCCAGCATCCACTACGGACTACGAGAAATAGATTTACCGGTGAGTAAAATCTTATTTTCTCTAACGTCCTAGTGGATGCTGGGGACTCCGTAAGGACCATGGGGATTATACCAAAGCTCCCAAACGGGCGGGAGAGTGCGGATGACTCTGCAGCACCGAATGAGCAAACACAAGGTCCTCCTCAGCCAGGGTATCAAACTTGTAGAACTTTGCAAAGGTGTTTGAACACGACCAAGTAGCTGCTCGGCAAAGCTGTAATGCCGAGACCCCTCGGGCAGCCGCCCAAGAAGAGCCCACCTTCCTTGTGGAATGGGCTTTTACTGATTTTGGAGGTGACAATCCAGCCGCAGAATGAGCCTGCTGAATCATGTTACAGATCCAGCGAGCAATAGTTTGCTTTGAAGCAGGAGCACCCAGCTTGTTGGATGCATACAGGATAAACAGCGAGTCAGTTTTCCTGACTCCAGCCGTTCTGGCTACATAAATCTTCAAAGCCCTGACTACATCTAGTAACTTGGAATCCTCCAAGTCACGAGTAGCCGCAGGCACCACAATAGGTTGGTTTATATGAAAGGATGAAACCACTTTCGGCAGAAATTATGGACGGGTCCGCAATTCTGCTCTATCCGCATGGAAAACCAGATAGGGGCTTTTATGTGACAAAGCCGCCAACTCTGACACACGCCTAGCCGAAGCCAAGGCTAATAGCATGACCACCTTCCACGTGAGATATTTCAACTCCACCGTTTTGAGTGGTCCAAACCAGTGAGATTTCAGGAAACTCAACACCACGTTAAGATCCCAAGGTGCCACTGGTGGCACAAAAGGGGGCTAAATATGCAGCACTCCCTTTACAAACGTCTGAACTTCAGGTAGAGAAGCTAGTTTTTTTATGAAAGAAAATGGATAGGGCCGAAATCTGGACCTTAATGGACCCCAATTTTAGGCCCAAAGTCACTCCCGACTGTAGGAAGTGAAGGAAACTGCCCAGCTGGAATTCCTCTGTAGAGGCATTCTTGGCCTCACACCAAGCAACATATTTTCGCCGTATACGGTGATAATGTTTAGCCGTCACGTCCTTCCTAGCCTTTATCAGCGTAGGAATAACATCATCCGGAATCCCTTTTTTCTACTAGGATCCGGCGTTCAACCACCATGCCGTCAAACGCAGCTGCGGTAAGTCTTGGAACAGACAAGGTCCCTGCTGCAACAGATCCTGCCCTAGAGGCAGAGGCCATGGGTCCTCTGTGAGCATTTCTTGCAGCTCTGGATACCAAGTCCTTCTTGGCCAATCCGGAACAATGAGTATTGTTCTCACTCCTCTTTTCCTTATGATTCTCAGCACCTTGGGTAAGAGAGGAAGAGGAGGAAACACATAAACCGACTGGAACATCCACGGTGTCACCAGTGCGTCTACAGCTATCGCCTGAGAGTCTCTTGACCTTGCGCAATACCTCTGTAGCTTTTTGTTGAGGCAGGATGCCATCATTTCCACCTGTGGCAGTTCCCACCGACCTACAATCTCGAAGACTTCTTGATGAAGTCCCCCCACTCCCGGGTGGAGGTCGTGCATGCTGAGGAAGTCTGCTTCCCAGTTGTCCACTCCCGGAATGAACACTGCTGACAGTGCTCGTACGTGATTCTCCGCCCATCGAAGAATTCTGGTGGCTTCCGCCATCGCCATCCTGCTCCTTGTGCCGCCTTGGCGGTTTACATGAGCCACTGCGGTGATGTTGTCTGATTGAATCAGCACCGAATGGTTGCGAAGCAGGGTCTCCGCTTGACTTAGGGCGTTGTATATGGCCCTTAGTTCCAGGATATTGATGTGAAGGCAAGTCTCCTGACTTAACCACAGCCCTTGGAAACTTTTTCCCTGAGTGACTGCCCCCCACCCTCGGAGGCTTGCATCCGTGGTCCTCATGGGCCCAGTCCTGAATGCCGAACCTGCGGCCCTCGAGAAGGTGAGTACTCTGCAGCCACCACAGGAGAGACACCTGGCCCCGGGGGATAGGGTGATTAACCGATGCATCTAAAGATGTGATCCGGACCACTTTGTCCAGTAAGTCCCATTAGAAGGTCCTCTCATGGAACCTGCCGAAAAGAATGGCCTCGTATGATGCCACCATCCTTCCCAGGACTCGAGTGCAGTGATGCACTGACACCTGTTTTGGTTTTAATAGATTCCTGACCAGTGTCACGAGCTCCGGAGCTCTCTCTATCGGAAGATACGCGCTTTTCTGGTCTGTGTCTAGGATCATGCCTAGGAGAGGCAGATGAGCTGTAGGAACCAACTGCGACTTTGGAATATATAGAATCCAGCCGTGTTGCCGTTACACTTCCAGAGAAAGTGATATGCTGTTCAGCCACTGCTCTCTTGATCTCGCTTTTATGAGGAGATCGTCCAAGTACGTGATAATAGTGACACCTTGCTTCCGCAGGAGTACCAACATTTCCGCCATTACCTTGGTGAATATTCTCGGGGCCGTGGAGAGACCAAACGGCAACGTCTGAAATTGGTAATGACAATCCCGTACCGCAATTGAGGTACGCCTGATGAGGTGGATAAATGGGGACATGAAGGTATGCCTCCTTTATGTCCCGAGTCACGATAAAATCTTCCCCTTTCAGGCTTGTAACGACCGCTCTTAGCGATTCCATCTTGAACCTTTTCAGGTATATGTTCAGGGATTTTAAATTCAATAAGGGTCTTACCGAACCGTCTGGTTTCGGGACTACCACATGGTCGAATAATAACCCCCTCCTTGTCGAAGGAGGGGAACCTTGACCACCACCTGGTGAAGATACAATTTGTGAATTGCAATTAACCCTGTTTCCCTCTCGTGGGGGGAAGCCGGCAGGGCTGTCAGTGAGGAGGCCTCTTCTCAAAGTCCAGCTTGTATCCCTGAGACACAATATCTACTGCCCAGGGATCTAACAGGCAGTGAACCCACTTGTTGCAGAACTTACGAAAGCGTGCCCCCACCGGGCCTAGCTCCGTCTGTGGAGCCCCAGCGACATGCGGTGGATTTTCATAGAGGCCGGGGAGGACTTCTGTTCCTGGGAACTAGCTGTGTTGTGCAGCTTCTTTCCTCTGGCAAGAAAGGACGCACCTCGGACTTTCTTGTTTCTTTGTTCGAAAAGCTGCATTTGATAATGACGTGCTTTCCTAGGCTGTGCAGGAATATAAGGCAAAATATCAGAATTACCAGCTATAGCCGTGGAGACCAGGTCCGAGAACCCTTCTCCACACAATCCTCAGCCTTCCATATGCCACTTAAGTTGGCATCATCTGTCCATTGCATATTCTACAGGACACGTCAAGCAGAAATCGACATAGCTTTGACTCTAGGACCCAGTATACTCATGTCTCTTTGGGCATGTTTGATTATACAGGTTGAGTATCCCTTATCCAAAATGCTCGGGACCAGAGGTATTTTGGATATCGGATTTTTCCGTATTTTGGAATAATTGCATACCATAATGAGATATAATGGCGATGGGACCTAAGTCTAAGCACAGAATGCATTTATGTTTAATATACACCTTATACACACAGCCTGAAGGTCATTTTAGCCAATATTTTTAATAACTTTGTGCATTAAACAAAGTGTGTGTACATTCACACAATTCATTTATGTTTCATATACACCTTATACACACAGCCTAAAGGTCATTTAATACAATATTTTTAATAACTTTGTGTATTAAACAAAGTTTGTGTACATTGAGCCATCAAAAAACAAAGGTTTCACTATCTCACTCTCACTCAAAAAAGTCAGTATTTCGTAATATTCCGTATTTCGGATATTTGGATGAGGGATACTCAACCTGTATATATCTCTTAAGACAGCATCTTTAATATATATATATATATATATATATATATATATATATATATATATATATATAAACAGCAAAAAAAAGGCGGCACTCGGAGACTTTAAAGTGCAGATGAATTGTATTCCACAAAAAGAAGACTAACGTTTCGGGGTCACATTACCCCTGTGTTCACTTTGACAAAGGGGTAATGTGACCCCGAAACGTTAGTCTTCTTTTTGTGGAATACAATTCATCTGCACTTTAAAGTCTCCGAGTGCCGCCTCTTTTTTGCTGTTTGTGGATTGCCCTTGGAGGGCACCGGAGCCTGTACATAGAAGATAGTGGGAGTGCCGGTCTGTGTGGACTATATATATATATATATATATATATATACACACACATACATACATACATACATACTAGGGTCTCAATTTCTGCTGATAAGGTACCTGTCCACGCTGCCACAGCACTATAAACCCATGCCGACACAATCGCCGGTCTGAGTAGTGTACCAGAATGTGCACGCTATCTGCAGGATCCCTGAGAATAGCTGTTAAGTCAGCGCTACCTTTTGGGCAAAGTGACACCCTAGGGGAAGATTCCCATCACATCCTGGCCCTAGTAGGGAAAGGATACTACCTGAGAATGCTTTTTGGGAAGCTGCAGCTTCTTGTCTGGAGATTCCCGCTCTTTTTCTTCATGAGAGGAGGGAAATTTACCTCAGCTTTCTTCCCCTTAAACATGTGTACCCTTGTGTCAGGGACAGATGAGTCATCAGTGATATGCAAATAATCTTTTATTACAATAATCATATACTGAATACTTTCCTGACATTTTGGCTGTAACTTTGCATTATCGTAGTCGACACTGGAGTCAAACTCCGTGTCGATATCAGTGTTTATTATTTTGGATAGTGAGTATTGTGAGACTCTGAAGGTCTCTGCGACATAGGGACAGACATGGGTAGATTTCCTGTCTATTCTCTAATCTTTTGTGCAATAAATTCACCTTAGCACTTACACATATCCAAACAGGTGTCGGTGTTGTCGACGGAGACACCCTCTCACACACATATTGGCTCCATCTCCTCCTTAGGGGAGCCTTTTACCTCAGACATGTCGACACACACGTACCGACACACCACACACACAGGGGATGCTCTATTTGAAGACAGTTCCCCCACAAGGACCTTTGGAGAGACAGAGAGAGAGTGAGTATGCCAGCACACACCCCAGCGCTATATGACCCAGGAATCACACAGTAACTTAGTGTTAACCCAGTATCTGCTGTATATATTGTTTTTACGCCAAATTTATGTGCCCCCCCCTCTCTTTTTCACCCTCTTCTATCGTGCTTCTGCAGGGGAGAGCCTGGGGAGCTTCCTCTCAGCGAAGCTGCGGAGAGAAAATAGCGCTGGTGAGTGCTGAGGAAGAAGCCCCGCCCCCTCAGCGGCAGGCTTCTGTCCCGCGATTTTGTGTAAAAATAATGGCGGGGGCTCATGCATAATACAGTGCCCAGCTGTATATATGCTGCTTTTTGCCAGGAGGTACTCAATTGCTGCCCAGGGTGCCCCCCCCTGCGCCCTGCACCCTACAGTGACCGGAGTGTGTGGGAGCAATGGCGCACAGCTGCAGTGCTGTGCGCTACCTCATATGAAGACAGGAGTCTTCTGCCGACGATTTTGACGTCTTCTTGCTTCACCCGCCGGCTTCTGTCTTCTGGCTCTGCGAGGGGGACGACGGCGCGGCTCCGGGAACGGACGACCAAGGTTAAGTTCCTGTGTTCGATCCCTCTGGAGCTAACGGTGTCCAGTAGCCTAAGAAGCGCAACCTAGCTGCAGTTAGTAGGTTTGCTTCTCTCCCCTCAGTCCCACGTAGCAGAGAGTCTGTTGCCAGCAGAAGCTCTCTGAAAATAAAAAACCTAACTAAAATACTTTCTTAATAGCAAGCTCAGGAGAGCTCACTAAAATGCACCCAGCTCCTTCCGGGCACAGATTCTAACTGAGGTCTGGAGGAGGAGCATAGAGGGAGGAGCCAGTGCACACCAGTAGTCCTAATTCTTTTTTAGAGTGCCCTGTTTCCTGCGGAGCCCGTCTATTCCCCATGGTCCTTACGGAGTCCCCAGCATCCACTAGGACGTTAGAGAAAAAACAAAAACCCAAACCAACATAACAAAATAACAATGATACAAAAGGGGAACTTTTAAAGCAAGCAATACATATTAAAAAAAAAACCAAGTGTTCCAATTTACAATATATTATAAAGCATGTGAACATTTTACGAAGCAAAAGCATAAAAAAAAAAGAAAAAAAAAACCCCACCTGCAGTTCTACACTAATTGAGCATATATGTACAATTCAGGGACGTGCGGTGAGGTAAATGGCTTAGGGGTCACTGGTTAGTACCAGAGCCAGATTTACACACAATATATGAGCCAAAGGTTCATGTGGGCATTATACACAGGTGCAGCAGTATATAAATACACGTGGGCACTATACACAGGTGCAGCAGTATATACATGTGGACACTATACACAGGTGCAGCAGTATATACACGTGGACACTATACACAGGTGCAGCAGTATATACACGTGGACACTATACACAGGTGCAGCAGTATATACACATGTGGGCATTATACACAGGCGCAACAGTATGTAAATGTGGACATTATACACAGGCGCAGCAGTATATAAATGTGGACATTATACACAGGCGCAGCAGTATATAAATGTGGACATTATACACAGGCGCAGCAGTATATACACATGTGGGCACTATACACAGGTGAGGCAGTATATACACATGTGGGCATTATACACAGGTGCAACAGTATATACATGTGGCCATTATACACAGGAGCAGCAGTATATACACATGTGGACATTATACACAGGTGCAGCACTATATACATAGGTGGGCATTATACACAGGTGAGGCAGTATATACACATGTGGGCATTATACACAGGTGTAGCAGTATATACACATGTGGGCATTATACACAGGTGCAGCAGTATATACAGTACACATATGGGGATTACACACAGGTGCAGCAGTATATACTGCTGGAAATGTGGTTAGTTTTGATCAGAGACGTGCAGAAAGGATAGGCAGGGGAGGCACTATCTCACCTCACCGCACGTCACTGGTACAATGGGGGTAATTCCAAGTTGATCGCAGCAGGAAATTTTTTAGCAGTTGGGCAAAACCATGTGCACTGCAGGGGAGGCAGATATAACATGTGCATAGAGAGAGTTAGATTTGGGTGTGGTGTGTTCAATCTGCAATCTAATTTGCAGCGTAAAAATAAAGCAGCCAGTATTTACCCTGCACAGAAATAAAATAACCCACCCAAATCTAACTCTTTCTGCACGTTATATCTGCCTCCCCTGCAGTGCACATGGTTTTGCCCAACTGCTAAAAAAAATCCTGCTGCGATCAACTTGGAATTACCCCCAATGTACACTCAAAAAGAAGAATTACATCTGCCTGACTTTATAACAATTTTTAGAAAATGTTCCTCAGTTAATTTTGAAATAAATACAGTGTTCAAGTATACTACATAATACAACAAAAATAAAATTAAGAAATCTATTACAATAAACGGTGTTCCTGTTATAGCAATGTGTCGCCTTAGCCTTAAGGAATATGCTATTAAATCAACAGGACCAAAGTGACAGCTTACCTTCAATTTCCGTCCAGTTCACTGCAACTTCTGCAACTGGGATCTTTAGGCATTGAGCTATATATAAGAGTTCCACATCAAATGCCCTGCAAACACAGGAGATACAATGCATTGAGCCAGCTCTAATAAGAAATGATTAGAGGATTCTGACTAGAACAACTACATTATAAAAAAGGAAGGTTATTACTATCATTTAAAAATATCCGTACAGTGCATGGTTCTTCAAATTTATTGAACTATCACTGTAACAAAAAGCAGCATAGATTTGCACTACACAAACACACTACAGATTATTTAACATTAGAGTTTTTCTAGCTGAATATGTAAAAGAAGAAAATAAAGATCCGTGTAAAGGCAGGTACACACTAGACGATTTTGAACCTATAAAGATTTCCCTTGAAATTTCCCCAGCTGCATAATGTAAGATAAAGAGCATACACACTGAAGGATAAAGTGAATAATACCATTCAGTGACATCACCCCTCCCATCCCTGAACATGCAGTCATGAAAGATATAACCTAAATTGTACTGCATGTTCAGATGATAAAGATAAACGATAATGACCCACGGGAGCACGCATCGTTATCGCGCACACACACTTGAAGATATGAACGATAATATCTTTATTGTGAATATTGTTCACTTAAATCATCTAGTGTGCATGCCCCTTTACTCCTCCATTTTGCACAGAACATCACTGGTGTTCCGTAACATAATATTCCAAAGCCACTCAGGGCCTGATTCAGAGGTGGTACTGCTGCATCCGCCCTAGCGCCTGTTGCCCGAGTCACGCAGGTGCAATAATATACAAATTACTAGTTTCACTCTCCCCCTGGTACACTAGCATGCTCCAGAATATAGAAGTTCAGAGACGCCCACTTTCTGCACCCCTGCACGATAACACCATGAGAAGTTGTAGACAGTCCACCATCGACGCTTGCACCTGCCTATGGCAAGTGCAGTGTCCGTCTGAACGAGGCAATTTGTTTGAGTACACAGCTGCTTTCACTGACACACATACAACACTCCTATTAGTAAATAATCACTGGACTGCATTTACATAAACATTGTGTGTGGTTTGCGAGCACCTCTGAATCAGAACCTTAATAGCAAGTTCCTTAAGGGGGGTACATATGGAGAGATCCATGCTTAAAATCTAAGTAATCTGACTTGATTGCTTAGAAGTTAAGATCGGATCTCTCCATGTGTAAGCCCAACAGCGATAGCGAAGCGTGGACTCGCGCATCACTATCGCCGGTGCTAGACTGGCCTACATGCAAATACAATCTAGCACATCGCTCATTTCACCCGCTTTTTGAAATGAGCGTCCCCCCCCTCCCCCAGCACACATCGCGCTGAGTGGTCTATGATAGATCGCTGAGCACACATCTCTGCCCGCGTGTACTGGCCTTTTTAATCGTAGGCGGTGAACATTTTGACCTGTATGACCTACACAAATCATTACACTTCCACAGCTTTCTGGATATGCACTGATAAAGTCATAACCGTTTCCTCATGTACCTCTGCATCTCCTACACCCCAGGTAACAGTGGCCTGACATGGAAAGTTTTCTAATAATCAACTGGGCTTAATACACACACACACACACACACACACACACACACACACACACACACACACACACACACACACACACACACAATACATTTTCCAATTCGGCACACATTACAAAACCTATAATATTAAGAACAATGACATTACTAGAGAATTTTGATGCATAATTACAATTAAAGATGTGCGGGATCGATTTTACTCGGGTTTTTCGGATTTTTCTTATTGCTATCCAAAACGCGTGACATCCGTGACCCAATAAGATGCCGTTTTGAGACCCGAGTAAATCCGAACATGCACATCTCTAATTATAATACACAAGTGTCAAAGATATTAAGAGTGGACCCTTCCCACCATGCCAGATATCATTAATTAATTAATTAATTAAGACATAATTTATACTACTTAAGAAGAAAAATAAACTATACAGAGCTGGATGATCTGTATAACAAAACCACACAGAAAAATAAATAAAAATAAATTAAAATTATTTACATTCTATTTAAATGACAAGTTTGCGCTTGTCACTTCACGACTGAAACCAACAGGTATTTCAGATTTATAATCGGTTTACAAAGAGAATTTTACTTACAACAGATGGATCCGTGGGCACAGCAAAACACAAAAGATAAGTATTCTTTTGTTGAGATATAGAAGAGATTACATTAGGAAACCTCAATTTATTTTTATCGTGAACGCCCCAGGGCACAAAATCAAACAAATTCCTTAATTAGGTACAGAGATCAGTAACAACAATGTTGTTTAAACTGCCACGGAGACTAATGGTAGGTACACACCTATACAATCATCGGCCCATTCTCCGTATAGCGGGTGAATGGCTGTTGATTGTATAGGTGTGCCGATAAATGGCTTATAATGCTCCCGCAATGGTCGGGACAGGTGGTCGCATCTTCTGTGCTGCACATGCAGCCTCCCGATCCTCATAGTGGAGTCGCTAACCCCACCACTGATGCCCCCGCGTCACAGGAGGTCACAGCTGGATACACACACAGCCCGGCTGATCGGAAGCATTTTACCCAACCAGCCGAGATAGAACAAGTGTGTACCCAGCATTAGTAACATCAATCTTGTCAAATGCAACATTGATTTTGGCAAGAGACTGGTAATGTGTACAGAAAAGGAAACTACACTGGGTTGGGAAACATACAGACTTGTAGATACCAAGTTTGTCTCTTGCTTCAGCCTCAATGAAAGGTTTCTCCTGTAGAACAACAATTCATATTTGATAATATAGTGATTTTTGTCATAAGGGAACAAAGTTTCAATTACTAGTAAGAATATGCATTCATATGCCAAAACACCTGCGTCAAAGGTTTTCTTTCGCAGTACATGACAGCACATCCCCTCATCAAATAGTATAGTGTCCACGCTAGGATGCGGGCAGGGGACAGTGGTGCTGGGGCAGAATGTGCACACTCAAAAGGGGGGGTGCGGCCCCGCCGGTGTCACTACTGGGGTCGGTGCAGCCCCCTTAACACTAGTGGGAGCATGGCCCCATCCGTCTGCGTCACTAATGGGGGCGTGCCCAGCAACTATGAAGGTGCTAGGCTTCCTCCAAGATCTCCATTTAATGTGAATAGATGACAAGCGCATGGCATCTATTCGCGTGGCAGCAGCACGGCACCAGGCTGCTTTGGCAGGGTGCTGCTAAAGGGGCAGGGCGCATTTTGCCCTTTAAAAATCGGGCAGGGCACGGCGCTTTGCTTAAACAGCCTAGCACGAACACTTGTATCATACGCAATTCAAGTACAGGTTAGGTCTCTCATACAAAATTACGAAATACCGAATTTTTGGAATGCGACTGAACCATCAGAAAGCAAAGGTTTCACTATTTCAATGTAAACAAAGATTGTTTGACGCGGAACAATTATTAAAAAATATTGTATAAAATATAGTATAAAATCACTTTCAGGCTGTGCGTGTAAGACATATATGAAACTTAAATGCATTCTGTGCTTAGACCTGGGCCCCATCCCCAAGATAGCTCATCAATTAAATATTTCAAAATACGGAAAATCCAATATCCAAAATACTTCTGGTCCCAAGCATTTTGGATGAATGACAAAACTCACTGCGTATGATCGATAGATAGATATCCATTTTTTTTTTTTTTTTGGCTAAATGTTTGTCCAGTGCATGCGGCGTGAGAGCTGGAAAGCACACTGGAACCTCATCGCTCCCCCAAAACCCCCCCTTCCCCAATGTCGAGAAAGAGACCGAGCGATAGAGATTGATAGAGAATCTGTTTATTTTAGTCATTTATCCACTTTGTAATGTGTGATATAGAACTTTGTGTTTGTTTCTTATTAGACTACACAAAATCAGGTATATTTATTCGCTATCAAATCTTTCCTGTTGTTCCTACAGCCTTTGTTTTGTTTTAGGACACAATTAGGGTATAATAGCAAAGTCCATGAACAGAAGCTCTGAGTTTCTGGAGTTAAATAAATTATAAAAAAAAACAAAAAACATTTTTAGTGGCAGAAATACTGTAAGTGGGTTTTTGCGCTTACCATATACAGTAGGCCAAAGGTTCTCAAACACGGTCCTCAGGGCACGCCAACAGTCCAGGTTTTAGGTATATCCATGGTTCAGTACAGATGTTTAAATCAAACTGACTAAGGTGCTAATTAAATCACCTGTAGCTAAGCATGGATATACCTAAAACCTGGACTGATGGGGTGCCTGCCTTGAGGACTGCATTTGACATTTCTGGTCAGGTTCATGATCTATGTATGCAGTGAAAATCATAGAGTAAATGTGTTGAAAAGAACAATTAAAGAAGGCAGTCAATTGAAAACCTTACCTTGGAGAATGAGATTTATCTTAATACTCACAGATCTGGATAGGAGACCAGGCCTGCAAGAGTGGCGGTACGCTCGGGTACTGCGTACCGTTAAGAATCTAGCCGCCCGTACGCCGTACCCGCCACTCACACACCCCATAGCCGCCGTTAGTGGCTATTACGGTAAAAGCCGCCGATGTGCACTTCCTCCCCCTTTCCAGCCTGCTGCTGTGTGAGGGAAGGAGAGCGCAGCGCAGTCCCGTCCCTCAGTGCTGCTCAGTCAGACTTTGGTCTCCGGCAGCGGCGTGCAACTTCTCAACTGAACACCGGTTCGTTAGCCAATGAGGAATATCTGGCACTGTGGGGCATATGTATAACTGTCACGATAGACTGCGGAGGGTGTGCGTCACCGTGGCGTCACTGCAGTGCTGTGGGGAGACTACAACTCCCGGTATGCTATGCGTGGCCAGGAAGGAACATGGTGGTTGCTGTTTCTGGTGCAGAGCGAGAGTCTGTAGTGTGCGGGGACAATGAAGCTGGTGAGAGGCTAATACCATATACTGTTATGAGGGATAAGTTACCAGCGCACACACTGTGTATGTGATGTTATACAGGGGAAGGGGCTGTACAGTGATATAATGTATATATGAGAAATATTCTCCCAACACACACACTGTGTATGTGGTATTTACCGAACATTGTCTTTATACCTACAAAATGTACACATAACATTAACAACACAACAGGTCATTCATCGCGCCCTGCGTCCGCTCTTCACGCCGTTGCACGGGCCTACGCCCCCTTGACCATCGCATGCCCTTTGGCCATAAAATATTTAACCATTAACATTATGCTTGATGGTAATACTCCATAAAATACAAATATTGCCCGCCCAAAGGATGTGCAGAGGTTAAGGGGGCGAAGCCCCTTGAGACAGTGTGAAGAGCGCCCGTAGGGCGCAATTAATCACTTAGTAGGGAATATGTGCTCTATGTGAAATATAATTTTAGCATGATTCCTATAAAACATGGAAACACAAACGGAGATTCGAGTAACTGCAAATAACTCCTCTAGTAAGGGAACAGTGTGTAACGGGGAGGTCAACCATACGCAATATCGAGACTACAATGTTTACTTAGAGATTGCAAGTCAACTTCTGGAGACAGAAACTTTGTTAATATTTAGAAAATACCCACACATGCTAATCCCAGGAAAGGGGAATGCTAACAATCTGCTAGTAAAGATAAAAATAAATCTGTGAAGATGCAGCTGCACATCCTGTGATCCTGATCGCACGGAAACCCACTGTTTAATCCTGGTTTACAAGACTTTTACCTCTAAACTGCTGTGGGACTATAAGTCTCAGCATATACCATCAGTCCACTGGCCAATCCACATTTTTCTTTTTAAAGTAATAAGAATAAGCAGTATGATGAATATTAGAATGGAATGAAACATTTTTCTAGTTTAAAAAAACAAACAAAAACTAACCCGCCCACAATACTTACGGTTGGGATGCCGGCTGTCGGGATTCCGGCGTCTGTATTCAGGCTGCGGCGATCCCAACACAGACAGCCAGCATCTTAACCACATCATGTATGAAATGGTCTGGCCATGAAACACAATATATGGACGATGAGTCATTAAAAGTAGTCTCATTAAAATGTGTTTCTATTTGACTTGTCCAAGTGTATTAAAATGCTAGCTTTTTCCTTCTGTTCCAAGCTGGGTGAGAGGGTGACAACTGGCCCCCAAAGTGACACGGCAGCCATATTTAAATCCCAGAGGTACAATCACACTGTTCTACGTCCGTTTTAGCAATGCGGTCTGATTGATACTGCAGTACTTTATAGAGTTGGCAGTACAAATTTGGACCTGCAATTAAAAACATTTTGCGTGCATTGTTACATAGACATATCGAGCCCTAGACTAACTGTTAAGTGAGATGCAAAAATAGAACTGGCCACTGTGTGTGCGAACTTAGGGCCTAATTCAGACCTGATCACATCAGCAAAATTGTTCTCTAATGGGCAAAACCATGTACACTGCAGGTGAGGCAGATATAACATGTGCAGAGAGTGTTAGATTTGGGTGGGTTATTTTGCAGAGTAAATACTGGCTGCTTTATTTTTACATTGCAGTTTAGATTTCAGTTTGAACACACCCCACCAAAATCTAAATCTGTCTGCACATGTTACATCTGCCCCAGTGCATATGGTTTTGCCCATTAGAGAACAATTTTGCTGATGCGATCAGATCTGAATTAGGCCCTATATACGCTCCATGCAAACAGCAGCGTACAACTGCTCCCTGACTGCTTTTGTCTGCCTTTACATTTTGCACCAGGACAGAATCAACAGATATATAAGCCCCTCTACGGGGGTAATTCAGACCTGATCGCTAGGATGCGTTTTCGTACAGCGGGCATTCAGGTCTAAATTGCGAATGCACCGCAGTGCGCAGGTGCTTCGCATGGGAACAAACCGGATCTACGCTCAGCGCTGAGTTTGTGCGAAGGATCCATTCGCATGGGCGATCGCAAGCAAATTGACAGGAAGAAGGCGTTTGTGGGTGTCAACTGACCGTTTTCTGGGAGTGTTTGGAAAAATGCAGGTGTGTCCAAGCATTTGCAGGGCGGGTGTCTGACGTCAATTCCGGTCCCGGACAGGCTGATGTGATCGCAGCGGCTGAGTAAGTCCTGGGCTGCGCAGAGACTGCACAAGATCAGTTTGTACAGTTCTGCTACACATGCAATCGCACACTTTCACAGCTAAAATACACTCCCCCTGTAGGCGGCGACTAACTGATCGCAGCAATGCAAAAGTCGCCTGCTGGCGATCAGGTCTGAATTAGGCCCTATGCTCACTAAACACTATGGAATCTTATAACTAAAATGGATTGGATATAATAGCATGTGTGGCTCACATACTGGAGCGACACATGATTGAAACTTTGTTTGGATTATTATTACACACATTGGGCGGGATGTAATGAAGTCAGAGTTCGGCAGCCGTATGCAGGATGCCGTCCGAACTCACTTTTTTTTTTTTTTTAAAAGGTGCAATCATTTCTAAGGCATGGTTTAGCATACTGTATCTATAATGCAGTACTTTAATCAATGTGGATCAGCAGAGGAACAAAAGAGTTTATATTGGGCACTAGTTACTTTAGAATAAGGGGAGTAAATGGGTATTTGTGAGCACCAAGTACTCTAGTTTCTTATCAATAATTTTACATTAATTGTACTCATCAATAGCATGAATAATTACTACTTATGGTTTTATTACACTAAAGGCGATTTTCATTCAAGATGTATTCACTTTTTTTTTAGTAGTACATTTACATTAAAACATTAACTATCAATTTATATTTTTATACAGATACAGATGTTCTCCCACATAGTAGCTGCAGTCTGGTTAAACAGCTCTTCTAGTCGGACCTAGCTGTGGGCAAGTTTACCAATGCCGAGCAACTTTTCATGCATTTTTTTCGCAGAGAAGGTGTCTTACACGTTAGTGTTTTCTAGGAAAATATTGTAACGTAGCATTTTGTATGCAAGTACAGCCATGGTAGCACACAGAATATAGGCATGCTGCATATCATCTGAATCAGTATAAGCTGTTTCTGTGTCCTATTCACATAGCAATGCAAATAAGGCACATCTTTGGCATAAAAAGGTTCACAATGTTAGCAGAGCTACCCGGGATCTGCCGGCTCACTCACGCCAGGCATCTCCTACTATTACCCCTTTCACATCGCACAAATAACCCGGTATCGACGCAGCATATTGCCGTGTCGACACGGGTCAGTGTGCGATGTGAAAGCACTTTCGGCGAATTAGCGGGTCGCCTGACCCGGTAATTCAACCCGGTATAAAAGAAGGATTATACCCGGGTTGAATACCGGGTCAGGTGCAGTGTGAATGGGAGCCGCGTCGATGCGACACGGTTCCCATTCACAGCATAGGGAGAGGCGGCGCAGGAGATGAGCTCATCTCCCAGAGCCGCCTCCACCCCCGGCCCCTGCTGCGCCCCCCCCCCCCCCGCTGCTATGGCAACCGACCCGGTATATTGCTGGGTCGGAAAGCCAGCAGAGGGGAGCAAATGCCGGATCCCACCCTTTAAGGACACGTTTCTTTTACCGGGTGGGATCCGGCATTTGCGATCTGAATGCGGTATATGTGGCATATTGAGGCAAGATGTTGGAGGACATTATACAGGGGAAATAGTAGCTTGGCCATGGAAGCTATCGCCCTCATGCGCCCTGTGTGCTGCAACTCATTACATACGGAGGGTAGATGAGGAAGGTCACATCCATACAAAATATCAGCTTTTCTATTATGTAATAATACGGTCTCTCTCAGTGGGTTGGGGCTGGGAGACCGGTGCTGGGGATCCCGGCGGTCAGCATACCGACCCCAAGATCCCGGCAGTAAAAGGACAGCAGGGGGGCGAGCGCAACATAGCCCCTTTGTGGGCTCGGTGGCTCGCCACAGTTTCTTTTCCCACTCTATGTGTGTCGTGGACACCCACAAGTGGGAATAGTCCCTGGCAGTTGGCATGCAGACTGTCAGGCTGGTGAGCGGGTGGGATCCTGGCGTCAGCATGGTGACCACCCAGATCCCCTCTCAGTTCTGCACCATAACCTTTTATGTTGGACACGATGTTTATGTTTGAGCCTGCGAGCAGATTTTACATAGGAAGAACAGTTATGTTTTTTTCTTACATTTGCATCAGCAGATGAATAATGGCTGGCAAAGACAATTATCTGCTTACTAGGTGGCCCAATGCTTCTTTGCCTTACCAAACTTATTGTATTGGGGCTGCTTACGATCACTTTTTTCATTTGCTTTTCCTTGCGACCGAAATGGCCGAAAAACCGGACCCTTAGGCCTGGGGTTATATGTGGCAGGAAACCGGACCTTCTTGGATTCTGCTTCTGATTCCAGAATATCTGTCAATTCCTTACCAAACAGAATATTCCCAGCAAAAGGCAAAGATTCCAGAACCTTTTTTGATTCTGAATCAGCTTTCCATGTACGCAACCAAACTGCTCTGCGAGCAGCTACTGTTAAGGCTGATGCTTTAGAAGCAATAGTACCCATATCTATTGCCGCTTCTTCCAATATTATTGCAGCCTGTTTCATGTGAGCTATATGGGATTCTTGCTCCCTAGAAGGCAAAGGCAATATAGATTTTTGCACTAATCGAATGACATGCGTATTTACTTTAGGAGGCACTTCCCTTTTTAAACAGTCCCCAGTTGGAAAAGGATAATTGGAATCCCATTTTCTGGGAATATTGTATTTTTTATTGGGTGTAGCCCAAGCTTCTTCCATGATTTCCGTCAGCTGATCTGATCCTGGAAACGCTATCCTGTTTTGGGGCGTTTAAACACAGGTGCCTTAGTTTTTAACAACGGCTCTGCTGAATTCTCTAAGGATATGATACTATAGCACATGGCGAGGAATCGATCCGTACAATTTATCAAACAGCATCCAAGAACTCTTAATCGAGTAACTAACGCTGTTTGCACGAACTGTTTTAACAAGAACTTCGAACACAGCAGGTTGACAGCACCGAGGCGGGCGTCCAGTGTCCCCTAGAGGATTCAGAGAAATGGATTTATCGGTAAGTACCAAAATCCTCTTTTCTCTTTCATCCACTAGGGGACACTGGAGCATACTGATACATTAGGGGACGTCCCAAAGTTATCCCCCAGGGAGGGAGTGCTGTCGGTGGCCTGCAAAACCTAACGTCCGAACTTAGAATCTCCAGACGCAAAAGGTATCAAAGGTGTAAAATTTCACGACCGTGTGGGCTGAGGACCACGTCGCCGCTCCGCAAATTGAAGAGTGGAAGCACCTCTGGCAACCACCCATGAGGTACCTACTGACCGGATGGTATGAGCACCCTTCCGAACCAGAACCTGTTTGTCACAGGAAATATCCGCCTGCCGAATGGCAATTCTAATCCATCTAGACAAAGACTAGACAAAGACTGCTTAAAAGCTGGCCAAACACTCTTAGGCCCATCATACAGAACAACAAATGGTCTGACTTTCCGAAGGACAACATAACTTGTATGTATACCCGTAAAGCTCGGCCAACATCCAATTACACATCCCCATCTGCGAGACTCTGGAAAGATGGGGCTACAATTGGTCGGTTTACCTGAAAACCCCGAAACATTACACGTTAAGGCTCCCAATTCAGAAACTCGCCTGGCCGAAGCTAAGGCAAGCAATAACGCGACCTTCCAAAAGAGATAATTCATGTCTGTTCTTGCTAACGTTTCAAAAGTTGGTGAATTCAAAAAAATTCAACACCAAATGCAAGTTCCACGGTGCAGTAGGAGGATGAAAAGAGGGCCGTATCCTCAGAACCCCCTGTAAAAAGGATTTGACCCCCTGGCAAGGTTGCTAACCGTCGATGAAATAGGATGGAGAGAGTCGAAATTTGAACCTTCAGAGAACCCAGCCTCAGCCCTACTCTAGACCGGTCTGAAGGAAGAGTAGAAGTCTGGATAAGTGGAACTTCGTCGAATTCCACCCATGTTCCTGACGCCAGTCCATGTACCTCTTCCAAATCCTGTAGAAGTGCATAGCTGTGATCTGCCTCCTAGTGGCAATCATTGTAGGAATGGCCGTTCTCGGTATCCCTCTGTACCTTAAGATCCGGGTCTCCATAGCCACGACGTTAAACGCAGCCTGTTCAGGTCTGGGTGATGGAATGGTCCCTGAGATAACAGGCCCTCTCCCTGAGGTAACTGCTAAGGACCTTCCGCTAGTAAACCTCGCAGGTCTGAGAACCAACTCCTGCGGGCCCAATCTGGTGCGATTAGAATCTTCCCCGCTCGCTCTCGTTTCAACCCTTTCAGTGGGTATGAGGGGGAAAAGTGGAAAAATTTAAACCCTGCTGTAACACCAAGGAAGAGTCCTGGACATATATCTGGTCAGCTGACGGTCTTGCCAAGACGCCATTAGGTCGACTTGAGGAAGACCCCATCTCCTCACCTCCATGTCAAAAATCCGTGGATGTAGGTACCATTCTCCCGGATGCATGTCCTGGATGACTGAGATAATCTGCTCCCCAGTCTTCCACATCTGTAAAGAACACTGGCGAAAGGATGACGTTTCGCCTTTCTGGCCACAACAAAATCCTTGTGGCTTCCTGCAACGCCATCCTGCTCCTTGTTCCTCCTTGACGGTCTATGTAAGCCGTCGTTGTGACAATGTCAGACTGTATCTGTAGGTGTTGACCCATGACTAGGTCTTCGGCTAAGAGAAGCGTATTATAAACCGCTCTAAACTTGAGAATGTTTACTGGTAGGTCTCTCTCCAGTAACGTCCATCTGCCCTGAAACTGGTGTTCGTCTAAGACAGCACCCCAAGCTCAGAGACTGGTATCCGTTGTCAGGATCCTCCAATCCCTAATGCCGAATCTCTTGCAGCGATCAGCAAATTAAGGAGGTTCGTATGCGCGGTGGGAGTCGGATTCTCTGATGTAACCGCCAGTTTGAACCTGCTCCCTGAGCAATGTGGTTCATCTGGAAAGGTCGGGAATGAAGTCTGTCGTATTGGATAGCTTCGAACAACGCCCTCTTCCCGAGAAGTTGCACACAGAGGTGTAGAGAAACCGTTTGTGTCCCAGTACCTGAGCAACTAAGCTTTGTAGGACCTGGACCTTATGCTCTGGTAAGAATACTCTCAATGGTACCGTGGCCAAGATGAAACCGAAGAATTGAATCCACGGAGTTGGCATGAGGTCGGATTTCTGTAACATCACAATCCACCCATGTTGAATGAGAAAATGATGCAACGTCTGAACCTCTTTGATGAGCAGTTCCTGAGACGATGCCTTAATCCTTAGATCGTCTAGATCAGTGTTTCTCAACCGCGGTCCTCAAGGCACACCAACAGTCCTGGTTTTAGTGATATCCAGGCTTGAACACAGGTGACAATTAGTACCTCAGTTATTTTGATTTAACCATCTGTGCCGAAGCCTGGATATCACTAAAACCTGCACTGTTGGTGTGCCTTGAGGACCGCGGTTGGGAATGCCTGGTCTAGATAAAGCTATAATCATGACTGCCCTGATTTTCGTAAAGATTCTTGGGGCCGATAGACCGAACGGCAACACCCTGAATTGGTAGTGATCCGTCACCAGTGTGAACCCTAAGTAAGCCTGGTGTCCAGATTGGGATATGCAGATATGCCTCCTTTATGTCCATGGATACCATGAACTGGCCTTGTTCTAAGCCTGCAATGACCGACTGGAATGATTCCATTCTGAATTCGTAGACCCTTAGAAACTGGTTTAAAACCATTAAATTGAGTATCGGTCTGACCGTTCTGTCTGGCTTTCGGCACGACAAAAAGATCGGAATAGAAAACCCGTTCCTCTCTGAGAGACGGGAACTGGAGTAATGACCCCTGACCGTAGCAAATCTGGAATTGCGGTCAGTAAAGCTTTTGCTTTTTGAGAGCCCGAGGCAGTCCCGTTGTAAAAAAACTGATAGTCAGGCCTCTATTGAAAATCCAGTTTGTACCCCTGGGAGATAAGGTTGGTTATCCAAAGTTCAGGTGAGGTTTTGGCCTAGATGTCCCAAAAACCTTTCAGACGTGCGCTCACCCAGGGGGGACCCCAGGTGAGTTGGTAGGTCGTCCTGCCACGGTTTTGTCAGCAGGTGTAGCCTGTTTTCTGTTTTATGCCTATGAGTGGTCTCTACCTCTGCCCCCGCTGGAAAGGACTGCGATCTAAATTTATTAATCGCTGGTCCCGAATAACCACTCTCAACCTGTGGAATGGTTCTCGTATAAGGAGTAGGCAGAAATGTGGACTTCCCTTGTAGCATGTGAAATCCACTTGTCCAACTGTGGACCGAAAGGTATCTCACCCCCAAAAGGGGATGGATTCTACCGCCTTCTTGGCGTCAGAGGCTCCTTGTGCTACTATCCTTAGAGGCTTGACCAGGTATGAAGCCGATTCCCGAATGTCATCCGCCAGTTGGGAATCACTTCCAAGCTATGTTCCAGACCATGCTCCCATAGCCTTGTTTACCCAAACACAGACGACCGTAGGTCTCTATGCTGCACTCGCCTGTTATAAAAATCGACTTTAAAGCTGTGTCAACCTTATGATCTGAAGCATCCTTTAAAGTCGTTACATTAGGAATTGGTAAGATTGTCTTCTTTGACACCTTCCTAGGTAATCATCCACTACTGATGGAGTCTCCCACGTATTCATTACACCCTTAGGCGTAAGGGTAAAGTTACTTAAACCGCTTCGGAAATTGAAAACGTTTATCAGGGTTCTTCCTTAAACCTCCTCCATTTGAGATTGGAGAGATTTAGGAATGGGAAATCCTGCTGAAAGCGGTCTTTGAAAGTCGAATAACTCGAAATCCTCTGGATCCGTAACGTCTTCTACCTGAAAGTTTAGGATCTCTTTCACTGCGTCAATTAAGGAATCCAAACCAGAGATTGCCGTGTCCTCTTTCGGAAAATCGGCGTCCAAGTGAGATTTAATTAACTCACCTTCTGTATCAATGAGAAGACCCTCCTCCTCTTTCCGCATAATAGGAAGAGGTCTTTTAACTGCCTTGCGCACATTTGTTTCTTTTTGTGCGGGCGCTGTCAACTTGATGAGAAATTCTTCCATCTTTTTTGAGAATCCCGCAGCCCATTCCGATTGCTGCTTGCGTTATTCTGTCATCACCTTGGAGATTCTATCTGCAAGGTTGTCTTCTCATGACCTAGACGGAGCACTGCTCCCAGGTGGAGCGTCCATGTTTAAGCAGGAATCGCACACCCCGGAGCTGCCAACCCGTCTTTGGTGTGTTGACTAAACCCCGTACCCAGTGGCGCACCCAGGGGGGGTTTCGGAGTACCCAGAAACCCCCCTCCACTAAAAAAAAATAAAAAAATTTGCATGAGTATTATTAATGACTGTCTAGCGTCCTCTGCAGCCTGCTGTCTTCCTGGTGGCACTTGTAAGTGCAATAAAAGTTTACTTTATTTTAATTATAGTACATATATATCCATGTGCATACATATATACACAGGGCTTAAAGTGGTCTTGGAGAGGTGGGGGAACTCACCTCACCTGCAATGCCACAGAAAGGGTGTGGCCTCACAAGGAAGGGGCGTGGCCACACAAAAGTACCACCAATTCAAAATAATGCTTCACAGTAGCACAATCTTATTCACATTGCCCGCCCCACATACTAGTGCCCTTTACACACAATGCCCACAATTTTCAGAGTCCCCCCTTTTACACAGTACGGCAGACAGCGTCCCCTTTTACACAGTACGACAGGTAGAGCCCCTTCCAGGGGCAAACGCAGGATTTTATGAGGGGGTTATATATATATATATATATATATATATATATATATATATATATATATACACACACACACATACACACACACACACACACACACACTCAGAGTCTTGAAAGTGCAAAAACAGACAAAAAGAGTGACATGGCAAGAGAGGGTGAGAGAGACATGGAGATAGAGACATTGCAAGAGAGAGAGAGAGACATGGCAAAAGAGAGAGATGAAGAGGAGACATGGCAAAATAGAGTGACATGGAGAGAGAGAGAGGGACATGGAGAGAGAGAGAGAATATCAGCAGCAGAAAGACTGGGCACCCAGAGCTGTGAATTGTGGCAGCAGTTACCTGGAGGTCTTCATGAGGAGGGAGAGTTGACTCTCCTACCAGACGCCCAGGCAGGGGCAAACGCAGGATTTTCTTGGGGGGGGGGGGGGGGGTTCCGTTCACGTATGCATGTACATATGTTGTGATATATATATATATATATATATATATATATATATATATATATATACACACATACACATACACACACACACACACACATACACTTCTGTACATATACATACATACTTACACACAGCATACATACATTCATGGCGTACTTTCAAAAACATATATACAATACATAACTACTCGGATCAAACATACACACTGCAGACACACACACGGAGCATACATGCATGCATACACACAGAGCATGCATACATATACACACAGAGCATACATACACACAGCATATACACATACACACATAGCATACACACACACACAGCACATACACACACACAGGATACATACACACGGCACATGATACACACATAGGATACATACACAGCACATGATACACACACAGGATACATGCACACAGCACATGATACACACACAGGATACATACACACAGACACATGATACACATACAGGATACATGAACACAGCACATGATACACACATAGGATACATGCACACAGCACATGATACACACATAGGATACATGAACACAGCACATGATACACACATAGGATACATGAACACAGCACATGATACACACATAGGATACATGAACACAGCACATGATACACACATAGGATACATGCACACAGTACATGATACACACATAGGATACATGCACACAGCACATGATACACACATAGGATACATGCACACAGCACATGATACACACATAGGATACATGCACACAGCACATGATACACACGTAGCTTATAAACACATAGCACCCCCCCCCCCTCTTCCTTCCAAACACCAGGGCAGTGGGTTCCTCACCCGGCCAACTAAGCCCCCCGCCCCCCCCTACACTTAAAACAAATACCTGTGCTCAACTGCAGTACAGTTCACTGCAAACATTTCCGTCCTGCCTCACCCGGCCGGCCAGCTCTGTCACATGGGAGGTCTGCCTGGGAGGAGCTGCAACTTTCTCTGCAGCTACTGTTGCTCCCCGTACATTCAGCCAGCCTGCCTCCGTCCTCTCCTCAGTTAGTGGAGGCAGCTGCACAGTCTATTTGCGGGGGGGCGGGGGGGATCGGGCGTTACAGCCCGCGGCTCAGTCACACTCCGGCGGCTGTGGCTGCGGCAGAGGGGGGGAGTGAGGGCACTTTGAACCTGGCGCCGGCTGAGCGCCATTCACGGCTCCTGGACCGTCAGCTAATGAGAAGCTGCCACTTGGCAGCTTTTCATTGGCTGGCGGTCTGCGAGCCGTGATTGGCTCACGCCAGATTTTGAAAAAGCCTCATCTACTTCTAATTGGTGCTGCAGCCGGTCCGCGAGCCGTGATTGGCTGGCGGCCGCTGCCACCTTTATAATGGAACAGGGACATGATGCTGTGGCCGGGCGGAGGCGGAACTGGTTCCGCCTGCAATTAGAGGTGACGGAACGCAGTTCCGTCCCGTTCCGGCCCACTTTAACCACTGTATATACATACATACATATAAACACACACACATATGATATATATATATATACATGTGTATATATATGTGTACTGTATGTGTGTGTACATATATATATATATATATGTATGCATGTTTAATATGCTATGTATATGTGTATATGTATGTGTGTATGTATATATATATATATATATATATATATATATATATATATATATATATATATATATATGTGTGTAGATATATGTATATAGATATATATATATATATATATATACATACATACACACACACACACACACACACACACTAGTTTTATGGACCCAGCATATACTGGGTCACCTCAGTCCCCACCCCTGTGATTGGCTCCGCCCAGTTCTGGAAACCCCCCCATGCAAATCCTGCGTTTGCCACTGGTACCAGACTGTGTCGCAGCGATTTCACCCTTTAAACTAGGAAGAGAAAGACTGTGATAGAAGACGGAAGCAAGGGTATCGGATTGTCCGGCTCGTAACTTTTGCTTCTCTTAAATGGAAGAGAACAAGAAAGAAAGAAAGAAAGAAAGAAAGAAAGAAAGAAAGAAAGAAAGAAAGAAAGAAAGAAAGAAGAAAGAAACATTAACTAAATACATTTTTAAACCAGCCGACTTGCAACCCTCACACACCCAACTGTAGGTCAGTTACAATGGTAGAGTTGGTATCCACTTGCTTCCTCGTATTTTCGTCAGGATCTTTGCAATAGAAATCCTTTGAAAATATAGATAATAAGACTCATTTTTCAGGTTAGATCCTCATAGGATTTATATAAATTTCACCAGAAGAGGGAGTTGATATCTAGTTTCGCCAGCAGAGGGAGTTGTAACTACACAAAAATCCTTCGTTTTTCCCTTTCTTTTAAGGAGGGGGAGGGCTCATCCATGCCCCGTATATTTGGCGCCTGACTGGAAATAAAAAGATGGCCGCCTTTAAAAAAATCTATACACCTAATTCCCTGAGACAGTTTCTAAACACTAACTCTGCGCCGCTGTCCAAAAGGAAGTGTGACAGAGCGCACTGTGCACTCTCCCCGCTGTCCGCCCCCGCACACGACCGAAGGAATCACCCCCGCCGTGCGGCACTCACTCTGGCCGCCGCGCTCCGGGACCGCTCTCCTCCAGGTCCCGTAGCGGTGCCTGCTGACAGGGGATACAGGCCCTCACACTGCGTTACCACTGGCCGGCGCGCGCCAGGACTTCTCTCTTCAGTCCCGTAACGGCGCCTGACTAAAGGATACTGGCCCGCTCCACACAGCGTGACCGCAGGTCAGCGCGCTCCGGGACTGATCTCCTCTAAGTCCCGTAGTGGCGCCTGCTGACAGGGGGCGCCCACACTGCGTTACCGCTAGCCCGCTCGCGCCAGGACTGCTCTCCTTCAGTCCCGTAACGGCGCCTGCTGACTAAGGGATACCGGCCCGCTCCACACAGCGTGACCGCAGGTCAGCGCGCTCCGGGACTGATCTTCTCTAAGCCCCGTAGTGGCGCCTGCTGACAGGAGACGCCCCACACTATGTGACCGCTGGCCTCTATGCTGGGAAAGTTTAATAATATTTTTAGCCCCTTATGCTACTTGTTGGCCAACAACAAACTGTACTCACAGTTGGCGTCTTCAGAGAGATGCAGACCCCTTTAGCAGGAATCCTTGTCTCTCAATGTTTAACTTAGTCCCCCTTTTATTAGGGGGACGCAGCCTTTCTTTTGTAAAGCCTGCACCCCCTTTCATTAGGTGGGATCGGGCATTTTGTCTTTGAAAGCCTGCACCCTCCATTTAGTTAGGAGGGATTGGGCCAGTATAAATGAAATAAAAATAAATAAATAAATAGATCTATCGTCAAGGAGCAGGAGCTCCCTTCTGTGCTTGTACCTCCTAGGCACAATTTTTTAAACTGAGGGAGGAGGGATGTGAAGGGGGAGGAGCCGGCTGTGCAGACAAAGCTAATTTTAGATTGTGCCACACCTCCGGTTGCAAGCTTCACACCCCTAATGTATCAGTATGCTCCAGTGTCCCCTAGTGGATGAAAGAGAAAATAAGATTTTAAACCTACTGGTAAATCTTTTTCTCGTAGTCCGTAGAGGATGCTGGGACTCCGTAAGGACCATGGGGATAGACGGGCTCCGCAGGAGACATGGGCACTTTAAGAAAGACTTTGACTCTGGGTGTGCACAGGCTCCTCCCTCTATGCCCCTCCTCCAGACCTCAGTTAGAGAAACTGTGCCCAGAGGAGACGGACAGTACAAGGAAAGGATTTTTGTAATCCAAGGGCAAGATTCATACCAGCCACACCGTATAACTTGTGATATACTATCTAGTTAACAGTATGAAGAACAACATATCATCGGCCCAAAACCGATGAAACTAGAACATAACCCTTATGTAAGCAATAACTATATACAAGTCTTGTAGAAGTAGTCCGCACTTGGCACGGGCGCCCAGCATCCTCTACGGACTACGAGAAAAAGATTTACCGGTAGGTTTAAAATCCTATTTTCTCGAACGTCCTAGAGGATGCTGGGACTCCGTAAGGACCATGGGGATTATACCAAAGCTCCCAAACGGGCGGGAGAGTGCGGATGACTCTGCAGCACCGATTGAGCAAATAGGAGGTCCTCCTCAGCCAGGGTATCAAACTTATAGAACTTTGCAAAGGTGTTTGACCCCGACCAAGTAGCAGCTCGGCACAGCTGTAGTGCAGAGACCCCTCGGGCAGCCGCCCAAGACGAGCCCACCTTCCTAGTGGAATGGGCCTTAACCGATTTCGGTAACGGCAATCCTGCCGTAGAATGCGCCTGCTGAATCGTGTTACAGATCCAGCGAGCAATAGTCTGCTTTGAATCAGGGCCGCCAACCTTGTTGGCTGCATACAGGACAAACAGTGCTTCTGTTTTTCTGATCCTAGCCGTTCTGGCCACGTAAATTTTCAAAGCCCTGACCACATCAAGGGACTCGGAATCCTCCAAGTCACGTGTAGCCACAGGCACGACAATAGGTTGGTTCATACGAAAGGATGAGACCACCTTAGGTAGGAATTGAGGACGGGTCTGCAACTCCGCTCTATCCATATGGAAAACCAGATAGGGGTTTTTATGTGATAAAGCCGCCAATTCCGAAACTCGCCTAGCTGAAGCCAAGGCTAACAACATGACCACCTTCCAAGTGAGATATTTCAACTCCACTGTTTTAAGTGGTTCAAACCAATGTGACTTAAGGAAACTTAACACCACGTTAAGGTCCCAAGGCACCACCGGAGGTACAAAAGGAAGCTGAATATGCAGTACTCCCTTCACAAAAGTCTGTACTTCAGGTAAAGAGGCCAATTCCTTTTGAAAGAAAATGGATAAGGCCGAAATCTGAACTTTAATGGAGCCTAATTTTAGGCCCAAATTCACTCCAGTTTGTAGGAAGTGAAGAAAACGGCCTAGATGGAATTCTTCCGTAGGAGCATTCCTGGCCTCACACCAAGAAACATTTTCGCCATATTCGGTGATAATGTTTAGACGTCACGTCCTTCCTAGCCTTTATTAGCGTAGGAATGACCTCATCCGGAATACCTTTTTCCGCTAGGATCCGGCGTTCAACCGCCATGCCGTCAAACGCAGCCGCGGTAAGTCTTGGAACAGACAGGGACCTTGTTGTAACAGGTCCTGCCTTAGAGGAAGAGGCCACGGATCTTCTGTGAGCATTTCTTGCAGATCCGGATACCAGGTCCTTTGTGGCCAATCTAGAACAATGAGAATTGTTCTCACTCCTCTTTTTCTTATTATCCTCAACACCTTGGGTATGAGAGGAAGAGGAGGAAACACATATACCGACTGGAACACCCACAGTGTCACTAGGGCGTCCACAGCTACCGCCTGAGGATCTCTTAACCTGGCGCAATACCTTTGTAGCTTTTTGTTGAGACGGGATGCCATCATGTCTATTTGGGGTAGTCCCCACCGACTTGCAATCTGCGCGAAGACTTCCTGATGAAGTCCCCACTCTCCCGGATGCAGATCGTGTCTGCTGAGGAAGTCTGCTTCCCAGTTGTCCACTCCCGGAATGAACACTGCTGACAGAGCGCTTACATGATTCTCCACCCAGCGTAGAATTCTGGTGGCTTCTGCCATTGCCACTCTGCTCCTTGTGCCGCCTTGGCGGTTTACATGATCTACTGCGGTGATGTTGTCTGACTGGATCAGAACTGGTCGATTGCGAAGCAAGATCTCCGCTTGACGTAGGGCGTTTTATATGGCCCTTAGTTCCAGGATGTTGATGTGAAGACAAGTCTCTTGACTTGACCAAAGTCCTTGGAAATTTCTTCTCTGTGTGCCTGCTCCCCAACCTCGGAGGCTCGCGTCCGTGGTCACCAGGATCCAGTCCTGAATGCCGAACCTGCGGCCCTCTAGAAGGTGAGCACTGTTTAGCCACCACAGGAGAGATACTCTGGCCCTGGGGGACAGGGTGATCCGCTGATGCAATTGCAGATGCGACCCGGACCATTTGTCCAATAGGTCCCATTGGAAGGTCCTTGCATGGAATCGGCCGTATGGAATGGCTTCGTATGTTGCCACCATCTTTCCCAGAACTTAAGTGCAATGATGTACTGACACTTGTTTTGGTTTCAACAGGTTCATGACTAGAGTCATGAGTTCCTGCGCTTTTTCTGTCGGAAGAAAAACCCTCTTCTGGTCTGTGTCCAGAATCATGCCCAAGAAGGGCAGACGAGTTGTAGGATTCAGCTGCGACTTTGGAATATTGAGAATCCAGCCGTGTCGCTGTAACACATTCAGTGAAAGTGATACGCTGTTCAGCAACTTCTCCCGTGATCTCGCTTTTATGAGGAGATCGTCCAAGTACGGGATAATTGTGACACCCTGCTTGCGCAGGAGCACCATCATTTCCGCCATTGCCTTGGTGAAAATTCTCGGGGCCGTGGAAAGCCCAAACGGCAACGTCTGAAATTGGTAATGACAATCCTGTACCGCAAATCTCAGGTACGCCTGATGAGGAGGATATATGGGGACATGCAGGTATGCAACCTTTATGTCCAGAGATACAAAAAAAATATCCCCCTTCTAGGCTGGCGATGACCGCCCTGAGCGATTCCATCTTGAACTTGAACCGTTTTAAGTAAAGGTTCAGGGATTTTAAATTTAAAATGGGTCTGACCGCACCGTCTGGTTTCGGAACCACAAACAGAGTTGAGTAGTACCCCTGCCCTCTTTGAAGCAGGGGAACCTCTACCACCACTTGTTGAAGACACAATTTGTGAATCGCATGTAATACTATCTCCCTTTCCAGGAGTTATTTCGGTAGGGCCGATTTGAAAAACCGGTGGAGGCACTTCTTCGAATTCCAGCTTGTAACCCTGGGAAACTATTTCTATTGCCCATGGATCCACCTGTGAATGGACCCAAACGTGGCTGAACAGTCGAAGACGTGCCCCCACAGGAGCTGACTCCCTCAGGGGAGCCCCAGCGTCATGCGGTGGATTTTGCAGAGGCCGGGGAGGACTTCTGTTCCTGGGAACTAGCTGTGTTATGCAGCTTTTTCCCTCTGCCCTTACCTCTGGCAAGAAAGGATGAATCACGTGTTCTCTTGCTTTTATTGGAACGAGAGGACTGCATTTGATAATGAGGCGCTTTCTTAGATTGTGAGGGAATATATGGCAAAAAAATTGATTTACCTGCCGTAGACGTGGAGACGAGGTCCGAGAGTCCCTCTCCAATCAATTCCGCACCCTTGTAAGGCAACAACTCCATATGTCTCTTGGAGTCGGCATCACCAGTCCACTGTCGGGTCCATAAGACACGCCTAGCAGAAATAGACATAGCGTTTATCCTGGAACCCAGTAAACTAATGTCTCTTTGAGCATCCCTCATATACAAGACCGCATCTTTAATATGCCCTAGGGTCAATAAAATGGTATCCTTATCAAGAGTCTCAATATCAGTTGATAAGGAATCTGTCCATGCTGCTACAGCACTACAAACCCAGGCCGACGCAATAGCCTTTCTGAGTAACGTACCAGAATGTGTGTAAATGGACTTCAGGGTAACCTCCTGCTTGCGGTCAGCAGGATCCTTGAGGGTAGCCGTATCTTGGGATGGAAGCGCTATCTTTTTTGATAAGCGCGTCAAGGCCTTGTCCACCCTAGAGGAGGATTCCCACCGTAACCTGTCCTGCAACGGGAAAGGATACGCTGTTAGGATCCTTTTGGGAATCTGCAGTTTTTTGTCTGGAGTTTCCCACGCTTTTTCACATACTTCGTTCAGCTCATGTGAGGAGGGAAAGGAGACCTCAGGTTTCTTTCCTTTATACATGTGTACCCTCGTGTCAGGGACAGGGGGTTCCTCAGTGATATGCAACACATCTTTTATTTCGATAATCATATGTCGAATACCTTTAGCCATCTTTGGCTGTAATTTTGTATCATCGTAATCGACACTGGAGTCTGAATCCGTGTCGGTATCTGTGTCAACTATTTGGGATAGTGGGCGCTTCTGAGACCCCGAAGGTCCCGGCGACATAGGGACAGGCACGGGTTGACTCCCCGACTGTGCCCCAGCTTCGGCTTTGTCTAGCCTTTTGTGCAATAAATTAACATTTGCACTTAAAACATTTCACATATCCATCCAGTCCGGCGTCGGCACCGCCGACGGAGACCTAACATTCATAAACTCCCCCTCCTCCTTAGGTGAGCCCTCAACCTCAGACATGTCGACACACACGTACCGACACATTACATACACAGGGAAGCTCTTTTCTGAAGACAGGTTCCCCACCAGGCCCTTTGGAGAGACAGAGAGAGAGTATGCCAGCACACACCCCAGCGCTATATGACCCAGGAATAACACAGTAAATTAATGTTTACCCAGCAGCGCTGTTTTATGTATCTACGCCAATTATGTGACCCCCTCTACTTTAAAACCCTATGTCACCGTGTGTCAAGCAGGGGAGAGTCCGGGGAGCTTCCTCTCAGCGGTGCTGTGGAGAAAAATGGCGCTGGTGAGTGCTGAGGGAGAAGCCCCGCCCCCTCGGCGGCGGGCTTCTGTCCCGCTCAATTTTTTCAATATATATATATATATATATATATATACACATCTGTGCCATAAGAGAGGTTTATATTGCTGCCCAGGGCGCCCGCCCCCCCCCTGCGCCCTGCACCCGTACAGTGACCGGAGTGTGTGAGGTGAAGGGGAGCAATGGCGCACAGCTGCAGTGCTGTGCGTTACCTCAGTGAAGATCCAAGTGTCTTCTGCCGCCTCAGATGGGTCTTTTCCTCACATACTCACCCGGCTTCTTTCTTCCGGCTCTGCGAGGAGGACGGCGGCGCGGCTCTGGGACGGGGAGGGTGAGACTTGTGTACCGATCCCTCTGGAGCTAATGGTGTCCAGTAGCCTAAGAAACAGAGCCCTGAACTCAGAGAAGTGGGTCTGTTTCTCTCTCCTCAGTCCCTCGATGCAGGGAGTCTGTTGCCAGCAGGCTGCCTGAAAATAAAAAAACCTAACAAAAATGCTTTCTTACAGGAAACTCAGGAGAGCTCCTGAAATGCACCCAGTCTCCACTGGGCACAGTATCAAACTGAGCTCTGGAGGAGGGGCATAGAGGGAGGAGCCAGTGCACACCCAGAGTCAAAGTCTTTCTTAAAGTGCCCATGTCTCCTGCGGAACCAGTCTATCCCCATGGTCCTTACGGAGTCCCAGCATCCTCTAGGACGTTAGAGAAACATAGTAAGACTATAAAAATAAAATAAGAAAGCTTAGGGCTGCCAAAAAACGCAGCCCTGTGACCATGGTCCGGCTCCTGCAGCACCAAACAAAAAACTGATTTGCCTGAGCCAGTGGGCGGGGATATATGGACGGGCCCGTTGCATCCTGGGAGGACTGAAAGCTTGTGATCGTTTGGTGCCAATCCGCTATCGCTTCATCATATCCCATTGTTATCCTGTGGATAACCTGTGAACCCAGCCGGAGAAACACATCATTAAACATATATTTAGTAATTTACAGTGCATGATGCCTATTGCCAATTGCTCCTTAAAATGGCCCCAGGCACTGAGGGTTAACCCCTTCAGAGCCACAGCCGCCATTAACCATGTGGCCAGAGGGTCTCCGGACACAACAATGATCAAGAAAAACTGGGTAATAACAGACAGACAAGTTTATTATCACTATCTCCCAAGGAGTGGTGGAAAACACTGGGGGGATGTATCAAATCTTCTAAAGAGAAAGAGTGGAAAAGTTGCCCATAGCGAATATTCAGCTTTTAACTATCTTTAGTATCTGATTGGTTGCTATGGGCAACTTCTTTTGAAAGAATGATACATCTCCCCCTAGGAAGAGAAATCAAAAATACAATGGGTGATGTTCATGTAGATGAGGAAATGCCTCATGACTGACAACATTCCCCCCAAAAAGTACAATTTGACTGCAAACCGTTCTCCAAAAATCTGCAGAATGGACAAATGAACATATAAGTAGTGAACAAAAAAACATATCTCCTTGCACGATTACTCTATGGCAATATTTACACAGCTGTGTCTGGCAACCTGACCATGTTATGGTCAACATGTGCAGTTGCAGCCTTTACTACTCTTCACACTCAACACAGCATGCAACACTTTGTTCTTTACCATTATATTACACGGTCCTATAATAAACAACTTGCTATATGAACATGTAGTAAAGGGATGAAAACTCAAGCCTTTTAAAACATGGAGAAGTGGGCAAGATGAGAAGTTGTCCACAGCGACCAAACACGTTTCTAGCTAGCATTTATTGAGTGCATTCTATAAAATTATAGGTAGAAGCTGATTAGTTGCTATGAGCAACTTCTTCCCTCTTTAGAAGGCTTGATACCTCTCTCCCCCAACCAAAAGTGCTTACGCAGAGAGCCTCATAATGCCGTCCATACATGAAACACCCTGCTCTTAAAGGGCATGTTTAATCTAATTTACCCATAACAGATATTTCTTACTTGCAGGACCATTAACATTTCAGCTTACAGCGAAAGCAAAACTACTAATAGCAATGCCAACCCCAAATTAATTGTCCTAGTTTCAGCAGCTCATCGTTGTGGTTGTGAAGAAGGGTAGAGAACATACTGTACTTCATGTCAGTAATCCCATTTAAGGACATAACATGACACTTTAGGGCAGGATGTACAGTATCAAGGTGTGTGTACGAATGGGTCGACAGGTCAACCCCACATGGTCGACATGCAGGTCAACTGGGTCAAAATGGCGACATGAAAAAAGTAGACACGCAAAAGATACAAAAAGGCCAACACAGTCAAAAGGTAAACATGGGAATGGTCAACCAAATTTTTTAGTTTGCGGGTTTTTGTTTTTTTTGTCAATTTGTAGGTATAACCACATGTAAGCCACTTAGTGGAAACGTGTCTCCTTGCGGTCTCGCTTCAGGCAAAGTTACTATTCCCAATTATAGTCCATGTGGATAGTAAGTGATTAAGTCGAAAAACAAAAATATACGTTATGGTAAGAACTTACCATTGATAACAGTATTTCTCCTAAGTCCACAGGATAACATTGAGATATGATGACGCGACAGCGGATTTGCACCAACCGGTCAAAGCTTTCGGCCTCCCAGCATGCAACGGGCCCAACCATATATTCCGCCTCCTGGCTCGTGAACATCAGTTTTTCCAATGCTCAAGGCAGGAGCATCATAGAGAGCCTTAATCAGGCAAGAAGAACACACATGCACACCCTTCTGTACAAGAAGGAAGAGGTAAGTGAGTGAAAGGATCCTCAAATCAGGTGCGTCAGGGTGGGATCCCAGTGGACTTAGGAGAAATACCGTTATCAACAGTAAGTTCTTACCATAACGTATATTTCTCCTGCAGGGTCCACAGGTTATCCACAGGATAACATTGGGATGTCCCAAAGCAATTTAGTGGTGGGGACGCTCCTGACTGGACAGGATAATCATTCGCTCGAATTCAGCGTCCTGAGAGGCAAAGGCATCAAAGGCATAATGTCTAATGAATGTGTTAATGGAAGACCATGTGGCTGCCTTACATATCTGTTCTGCTGAAGCACCACGTTGTGCTGCCCATGATGGACCTACCTTACGAGTAGAATGAGCAGAGACATTAGTCGGAACAGGGAGATCAGCTTGAGAATATGCTTCTGAAATAGTTATCCAAAGCCAACTCGCCAGTGTCTGCTTGTCAGCAGGCCATCCTCTCTTGTGAAATCCGTAGAGAACAAAGAGAATCTATCTTTCTGATGGCACTGGTACAATCTACGTAGATCCTTAAGACCCGTACTATGTCCAATGATGCATCTCCCGTAGAAAGGTCCGGCCCCTGGAAGGCCTGGACTACAATTTCTTCGTTAAGGTGGTATTTAGACACCACCTTAGGAAGATACCCAGATTTATTTCTGAGAACTGCTCTATCTGTATAAAAAAAAATAATCAGAAATGGAGGACGACATAACATTGCACCTAAATCGGAAACTCTTCTAGCTGAAGCAATGGCCAGTAGATAGAGAACTTTAGCTATCAACCATTTAAAATCCACTCTTAAGTGGTTCAAATGGGGCAACTTGAAGCGCCTTTAGGACTAAACTTAAATCCCAAGGCACTGTAGGAGGAACAAAAAGAGGTTGAATGCGCAGCATTCCCTGAAAAAAAAGTGCGCAGATCCTGTAGGTTAGCAATTTTCTTCTGGAATTATACAGTCAATGCTGACACTTGTACTCTCAAGGAAGCCACCCGTAAACCTTTATGCATTCTTGCTTGAAGGAATGCTAAAACTCTGGAAACTCTGAAAACCTAGGATCAAGTTTTTTGATCACTGCACCATAAAATACAGGCATCCCATATTTGGCGATAAATGCGAGCTGAGGAAAGTTTCCTTGCTCTGAGCATAGTTAGAATTACCTTTTGTGAGAATCCGCTTGTCTTCAGGATGGAAGTCTCAAGAGCCACGTCATTAAAGACAGTCGATCCAGTAACGAGGACCCAGAAACAGTAGATCTGGACGTTGAGGGAATAGGAATGGAGCATCCATCAACATCCTCTGCAGATCTGTGTACCAATGTCTTCTGAACCAAGCCGGAGCTGTTAATATCACAGCACCCTTACCTTGTCTTACCTTTTGCATCACTCTGGATCACAGGGCAATTGGTGGAAACACAATAGCCAGACAAAAGTTGACAGATCATCCACAAATGTCGCTCTGATATCCTTTGTTCTTGACCCGTATGCGGAAACTTTGTTGTTCTGACGGGACGCCATGAGATCTATCTCCGGTAACTCCCATTGTCTACCATTGTTTGTAAGACCTTGGAGTGTAAACCTATTCGTGAATGAATGTTCATGTCTACTGAGAAAATCCGCTTCCCAGTTTAGGACTCCCGGAATGAATACTGCGGACAATGCTGGATAATGAAGTTCTGCCCACCTTAACGAGTGACTTACCTTCTTCATTGTGTTTTGTCTGCGAATTCCTCCCAGATGGTTGAGGTATGCTACTGCCATTGCAATTTCCGAGCAGATTCGAACTGGTTTCAACTGAAGGATGTTCTTTGCCTGAATAAATGCCATATATATGGCTCGAAGTTCCAATATATTTAATGGCAGGACACTTTCTTCCTTGGTCCAGTGACCCTGGAAACAACTCCTTCCTGACACTGCTCACCAGCCCTGCAGGCTGGCATCCCTTGTCAGAGTTTCCCAATCTGATATCCAAAGGAGTCTCCCTTTGTCTAGATAGGATGTCTGTAACCACCAGGATTATTGACCTCCTAACTTCCAGAGGAAGACCGTAATCTGCGCTTTTATTGTCTGATGAAAACCATTCCACTTGGAAAGGATCAGACATTGCAGAAGTATCGAGTGTATCTGAATATACTCCATCATGTTGAATGTCTACACCATCAAACCCATCCACGCTTTACCGCGTAGATAGATACCGTTTAACTGTGTAGCAACTCCTAAATCCTTCAATGAATTTGGATATGTTGCTCAGAGACAAAATGACTCTTCTAATACCCATTCTAACAAAGCCCCCAAGTTAGTCATTCGTCGTGACAGAACCAGAGACAAATTTGCCCAATTTATGAGCTAATCGTATCTCTGTTAAACAGGCTATTGTCTGTTGCAGATGACACTGAAGCCATTCCTGAGACTGTGCCAGGATTAATAATTCATCGAGGTATGGAAAAATCTTTACTCCCTGCTAATGGAGATAAGATGCCATTACCACCATAATTTTGGTGAATACACTGGGAGCTGTGGTCAGTTCAAATGGTAGGGTCTGAAACTGAAAATGATGCAGGAGGATAACAGAACAGAGCGCTGAAAAGAATATGTAGGTAAGCATCCTGGATATCCAGGTATACGATAACATCCTCCGGCTCCCTGACCCAAATAATGGAACGTAAAAGTCTCCATATGAAAACCGAGGCACCAAAATGTACTTGTTCTGCGTTTTGAAACGGAGTATTGGTCGGAACGACCCATTTGGCTTCTGGACTAAAAAGAGGTTGGAATAAAAACCTTGGCCCAGATTTATCAAGCCTTGGAGAGTGATAAATAGCACTGTGATAAATGACCAGCCAACCAGCTCCTAACTGTCATTTTTCAAACACAGCCTGTGACATGGAAGTTAGTAGATGATTGGTTGGTACTTTATCACCGCGCTATTTATCACTCTCCAAGGCTTGATAAATAAGGGCCCTTGTCCTCATTGAACAGGAGAAACTGGAAATATCACTCCTGACTGAAGCAACTTCTGAACTGCCTCTTGCAAATCCCCTAGCCTTCGTTTCCACTGAAAAACGGATTTAAAAACTCATATGCCGACTTAGAACTGTTTGGCCACAGCTCTGTTTTATTTGGTAATTATCCACTGAATCTTATGAATTGGGAGTCTTATTTTCTATATATGCTGCTGATTGCTTATTTTAAATCTATGTAACATTTTCTATGTCCTATATGTGCTTTATTAAAATTGTACTTCACCATATGCACATTTTTTTTTATCTCTGTTTCATGGCACATCGATGAGTTCCTAAAAGTCTCAAGAATTGCTTGATTGGTGAACATATTGTGGAGCGCAGGATAAGTCGCCTTTCAATTTTTATTTCTCTTGAGCACCTTTGGTGAGGGATGCGGGAACCCTCTTAGAGTGGCTCCGGTGCGCACTTAGTTATTCCTATACTCTGTCTATCCGAGTTCATGGCGGGAGACTCGGAGGAAAGTGGTCATGAACCAGGGGGAGGGGCGACCAGGGGAGTGCCTGACTCCCCACTGCTGACATCAACCCTAGGGATCATGGCTTCATACTACCCCCCTGGAGCCTATGATCCCTGAGACCTAGCGCTGGTGCACTCTAGGTGGCAGCCGCATCAGTGACTGTTTGGTAGTCTCCTCCCAAAGCAGTGCGGCTGTGTCCGTGTTCCCCCTATAAGCGGAACAGATGCCTTACCCTCTCCCTGTGCTCCGGCCACAGCCTGGTAACGTCTGCAGGACTTGCTAGTATATCCAACACACAAAACAAAAAACTGATTTGCCCGAGCCAGGAGGCGGGATAATAGGATTTTGGTACTTACCAGGTAAATCCTTTTCTTTGAATCCATAGGGGGCACTGGAGTACTCTTGGGATATGGACGGGCGTAGCCGAACAAAGGCACTGAATATTCAAATTTAGGACTCTCCCCCCCCTCCATATCCCCAAGTACCTCAGTGTACTTTGCCAGTGTTTTTTACTGAGCGAACAGGATATAGAGAGGTTGACAATGGAGAATCCCTATAACATAACGGACAACCACAAAGTTGATCCGTAACCTTATTGTCAACTAAACAGTTGACACCTTAACCGATAGAACTTTATAATTTGAGCCAATCGGTGAAAATGTGTTACCATAAGCTCCTTTGAGCTTAATACCACCCAAGTAAAATTTGTTCACTAAGCTCCCTTGAGCTTAAAACAACCCAGGTAAAACTGCTCTGGGTGGGCGTCCAGTGCCCCCTATGGATTCAAAGAAAAGGATTTACCTGGTAAGTACCAAAATCCTATTTTCTTTATCATCCACTAGGGGTCACTGGAGTACTCTTGGGACGTACCAAAGCTTCCCTCGTGGGCGGGAGAGCTGTTTGATACTTGTAACAGTAGGCAGCCCAAAGCTAAATGCTGATGGTGCCACCATTCATAACGTGTAAACGTGCACAAACGTGGTGCACTGAAGGCTATGTAGCCGCGTCGTAGACGCTCCACGACCCGCTGGGTCTGACATTCCCACAGAACCTGTGGGATGAACTATTACTGACGTAGGCGATTGTAACTTAGCCTTAAAGTAAGCCTGACTTGTAGTCATTATTATCCAACTGGATAATGTCTGCTGAGAAACTGGCTAACCCCAGTTCGCAGTATCATATAGAACAAACAACGTATTCATATCACGTACTGTAGACGTTCGGTACATATATAAACGCGTAATGCGTGTACCACATTCAGAATTCTAGAATGTGCTGTCCCCACAGGAACCACTATTGGTATATTGATGTGAAGAATACGAAAGCGGATTTCGTCCGAAGATCTGCTTTGTCATGAGAAACTTAAATACGGTGGCTTGGAATACAAGGCACCCAAATATGAAAACAAAACCCTTGCCGAAGCACCCTTGCCGACGACAAGGCTAGAAGAAAAATGTTTTCCAAAGTGAGAAACTTAATTCTCATTTGTTGTAAGGGTTCAAAAAATATGAAACTTAATTCCCATTTGTTGAAAGGGTTCCAAAATATGAAAACTGTAATAAATCTGAACCCAACCTCAAATCGCCTGGCGCTGTAGGTGGGATAAATAGAGTCTGAACTTTGGTGACACCTTGTAGAAAGATGTTTACAGACGCAAATCGAGGCAAACGTCTTTGAAAATACGTTTACCACACAGATACCTGCACACTTAGTGCAGATGAACATAGTTTTCCATCCCACCCCGTTTAACAGAATACGGGTAACTTGAAGTATGATGTTGGAAACTTCCGAGGTTTACAACCTATGTAAACACACTAAATTTTTTTTTTTTTTTTTTTTTAATAATGAGCTGCCTTAAGCGGCTTACTATTTCGTAACATGGTTGGTATAACCGATACTGTAATGCTTTATTTTTTAAGAGGGCGGTCTGAACCCTCACCCCGTCAACCGCAGCTGCGGTACATAGATAATAAGTATATAGATAAGTATGGGTAAAAGAACGTTCCCTGATGTAACAGGTTGGACGTATTATGAGCGGGCCAAGATCGTGTGCAAGTATTCCTTGAAAATTCGAGAAGCAAACTTCTACGAAATCCATGAGATACCACCAGTATGACTGTGACGAACTGTCTTCTGATCCGTTTTGGCAACGGAGAGAGAAACGGAAAATGGCGGAGCCAGATACACGATGCTGAATGACCCCATGAATGTGAGAGACTTCACCGCCACTGCCCTTGTGATCTGTTTTGTACACATACTGAGCTTTTGTAATTGTGGCGAGATGCCATCATGTATACTTGAGGGTAACCTCCTTCCGTGGACTCAGATATGAAACACCTCTGGATTTAATGTCCAGTTTTGAAGATCCAAATGCTGACGGGTGAGATCATCTGTCTAACAGATGTCCACTCACGGATTGATCTCTTGACATTTTCACATAATGGCGTTCTGAGCCATTGAAGATTTGAGTTACCTGCCGCATTGCCATGCGGCTTCTTGGTTCTCACTGGTTGTTGTGTATGCAACTGCCGTTGCTTCGTTTGACTGCTTAAGGCCAGCGTGAGCCAGGCATGAAAAAAAACAAAATTACATGAAACTCACGGTTGTTTCTCTCCACGAAAATCTTTACTAAAAGGCGAAAGATGTATTCGTTCTGAAGAGAAACCAGAGTCTATCCCTGGTCAGACTGAAAGCGAATCATTTATTGCATTGTAAAATGCACAGAGTTCTAGGACATTTATCGACAGCAATCTGTCGTGTTTTAGAACCTTTGCGCTGATTTTAACTACAAATCCTGACTCTCTGTGACTGTCGTCCAGAGTATATGCACCCTTGTCCCTCTGTGGGAAACGCGAGTGAAGGGTGGCGAACTAAATTGAAAACACATCTTTATTCTTAATAGGTGAATACACCAATGTACCGCTAGTGTGCGTGTACTTTTGTTCTTGCTGGTGTAGTAGGTAAAAGTATTTGATTTACCGTATTCATAATGTTACCTAGGAATTGACATCGTTTAGACAGACTTAGATGCGATTGTTTTCGAACTTGATCTGCTACCGCAGTATACCTTAGTAGCGCAAGCTAGAGGAACTTTGTTGATACATAGTTCTTATGTGAGATAAGCTATCATCACAACATCACTTTGGTAAATACCGGAAGCGATAAGCAACGGTAGAAATGAAATGGCTAATGGTTGTGGCGATTTGCAAACGCTAGAACCTGTGATGAAGAAACCGGACTGGGTAAATACGCATTGTGAAGATCAAATGCAATTATACAATTTTGTGGCTCCAATAAGCAAAAACTAACTGCAGAAAATCCATTTTCTAACTGTAGCAAATGACTTGCTGATTGATATTGCAACGGAGCTGTTTGGTTTTGCCCAAACAGAGGGGAATAAGTAACTCTGACTCTGTTGGCGTACTATTGCCTGGTTTATAACCCAGCAAAGACTAAATGACAAACTGCCAAACCGTTCGACAGAAGCAGTTTTGTACTCTAAGCTGTAAATAGCTGAGACATATATGAGTTGAAGTCCTGAAACCTCGCAAATGTAACATGAAAAGACGCGCTTCCACAATTGTAAAAGAGGTCATCAAACCACTGGCTTGCTGACTGTAACGTCATGTCGTTACAAAGCGTGACTGTTTCTTATAAAGGGATAAAACGCCGTTACAAGTATACTGTATGCGCTAATGGCTGAATATCCTAAAGGGATAAAATGCCGTTACAAGTAGATCAAATGTAGGAGCAAACAAGCTCTGGCCTTGTCGCGCTTAACTAGCGACCATGAAAATAACCGGCGTTAGCAGAAGCTTTACAGATATACTCTGCAGCTTATTTCAACAGTGATCGGCATGGTTTCATACACAGATTCTAGTGACCCACATGTATCTGGGGTTTTTATAATGTTTGACAGAAACGCATATACCAATGGCGGATCGCGTCCTTTTGGAAACGATTATGTATGGTTGTCCAAAACCCCGCACTATCTGAGTGCTGGACTAATGTACCCTTCTCACTCGTAGTTATCGGTGTGAGATTTTACATAGAATCGTGCATTAAATTATAAGACCAGTGAAATAAACACTCTGGTACCCAAAGGAAAATTGGCCCTTTGGAAAGACTGTCTTTTGTTAGCGCTGGCGGAGTCATTCCGAGACTCCGATTACCGCTGTTTTAATTTGAATTGCCAATGTTAACAATTTTAGTCTGCACTAGAGCCTTATTCGCTATGTAGACAGACATCATAATAGGCAACAAACAGACACTTGCACGACTTAATAAAGTTATTATATGGCATATATATCTATATATATATGTTATTGCTGAACAGCATATTTATTAGGAAACTAAAGTGTTCTTTATGTGAAAAGCAGTTCACATGGGCATGAAACCCGAACCAAATTCCTACTAACACCCCTGCGCCTTCTGGTGGCTTAAAGATGTAGGGCAGGAATGTTCTAGAATAATCCTGAACTAAAAATTCCCACTAACACCCCTGCGCCTCCTTGTGGAGTAGAGGTGTATGGGCGGAATGTTCTGGAATTATAACTGGAAAAACAGCAATGATTAAAATGGCCGTCATGCCATGCTTTCACAGAAAATCACAGTACAGGTTACCTGCTGCAGTTTTAATATAGGCTTAATAGTCTATTATACAGTTACTATAGGCTTAATAGCCTATTATACAGTGATAACCCAGGTGTAGGATACAGTAAAATACATGCATTTAGTCCATTAATATGAACACTGCCTGCAGTGTATGTTATTATCTTGCAGCCTTAACCAAAAATAACAGAAAACATGGTTAAACCTGCAATAGGTTATGCCACTGATAACCTATTGCCAGCCAAAGCCTCATATATATATTATATATATATAAAATGTGCTTAAACCTATAATCACAGTTCATACTGATATTATAGACAGTTTTGCCAGCAAAAAGCGTCATTATATATTATATATATATAAAACGTGCTGAAACATATATCACAGTTCTCACTGATATTATACACAGTCTACATTGTTTAAAACGCTGCGCTGCTTGTCTATTTTGAACCCATGCAGCCTTTGCTGCTGCTATGGGCATTACTCCCCCTCCCCCCCCCCCTGCATCCCCATGTTACCTGCCGCGTACGGGGATCGGGTGCAGGGAGAGCAGGAGAGCCTGTATCTAGCGCCGGGGAGCCGTCCGGAAGCGCCTTCCTACAGCAGTACACAGTCTCCCTGTGTCCTCATCAGCGGTGTGCGGTGTCTCACTGGAAGAGCGGCCGGCGTCCTTGAGTGACGTGCGGCCGCTCTTTAACACACGGGTCTCGGCGGCGTGTAGTGGTGCCGGGCCATCAGCGCAGTGAGAGCGGCCGGCGTCTGAGTGACGTGCGGCCGCTTTGCGCTAGTTCATCGCACGGAGATCTCGGCGGCGTGTAGTGGTGCCGGGCCATCAGCACAGTGAGAGCGGCCGGCGTCTGAGTGACGTGCGGCCGCTCTCTCGTACTTCAGCGGGACCCTTCAGCGGCGTGCTCAGCGGTGGCCAGCTCTCTGTACAGTATTACACTTTCACACAGCAGGGCGGCAGCGTGAGCTGACCGCCCTGACACCTCTACCTTGTGCCGCTTTCATCCTGGCTGTGACGAGCTTCTCTCTGTAAGCTCCGTTTCAGCCTCCAGTGTTTTCTTCCAGCTCTTTGTCTCATCCTGGCTGTGACGGAGCTTCTTCCTGTAAGCTCCGTTCAGCTTGCAGGAGACAGTGGCTGCCTGTGGCTGTGAGGGTGCTCTTTGTGAGGACCGACACGCCATGCGCTGCCTTATAGCGCCTGTGGCTGTGAGGGTGCTCTTTGTGAGGACCGACACGCCATACGCTGCCTTGCAGCGGCACCATCCCGGACCCAAGTTTTTCCAGAAACTGGGACGGGAAGTGTAAAAATAAAAATAAAAATCTTCTGAAATGTGTCATGTTCATGCTGTGAGCACCGAAAAAACACTGGCAAAGTACACTGAGGTACTTGGGGATATGGAGGGGGGGGAGAGTCCTAAATTTGAATATTCAGTGCCTTTGTTCGGCTACGCCCGTCCATATCCCAAGAGTACTCCAGTGACCCCTAGTGGATGATAAAGAAATATGGAAGGGCCCATTGCATTCACACAGCTGCAGCTGGCGATGCACATAGACCACCGCAGGGACTGACATGTCACTGCCTGTGGTAGTTGCCGCCTCCGGACTGCGCTGGAGATCTTGCGCGAGTACCGAGATCCCACGCATGTGCAAAGAAAGGAGCCGGCCGGGAATGAGACACAGGACGTCAACACTGAGCTGATGTGCTGTGAGCTCAGGGGGACATCGCCGGAGGGGGGAGATTTTGCTCCCCTGCTTCGGCAGACAAGATGTTAATGCATCTTATCGATGTCCCTTCCTGCTTCGCCTCGTTAATTAACATAATCAAAGCTTGGAGACAGATAAAGTACCACCCAATCAGCTCCTATCATTTTTCAAACAGAACCTGCCATGTTACAGGCTGGGTTTGCAAAATGACACTTAGGAGCTGATTGGCTGATTCTTTCTCTCTCCCCACTATCTCTCTCTGCAAGCTTTGACACATATGCCCCTATGCTAGATAAATGACAGCTGATTAGCTGCCATGAACCACTCTGCCACTTTTCTCTCTCTCTCCAAGGATTGATCTATAGCCCTCTTAATGTCATCATTTTGCAGCTAATGGCTGACAGCAGAGAACAATAGCCTGCGCTGAACTTCATAGTAGATAGAATATAAAACCTCTCCAGTTCTGTCAGCGCATGGAAACTTTTAACAGAATATTTGTGAACAGTACAAGCAACGATTTCATAATGCTGCTTTTATTCGGTATCCATTCACATGGTCGACCATGTTATGGTCGACAGTCATTAGGTCGACCGGTCAACATTGACATGGTCGACATGGACACATGGTCGACACATGAAAATGGTCGACATGTGAAAAGGTCGACATGAGTTTTTTAACTTTTTTTTCTTTTGGGGAACTTTTCCATACTTTACGATCCACGTGGACTACGATTTGCCCAAAGCATGGCGAGCGAAGCGAGCCATGCGAGGGGACGCGGTGCACTAATTGGGATTCCCAGTCACTTTACGCAATAAACGATACAAAAAAGTAAAAAAACTCATGTCGACCTTTTCACGTGTCGACCATTTTCATGTGTCGACCATGTGTCCATGTCGACCATGTCAATGTCGACCAATAGTGGTCGACCTAATGACTGTCGACCATAACATGGTCGACCATTCATACCGGAACCCTTGTATTCTAGGTTTAACATTGATTTCAAGTACAAAATTCTTATTCGTATAAACGAACTGCAATATTTCAGCTGGTCGTTAGGTATTCTGAAAGATACTTCCATGCACTGTCAGAACGATAGTGACTGAACGTCGCCGTACCTGCCTAGCTGGGTACACACTAGACGATATTTTGAACGATTTGCTCGATTTCATGGATCGGAACATCAAATTGGTCAAATTGTCCAGTGTGTACACACTATGCGCCCTCCCACGGCGTCATTTGTCTCATCTACATGCTGCTGAGGATATTGCCAACTACAGCATACTCCTGGGGGTGGCCACTGACGATATATCTTTAGGTCTTTTGCAAGACTGTACAATGTCTACGCACTATGGGTGTTATTCTGAGTTGATCGCACGCAGCAACTTTTTGCTGCTCGTGCGATCAACTAGACACCACCTATGGGGGAGTGTATTTTAGCATAGCAAGGCTGCAAACGCTTGTACAGCCCTGCTATGCTAAAAAAGTTTGGTGTGAAACAAGACTAGCCCTGCAGTTACTTACCCTGTGCGATGGATCCAGCTATGAAGGTCCCAGAATTGACGTCAGACATCCGCCCTCCAAACGCCTGGACACGCCTGTGTTCGCTGCTCCACTCCCAGAAAACGGTCCGTTGACACCCCGGAACGCCTCCCGCCTGTCACTCTTCTTGCGATTGCGGCAGCAATCGCTTTCTTCGTTATTCTTGTCGTTGCCCAGCAACGGCCGTCGCTGGGCAACGACGCGCATGCGCATTGCGGCTGGCGCACACGCACAGAACCGACCCGTTCGCACTGCTGCGAAGAACTGCAGCGTGCGAATGGGTCGGAATGATCCCCTATATCATTTGTCCGGGAGTTCAAGAGAAATAGTTGATGACATTGCATCGTTTTCCTGTCGTCTGGTGTGTACCCAGCTTTAAGGAACCACAAGAGCAGGCAGTCATTACAGATATGGAATATACATTCTAATTAAAGAACTACTGCAGCCAGCTGAAGGATCGTATGTGACAAAAACATTATTTGTTCAAAAGATAAGGAAATCCCTTAAAATAAATACTATATCTTTGGCCTTATAAGCGATATCTGTAGTAAAGGACTGCCACTACGTATGTCAAGAAAGTAGATTATAAAAGGTGGAACACTAACAGTATACTCTGGAACAAATATCACAATTGGCCTGAGAGATGTCCAATTGCAGCATATGAGCCCCGTTCAATTCATAGAAATCCTGTGATCTCATGTTGCGCTATTGTGCAGCATTTTCTTCGATAACCATGCCCCATATGCAGGTGTAGAAAAACAGACAGAGGTAATCATAATATAACAGAACTCACCAACGATCAACATGAAGAGCTGAAAATGTGCGAGCAGCAGCCTCCCTTGTAAACAACTTGAACCCACATTGAGTGTCTTTAACTCCCCGGACACACAGAAACCAGACGAGGAAATGGAAGCCGTACATAAGAAAGGTTCTGAAGATAGAACGCTGAGAAACAAAGGTGGACAAGTTACAGGCTTTGGACATGTTAAAACTTATATAGCTCAAGACAGGGAATAACTGATCAATCAAAAGGAGCGACTTTGAAGTGGCTACCCCACCCACGCCTGTCATTTACAGATGGCCGCACATGTCGTCATTCCATTCCTAGATTATCAAAATCCAGACGAGTGTATTTGATGTCTATAGAGAGTGTAAGCTTGCGAGCAGGGCCTTTCTACCTCTATGTCTGTCTGTTTTTACCCAGTTTTGTTCTATTACTGTTGTTCTAATTGTAAAGCGCAATGAAATATGCTGCGCTATATAAGAAACTGTTAATAAATAATGTCCTAAAAGGCATTCTTGGGCATACAGTAAGTGGACATACAAATGATCCAATTAACAAATTCATTTTCAAGATGAACCATTTTACCACTGGATTTCAGGAACACTTATAGGCCCTACACACTGGCCGATTTGTTTGAAAGATATGAACGATCTCGTTCATAAATGAACGAGAACTCGTTCATATCTTTCAGTGTGGAGGCTCCAGCGATGAACGATGTGCGGTCCCGCGCTCGTTCATCGCTGGTCCCCCGTCGGCTGTGCATTTCAATGGAGTTTCAAAGAAACTTCACTCCCCCCGTCACTGCCCCCCCGCCGCCGGGTCGCTCGTCGGCCGTATCTGCCGTCGGGCAGCTCGGCGGCGGATCGGCATGTCTGTAGGGCCCATTAGAGTTGGGCTTCATTTTTGATGCATCAACACCTAGCTTTCAAAAACTGTAGTACAGGATGAAGAAATCTAGTATAGTCAGTATATGGCAGTGTTTCATAACCACACGGAACCAGGATCAGCAGCTAAAAAGGGTCACCTTGTCTAGATGGCTGTTTACTTATGTTTTCATATGCAAGTAATACATCTGCATGCCTTCCACTAGTTACAGTCACTTAGCCTCCAAATAACTAGGTCTACATAGTTTAGGTATTGCCAGCAACGTATTGCCTAATAGGGCTCATGTTGCCAACCTTTGTTTGCTGTTAATTACATTCCTGGGAAGGAAATACAAATCATCTGTACTGTAGGTGCATGTTAAAGGTTCATATACATTCTCTACATTTTAAAAAGTTAAAATACAAACTTTGAGGAACATAACACATTGTGCAGTACATGACCTAAAAATTCCACCTACCGTGTGATATAGTACATTATAAATGAAAACAGATCCAAAACAAAGTACTCACAATTAAAATTAGGGGGAGATTTAACAAAGTTTGGAGAGAGAAATTGGAGTACTGTACCATCCAATCAGCTTCTAACTAATTTTCCAAATACAGCCTGCAATATAACAGTTAGTAGCTGATTGGTTAGTTCTATATCGCTCTCCAAGCTTTGATAAATCCGCCCCCTACGTAAGGTATATTCAAAATCAACTACCACTAATAGCATATTCGCCCTGTCATGTTTGGCTATTCATGTATTATTACAGAAACTCAGTACAACAGAAAAAAGCAGATACTACATAAAACTATAAATTCTAAGAAAACAAACAAAAATTAGTTCAGTTACAAAACTGTTTTATAGTACTTGGGAACAGTATTTACCTTTGCTATGGACTCCTCCTTCAGATGAGCTCGTGAGCCGCAAGATATTGCCATGTTCTCCTAACGTGGGAAACCGAGACATTATTACATAGAAATGCCGTTACACTTGATAGATGGTTAGAAATAGAACAGAGTTGAGGTTACTCGCGGTCAACCGCTGACCGCAAAGTTCCCACCATTGAATATTATGGAGCGCCTATGCGCTCCATTGCATCTCGAGTGCGCCGCCGCCCCCCCCCCCGCATGCTGGTACTTGTGGTTCTCCAAGTACCCGTTTGCGGGGGAGGCATGCTGGGACTTGTAGTTCTGCTACAAAAAACAATATTCTTTTTTTATTTTTTAAGACTTGACTATCAGCCTCCCATCCGCCGCCCCTAGATGGGGGGGACGGGAGGGGGGGGGGACATCAGCCTCGGGCTTCACCCCTGGCCCTTGGGTGGCTGGAGGGGGGGACCCCTTGATTTAAGGGGTCCCCACTCCTCCAGGGTACCCCGGCCAGGGGTGACTAGTTGGGGATTTAATGCCACGGCCGCAGGGACCGGTATAAAAGTGTTCCCCGGCTGTGGCATTATCTCTCTAGCTAGTGGAGCCCGGTGCTGGTGTTAAAAATACGGGGGACCCCTACGTATTTTGTCCCCCGTATTTTTTGCACCAGGACCGGACACAGAGCCCGGTGCTAGTTGTTAAAATACGGGGGATCCCCTGTCTTTTTCCCCCCCGTATTTTTGCAACCAGGACCGGCTCAAAGAGCTTGAGGCTGGTTATGCTTAGGAGTGGGGACCCCACGCAATTTTTTTTCAGGAATTTTAACCCATTCCCACCCCTTCCCACTGAAAAACATGCTCTGATCTCTCCATATTATTTTAGTCAGTAAAAAAATAAAAGTATTCTTTAAAAAAAATCTATTAAATAATACTTGTGGCTCCTAAATAGACAAACCAAGTAGATAATCCCTTCTAATATAAATAGATATGCTATTAGCAATCAAAAAAACACAAAAAAAAAGAGGATTTTGGTACTTACCGATAAATCCATTTCTCTGAATCCTCTAGGGGACACTGGAGTCCTATACAGTAGGGGTGTGAAGCCTTGAACCGGAGGTGTGGCACAATCTAAAATTAGCATGGTCTCCACAGCCGGCTCCTCCCCCTTCACATCCCTCCTCCCTCAGTTTGAAAAATGTGACTGAGAGAATAGGACATGACACTATAGCCCATGGCGAGGAACCGAACCGTACAACATATCAAACAGCGGCCAAGAACTCTTAACCGAACAACAAACTCTGTTTGCACGAACTGTTTAAAACAAGAACTTTGAACACAGCAGGCTGACAGCACCGAGGCGGGCGTCCAGTGTCCCCTAGAGGATTCAGAGAAATGGATTTATCGGTAAGTACCAAAATCCTCTTTTCTCTTTCATCCACTAGGGGACACTGGAGTCCTATACAGTAGGGGACGTCCCAAAGTTTTCCCCCAGGGAGGGAGTGCTGTCGGTGGCCTGCAAGACTAAACGTCCGAACTTAGATTCTCCGGACGCAAAAGTATCAAACTTGTAAAATCTTGCAAACGTGTGGGCTGAAGACCACGTCGCCGCTCTGCAAAGTTGAGTAGTGGAAGCACCTCTGGCAGCCGCCCACGAGGCACCCACTGATCGGGTAGTATGAGCACCCGTCTGTACTGGAACCTGTTTGCCACAGGAAATATACGCTTGCCGAATGGCAAGTCTAATTCATCTAGACAGAGTCTGCTTAGATGCCGGCCAACCTTTCTTTGGCCCATCATAAAGAACAAACAAATGATCCGACCTTCTGAAAGACGACGTAACCTGTATGTATATTCGTAAAGCTCGGACAACATCCAATGACACGTCCTCAGCTGTGAGACCCTGGAAAGATGGGACCACGATTGGCTGGTTGACGTGAAACCCCGAAACCACCTTCGGAAGGAAGTCTGCTCTTGTACGGAGTTCCGCCCTATCCTCATGAAAAGCCAAGAAAGGACTCTTACAGGATAAGGCTCCCAACTCAGAAACCCGCCTAGCCGAAGCCAAGGCAAGCAATAACGTGACCTTCCAAGAGAGATATTTCAGGTCTGTTCTTGTCAGCGGTTCAAAAATTGGTGACTTCAAATATTCTAACACCAAATTTAAGTCCCATGGTGCCGTGGGAGGACGAAAAGGGGGTTGAATCCTCAGAACCCCCTGTAAAAAGGTTTGAATCTCTGGCAAAGATGCGAGCCGCTGTTGAAAAAGAATGGAAAGAGCCGAAATCTGAACCTTCAGAGAGCCCAGTCTGAGTCCTCCCTCTAGACCGGCCTGAAGGAAAAAGTAAAAGCCGAGCTAAATGGAACTTCGTTGAATTCCATCCCCGCTCCTGACACCAAGCCATGTACCGTCTCCAAATCCTATAGTAGTGCCTGGCTGTGACCGGCTTCCTAGCGGCAATCATTGTAGGGATGGCCGTTCGTGGAATCCCTCTGTTTCTTAAGATCCTGGTTTCAATAGCCACGCCGTCAAACGCAGCCTGTTCAGGTCGGGGTGTAGGAATGGTCCCTGAGACAGCAGGTCCTCTCTCTGAGGTAACCTCCAAGGAACTTCCGCAAGTAACCCCCGCAGATTGGAGTACCAACTCATGCGGGGCCAATGTGGTGCGATTAGAATGGCCCACACTCGTTCCCGTTTTACTCTTTTCAGAACCCTGGGTATGAGTGGGAATGGCAGAAAGATGTAAACCCTCCTGTAACACCAAGGAAGTGTCAATGCGTCCACTCCTTCTGCCTCTGGGTCTCGTGTCCTTGACACATATCTGGGCAGCTGATGGTTTTGTCGAGACGCCATTAGGTCCACCTGAGGTAGACCCCATCTTCTCACAATCATGTTGAAAATCCGTGGGTGAAGGCCCCACTCTCCCGGATGCATGTCCTGTCGACTGAGGTAATCTGCCTCCCAGTTCTCCACACCTGGAATGAACACTGCCGAGAGAATGATGTCTCTTCTTTCCGCCCACAACAAGATCTTTGTGGCTTCTTTTAACGCCATCCTGCTCTTTGTTCCTCCCTGACGGTTTATATAAGCCGTCGTCGTGACATTGTCTGACTGAACCCTGATGTGTTGATTCACGACTAGGTCTTCTGCTAAGAGAAGTGCATTGTAAACTGCTCTTAGTTCGAGGATATTTATGGGTAGTTTGCTCTCCTGCAGCGTCCACCGTCCTTGAAACTGATTGCCCTCTAGGACGGCTCCCCAACCTCTGAGACTGGCATCCGTCGTCAGGATCCTCCAATCCCAAATGCCGCATTTCTTGCCGGCTGCAAGGTTCTTGTGTAGTGACCACCATATCAGGGAAACCCGTACTTGTGGGCGAAGTCGGATTCTCCGATGGAGAAGCCAGTGCGAGCCTGCTCCCTGAGCAATGAGGTTCATCTGGAATGGTCGTGAATGAAGTCTGCCGTACTGGAGAGCTTCGAACGACGCCACCATCTTCCCGAGAAGTTGTACGCAGAGGTGCAGAGAGACTGTTTGCGTCCTCAGTACCTGAGCCACTAATCTCTGTAGGTCCTGGACCTTGTTCTCTGGTAGGAACACCCGTAATAGAACCGTGTCCAAGATGAGACCGAGGAATTGAATCCGTTGAGTCGGTATGAGGTTGGACTTCTGAAAATTGACAATCCATCCATGTTGAATTAGGAAGTGATGGGATGTCTGAGCATCCTTGAGCAGTCGATTCTGAGATGGAGCCTTGATCAAAAAATCGTCCAGATAAGGTATAATCATGACCCCCAACAGTCTCAGTCCTGCAACCATGATCGCCATGATCTTTGTGAAAATTCTTGGGGCTGATGCTAGACCGAACGGCAATGCCCGGAATTGGTAGTGATCCGCTACCAGTGCGAACCTTAAGTAAGCCTGGTGAGGAGTCCAGATTGGAATATGCAGATATGCATCCTTTATGTCCATGGATACCATGAACTCTCCCTGTTCCAAGCCTGCAATGACTGATTGGATTGATTCCATCTTGAATTTGTATACTCTTAAAAACTGGTTGAAAACTTTTAAATTGAGTATTGGTCTGACCGTCCCGTCTGGTTTTGGCACGACAAAAAGATTGGAATAGAACCCTGTTCCTCTCTGAGAAGCGGGAACTGGAATAATGACCTCTGCATGTAGCAATCTGAGAATTGCCGCCCGTAGTGCCCTTGCTTTCTGAGGACACAGAGGCAATCCTGTTGTAAAAAACTGACTGAGGCCTCTGTTGAAATTCCAGCTTGTATCCCTGAGAGATCAAGTTGTTCACCCAAAGTTCTGGTGAGGTTTTGGCCCAGATGTCCTGAAAACCTTCCAGTCGGCCGCCCACCAAGGGGGACCCCAGGTGAGCTGGGAGGCCGTCATGCCACGGTCTTGTCAGCAGGTTTATCCTGCTTTCTGGTTGCGGCTTGTGAGCGGCCTCTACCTCTGCCCCCACGTGCTTGTGTACCGAAACCCCTTCCTCTGGCTCGAAAGGACTGAGATCTAAACGAAGTAAATGCTGGTCCCGAATAACCCCTCCTAGTCTGTGGAGCGGTTCTCGTATAAGGAGTCGGCAGAAAGGTGGACTTCCCCGCTGTAGCCTGCGAAATCCACTTGTCCAACTCTGGTCCGAATAGCATCTCACCCCCAAAGGGGATGGATTCTACTGCCTTTTGGTGTCAGAGTCACCCTGCCATTCTCTGAGCCATAAAATCCTTCTAGCCGATATGGCCGATGCTGATATGCGCGATGCTATTCTGCTAATATCCTTAGAAGCCTGACACAAGTATGAAGCAGATTCTCGAATGTGTTCCGCCAACTGTGTAATCTCTTCTAAGCTATTTTCCTCCTCAATAGCTTGTACAATACGGCCGGACCATGCACCCATGGCCTTGTTGACCCAAGCACAGACGATCGCAGGTCTCTGCGCTGCACCTGCTGCTACAAACATTGATTTTAACGCAGTTTCAACCTTACGGTCGGACGCATCCTTTAAAGTAGTTACGTTAGGAATTGGCAAGATTGTCTTCTTTGACAATCTTCCTAGTGAAGCATCCACTACTGGCGAAGACTCCCACTTGTCCATTACACCCTTAGGTAGGGGATAAGTTACCTGAAAACGTTTTGGAAATTGAAAACGTTTGTCAGGTTGTTTCCAAGCCTCCTCCATCTGAGTTTGGAGGGATTTAGGAATGGGGAACGCTGCTGCACGCGGCTTCTGGGATTCGAACAAATCGAAATCTTCCGGTTCCCGGACTTCCTCTTCCTTAAAGCTTAGGATGTCCTTTACCGCTTCAATTAAGGAATCCAGACCCGAGATCGCCGAATCTTCTTCAGGAAAATCGGCGTCTAGGTTAGGTTCAATTAACTCACCTTCTTCCGTTTCCAGAAGAAAACCCTCTTCCTCCTCAGTTTCTGGTATAATAGGAAGAGCTCTTTTAACGGCCCTGCGCACACTCGTCTCTGCGTGTGCGGGTGGCGTTAACTTGATGAGAAATTCCTCCATCGTCTTTGAGAATCCCGCAGCCCATTCCGATTGCTGCTTGCGGGATTCTGCCATCTCCTTGGAAAATAAGAATTTACTTACCGATAATTCTATTTCTCGGAGTCCGTAGTGGATGCTGGGGTTCCTGAAAGGACCATGGGGAATAGCGGCTCCGCAGGAGACAGGGCACAAAAAGTAAAGCTTTTCCAGATCAGGTGGTGTGCACTGGCTCCTCCCCCTATGACCCTCCTCCAGACTCCAGTTAGGTACTGTGCCCGGACGAGCGTACACAATAAGGGAGGATTTTGAATCCCGGGTAAGACTCATACCAGCCACACCAATCACACCGTACAACTTGTGATCTAAACCCAGTTAACAGTATGATAACAAAAGGAGCCTCTGAAAGACGGCTTCCTACAACAATAACCCGATTTTTGTAACAATAACTATGTACAAGTATTGCAGAATAATCCGCACTTGGGATGGGCGCCCAGCATCCACTACGGACTCCGAGAAATAGAATTATCGGTAAGTAAATTCTTATTTTCTCTATCGTCCTAGTGGATGCTGGGGTTCCTGAAAGGACCATGGGGATTATACCAAAGCTCCCAAACGGGCGGGAGAGTGCGGATGACTCTGCAGCACCGAATGAGAGAACTCCAGGTCCTCTTTTGGCAGGGTATCAAATTTGTAAAATTTTACAAACGTGTTCTCCCCCGACCACGTAGCTGCTCGGCAGAGTTGTAATGCCGAGACCCCTCGGGCAGCCGCCCAAGATGAGCCCACCTTCATTGTGGAATGGGCATTTACATATTTTTTGCTGTGGCAAGCCTGCCACAGAATGTGCAAGCTGAATTGTACTACAAATCCAACGAGCAATAGTCTGCTTAGAAGCAGGAGCACCCAGCTTGTTGGGTGCATACAGGATAAACAGCAAGTCAGATTTCCTGACTCCAGCCGACCTGGAAACTATATTTTCAGGGTCCTGACAACATCCAGCAACTTGGAGTCCTCCAAGTCCCTAGTAGCCGCAGGCACCACAATAAGCTGGTTCAGGTGAAACGCTGACACCACCTTAGGGAGAAACTGGGGACGAGTCCACAGCTTTGCTCTGTCCGAATGGACAATCAGATATGGCTTTGTGAGATAAAGCCGCCAATTCTGACACTCGCCTGGCCGAGGCCAGGACCAACAGCATGGTCACTTTCCATGTGAGATATATCAAATCCACAGATTTGAGTTGTTTAAAACAATGTGATTTTAGGAATCCCAAACTACGTTGAGATCGCCCAGTGCCACTGGAGACATCAAAAAGGGGTTGTATATGCAGTACTCCCTTAACAACTTCTGGACTTCAGGAACTGAAGCCAATTTCTTTCTGGAAGAAAATCGACCGGTCGAAATTTGAACCTTAATGGACCCCAATTTGAGACCCATATACACTCCTGCTTGCAGGAAATGTAGGAATTAACCTAGTTGAAATTCTTCCGTGGAGCCTTCCTGGCCTCACACCATGGAACATATTTTCACCTAAGCGGTGATAATGTTGTGCGGTCACCTCCTTCCTGGCTCTGACCAGGGTAGGGATGACCTCTTCCGGAATGCCTTTTTCCCTTAGGATCCGGCGTTCACCCGCCCTGGCGTCAACGCAGCTGCGGTAAGTCATGGAACAGACATGATTCTTGCTGAATCAAGATCCTTTCTAGTATCTCTTGAAGTTCCGGGTACCAAGTTCTTCTTGGCCCAAACCGGAACCCCGAGTATAGTTCTTACTCCTCTCCTTCCTATCATTCTCCATACACTGGGTATGAAAGGCAGAGGAGGGAACACATACACCGACTGGTACACCCACGGTGTTACCAGAGCGTCCCAGCTATTGCCTGAGGGTCTCTAGACCTGGCGCTTCATGTGGGACGCCATCATAACCACCTTTGGTCTTTCCCAACGGTTTACAAACATGTGGAAACTTCCAGATGAAGTTCCCACTTTTCCGGGTGGAATTCATTTATGCTGAGGAAATCTTCCTAGTTGTCCACTCCCGGAATGAACACTGCTGACAGTGTTATCACATGATCTTTCGCCCAGCGAAGAATCCTTGCTGTCATTGCCCTCCTGCTTCTTGTGCCGCCCCGTCTGTTTACGTGGGCGACTGCCATGATGATGTCCTACTGGATCAGCACCGGTTGACTTTGAAGCAGAGGTCTTCCTAGGCTCAGAGCATCGTAAATTGCCCTTAGCTCCAGTATATTCATGTGGAGAGAAATCTCCAGACTTGACCACACTTCCTTGGAAATTTCTTCCTTGTGTGACTGTTCCCCAGCCTCTCAGGCTGGCATCCGTGGTCACCAGAACACAGTCCTGAAAGCTGAATGTGCTGCCCTCTAGAAGATGAGCACTCTGCAGCCCCCACAGAAGAGACACCCTTGTCCTTGGAGACAGGATTATCCGCTGATGCATCTGAAGATGCGATCCGGACCATTCGTCCAGCAAATCCCCCTGAAAAGTTTTTGCGTGAGATCTGCCGAATGGAATCGCTTCGTAAGAAGCCACCATTTTTCCCAGGACTCCTGTGCATTGATGCACTGATACTTGGCCTGGATTTAGGAGGTTTCTGACTAGGTCGGATAACTCCCTGGCTTTCCCCTCCAGGAGAAATACCTCTTTCTGGACTATGCCCAGAATCATTCCTAGGAACAGCAGACGTATCATCGGAAAACAGCTGCGATTTTTGGAATATTTAGAATCCACTCGTGCTGTCGTAGAACTACTTTAGATAGTTCTTTTCCGACCTCCAACTGTTCTCTGGAAACTTGTCCCTTTCAGGATATCGTCCAAGTAAGGGATAATTTAGATGCCTTTCTTCTTTTAAGAATCATCTTTTCGGCCATTACCTTGGTAAAGGCCCGGGGTGCCGTGGATAATTCAACGGCAGCGTCTGAAACTGATATTGACAGTTCTGTATCACGAACCAGAGGTACCCTTGTTGAGAAGGGCAAATTTGGACATGGAGGTAATCCTTGATGTCCAGGGACACCATATAGTCCCCTTTTTTCCGGTTCTCTATCACTGCTCTGAGTGACTCCATCTTGATTTGAACCTTTTTATGTAAGTGTTCAAAGATTTCAGATTTAGACTATGTCTCACCAAGCCGTCTGGCTTCAGTACCACAATATAGTGTGGAGGACTAATACCCTTTTCCTTGTTGTAGGAGGGGTACTTTGATTATCACCTGCTGGAAATACAGCTTGTGAATTTTTTCCCAATACTGCCTCCTTGTCGGAGGGAGCCGTTGGTAAAGCAGGCTTCAGGAACCTGCGAGGAAAAAATGTCTCGACTCTCCAATCTGTACCCCTGGGATAATACTTGTATGATCTAGGGGTCAACTTGCGAGTGATCCCACTGCGCGCTGAGACTCTTGAGACTACCCCCCCACTGGTGGAGGGCTTCTTTTCCTGGGAAGGGGCTGCCTGCTGCAGTCTACTTCCCTTTCCTCTATGTCTGGGCAGATATGACTGGCCTTTTGCCCGCTTGCCCACATGGGAACGGAAGGATTGAGGCTGAAAAGACAGTGTCTTTTTCTGCTGAGATGTAACTTGGGGTAAAAAGGTTGGATTTCCCAGCTGTGGCCGTGGCCCCCAGGTCCGACGGACCGACCCCAAATAACTCCTTCCCTTTATACGGCAATACTTCCATGTGCCGTATGGGATCTGTATCACCTGACCACTGTCGTGTCCATGACATCTTCTGGGAGATATGGACAACGCACTTATCTTGATGCCAGAGTGCAAATATCCCTCTGTGCATCTCGCATACATATATATAGAATGCATCCTATTAAATGCTCTATATCAATAAAATATTTTTAGTCAGGGAATTCGACCAAGCCAACCCAGCACTGCATCTCCAGGCTGATGGCGATCGCTGGTCGCAGTATAACCACCGTCTGTGTGTATATACTTTTTAGGATATTTTTCCAGCTGCCTATCAGCTGGCTCCTTGAGGGCGGCCGTATTTGGAGACGGTAACGCCACTTGATAAGTGTGTGAGCGCCTTATCCACCCTAATGGGTGTTTCCCAACGCGCCCTAACTTCTGGCGGGAAAAGGTATAACGCCAATATTTGCTATCGGGGTAAACCCACGCATCATCACACACTTCATTTTATTTTATCTGATTCAGGAAAAACTACAGGTAGTTTTTTCACTTCCACATAATACCCTTTTCTGTGGTACTTGTAGTATCAGAAATATGTAACAGCTCCTTCATTGCCCTTAACGTGTGGCCCTAATGAGGAATACGTTTGTTTATTCACCGTCGACACTGGATTCAGTGTCCGTGTCTGTGTCTGTGTCGACCGACTGAGGTAAATGGGCGTTTTTTATAAAAAACCCCTGACGGTGTTTCTGAGACGCCTGGACCGTTACTAATTGTTTGTCGGCCGTCTCATGTCGTCAACCGACCTTGCAGCGTGTTGACATTCTCACGTAATTCCCTAAATAAGCCATCCATTCCGGTGTCGACTCCCTAGAGAGTGACATCACCATTACAGGCAATTTCTCCGCCTCCTCCAGCATCGTCCTCATACATGTCGACACACACGTACCGACACACAGCACACACACCTGGAATGCTCTGACAGAGGACAGGACCCCACTAGCCCTTTGGAGAGACAGAGGGAGAGTTTGCCAGCACACACACCAAAAAACGCTATAATTACATAGGGACAACCTTATATAAGTGTTTCTCCCTAATAGCATCTTTATATATATATTTATATCGCCAATTTGTGCCCCCCCTCTCTGTTTAAACCCTGTTTCTGTAGTGCAGTGCAGGGGAGAGCCTGGGAGCCTTCTCTCCAGCCTTTCTGTGAGAGAAAAAATGGCGCTGTGTGCTGAGGAGATAGGCCCCGCCCCTTTTACGGCGGGCTCGTCTCCCGCTCTTTAGTGAAGTTTGGCAGGGGTTAAATATCTCCATATAGCCTCTGGGGGCTATATGTGAGGTATTTTTAGCCAGTATATAGGTTTACATTTGCCTCCCAGGGCGCCCCCCCCCAGCGCCCTGCACCCTCAGTGACAGCGTGTGAAGTGTGCTGAGAGGAAAATGGCGCACAGCTGCAGTGCTGTGCGCTACCTTTAGAAGACTGTCAGAGTCTTCAGCCGCCGATTCTGGACCTCTTCTAACTTCAGCATCTGCAAGGGGGCCGGCGGCGCGGCTCCGGTGACCATCCAGGCTGTACCTGTGATAGTCCCTCTGGAGCTAATGTCCAGTAGCCAAGAAGCCAATCCATCCTGCACGCAGGTGAGTTCACTTCTTCTCCCCTCAGTCCCTCGTTGCAGTGATCCTGTTGCCAGCAGGACTCACTGTAAAATAAAAAACCTAAGCTAAACTTTCTCTAAGCAGCTCTTTAGGAGAGCCACCTAGATTGCACCCTTCTCGGCCGGGCACAAAAATCTAACTGGAGTCTGGAGGAGGGTCATAGGGGGAGGAGCCAGTGCACACCACCTGATCTGGAAAAGCTTTACTTTTTGTGCCCTGTCTCCTGCGGAGCCGCTATTCCCCATGGTCCTTTCAGGAACCCCAGCATCCACTAGGACGATAGAGAAATTCTATTAGCAAGGTTGTCTTCCCATGCCTTAGCTAGAGCACTGCTCCCAGGTGGAGCGTCCTTGTCTAAGCAGGAGTCGCACACCCCGGAGCTGCCAACCCGCGTGCTCTTCTTGTTACATTTCGTACAAACATAGCAGGTCTTTGAGGTCTTGGTAGCCTTAGACATGCTGTTTTTCTTTTTAAAACCCCTTAGTCGGGTACTACGCAGCGCTTTCACCCTTTAAACTAGGAAGAGAAAGACTGGGAGATGACGGAAGCGAAGGTATAGGATCCGGCTGGAATTACCCGTCCCCTCTTTCTCTAGAAAAGGAACAGGCCAAAAAATAAAAATAAAATAAAACACCAGCCGACTCGCAACCCTCACACCCCAACTGTAAATCAGCTACGATGTTAGAGTTGGCTTGCTTCCGTGTATTTTCTCCGGGATCTTTGAAACAGACGTCCCTTGAAAATATAATTTGTAAATTTTGATTACTTTTCAGGAGATCCTCATATGTTGTATATATACATTTCACCAGCAGAGGGAGCTGTTACCTAATGCTGCATTCAGACTGCAAATGCTGGATCCTACCCGGTAAGACAAACGTGTACTTACCGGGTGGGATCCGGCATTTGCACTCCGCTGCTGGCTTTCCGACCCGGCAATATACCGGGTCGGTTGCCATAACAACGGAGCGCGCAGCAGCAGCAGGGGCGGGGGTGGAGGCGGCGTCGGGAGATGAGCTCATCTCCAGCGCCGCCTCTCCCTATCTTGTGAATGGGAACCGTGTCGCATCGACACGGCTCCCATTCACACCGCACCTGACCCGGTAATCAAACCGGGTAAAACCCTTCTTTTTTACCGGGTTGATTTACCGGGTCAGGCGACCCGCTAAATCGGCCAGTGTGCTTTCACATCGCACACTGACCCGGTTCGACACGGCAATATGCCGTGTCGGTACCGGGTTATTTGTGCGATGTGAAAGGGGTATAACTCTCTCTCTACTATCTGAATACATGCACTATCCAGGCCGAGCAGCAGGGGGAGTTAATTCTTTTATTAATAAACCTTCCCCTATGTACACTACTGCGGGGGAGGGGGGAGGAGGACCCATCCCTCACCTCAGCCTGGCGCCAAAACGAAAAAAATATGGCCCCCACTAAATGTAATTCCATTACCTGCAGTACTGCTTTAAAATCCTGCGCCTCAATGCTCTGCGGGATTCTGCTCTTTATGTCCCACTGGTCTCTAGCATCTCACCCCCTGTGCGTGCCGAGCCCTGCAGTGCGCGACGGGTCCGTCTCCCGTAGCGGCGCCTGTGCTCCGCTCCGTCCGTGTGACTCATGTAGTTGCCCTGGGGCCGCCGGCTGGCGCGCGCCGTCTCCCGTAGCGGCGCCTGTGCTCTGCCCGATGTCTTTTATACTGTGCAGCGCGCCGCTTCCGCCGTCCCCCCGGCAGGGAAGACAGGCTGAGTCCTGCGCAGCACTAAGTCTCCTACGCGCCGGCCACCTTCGCTCTGCCCTTCCTCCCTGATTATTGTATAAAAGGGAGTTTTAACAGTATTATTATAAGAGATAGAATGAGAAAAAGAAAAAAAAAAAATACTTTTCTAACTGGAAGTCCCTAGCCTAATTCGACCAGTACTCACTATTAGTTGGTTTTTGGAGGATCTCCTGTGGAGAGATGCAGGTCCCTTCAATAGGGATCTTTGTCTCTCTGGACTTAGGTAGCTTTGTTCCCCCTTTCTTAGGGTTACGCAGCCCCTTTTAGCTTTTCTGTCAGGAGCTCAGTGCTCCACGTATTGTGCCTCCAGCACAATTTTTCAAACGGAGGAGGGATGTGAAGGGGGAGGAGCCGGCTGTGGAGACAATGCTAATTTTAGATTGTGCCACACCTCCGGTTCAATCAGGTCCAATGTGTTATTCTTATTGGCATAAAAAGGATACACCAGTACAAGCACAACCCGGATGCAACTTGTGCATATAAATTAATACTTACACATTATTTTGTTTCATTTAAAGTCTGATTATAATTGCTCAATTCTTTTAGATCTCTAATTGGTCTAAAAATAATTAAATATTTATAAAATGTATGTTATTAGCATTGGAAAATACTTTATTGTAGGACAGTTTAGCTGCAGTAAATTAATGACTCACTGGCCAGGGCTTCAGACTATTAAGTCCAATTTCCACATTTTCTAGATCTGCAAACTTTGTAGCTCCATCAGCATCAGCCATTAAGATGGTCTTTCCACGAGATACAAGGACTCCCTGCAAATCCAGTACATTGAGAACATTTCTTTATTGTTATTTATATAGTTCACACATTTTCTGCATCGCTTTACAGAGAATATTTGCCCAATCACATCAGTCCCTGTCACAGTGGAGTATACAATCTATATTCCCTACCACACATACTCACTTGGTTTAACTATATTTTTGGATTGTGGGAGGAAACTGGAGTACCCGGAGGAAACCCGCGCAAGTACGGGGAGAATATACAAGCTCCACACAGTTAGGGCCGTGGTAAGAATTGAACACATGACCTCAGCGCTGTGAGGCAGTAATGCTAACCATTACACCATCTGTACTGCCCAGATATAGTTGGAAAATGCGGGTAACGATCCCACTACCTCTCGCATGCTAAACGAGCGCTCTAACATTTGAACTAATTCCCCGCTATAGTGCAGGAGAGAAAAGACAATGGAGGTAATTCTGAGTTGATCGCAGCAGGAAATTTTTTTAGCAGTTGGGCAAAACCATGTGCACTGCAGGTGCGACAGATATAACATGTGCAGAGAGAGATAGATTTGGGTGGGGTGTGTTCAATCTGTAATCTAAATTGCAGTGTAAAAATAAAGCAGCCAGTATTTACCCTGCACAGAAATAAAATAACCCACCCAAATCTAACTCTCTCTGCAAATGTTATATCTGTCCCCCCCCTGCAGTGCACATGGTTTTGCCCAACTGCTAAAAAATTTCCTACTGCGATCAACTCAGAATTACCCCCAATATTCCAAAGTAAATGTGTTACACAGAGCAGACAGATACGGGACAAACAACATGAGCCGATTGCAGTTTTGGGATATGCCAGTACGAAAATAAAAGTCTAATTTACTGGTAATGCCAGAGGGCCCGATTCAGAGAAGGATGCAGTACCACAGCTAGTGCTACTGTGCTAAAATATGCTAATGCCACAGGAGGCGTCTTGGGTAAATAGACGCCTGTGATCAGTCATCTAAGTAACCCTAATGGATGGGCGCATTTTCACAAAGGCGGGACCTTGGCACACCCAGAAAATATAAGAGCTGTCATGAAAACAAATTGGCTCAGCGTGTCAGTCATGCTGTGGCTTAGTGGGCAATGTGACTGTTGCAGACACAGATTTGCAAATGTGCAGTACACATATGCAAACCCAATGCGCAAGGGTTTGCATACATCTCTGAAAAAGGCCCATAGTTTGCATTGAAGCAAAAAAAAAAAAAAAAAAAAATCTATGGCAGAGCTACGGTTGTATGGGCACTTCTGTGAGGGAATTAATACCCCTTTCACACTAGCACATGAGCGCACATCAACCCGGGATATTTGTGTGCGTGAATGCAAACTAAATTGGATTAAGTCTTGGGTCCCCGACCCTGCTCTTTAGTAGGGTCATGTCCGAGACCCAGGAATTTGCCAGCTGCTAGACCAGGCAAATTCCCGTCTCCGAAAGGGGCAAAAGCAGAATCTTCTAGAGCAGGCATTTCCAACCTTGGTAAACCTTTAGCATCGAGGTTGGGAATGACTGTTCTAGAGCAAGAAAAGGTCTTTAGTTATTTTAAACAATTCAAGTAGCTATCACATAATTGTTATTTTCTTTAAACAGAAATCCCTGTGGCATGAATTATGATGCTTGTTAATAATCCTTTTGCTTGGTTTGTTTCTTCTGCCTACTATCACAGCTTTAGAATTCTAAACAGTCATGGACTGCCATGGCAACCACAATTATATGGCAACATGAAGTAGCTTGGATTGGCCCTCTGAGTTCAGATCAGTCTGACTGCAGTACTCCACAAAGAGAAGTTAAGAATATATTTCCATTGAGAATCTTTAGGTTTAACGGACAGCCATACTGGTCTTCCCTTGCAGAAAGATTTTGAAAAGGGGATACAGATTTGTAGGATTATAGGTAAGAAAAATTGCTAACAGATGTATGTCTAAAAAGTACTTAGGGGGAGATGTATCAAGCCTTCTACAGAGTGGAGAAGTGGACAAGTGGACAGTTGCTCATACTAATTGATAAGCTTCTAGTACAGTCTATTAAACAGATGCAGATTGGTTGCTATGTGCAACTTCTCCACTGTTTAGAAGACTTGATATATCTCTGCCATAATTTGGCATCCAAAGAAAAAGAAAATCTAAGTGGGGTTGCTAAGTGGGGATCTGGTCCCCTATTTTACATATCCATAAAAGATTCACAACACGGAAATTCTCTATTGCACAGAAGACATGATTTCTCTGCTACGTTGCTGACACTACAAAGGTTTAATAAAACTAAACATAAAAACAGAAAGAAAAGAAAAAAAAAACAAAGAACACTGCTGCATTGCAGCTAGGTAACAAAGTAATAGCTTAGACAAAGAAAAGGCTTTCACGTTTTCCATTGTGCAGCAAATCTCATTGTAAATAACCTCCATGTCACTTTAGATCACAGTGCTCTCAACTGTTCAATTAGCCGCAGGACTTACCGCAGGGCTTTAGGTTCTGGGTTAATTGCCCACAGCTATTCAATTACTGCCCGTGGCAAGCCCGGAGGGGACACTTACCACAGATTTCAGCTTGCACCCTCCTGAGGTGCAAACAGAAATCAGAGTTAGACCATGCTTCAGGGTCTAGTCGTGGCTGGCAATTGAATAGCTTCTATATAAAAAAAAGGATAGTATATGGGGTTGGCGCTGGAAAACAAAAAGATGTTCTAAAAAGCTCAAATAAATGGTCAATTCTTATGCAATGAGTGTATGGATATTCAAATACACATATGAACCTTGTTTCACTTTACATACCCAAAGGAGCATGCTATTACACGCATAGGAAACAAGTAGAATTAAAACAAATTTATTCCACACAATACAAACATACTGAACATATAGTACACTACCAGTGACAGATCAATAGAAGAACATACAGCACGGTCCCCAGAGTTCTTTAAAATTATCGCCCTCTAATGGTGCTGCGGTGGGCTAATACTTGGCTAAGCAGGAGGGGTCCTGGGCTGAGCAACTCGGCACCAATGCAGTAGATTTTTAGAGGTAAATCCAGGCTCAAAGTGCTAATATCATCCAAAGAAATTAATAATGCCAAAACGCGTTGTTTGGACAGAATGTTACAGCCTTGGATGATACCAGCACTTTGAGCTTGGATTCACCTCCAAAAGCCTACTGCTCTGGTGCCGAGCTGCTCAGCCTAGGCCCCCTTGTGCTTTACCAAGCATTAGCCCGCCACAGCACCATTAGAGGGTGAGAATTTTAAAGAACTCTGAGGACAGTGTTGTATTTTTCATTGAAAAAAAGGCTGTCTGTCATTGGAAGTGAACTATATGTTCAGTGTATTTGTATTGTTTGGAATAAATTATTTTTAATTCTACTTGTTTCTGCTCCTTTGGGTATTTAATGTGAAACAAGGTTCAAATGTGTATCTGAATATATGTACTGTCATTGCATAAGAATTTACCATTTATTTCAGCAATCTATGGATCCATAAGGTTATTCTATAACATATTTTTGGTTTCCAGTGCCAACCCCATATACTATCCTTTTCTTATATTTGAGCTAGGGAGAGTGGGTGCATCTCTCCCCTGTAATGTGGAGGCCGCTTTTCTCCAGATTTATTGTGCATTTCATGTTACTACTCACCTTTTTTTTTTGTTATATACAATTGAATAGCTTCTGGCACTTAAGCCTGGAGTATGCATTAGGCGCGGGTTCAAAAAATTGAATAGCTCCAGGCACTAGGTCTGGAAGCTAGAACTCTGTGGTAAGTACCGCAGCTAATTGAATTGGCCCCTTAAAATTAAAAGGACAGGAGCATGCATAGGTATTAATACGTGGTACTGCAAACAATAACTTTTGCTAGGTCTTAGAGAGCAATGATCTAAAAAATGTGAGAACACATTAGAATCTGCATACCATCCGGACGGCTCCACCTTTGCCACGATTCTTTACTAGGGTTAGCACCCGAACTTTATCACTTCCATATTTATTGGCATACTTTAAGGCAACCTAAACAAAACATAAATGACAAAACAAGAGATTCTGAGGGTTTGTTAAATGCTTTTCATTGACCTTTTTACATTTACAAAGAATAATTTCCATAATGTAACAAGAACAAAAGTACAGATGCACACAGCCATTACTTACCACCAGCAAATAAATCTATATTTAAGAAGCACTACCCTATTATACCTATTGGAAAGCAGACTAATTACCACTGAATGAGACAGGGCATAGAGACTGTAGCTAGAAAAAAAGCTCATCTAGCTCTGTGGTTTATCTTTCAGGCAACAACTTGTTTTCTATTATGAAAACAAATGAGGTTTCTGATATGCAGGTCATATCCACTGACAACAGCTTCAGAAACATCTTACCTATGTTATTACTAATCCTAGGAAAAAGGCATTTTCACTTTCCTAAGTCAAGGCTACAATATATGAAGGCCAACTATCACTATATTTCTATATATCTTCTTCAGAACCATGATAGGGCAACATATTTCTGGCTAATTTGTGATCTACTGATTTAAGGTTGTAATGCGTTTTTTTAATTTTTATTTTCTTCACAAACTGATATCTATGTAAAAAATGCAATCAACAGCAACACCAACATAAAAAAAAAAACAACAATAACCCACAGTAACATCAACTCTACTAGCAGGTGTAGTATGTCTGACCAGCGGTCAGCATACAGATGCTGGGATCCCGGTGGGGAGGGGTGAGTGTAGCAAGCCCATTGCGGGCTCGGTGGTGACCTGCGGTCGCCACGGGTTCTATTCCCACTCTATGGGTGTCGTGGACACCCACGAGTGGAAATAGTCCCTGTTAGTCGGCATGCCGACCATCGGGATAGTGAGGGGGCGGGATGTCAGTGGAGGTCATGTGACCAACGGTCTCCCGGCCGCCGGTCACATGAATACCACCCCTACTAGCAGTATGTGGTACATCAAACTTGTTGTCTGTCCACAGGACAGGCAGGCAATCTGGGACCTGAACTAATGACGATGATAATGCAGCTTATCAGCTCATAAAGAAATAGTTACCTCATTTTAGCATCTTTTGACGTAGTCACGTCCGTGACTTTTTGGCATTGCTCCCCGGGTGTACAAGTATGAATGAGCAAGGACTGGGATGCCCCCTTTATATACAACTATCCGACTTGGTGTGTCTTTAGACACAACCACTAGTTGCCCCATCTCCATGCTACGTGCAGATTCTCCGTCAGAGAAATTCCTTAAAATGTCAGCAATCAAGAGTCTGAGTTCGCTACCAGTTATACAGCAAACTCATATACTGTACAGTGGATCTCTCTGCATCTGTATAGCCACTGCCCAAGAATGTCTAATACATTTTAGAGACTGTGCATCTCAATTGCTCCGGTGACTGTGCGTAGACACACACTGTGGGATGCGGGATCCGGTCTGAAGATCGACAGTGTCTAGGTCGACAATGTTTAGGTCGACCACTATAGGTCGACAGTCACTAGGTCGACATGGATGGAAGGTCGACAGGGTTTCTAGGTCGACATGTGCTAGGTCGACAGGTCTAAAGGTCGACATGAGTTTTTCAAATTTTTTTTTTTTTTTCATACTTAACGATCCACGTGGACTACGATTGGAACGGTAAAGTGTGCCGAGCGAAGCGGTAGCGGAGCGAAGGTACCATGCCCGAAGCATGGCGAGCGAAGCGAGTGAACTAATTTTGGATCCCGGTCACTTTACGAAGAAAACGACACCAAAAAAAAATAAAAATCCTCATGTCGACCTTTAAAGTGACGGGGAACCACAATTAGTGCACCGTGTCCGCTCGCCATTTGTAGTCCACGTGGACTGTAAAGTATGAAAAAGTGAAAAAAGTGAAAAACTCATGTCGACCTTGTTCATGCCAACCTAAGGCATGCCGACCTAATGACCGTATCCCTTCTCCACCAGCACTGTTTTTTTCCCATCACTTTGACCACAAATAATATTAATTGGGTCTGGCCAAACAACCTGAGGCACCCCCAAGTGCCCCATGGCATCCCGTGTGCAACGCCACCCAGTTTGGGAACCATTGTCCTAATCAAGTTTAGGCATTTTAGATTAGTGATATCTTAGAGCTCCTTTATCAAGATCCAGATATTGGTTGTCCGTTTACTGCAGTGATGAGACACACAGTTCAGTGCAAAATACACTTGGCATCGGTTTTTAGTTCAAGCCATGTTGCCCTTGGTGATGTTTTTCCCGTGCTTTAACAACCAAGTCTCTGATGTCTCAATTAAGTAACATGCTTCCACTCAAGCAACAATGGACCTAATTCAGATCTGATCGCAGCAGCAAATTTGTTAGCTAATGGGCAAAACCACGGGGGTCATTCCGAGTTGTTCGCTCGTTAGTTTTTTTTGCAAAGGAGCGATTTGTCGCAAACTGCGCATGCGCAATGTTCGCAGTGCGCCTGCGCCAAGTAAAATAGCACAAAAGTTCTCGTGATCGTAGTGTGATTGACAGGAAGTGGGTGTTTCGGGGCGGAAACTGGCCGTTTTATGGGAGTGTGCAGAAAAACGCTGACGTTTCTGGGAAAAACGCGGGAGTGGCTGGAGAAACGGGGGAGTGTCTGGGCGAACGCTGGGTGTGTTTGTGACGTCAAACCAGGAACTAAACTGACTGAACTGATCGCAGTCTAGGAGTAAGTCTCGAGCTACTCAAACTGCTAAGAAATTTCTATTCGCAATTGTGCTAATCTTTCGTTCGCAATTCTGCTAAGCTAAGATACACTCCCAGAGGGCGGCGGCTTAGCGTGTGCAATGCTGCTAAAAGCAGCTAGCCAGCGAACAACTCGGAATGAGGGCCCATGTGCACTGCAAGGGGAGTTGATATAACGTGCAGAGAGTGTTAGATTTGGGTGTGGTGTGTTCAACGTTAAATCTAAACTGCAGTGTAAAAATAAAGCAGCCAGTATTTACCCTGCACAGAAACAATATAACCCATCCAAATCTTACTCTCTCTGCACGTTATATCTGCCCCCCCAGCAGTGCACATGGTTTTGCCCATTAGCTAACAAATTTGCTGCTGCGATCAGATCTGAATTAGGCCCAATGTCAGAAAAGGGAAGTATGCTGTGACTTCATTGTCAGACACTGAAGGAATGCTTACAGCACTACAGAAACAGTCATTAGGTGTTGGAAAGGAGAAAAATTAGGATTTTGGTTACCTACCGGTAAATCCTTTTCTCGTAGTCCGTAGAGGATGCTGGGGTCCACATTAGTACCATGGAGTATAGACGGGTCTACTAGGAGCCATTGGCACTTTAAGAGTTTGAGAGTGTGGGCTGTCTCCTCCCTCTATGCCCCTCCTACCAGACTCGGTCTAGAAACTGTGCCCGAGGAGACAGACATCTTCGACAGAAAGATTTAACACAGATAGTGGCGAGATTCACACCAGCTCACACATACAAGGCACATCAAGCTAACTAGCTTGTAAAACTCAGCAACTGCTGAAACATTACTTACCAAATAACAATGCAGTACATAACTAAACAAAAGGTGTACTGAACCAGATAACAGTTGCAGGAAAACGAAGCGCTGGTAACCAAAATCCTATTTTCTTTTACGTCCTAGGGGTCCACATTAGTACCATGGGGATGTACCAAAGCTCCCAGAACGGGAGGGAGAGCGCGGAGGCTCCTGCAGAACTGATTGACTGGACTTCAGATCATCAGAAGCCAAAGTATCGAACTTGTAGAACTTAGCAAACGTGTACGACCCAGACCAAGTTGCCGCCCGGCAAAGTTGTAACGCCGAGACACTCCGGGCAGCCGCCCAGGAAGACCCCACCTTACGAGTAGAGTGGGCCTTAACAGATTTTGGACACCGTAATCCTGCCGTAGAATAAGCATACTGGATAGTGAACCTAATCGAGCGAGATATAGTCTGCTTTGAAGCAGGACACCCAATTTTCTTGGGATCATACAGGACAAACAAAGAGTCCAATTTCCTGTGACGAGCAGTCCTTTTCACATAGATTTTCAAAGCCCTCACAACATCCAAGGACTTCGACGAATTTGAGGAGTCAGTAGCCACTGGCACCACAATAGGTTGGTTGATATGAAATGCCGACACAACCTTTGGAAAAAACTGCTGACGTGTCCGGAGCTCAGCTCTATCTTCATGGAAGATCAAGTAAGGGCTTTTACAGGACAAAGCTCCCAATTCTGACACACGTCTAGCAGAAGCTAAGACCAACAACGTGACAGCCTTCCATGGAAGAAATTTGACCTCAACCTCCTGTAGAGACTCAAACCAGTCCAACTGGAGAAACTGCAACACCACGTTAAGGTCCCAAGGCGGTACAAAAGGGAGGCTGGATGAGCAGAACTCCCTTCAAAAAGGTCTGAACCTCAGGGAGAGCAGCCAATTGTTTCTGGAAGAAAATGGACAGGGCCGAAATCTGGACCTTCACAGATCCCAACCTCAAGCCCATATCCACACCTGCTTGGACGAAGAGGAGAAAAAGTCCCAGCTGAAACTCCAATGCAGGAAACTTCTTGGACTCCCACCAAGAGACATATTTCTTCCAAATACGATGGTAGGACGTTACCCCTTTCCTAGCCTGTATCAGGGTAGGAATGACCTTCTTCGGAATGCCCTTCCGAGCTAGTAACAGGCGTTCAACCTCCATGCCGTCAAACATAGCTGCGGTAAGTCTTGATAGGTGAATGGCCCCTGCTGCAGCAGGTCCTCCCGAAGAGGAAGAGGCCTCGGCTCTTCCTGCAAGAGATTCAGAAGGTCCGCATAACAAGCCCGCCTTTGCCAGTCTGGAGCAATGAGGATCGCTTGAACTCTTGTTCTCCTTACGAGCTTTAGAACTCTTGGAATGAGAGGGAGTGGTGGAAACACGTACACCGACTGGAACACCCACGGAGACACCAGGGCGTCCACTGCCACTGCTTGCGGGTCCCTCGACCTGGAACATTAGCCTTGAAGCTTCTTGTTAAGACGAGAGGCCATCATGTTAATTTGGGGTAACCCCCATAGGTCTGTTATTTCCTTGAACACCTCCGGATGGAGACCCCACTCCCCCGGATGGAGATCGTGTCTGCTGGGGAAGTCTGCTTCCCAGTTGTTCACTCCCGGAATGAAGATTGCAGAGAGCGCCAAGGCGTGTTTTTCTGCCCAGAGGATGATTTTTGTCACATCTGACATTGAAGCTCTGCTTTTCTTTCCGCCCTGTTGGTTTATGTAAGCCACTGTCGTTACATTGTCCGACTGTACTTGAATGGCCCGATTTCTTAGAAGATGGGCCGCCTGAAGAAGACCATTGTAGACGGCTCTTAGTTCCAGGATGTTGATCGGCAGGCCGGCTTCCAGACTTGACCACCTTCCTTGGAAGGTTTCCCCTTCAGTGACTGCGCCCCAGCCCCGGAGGCTCGCATCCGTGGTTAGAAGGACCCAGTTCTGAATCCCGAACCTGCGGCCCTCCAGAAGGTGAGGCAATTGGAGCCACCAGAGGAGTGAAATCCTGGGCTTTGGCGACAGACGAATTCTCTGGTGCATGTGTAGATGAGATCCTGACCACCTGTCCAGGAGATCCAGTTGGAAGGCCCAAGCATGGAACCTTCCGTACTGGAGAGCCTCGTAAGAGGATCATCCCCAGAAAAGACAACCTCCGGTGGTTGGTTCCAAATGAGATTTTGGAAGGTTCAGAATCTAACCGTGGACCCTGGGGTGTGGTATTGAAAGTAGACAGTAACAAGGTCGACAATGTCTAGGTTGACCACTATTGGCCGACAGTAACTAGGTCGACAGGGTCTTTAGGTCGAAATGAGTTTTTAATGTTATTTTGGCGTCGTTTTCTTCGTAGAGTGACCGGGAACCCCAATTAGTGCACCGCTTCGCTCGCCATGCTTCGGGCATGGTGCCTTCGCTTGGCACAGATTACCGTTCCAATCGTAGTCCACGTGGATCGTTAAGTATGAAAAGGTTCAAAAAAAGAAAAAAAATGGTGAAAAACTCATGTAGACCTAGAACATGTCGACCTAAAGACCCTGTCGACCTAGACACCCTGTCAACCAATAGTGGTCGACCTAGACATTGTCGACCTAGTTACGGTCGACTTTCAATCCGGATCCCGGACCCTGAGTAGGCGGGTCGTGAGTACAATGGACTGCAACAGCTCCTCTTTGGACGATGCTTTTATCAGCAGATCGTCTAGATACGGAATGATGTTCACCCCCCTGTTTTCGGAGTAGAACCATCATCTCCGCCATCACCTTGGTGAACACCTTGGTGCTGTAGAGAGGCCGAATGGCAGTGCCTGGAACTGGAAATGACAGTCCAGTAATGCAAAACGGAAATAAGCCTGATGCGGTAGCCAAATCGGAATGTGGAGGTACGCATCCTTGATATCCAGGGATATTAGGAATTCCCCCTCTTCCAGACCGGATATCACCGACATGAGAAACTCCATTTTGAACTTGAACTGCAGAATGGGCCTGACCGAACCATCCGGTTTTGGTACCACGAAAAGGTTTGAATAGTAACCCGTGGCTTGCGAATGAGGAGGCACTGACACAATGACCTGTGCCTCCACCAACTTCTGAACCGCTGCTTGTAGGACAGTCCTGTCCGTCAGCAGAGCTGGCAAGCCTGATTTGAAAAATCGGTAAGGAGGGAGATTTTGAAATTCTAACCTGTATTCCTGGGTTACAATATCTATCACCCAGGGATCCAGGCCGGATGATACCCAGACGTGACTGAACTGTCTGAGCCTCGCTCCCACTGGCCCCACCTCCTGGCCGCGCGGTCCACCGTCATGCGGAGGACTTTGGCGTACCGGAAGCAGGCTTAGTTTCCTGGGAACCTGCCACAGCAGGTTTCTTGGATTTAGCGCAACCACCCCTAAAGAAAGTATTGGACGGCTTAGCCTTTCTAGGCTTGTTAGGCCGAAAGGACTGCAGTGCTGATGAAGAGAAGGATTTCTTCGGAGCAGGTGCAGCTGAGGGAAGGAACGGAGACTTACCCACCATAGCCGTGGATATCCACGCATCCAAAGCTTCCCCAAAGAGAGCCTGACTTGTGTAGGGTAGGGGCTGCACACTTTTTCTGGATTCCGCGTCGTCCGACCACTGGCGCAGCCACAGTCCCCGACGAGCTGAAACAGACATGGAAGAGATACCCGCAGCCATGAAACCCAGGTCTTTCATGGATTCTACCACAAAACCTGCCGAATCGTGAATGTTACGCAAAAACAATTCAACATCACCCTTATCCATTGTATCCAAATCCTCAAGTAAGGTGCCTGACCATTTTACTATAGCTTTTGCAATCCATGCACTAGCAATAGTGGGACGTAATATGGCCCCCGAAGCGGTGTACATAGATTTAAGCGTATTATCAATCTTTCGATCAGCCAGTTCCTTTAAGGCAGTAGATCCCGGAACAGGAAAAACCACCTTTTTTTAGATGCGTCAACAATTGGTGGGCTTTCCCATTTTTTTCTATCCTCTTCAAGGAAAGGAAATGCCACCTGGACCCTTTTGGGGATCTGGAATTTTTTATCTCAGGGTTTTCCCATGCTTTCTCAAATATAGCATTCAATTCCTTTGACTCAGGGAAGGTTAGCGAGGCTTTCTTATTTTCAGTGAAAAAAGCCTCCTCAACCTGCTCAGGTGTGGTATCATTAATATTCAACACATCCCTGATAGCCTCTATAATCAATTGCACCCCCTTTGCAAGAGAGGAAGACCCCCGCAACACATCTCCATTACCGTATGTGGTATCAGAATCGGTATCCGTGTCATCCTGCATGACATGAACAAGCGCATGTTTGTGGGGGTATATAGCGGAGCGTCCTGAGGTACCAGAATCGGTCCATACTGCCATAGAGTTCTGTAATACCTGGGTTGTGGATTCATTACTTGCAACCCTATCAGAAATCTGAGAAATCCAAGATTTGATAGAGGAAAACCACTCAGGTTCCCTTGCTGGAATCTGTGCTAAACCAGTGCTATCCTGATTACATGGAATGGGATCATCCTGTGAGGACATATCCTCCGCAGCATATGACACAGTGTCCCTGGACATAGCTAAAGGAGACCACAAACACTCACTCACATACAGGGGAGGGCAGACAGAGTATCCCCCCCAAGAAAGGCAAGAGAGACACAGAGATTGAAGCCAACCCACACACAGCGCTTTTAACCAAAGGGAGACCCCTTGTCAGCGCTGACTGTGCACCTTAATAGGATACACAGTCGTATTGCAGCCTCCCCATCCTTCTACAACCCCCTGGTACCGTGAGAGATAGCTTGAGTTGCTGTGGAGGGACCTTCTTTCTCCTGATCAGCGCTGTGCAGGCAGGAAAATGGCGCTGAACGCTGCTGGGTCCGCTCTGAGAAGCTCCGCCCACAAAATGGTGCGGTCTTCCCGCTCTTCATCTGATTATACTGGCCTGAGGCTTGATGCTGGCTGAGATCCCGACAGGCTTTGTGACAAGTGTAGGGTGTAAGCGCTGGACCAGGGCGCCCCTCACCGCGCCGCACTATGTACCGCTAAGCCATCCTGAAGCGCAGTTAATACTGTGCTCCTAACCTGCTGCCACCATCTTCACACTGGCCCCCCGCTTGCTAGGGGGGTCGGTGACTTACTCGGCACGATCTTCTGCTCTGTAAGGGGTTGGTGGCATTCTGCTGGGGTGAGCGATCTCCTATGGCGGGGGAACGATCTAACCCCTCAGGAGCTCAGTGTCCTGTCAGAGGAGTAAGTGGCACAGTCCCCGCTGGGAGGACACTACTCCCCCCTTAGTCCCACGCTGCAGGGAGACTGTTCCCAGCAGCCTCCCTGTAAAATAAAAAAAACTCTAAAATAATTTTTTTTCTAGAAATGCTCTAGAGAGCTCCCCTAGCTGTGACCGGCTCCTCCGGGCCCATTTTCTAAACTGAGTCTGGTAGGAGGGGCATAGAGGGAGGAGCCAGCCCATACTCTCAAACTCTTAAAGTGCCAATGGCTCCTGGTGGACCCATCTATACCCATGGTACTAATGTGGACCCCAGCATCCTCTAGGACTTAAGAGAAACACAGTTCTAAACTTTTCCAAAAACAGACCACACGTGTTTCAAATACATATTCATGGGATAAATCCCATATAAAAATGCCATGCTATATAGTAAAAAGGAAAATGTCTTACCTCTGTTGTTTTATCAGAACTTCCATCATCTACAACGATGACCTCATATCTGAACGATGGACTTCGTTTCTGTACAACAAAAACACCCACAAAATTAAAATTGCGATAATTAACAGTTCTGGATGCCTCAGAAAGATTTATTTATACGGGGGGGGGGGGGGGGGGGGGTGCAGTTGGCACCCCTACGTTCACGATGCCAGTGGTCAGAATCACAACACCCTGAATCCCGAACGCAAGTATGGCGGGGAGGATTAGGGTTAGGCACTAGGGGGAAGGTTACGGTTAGGCTGTGGGAGAGGAGGATTAGGTAGAGGATAAGGGATAGTGTTAGCTTACCTTTCGAAAAAGTGTTGGGATGCCACTGCCAGTATTCTGTTGGCATCCCATACAGGGATATCTGCATTATACCAAAGCAGTTCACACACAGAAAGTTTTAATTATTAAACCCAATTACTGAATTACAGGATCACAGTGCACTGCAACCATAATTGCATACACATGCAGACTGCAGTCACCAGAAGACCTTATACTAATATTTGCCCAAGCAAAAGCTGATTGACCCCAACAGTAATTGGAATTTTGGCGCACATGATATCAGATCAGCTTTGTGTACAACAATCCAATTGGTAAACTGTATTTACTTGTATGTGGGCAAATTCGCTTCTCATTCCCTTTAAACACCTTTCTCTTCTAACTCAGGGGAAGATAGAACAAACCTCCTAACGAGTGGAGAAGTAGACAAGTGGAGCTGATGCATATAGCAACCAATTAGTTTGTACTGTACCTATGATTTTATAGTATGCATTTAATAAATGTTGGCTAAAAGCTGGTTGAAGTTGCGATGATACATTTTGTTTGATACATTTCCTTCTCAAATCAAGATTATACTGCACTGCTGGACTGTAGCAAGAACCAGAACACAGATCCTGTTATTGGCCATAGCACAGCCCCTGCTTTCCATACAAACTGAGGTGGGGGAGGATGAAGTTACACCTGCTGAAGAAAGACCAAGTGGAGGGAAAAACCAGCCATATATGGCTTCAAAAAGGTAAGTGAAAAAACAAATGCTTAGATAAAATTTTGGGTTATCTAGTACGATGGGGGGGGGGGGGGGGGGTATAGACGGGGTCCAAAGGAGCCGGTGCACTTTACATTTCTTCACTGGGTGTGCTGGCTCCTTACCTCTATGCCCCCTCCCACAGGCAGTTATAGGTAAAAACGTGCCCGAAGGAGAAAGGCCATATATGAGAGAAGGAAATACGATAACAAAGAGTGGTGAGATTTACATACAGTACCAGCACACCACTAACAGAGAACAACCAGCAACGGCTGGCAACAACTGAACAGGTAACCACATAAAGAGAACCTGCAGAAAAGGGGTGCCCAATATCCCTTATGGACTACGAGAAAAGGAATTTACTGGTAGGTAATTAAAATTCTATTTTCTCTAGCATCCATAAGGAATACTGGGGAATCTAGTACAATGGGGACGCCCCAAAGCTTCCAGAACGGGCGGGAACGTGCGGAGACTGCTGCAGCACCACCTGCCCAAACTGGGTATCCTCTTTGGCCAGGGTATCAAACTTGTAGAACTTAACAAAAGTGTTCTTCCCCGACCAGGTAGCCGCTCGCCAGAGATGCAGGGCCGAGACTCTACGGGCAGCCGCCCACAAAGAGCCCACAGATCTTTTAGAGTGGGCCTTTAGAGACTGAGGAACAGGTAAGGCTGCCGACACATAGGCCTGTTGGATAGTAAGTCTAATCCAACAAGCAATGGACTGCTTTGAAGCAGAACAACCTTTTTGCTGCGCATCATAGAGCACGAACAAAGAATCCGTCTTTCTGATCCGAGCCGTTCGCAGCATCCAACACCTCCGGAAGTGCAGAAGAGCCAGAACTTGACAGAACCACAACAGGTTGATTCAGGTGAAACGCGGAGACAACCTTCGGCAGGAACTGCTGTCTGGTATGGAGCTCTGCTCTGTCCTCGTAAAAGACCAAGTACGGACTTTTCCACCAAAGGCCCCCAATTCTGAGACACGTCGAGCAGAAGCCAGGACCAGTAACATCACCGTCTTCCACGTGAGGTACTTGTCTTCTACGGTCAACAAAAGGTTCAAACCAGGAGGACTGTAGAAATTTCAATACCACATTCAAATCCCAGGGTGCCGTAGGCGGCACATAAGAAGGTTGTATGTGGAATACCGCTTGCAAGAAGGTCTGAACTTCTGGCAACAGTGACAATTTCTTCTGGAAGAAAATGGAGAGAGCTGAAATCTGGACCTTAATGGTACCGAGACGTAAGCCCTTATCCACACCAGCCTGCAGGAAACGTAAGAAACATCCCAAGTGAAACTCTGCAGGTGGATACGCATGTTCCTTGAACCAAGAGACATATCTTCTCCAGATATGATGATAATGTTTTGACGTCATAGGTTTCCTGGCCTGAACCATGGTAGCAATAACCTTTTTGGAAAGGCCCTTGTGAGCTAGGATGTTTCAATCAACCTCCATGCCGTTAAACGAAGTCGCCATAAGTCCGATTAGACAAACGGTCCATGTTGAATAAGATCACTTCTGAGTGGTAGAGGCCAAGGGTCTTCGACTGATATGTCCAGAAGATCCGCGTACCACGCACTCAGAGGCCAATCTGGGGCAATTAGAATTGCCTGGACTCCCTGATTTCTGATGCGCTTGAGCACCCTTGGGAGCAACAGAATCAGGTGAAACTGGTAAACCAGCCGGTAAGGCCAAGGCGACGTCACTGCATTTACTGCCCCCTGGTTCGTGAGCAATATGTAAATACCATGATTAGTGGGCTTTTGGCAACATTGTATAAGCTATCCACGAGGGTTATAATCTAAATGTTTTTATATAAATCCTCCATTGATAGAAACCAGGGAGAGTAACATTGTTTTAAAGTATTGGTAACAGCTGTATGTATTTGATGTAAGTGGATGATTGGTCACATGTGGCACTGATCCAGGAGAAAATAGGATTTTGGTTACCCACCAGTAAATCCTTTTCGCGTAGTCCGTAGAGGATGCTGGGGCCCACATTAGTACCATGGGGTATAGACAGGTCCACCAGGAGCCATTGGCACTTTAAGAGTTTGAGTGTGGGCTGGCTCCTCCCTCTATGCCCCTCCCACCAGACTCAGTCTAGAAACTGTGCCCGAGGAGACGACATACTTCGAGAGAAGGATTATACACAGATAGTGGTGAGATTCATACCAGCTCACACATACAAGGCACGTCAAGTCAACTAGCTTGAACTACTCCGCAACAGCTGAAACATTACTTACCAAGTAACAATGCAGTACTCAATTAAAACGAAGTTGTACTGAACCAAATAACATTTGCAGGAGAACGAAGCGCTGGACGAGAAAAGGATTTACCGGTAGGTAACCAAAATCCTATTTTCTCTTACGTCCTAGAGGATGCTGGGGTCCACATTAGTACCATGGGGATGTACCAAAGCTCCCAGAATGGGAGGAAGAACGCTGAGGCTCCTGCAGAACTGATTGGCCTCTGATGATCTGACGTTTAAAGTATCGAACTTGTAAAACTTTGCAAACGTGTTCGACCCAGACCAAGTTGCAGCTCGGCAAAGTTGCACTGCCGAGACACCCCGGGCAGCCACCCAGGAAGACCCCACCTTACGAGTAGAGTGGGCCTTAACAGATTTTGGACACGGCAGCCCTGTCGTAGAATAAGCGTGCTAGATAGTGAACTTAATTCAGCGTGAAATAGTCTGCTTAGAAGCAGGACACCCAATTTTCTTGGGATCATAGAGGACAAACAGTGAGTCTGACTTTCTGTGACGAGAAGTTCTCTTCACATATATCTTCAGAGCCCATACGACATCCAAGAACTTTGATGTAATTGAGGAGTCAGTAGCCACTGGCACCACAATAGGTTGGTTGATATGAAATGCCGTTTGGGAAATGGGGTTTGGGAGGGAACCGCACCAGTCCAAAAACATCAAACAATTAATAGCCTCTGAAAAACTGAATTTAAACTGAATTACTTCTATATATGGCAACCGTAGATATTATGATAATCTATCCTAATATCACAAAATGTTGCTTTCGGTGGTGCTCCCTGGAGTCAAAAAATATCAAGTACAAGGGACCAAGAAAAGAGATATTGGAAAAAAGACTCTTTTGCGGGAGCACTCTAATTCAGAGGTTACAGTATAATTTGTATAATACTGATAAGAACAATTTAATTAGATAAATATTAAAATTAAATTCTATGAGTGACCATTTGTGAACAAAATAGCTTAGCGAAAATATGGATAGATTATGTTATTCGTGATCTCAAATATCACAGTCTGCAAATTGCCGGAAGTTGAAATCTGTGATGCTGTTGTCACCATGCTCTTGCATATCATCTCTTATGTAATGTATGACCATCATTTATTCTGCTAATATCTATTTCAGATCATTATAGGCGCAGAGAATTAAATCATTGGTCACATGAATCCAAGTGTCGGATAGCATAAAATTGAGTGCCACTGTATCAGATAGCCAGTTTATTGCAGTACCAGGGTGTTCAGAGGTGGTCTCCCATCCTAGTACTAACCCGGCCTTTCACTGCTTAGCTTCCAAGTTCAGAAGAGATTGGGCATCTCCAGTGAAGTATGACCGCAATTATTAGGCTCCCCTCTTTGGTCACTCCAAATATATGCCGTGTGGCTACTATATGTTGAGGATAAAGAGCATATGTAACGCAAGTCCCCGAAGCCTCTGCACGGCCAAAAGCGGGACGGGCAGCGCCAATACCAGCACTGGTATCGTATATACCCCACACCACTGTGAAACTTATTCACACCACGCTTATGTAACACCACTTTGTGTGACTGAAAGGCTGTAATTTTCTTGCTCAACAGCCATCTGACATTATCCTATTTGCAACGGTTTTCACATAGAATTCAGAGTATTAGAGACATTGCATATAGGTTCAATCATCCTGTTGTTATTCAGCAATTAACCCTTAGTCAGCCTCACAATAAGGATCCTTATTTGAAAGGTCACAATGATGGAATATTGACAATTGCGGCTTACAGACACCATTAAATTACTGGATGTGTACTCCCAGCCCCAAAACTTATTGGTTGAATTAGATTTTCACAGGGAATTGCTGATGAGCTCCATGCAGTGGATTTCTTCCTAGTATACTAATGTCATGAGCACTTTCTGTAGGTTTCATATATAACTTGCTGTGATATAAACTCCCCCTTTTTCTGTGGTTCAGAGGGGTCATTCAGTTGGAGCTGGTGTCGCTTTGATAAAAGTCTTTGCCTGCTATTATGCTATCATTTATACGCTGTCTCCTACAGTATAATTATAATTGGCATTAAGACACAGTATATTCTAGTACGGCCGTACTGGTGATCTAAAGCTCTATGTTTAGGTACAAGGTAAATCCATCTGCAGATGGTATGTGGCATATATGAATTTTTTCCACATATATTATCCTTTAACCTATTGATGTTCTTTCTGTGACCGCCGTGTCACATGCTGAGTAATTAGGTGATTGCACGTATATATTTATTTTTGTGACCGCCGTGTCACATGCTGATTAATCAGCTGATTGCACGTAATCTCTTATGTTTGCAACCATTGTGTAACACATATTATTGGTACAAGGCAAGCCCATCTGTAGATGGTATGTGGCTCATATGAATTTTCTAGAGAAGGGTTGGTGGAGTCTGCACAGGATCTCTCAGTATAGATGCTTGGTACTATATATAATGGAAGTTAAAGCTATAGCTCTAAATAAAACCAACATATGGCCATAATGCAAAACAAATAATTGGTATTTGGCACTAGGTTGGCGGTGCTCCCAGAGATAGTTCAGTAAACTGGTCTGGGGAAAATGTATGGTTCTTGTAAGGTACAAGAGCCAAAAGAAAAAGAAAGACTATATGTCTTTTCTGGGGCACACTTTTATTGTAAATTAGGTGGTCTTGTGATGTTTAAAATGTAACTTTTATTAATGATCCTCTAAAAAAATGGCTATAAGGCAAAGGGCAAAGTAACAACAATATTTTACTGGCAATTATCATGGGATTTTAGTCTAACCCAAATTGTGATTTGATTAATTAGAGTTTAGGTGATATAAATCAAACTTAATAGCTCCGTTGGGCGAAATTATATGTGTGTCTCTGATGTTGGAACGGATAAATACTATAGGGCATGTGAATTACCTTCTTCCGAAAAAATATATATTATAAACATGCAATATACTGGTATTGAAAATCCTAATGTACCGGAAGAAAGGAATATTATTAAATCTAATAAGCCGGGCTCCACACTAATAATGGGTAGATAGTGATTATCACAAGCTGAAATAGAGAATAATACTTAGGCTCCAGGTCCCGTGTCCTGAGTTTGGATATAAATACCTGCAGTACCAAGTATTCCCTGGTGGTCTCCCAACCAGGTACTGACCTGGCCCACAGTGCTTGGCTTCCAAGATCAGACGAGGTTAGGCATACTCAGTGTGATTTGACCGCAGGTAGGTATATCCTGCTTGGATGGTACCCGGAACCGAGTATCGTGCTCTGAGAAATCCCCAAGTGCTTTGATGAGATTACTGGATGTTCTTAAGTCCAAACACTGGCGGCCTCTGCTATTCCCTGATGGTTTCCAAAAATCCAGAGGCTTCCACGGCCCCCTGGACTGAACTTCAAAAAGTTTGAGTAATTCAAATGTAATAGCTCTTCTTCAATGTTGTTGACCTTGAATCAACAAATAAGTAGATAGCCTCAGTGGCTAATAGAAGTCAATGGTGAAACCAAAAAGGACCCGCTGAGGGCTGGTTGGGTTGGTCCGAGGTGTGTAAATATAGACTCTCTAGGTTTGGCCAGGGGTACTGAGTAGATAATATTATGATTCTGATGTACAGGAATTTATGGTGTTCAAAAAATAGGTATAAACGAAGAGACTCAGGTCTGTGTTAAACACCACTTCTGCTTTTTTATCATCTGTATACCCATCGAATGACAAAATGAGAGGGTGGTGAGAAACGACACTGAGACCGAAGGAAGGTAGAGGGACTCTTCTACTGTCCTGTCTTATAACAAAGTGGTGCTCTGTTTACATATTGCATTGCAGAGCCACTCAGATTGTTTAGACAGGATGAGAGGGAGTACCGGAAAATAAATATAAATATAACTGGGAATGTCAAAAAAATAATAAAAAAATATATGTAACTGTGTGAATGAAAATACCTATACCGGTGACTAGTCATGCGTTTGATCCACCATTTGGAGCAAAACAAAACAAATGTATGTACTCGGTTCCGGGTACCATCCAAGCAGGATATACCTACCTGCGGTCAAACCACACTGAGTATGCCTAACCTCGTCTGATCTTGGAAGCCAAGCACTGTGGGCCAGGTCAGTACCTGGTTGGAAGACCACCAGGGAATACTTGGTACTGCAGGTATTTATATCCAAACTCAGGACACGGGACCTGGAGCCTAAGTATTATTCTCTATTTCAGCTTGTGATAATCACTATCTACCCATTATTAGTGTGGAGCCCGGCTTATAAGATTTAATAATATTCCTTTCTTCCGGTACATTAGGATTTTCAATACCAGTATATTGCATGTTTATAATATATATTTTTTCGGAAGAAGGTAATTCACATGCCCTATAGTATTTATCCGTTCCAGCATCAGAGACACACATATAATTTCGCCCAACGGAGCTATTAAGTTTGATTTATATCACCTAAACTCTAATTAATCAAATCACAATTTGAGTTAGACTAAAATCCCATGATAATTGCAAGTAAAATATTGTTGTTACTTTGCCCTTTGCCTTATAGCCATTTTTTTAGAGGATCATTAATAAAAGTTACATTTTAAACATCACAAGACCACCTAATTTACAATAAAAGTGTGCCCCAGAAAAGACATATAGTCTTTCTTTTTCTTTTGGCTCTTGTACACCTTACAAGAACCATACATTTTCCTCATATGAATTTTCCACATAAATTGCCCTTTACAGATTGATGTATTTATATATCTTTCATTGTGGCCGCCGAGTCACAGTTCGAGTAGCCAGATGACTGCATGTAATCTCTTATGTCTGTAACATTTACGTTACATATGCTCTTTATCCTCAACATATAGTAGCCACACGGCATATATTTGGAGTGACCAAAGAGGGGAGCCTAATAATTGCGGTCATACTTCACTGGAGATGCCCAATCTCTTCTGAACTTGGAAGCTAAGCAGTGAAAGGCCAGGTTAGTACTAGGATGGTAGACCACCTCTGAACACCCTGGTACTGCAATAAACTGGCTATCGGATACAGTGGCACTCAATTTTATGCTATCCGACACTTGGATTCATGTGACCAATGATTTAATTCTCTGCGCCTATAATGATCTGAAATAGATATTAGCAGAATAAATGATGGTCATACATTACATAAGAGATATTATGCAAGAGCATGGTGACAACAGCATCACAGATTTCAACTTCCGGCAATTTGCAGACTGTGATATTTGAGATCACGAATAACATAATCTATCCATATTTTCGCTAAGCTATTTTGTTCACAAATGGTCACTCATAGAATTTAATTTTAATATTTATCTAATTACATTGTTCTTATCAGTATTATACAAATTATACTGTAACCTCTGAATTAGAGTGCTCCCACAAAAGAGTCTTTTTTTCCAATATCTCTTTTCTTGGTCCCTTGTACTTGATATGAAATGCTGACAAAACCTTCGGAAGAAACTGCTGACGAGTCCGGAGCTCAGCTCTATCTTGGTGGAAGAACAAGTAAGGGCTTTGACAGGATAAAGCCCCCAGCTCGGACACACGTCTAGCAGAAGCTAAGGCCAACAAAGTGACCGCCTTCCATGTAAGAAATTTCACCTCTACCTCCTGTAGAGGTTCAAACCAATCGGACTGGAGGAACTGCAACACCACGTTAAGGTCCCAAGGCGCCGTAGGTGGTACAAAGGGAGGTTGGATATGCAGAACTCCCTTCAAAAAGGTCTGAACCTCAGGGAGGGCAGCCAATTGTTTCTGAAAGAAAATGGATAGGACTGAAATCTGGACCTTCACAGAACCCAAACTCAGGCTACATATCCACTCCTGCTTGCAGGAAGAGGAGGAAACGTCCCAGTTGAAACTCCACCGTAAGGAAACTTCTTGGACTCACACCAAGAGACATATTTCTTCCAAATACGATGGTAATGTTTAGACGTTACCCCTTTCCTAGCCTGTATGAGGGTAGGAATAACCTCCTTCGGAATGCCCTTCCAAGCAAGAATCAGGCGCTTAACTTCCATGCCGTCAAACGTAGCCACGGTAAGTCTTGATAGGCGAATGGCCCCTGCTGCAGCAGGTCCTCCCGAAGAGGAAGAGGCCTCGGCTATTCTTGCAGTAGATTCAGAAGGTCCGCGTACCAAGCCCTTCTTGGCCAGTCTGGGGCAATGAGGATCGCTTGAACCCTTGTTCTCCTTATGAGCTTTAGGATTCTTGGGATGAGTGGGAGTGGTGGAAACACGTACACTGACTGGAACACCCACGGAGACACCAGGGCGTCCACTGCCACTGCCTATGGGTCCCTCGACCTGGAACAATAACGTTGAAGCTTCTTGTTGAGACGAGAGGCCATCATGTCTATTTGGGGTAAACCCCAAAGATCTGTTATTTCCTTGAACACCTCCTGATGATGTCCCCACTCTCCTGGATGGAGATCGTGTCTGCTGAGGAAGTCTGCTTCCCAGTTGTCTACTCCCGGAATGAAGATGGCTGACAGCGCCAACGCGTGCTTTTCTGTCCAGAGGAGTATTCTTGTCACCTCTGACATTGCCGCTCTGCTCTTCGTTCCGCCCTGTCGGTTTATGTAAGCCATTGTTGTTACGTTGTCAGACTGCTCTTGAATGGCCCGATTTCTCAGAAGAGGGGCCGCCTGAAGAAGACCGTTGTAGACGGCTCTTAGTTCCAGGATGTTGAGGGCAGGCCGGCTTCCAAGCTTGACCACCGTCCTTGGAAGATTACTCCTTGAGTGACTGCTCCCCAGCCACAAAGGCTTGCATCCGTGGTTAGAAGGACCCAGCCCTGAATCCTGAACCTGCATTTCTCCAGAAGGTGAGGCAATTGGAGCCACCAAAGGAGTGGAATCCTGGCCTTTGGCGACAGACGAATTCTCTGGTGCATGTGGAGGTGAGATCCCGACCACTTGTCCAGGAGATCCAGTTGGAAGATCCAAGCGTGGAACCTCCCATACTGGAGAGCCTCGTAAGAGGCCACCATCCTTCCCAATAGGTGAATGCATTGATGAACAGATACCCGGGGTGGCTTCAGGACATCCCGGACCATGGCTTGTATCACCAACGCCTTTTCCTGCGGAAGAAACACCCTCTGCACTTCCGTATCCAGGATCATTCCCAGAAATGACAACCTCTGGGTTGGTTCCAAATGTGACTTTGGAAGGTTCGGAATCCAACCGAGACTCTGGAGCAGTCGCATTGTGAGAACAATGGACTGCCGCAGCCTCTCCTTTGACGATGCCTTTATCAGCAGGTCGTCCAGATATGGAATGAAGTTCACACCCTGCTTGCGGAGGAGAAACATCATTTCCGCCATCACCTTGGTAAACACCCTCGGTGCTGTGTAGTGGCCGAATGGCAGTGCCTGGAACTGGAAATGACAGCCCAGCAATGCAAAGCGGAGATAAGCCTGATGCGGCAGCCAGATTGGAATGTGGAGGTACGCATCCTTGATATCCAGGGATACCAGGAATTCCCCTTCTTCCAGACCTGATATCACCGCCCTGAGAGACTCCATCTTGAACTTGAACTCCTTTAGAAAGGGGTTCAATGATTTTAGGTTCAGAATGGGCCTGACCGAACCATCCGGTTTTGGTACCACGAAAAGGTTCGAATAGTAACCATTGTTCAGAATGTGAGGTGGTACTGGCACAATGACCTGTGCCTCTACCAGCTTTCGGACAGCGTCTTGTAGTACAGTGCTGTCCTCCAACAGAGTTGGCAAGCCTGACTTTAAAAAGTGATGAGGAGGGAGACTTTGAAATTCCAGCCTGTATCCCTGAGACACAACATCTACCACCCAGGGATCCAGGCCGGACGATACCCAGACATGACGGAAGTATCTGAGTCTCGATCCCACTGGCCCCACCACCGAGGCGTGCAGTCCACCGTCATGCAGAGGACTTTGACGAACCCGAAGCAGGCTTTTGTTCCTGGGAACCTGCATGGGCAGGTTTCTTGGACTTAACCCGATCTCCCCTAAAGAAAGTATTGGAAGTTCTTGCCTTTCTAGGCTTGTTAGGCCGAAAGGACTGCGTTGCAGATGAAGAGAAAGATTTCTTCGGAGCAGGTGCTGCTGAGGGAAGAAACGGAGACTTACCCGCTGTAGCGGTGGATATCCACGCATCAAGAGCTTCCCCAAAGAGAGCCTGACCTGTATAGGGTAGGGACTCCACACTTCTTCTGGATTCCGCGTCGGCCAACCACTGGCGCAGCCACAATCCCAGACGAGCTGAAACAGACATGGAAGATATTCCCGCAGCCATGGAACCCAGGCCTTCCATGGATTCTACCATAAAACCTGCAGAATCATTTATGTTGCGTAAATACAATGCAACGTCATCCCTATCCATCGTATCCAAATCCTCAAGTAAGGTAGCCGACCACTTTACTATTGCCTTTGCAATCCATGCAGTAGCAATAGTGGGACGTAAAATGGCCCCTGAAGCAGAACACATTGATTTAAGCGTGTTATCAATTTTCCTATCAGCCGGCTCCTTTAAGGCGGTAGATCCTGGAACAGGTAAAACCACCTTCTTTGAGAGTCTGGACACAGGCGTCAACAATCGGCGGGTTTTCCCATTTTTTCCTATCCTCCTCAGGGAAAGGAAATGCCACCTGGACCCTTTTAGGGATCTGGAATTTTTTCTCAGGGTTTACCCATGCTTTTTCAAATATAGCATTCAATTCCTTTGACGCAGGGAAGGTTAGCGAGGCTTTTTTATTTTCAGTGAAAAAAGCCTCCTCAACCTGCTCAGGTGTGGTATCATTAACATTTAACACATCCCTAATAGCCTCTATCAACAATTGCACCCCCTTTGCAAGAGATGCGGACCCCCGCAACACATCCCTATCACCATCTGTAGTGTCAGAATCTGTATCCATGTCGTCTTGTGTGACATGCACAAGCGCACGTTTGTGGGGGTATATAACGGGGCATCCTGAGGTACCAGAACCAGGCCATACTGCCATAGAGCTCTGTAGTACCTGGGTTGCAGATTCATTACTTGCAATCCTGTCAGAAATCTGAGAAATCCAAGATTTGATAGAGGAAAACCACTCAGGCTCCCTTGCTGGTATCTGTGCTAAACCAGTGCTATCCTGATTACATGGAATGGGATCATCCTAGCAGGATAAATCCTCTGCAGCACATGACACAGTGTCCCTGGACATAGCTAAAGGAGACCATCAAACACTACACACACACACACACACACACACACACACACACACACACACACACACACACGTGGGGGCAGACAGAGTTTCCCCCCCAAGAATGGCAAGAGAGACAGAGATTGGAGCCAACCCACACACACAACGCTTTCAGCAAAGGGAGACCCCTTGTCAGCGCAGACTGTGTCCATTAATAGGAGACACAGTTGGTTTACAGCCTCCCCTCCCCCTTCTACAGCCCCCTGGTACCGTGTACTGACAGTTGGAGCTGCTGTGGAGGGACCTGTTCTTCCATCCAGCGCTATGCAGGCAGGAAAATGGTGATGGAACGCTGCTGGGTCCGCTCTGAGGAGAAGCTCCGCCCCCTTAATAGTGCTGTCTTCCCGCTCTTCATAGATTATACTGGCCTGAGGTAAAACTTGCTGGCTGAGATCCGTGGAACCCGACAGACTTGTGGACCTGTGTGGGGGTAAGCGCTGGCTCAGGGTGCCGCTCAGGGCGCCCCTCACAGCGCCGCACCATGTGCCTCTGAACCTTCACAGGAGCGCAGTTAATACTGCTCTCCCTCCCCGTTGCCGCCATCTTCACATCGGCCCCCCGCTTGCTAGGGGGGGCGGTGTCTCACTCACCACTCTTCAGCACTGTAAGGGGTTGGCGGCATGCTGCTGCAGCGAACGGTCCCTGTGGCGGAGAACGATCAGACCCCTCTGGAGCTCAGTGTCCAGTCAGTGGAGACAGTGGCTCAGACTCCGCTGGGCGGACAATGCTCCCCCCCCCCCCCCCCCCTTAGTCCCTCGTTGCAGGCAGGCTGTTGCCAACAGCCTCCTGTAAAAAAATAAACTCTAAAAATAACTTTAACTAGAAAAGCTCTGTAGAGCTCCCCTAGCTGTGACCGGCTCCTCCGGGCACATTTTCTAAACTGAGTCTGGTGGGAGGGGCATAGAGGGAGGAGCCAGCCCACACTCTCAAACTCTTAAAGTGCCAATGGCTCCTGGTGGACCCGTCTATACCCCATGGTACTAATGTGGACCCCAGCATCCTCTAGGACGTAAGAGAAAAAAGGTTAAATACCCAGATGTATTGAACAAGGGGAATCTTGACAAAGGAGAGCGCCATCTCTGAAACGCGTTGATCCCAGACTACTACATGAACCAGCAACGGGAGAGCGCAGTAAGAACAAGCCACATCATAGATTACACCAGCAGCTGACTGCAGAGGCGGATGCTGAGACGGCTGCTTCTTGTCCTGAGTTTCCAACGGTCTGATCCGGTCTGGTACAGCAGATTTTATGAACTTTTATATAGTTTTACATATGTGGATAAAGTTTTATCGTTGTGGGAATTAAAGACATCGTTTTTTACTGGAAGTGAAAACATACCTTTTTTTGTGCACGCAGGGAAGAAATACAATGCAAGTTTTATCACTTTACAATAACAAGCAGACGATAGAGTGCAGTTTGAAAGAAACCTTTTAATGCATGCAAGAGTGAATTGATATGTAAGTAAATTCACTCTAGAAACACTGAAGAGATAGTCATTTAGAAAGATCCAGACGGTTGTTATCGAGATGCGAGCCAGTCTAATGAAGGATTGAGACAATGAGGGACATAGTATATTTGATCATTTATGATAAGTATTGTATTTTAAATCCCTTGTATAGTTTCTCTAAGTGCATGTGGTTTATATTTCTTTGTTTGTGCATGTCTTAGGGAACAGGTGTGGTTCCTTGCTCCAGAGTGCAGATTGGGAGCGCACAGTTGAAACCTAAACCATTTTTTTCTAATACCAGTGAAGCTTCTTGTTGAGATGAGAAGCCATCATGTCTATCTGTGGGCAGCCCCACCGGTCGATGACCTGCTGGAACACCTGCTGGTGGAGACCCCACTCCCTTGGGTGTAGATTGTGATGACTCATGAAGTCCACTTCACAGTTGTCTACTCCCGGAATGAAGGTTGCGGACATTGCTCTTGCATTGCTTTCCGCCCAGAGGAGTATCTTTGACACAGCTCGCACGCAGGCTCTGCTTTTTGTCCCCACCTTACCGACTGACATATGCCACTGCTGTGGCGTTTTCTGACTGAACCTGGATCGCCCGATCCTTGAGCAGAGGAGAGCCCTGAAGCAGTGCATTGTAGATCGCCCGAAGTTCCAGAATACTGATCGGAAGGAGGCTTTCGTGGGCTGACCAGCTGCCCTGGAACTGCGCCCCTTGGGTGACAGCACCCCATCCTCTTAGACTCGCATCCGTCGTGAGGAGGGTCCAATCCTGAATCCTAAAACTCCAGCCCTTCAGTAGATTGGAGGACTGCAGCCACCTTAGGGGGGAAATCCTGGCCGGAGGAGACAGCTGTATCATCCGGTGTATCTAAAGATGTGATCCGGACCATTTGCTCAGCAGATCCAGCTGAAAAGTTCTGGCATGGAACCGTCCATATTGGATCGCCTCGTATGAGGCCACCATTTCCCCCAACAATCTTATGCAAAGATGGATGGACACTCGAGCAGGTTGGAGTACCATGCGGACCATCTCTTCTCAAATGAAGAGAAGCAATAGGACACGAGGACATGCACTGAGACTGGAGGGGGGGAGGTTCAGGGGAAATTTGCGGAAAAATTATTTCACAGAAAGGGTAGTGGACAAGTGGAATAGCCTCCCATCAGAGGTGGTAGAGGCTAAGACAGTAGAGCAATTTAAACATGCATGGGATAGACATAAGGATATCCTTACAAAGAAATAAGGATCAAATAAGGTTAGTGATAAAAAATAATATAAAAAAAAAAAAAAAAAGGGGCAGACTAGATGGGCCAAGTGGTTCTTATCTGCCGACAAATTCTATGTTTCTATCTCCTGAAGTGTTTTCGCCTTGTCCTCTGGTAGGAACACCTTCTGGGCCACAGTATCCAGCAACATCCCCAGGAACACGAGTTGCTGAGTCTGCTCCAGGTGGGACTTCTGCAAGTTGACGATCCATCATGGTGTGACAGAAGTTGGATAGTGCGGTTGATATGGAGCAACAAAAGCTCCCTGGATCTGCTTTGATCAGAAGGTCGTCCAGGTAAGGGACAATATTGACTCCCTGGACCCGGAGCTGGAACATCATCTCCGCCATCACCTTTGTGAACACCCTCGGAGCTGTGGACAGACCGAAGGGCAGCGCCTGGAATTGGTAATGATTAGCCAGCAGGGCAAATCGCAGGTACACCTGATGAGGCGGCCAAATCGGAATATGGAGGTAGGCGTCCTTGACATCCACGGAGACCATGAATTCCTGTTCTTCCAGGCCCGCAATCACTGCTCGCAATGATTCCATTTTGAACTTGAACACCTTCAAGTAAGGATTCAAGGACTTTAGATTCAGAATGGGTCTTACCGAACTGTCCGGTTTCAGTACCACAAACAGGTTGGCGTAATAACCCTTGCTGCATTGCTGTATTGTTACTGGAACAATGACGATGGGACTGGACCAACTTTAGGATGGCCTGTTGCAACGTAACCTGCATATCCTCCAAAGCTGGTAAGCTTGATTTGAAAAATCGTTGGGGAGGAGCACTGTCGAATTCCAGCTTGTAGCCCTGAGAAACGAGATCCCTGACCCAGGTATCCTGGCAGGAAGCCTTCCAGACTCGGCTGAAGTGACGCAGTCAAGCTACCACCTCGAGATCCCCTCAGGGTGGGTGGGCACAGTCATGCTGTGGTCTTAGTGGAAGCAGAACTGGTGGTCTGTTCCTGAGAGCTGGTGCTTGCAGGTTTTCTTGACTTACCTCTGGTGCCTTTAGTCGCATTAGAGGCACCTCTGGCCTTAGATCGAAATCTGAGACCCCGAAAGGACTGTACAGACGGCCCTGGGAAGAAGCGTCTCGCCGGCGGGGCCCCAGAGGGGAGAAATGTGGATTTCTCAGCCGTAACTTTGGAAATCCAGGTATCCAATTCAACCCCAAAGAGCCATTCCCCTGAAAAGGGGAGGGATTCCACACTACGTTTGGATTCCGTGTCCGCTATCCACTGACGGAACCACAAGGCCCTGCACGCCGACACTGCCATGGCAGAAGTCCTAGCATTAATGTTCCCCATTTCCTTGAGCAAATCACAGAGGACAAGTGTAGTGTCCTGAATGTACTTTAGGAGGGTCACCATAGTGACCAGGTGCATAGCCCCAGAGAGACCTTCCTGAATTTCAGTGGCCCATGAATGAATGGCATGGGTCATCCAGCAACCCACAATCACCGGCCTTTGCGATACACCTGCTGCCATGTAAATAGATTTGAGTGTAGTCTCTATCTTCCTATACCCGGGATCCTTGATGGTAAAGGAGCCCGGGGCAGGCAGCACCGCCTTTTTGGACAGTCGAGAGCCTGACACATCAACCCCTGGGTATTCCTCCCAAAATTTCCTACTATCAGGAGCAAATGGGAAAGTGCACAAAAACTTTTTGAACACTTGGAATTTTTTGTCTGGATTTTTCCAGGCCAGCTTGAATAGGCCATCTAACTCTGCAGAATCAGGGAAAGTGACATTAGGCATGTTTTGTGTAAAGAAAAATGACTGCTATGACGTAGTGTCCTCTAGAGGGAGCTTTAACAAGTCCCGTATAGCCAAAATTAGGGGTTCAATACCCTGAGCAGAATCGGGATCCCCACTAACGGAGTCCAAGCCCTCCCCATCTTCGTCAGATACTAGAGAAGGCAAACCACGCTTTTGTGGTCCTGCATGAGTGGAGGGGACTGAGTAACATCTGCCCTAGCAGCTAAATCTGCAACAGCCTGTTGTAGTAGCTGAGTTTTCTGTACATTAGCATTGAGCTGGGATGACATATCAGACATCATAGTTTTAAGAGACCCTAGCCCAGGCATGTCCAAACTGCGGCCCTCCAGCTGTTGAGAAACTACACATCCCAGCATGCCCTGACACAGCTTTAGCATTCTCTGACAGTAAAACTGTGTCAGGGCATGCTGGGATATGTAGTTTCACAACAGCTGGAGGGCCGCAGTTTGGACATGCCTGCCCTAGCCAGTGGGGCTCTGGACCCTCTCCCCCAGCCCCTTAACTGATTTGTGAAGATTGGCTGCATTGTTCACATGAAACAGAATCAGATGATAATGGAGAGAATCTGGTGTGGCATACACTGCACAGCTTGTGTTTACCCATTTTTCACAATAAGCACAATCACATACACACAGACAGTAATATATTACAAGCCTGCCCTACTGTATGTGAGAGGAAACACACAGAGCGGACACCAGCACACCCCTATCTGTACAGCCCCAGTGAGGCTGTCAGCTAACGTTAACACAGTAAACACTAATAAATTCTGTCCTGTAGACGACCCAGATAGTGTACAATAGCGGATCTCCCCCTTTGCTACACCCTGTACCAGATTTCCAACGTGTCTGAGGAGTCAGGAAGTGCTGTGTGTGCTGTCCATGGCTGCAGTAAGCAGAGGAAGGCGCCAAAATGCCTTTGGTCCCGCTCTGAGTTAGCCCCGCCCCCTCCAATAGCGCCGGAGCTATAGTTATTATTTATATTGGCAATGTCTCCTTTGAGCTTAAAAACATCACAACAAGTGCTAGTCTAAGCGATTGTGAGCCAGTCTACACGGGGAACATATGCCAGCCTACACATATGCCACGTCCGCATTCAGCCGCACAGTGAACCGGGGGACCCCACCAGCAATGCCCCCGGTTTGTACTCACCACAGATGTCACTTTCAGGTGGGGCTGTGACAGCCAGGGTGCAGTGCCCCGCTGAACAACAACCCCTCAGGACGGTGGTCCTGCAGCAGGGAAGCAGCTCTGCACCTCGTAAGGCTGGTGACCGTCCCCCCACCCCAACTCCCACGGTACAGGTATGCCGTTGCCCAAACAGCATACCAAAAATAACAAACACTAAAAAGAAATTGAAAAACTCTCTGGAGCTGCAGAGTATGCATCCTCTCCTGAGGGCACTTTTTTCTAAACTGCCTGTGGGAGGGAGCATAGAGGGGAGGAGCCAGCACACCCAGTGAAGAAATTTAAAGTGCACAGGCTCCTTTGGACCCCGTCTATACCCCATTGTACTAGATTCCCCAATACCCCTTATGGATGCTAGAGAAATAGGAGGTAATTCATACCTAAATAAACAGGGGTTAACGAACATGCATGATCAATGAACAAACTACAGACATGGTAAAAGGAAACCCCAAACTCGACAGTGCTCAAGCCAAGTGGTAAGATCATCTAGTGCTGGGCCATTTTAAAAGTAACACAGGCTGTTGGCTTTATACACAGGAAGGTGGTTGTTTTGTTGTTATTTTTGTGCCTTCATGGTAAAGCGGAAACCATTGTACTCAAACACTTCTTTTTTACCCATACCTGTTTCTTCTCAAGATATTCCACTGCCTCGTCCATCATAACAGGTACTGAAAGTAAAAATAATACGTCAACCCAGATTATAAAACAAAGCGAACATAGGAAAAAACATGGACTAGTAGATATGTTTCTATTACACCGTTGCGTTTTTGTTATTTATATTAGCTGTATAGAAATTTGACACTGATTAATCAATGCAATAAGCATATTATTAAGCATTAACACTTCTAAAAGTGCAAACTTTACTGATCAAAGGATGATGGAAGACGGGAACTTCATAATCAATACTTAAATGCATTAAAAAAAAAAAAAAAGTAATATGAATTAACATACATAGAATAACTGAAGATATTCAAGTTAGTAAAATATGGGGCGTGGCCACGGCGGCAAGCGAGTAGGCAGCAAATTCCTGGAGCTCCCTGGGCTATTAATCCTGCCAGCTATCCTGAGCCCTTCCAGAGCCACACTTGGGTTGCTCATCATCCCCTATCCCTCTGGGCAGCGGCGGGCGTCTCCTGCAGCCATCCCTGTCAGTTTGACTGCGGCGCCCAGTACTGAGGCCTAGGCCTTCTCAGGATCCCTGGGCTAAATTTGGTGCTTCCGGCTACGCGGTCCCGGGCGTCCGCGACAGAAACCAGCGTCACTGGGTGCCTGGGGTGTGGAGTGTTCCCATGAAGCCCCTAGTTGTCCCCACCTTGCCACTCAGCGAGCCCAGCGTCTGGAGTCTACATTTCTGCAAAGGGGGAGTGGGAGCTGTGGATCCGGCGGCCATCTTGGAAGCAGCTCCCTCAGTCAGCGTTACATAGTACTGCTAGCCTGTGGAGTCTACTTGGCTGAGTGAGCTATTTATGTGCACACTGTTCATATCTCCTGCTACTCTGATACAGACTGCCTTTCTTGACACTGAATATTTGGGACTTTAGTGCCACCTGCACCTGTCTGTGCCTTTATTCTGCGACACTGCCTGAGCTCCCCTTCCTGTCTGACTGCTGGTCCACACTTAGGGGTATATTCAATAGGAGTCGGATCCGACAACCCCTATTCAATGGACGGCCAAATCCGACTGTTGGATTTGGCCGTACACAGGGTTCTGTCAGCGGCTGCACTGACAGCAGCGGCAAGGGGAGCAGAGATCGGCGGCCGCGAGCAGGAGGGGCTGGCTGCGGAGGACATGTGTGGAGCGGTGGGGGGAGGCGCTGCAGGAAGAGAGGTGCTGCGGGCGGCGCAGAGATAGGCGGCCGGCGGGGAGGACTGGCAGCGGGGGACATGTCTGCGGGGGTGGGGGAAGGCGCTGCAGGGAGAGAGGTGCCTGGCTGGCGATCTCAGCTGTGCCTGGCCGTCGAGGTGCCTGGCCATCGATCTCAGCTCCCCAGCCGCCTGCAGCACTGCTCCTCTCCTCACCTCCTCCATTCAACAGGTACTGGAAGCTATAGCGGGTAGCGAACAACGTTTATCCGACAAAATAGAGAAAGTGCAATGCGATCTTTCATTCTTGAGACAGGATGCTCAGCACATCCGCGAGAGAGTGGGTGAGGCCGAGACGTGGGTCTCCAACCAAGAGGATTTATGTGGCCCTTTGAAGCAAACCGTTTCAACAGTGCCCCAGCAGGTTTCATCACTGCAAGCCAAGCTCCTAGACATGGAGGGACGCCTACGCAGAAATAACGTACGGTTTGTAGGCCTGCCTGAGAAAGAAGAAGGGTCTCATCCTGAGGACTTTCTGGAATCATGGCTCAAAGAGCTGTATGGCGCAGACTCCTTTACCTCATAGTTCGCGGTGGAACGTGCCCACAGAATACCCTCCAGGCCTCTACCTCCTGGTGCCCCTCTACGAACTTTTATCACAAAATTCTTGCATTATAAAGACCGTGACTCTGTCCTTCGTCTGGGTCGCACGAAGGGTCCACTCCTCAGGAATGGCGTCATGGTGTCAACATTCCCGGACTTCGCTGCAGATGTCCAAAAAGACCGGGACCAATTCCTGTGCATCAAACGTCATCTCCGGGACCTGAATCTCTCCTTTTCTATGCTATTTCCTTCCAGGCTTCGTGTGGTGGCGGAGGGGGAGACTAAATTCTTTAATTCTTCTACAGAGGCGGCTGCCTGGCTGGACAGATATGCAACGGGCGCGCACGTCAGCTGGCTCCAGATTGACCTCCTGCATTGATATTTCCGAACTTCTATGCCTCAGTTATGCAAGTATAAGTCCGGGGAGCCTCATTGCTTTGGTGGCTCTGGGCTTCATTGAATAACGTTGCTTACTTACAGGATTTTCTTAAGAATTTAGATCTTAAGGGTTTGGGTGTTGTTAGGGGTACGGGTATGCCAAAGTTTGGGGAGGTATATTTCTCTTTCTTCAGTTTTTTGTTTTTCATATTTACGTATTATAATTTGTGACGTGAAGGTATATTGTATTGGCTGGCATGGCCTACGACCTAGGAAAAGCAGACGGCATGGTTTTAGGGATAACAGACTGTTGTTATTTTGGGCTATTATATGCGGGGCCTCTTTCAGGGGGATGTTGACCCTCTATGCGCCTTGATAAAGTATCTGTATATCTGGCTGCTTTTGCTAATGGGTCAGCCTAACCATCTTGCATGGTATTTATCCGTTGTGAGTCAGACAATTTCACTAGTGCAATGCCTGACCTGAAACTTCTTGCTTGGAACATCCGAGGTATTAACAATAAAATAAATAAAATAAAACGTTCCCTAGTACTTAAAATGATTAGGAAATATGACCCAGACATTGATTGTTTGCGCGAGACCCATCTAGAGGGAAGCAGACTGATGTCGCTCCGCAGACCCTGGGTGGGATGGGCCTACCATTCCTCACACTCTTCCTTCTCTCGATGTGTGTCGGTTCTGCTAAAAAACAAAACAAAAAAACAAACAAAAAAACTGTGCAATCTGAGTTACTTACAATTAACACTGATCCATATGGCAGATTTGTGTTTATGGAATGTAAATAAAGCTCCAAGCCCTTTTTCCTTTTGTCTGTCTATGTTCCTCCTCTGTTCTCCTATGAAGTTTTGAAAAAGGCCGCCTCGTTCATTGTCTCTTCCCCTCACACCCCTGTTATCTGTTTAGGGGACTTCAAAAATGCCCTCAATGTTTCTCTGGACAGAGTCTGAGATGGAAGTGGGAAACAGTTCATGGCGGGAGACTCTGAGGAAACTGGTCATGAACCGGTGGAGGGGCGACCAGGACAGCGTCTGAATCCCCACTGCTTACATCAACCCTAGGGATAGCGGCCTCCTGGAGCCTATGCCTTGCCCTGGTGCACACGAGGTGGCAGCCGCATCAGCGACTGTTTGGTAGTCTCCTCCCAAAACAGTGCGGCTGTGTCCATGTTCCCGTTCTAAGCGGAACCGATGCCTTACCTTCTCCCCGTGCTCCGGCCATAGCCTGGTAACGTCTGCTGGACCTGCTAGTATATCCGACATAGACGCCCACCGAAACAGCACTGTACTCGTGGGTAAGCGTTGTCGTGGCCCGGCGGAGAGTTGTGTTGGAGTGACTCTTTCTAAGGTACGTATAAGACGCTGTTTAGAAATATTGCTCAGAAAAAAATAGGATTTTAATTACCTACAGGTAAATCATTTTCTCGTAGTCCGTAGAGGATGCTGGGGTCCACATTAGTACCTTGGGTATAGACGGGTCCACTAGGAGTCATTGGCACTTTAAGAGTTTGATAGTGTGGGCTGGCTCCTCCCTCTATGCTCCTCCTACCAGACTCAGTCTGGAAACTGTGCCCGAGGAGACGGACATCTTCGAGAGAACCAATTGACCAAACTTAAGGTCCTCAGAGGCCAAAGTATCGAACTTTTAAAACTTTGCGAACGTGTTCAACCCCGACCAAGTAGCTGCTCGGCAGAGTTGTAAGGCCGAGACACCTAGGGCAGCCGCCCAGGAAGAACCCACCTTACGAGTAGAGTGGGCCTTAACAGACGTAGGACACGGCAAGCCTGCCGTAGAATACGCATGCTGGATAGTGAACCTGATCCAGCGAGAGATCGTCTGCTTAGAAGCAGGACACCCAATTTTCTTGTGATCATACAGGACAAATAGATTTTCTGTGACGAGCAGTACTCCTCACATAGATTTTTAGAGCTCTTACAACATCTAAGGACTTTGATAAAATTGAGGAGTCAGTAGCAACTGGCACCACAATAGGTTGGTTGATATGAAATGCCGACAACCTTCGGAAGAAACTGCCGATGTGTCCGAAGCTCAGCTCTGTCTTCATGGAAGATCAAGTATGGGCTTTTACATGACAAAGCCCCCAACTCCGACACACGTCTAGCAGAAGCTTAGGCCAACAAAGTGACAGCCTTCCACGTGAGAAACTTGACCTCAACCTCCTGTAGAGAATCAAACCAGTTGGACTGGAGGAACTGCAACACCACGTTAAGAACCCATGGCGCCGTAGGCGGTACAAAGGGAGGTTGGATGTGCAGTACTCCCTTCAAAAAGTCTGAACCTCAGGGAGGGCAGCCAGCTGTTTCTGGAAGAAAATGGATAGGACCGAAATTTGGACCTTTATGGATCCTAACCTCAGGCCCACGGGGGTCATTCCGACCCATTCGCACACATCGGTTTATTGCTGCGGTGCGAATGGGTGCGGAATGCGCATGCGCGGCGACCGCAGTGCGCGACATTGCCCGGCATTACGTCGCGGCTAAAGAAGAAAGCGGTCGCAGGACGGACCGCAAAGAAGATTGACAGGAAGAGGGCGGTGCAGGGCGGATCCGGATAGTTTGGAGCCGTTTTCGGGGGGAGTGGTGAGTAAAACGCAGGCGTGCCCAGGAAAACGGAGGGTGGAGGAGTGACGTCAAAGCCGGGCCCATCATCGCTGGATCCATCGCACAGGGTAAGTATGTCCGGGCCTAGTCTTGTTTTGTCTGAAATTTTTTTCGCTTAGCAGGTCTGCACAAGTGATCGCAGCCCTGCTAAGCTAAAATATACTGCCCCATAGGCGTGTACTAGTTGATCGCAGCAGCAGCAAAAAGTTGCTGGCTGCGATCAACTCGGAATGACCACCCATATCCACACCTGCTTGCAGGAAGAGGAGAAAACGTCCCAGTTGAAACTCCACCGCAGGAAACTTCTTGGACTCACACCAAGATACATACTTTTTCCAAATACGATTGTAATGTTTTGACGTTCCTCCTTTCCTAGCCTGTATCAGTGTAGGAATAACCTTGTTCGGAATGCCCTTCCGAGCTAGTATCTGGCGTTCAACTTCCATGCCGTCAAACGTAGCCATGGTAAGTCTTAATAGGCGAATGGCCCCTGCTGCAGCAGGTCCTCCCGAAGAGGAAGAGGCCTCGGCTCTTCTAGCAGTAGATCCAGAAGATCCGCATACTAAGCCCTTCTTGGCCAGTCTGAAGCAATGAGGATTGCCTGAACTCTTGTTCTCCTTATGAGTTTGAGAACTCTTGGAATGAGTGGAAGTGAAGGGAATACGTACACCGATTGGAACACCCACGCAGTCACTAGGGCATCCACCGCCACTGCTTGCAGGTCCCTCAACCTGGAACAATACCGCCGAAGCTTCTTGTTGAGACGAGAGGCCATCATGTCGATTTGGGGTACGCCCCAAAGATCTGTTACCTCCTTGAACACCTCCGGATGGAGACCCCACTCCCCTGGATGGAGATCGTGTCTGCTGAGGAAGTCCGCTTCCCAGTTGTCTACTCCTGGAATGAAGATCGCCGACAGTGCCAAGGCGTGTTTTTCTGCCCAGAGGATGATTCTTGTTACCTCCGACATTGCAGCTCTGCTCTTCGTTCCGCCCTGTCGGTTTATGTAAGCCACTGTCGTTACATTGTCTGACTGCACTTGAATGGCCTGATTTCTCAGAAGATGGGCCGCTTGGAGAAGAGCGTTGTAGACGGCTCTTAGTTCCAGAATGTTTATCGGCAGGCCGGCTTCCAGACTTGACCACCTTCCTTGGAAGGTTTCCCCTTGAGTGACTGCGCCCCAGCCCCGGAGACTTGCATCCGTGGTTAGAAGGATCCAGTCCTGAATCCCGAACCTGCGGCCCTCCAGAAGGTGAGGTAATTGCAGCCACCAGAGGAGTGAAATCCTGGCCTTTGGCAACAGACGTATTCTCTGGTGCATGTGTAGATGGGATCCCGACCACTTGTCCAGGAGATCCAGTTGGAAGGACAGAGCATGAAACCTCCCGTACTGTAGAGCCTCGTAAGAGGCCACCATCTTCCCCAGAAGGTGAATGCACTGATAAACCAACACCCGGGCTGGCTTCAGGACATCCCGGACCATTGTTTGTATCACCAACGCTTTCTCCTCTGGAAGAAACACCCTCTGCACTTCCGTGTCGAGGATAATTCCCAGAAAGGACAACCTCCTGGTTGGTTCCAAATGTGACTTTGGAAGATTCAGGATCCAACCATGTTCCCTGAGAAGCTGGGTCGTGAGAGCTATGGACCTTACCAGCTTCTCCTTGGACGATGCCTTTATCAGCAGATCGTCCAGATATGGAATTATGTTCACCCCCTGTCTGCGGAGGAGAACCATAATTTCTGCCATCACCTTGGTGAATACCCTCGGTGCTGTGGAGAGGCCGAATGGCAGGGCCTGGAACTGAAAATGACAGTCCAACAGTGCGAATCGGAGATAAGCTTGATGCGGCAGCCAAATCGGAATGTGGAGGTACACATCCTTGATATCCAGGGATACCAGGAATTACCCCTCCTCCAGACCCGATATCACTGCCCTTAGAGACTCCATTTTAAACTTGAACTCCCTCAGAAAGGGTTTCGTGATTTTTAGTTCAGAATGGGCCTGACCGAACCATCCGTTTCGGTACCACGAAAAGGTTCAAATAGTAACCTTCGTTTTGCATCTGTGGAGGAACTGGTAAAGCTGGCAAGCCTGATTTGAAGAACCAGTGAGGAGGGAGATCTTGAAATTCCAGCCGGTACCCCTGGGACACAATATCTTGTACCCAGGGACCCAGGCCGGACGACACCCAGACGTGACTGAAATGTCTGAGTCTCGCCCCCACTGGGCCTACCTACAGGCCGCGTGGTCCACCGTCATGCTGAAGACTTTGGCGTACTGGCGTACTGGAAGCATTCCTGGGAACCCGCAGCAGCAGGTTTCTTGGATTTTGGTCGACCTCCTCTAAAAAAGGTGAAGGTGTTGGATGGTTTGGCCTCTCTTGTTTTAGCAACCCGAAAGGACTGTGATGCCGATGAAGAAAAAGGTTTCCTCGTAGCAGGTGCAGCTGAGGGAAGAAAAGGTGACTTACCTGCTGTAGCCGTGGAGATCCACGCATCCAACGCTGCCCCAAAGAGAGCCTGACCTGTGTAGGGTAGGGTCTCCACACCTCTCCTGGATTCCACGTCGGCAGACCACTGGCACAGCCACAGTTCTCGACGAGCTGAGACAGACATGGAAGAAATTCCTGCAGCCACTGAAACCAGGTACTTCATGGATTCCACCATAAATCCTGCAGAATCCTGAATGTTATGTAAAAACAATTCAACGTCACTTTTATCCATTGTTTCCAAATCCTCAAGTAACGTGCCTGACCACTTTACTATAGCTTTGGAAATCTATGCACAGGCAATAGTAGGACGTAGTATCGCCCCTGAAGCCGTGTATATGGATTTGAGCGTAGTATCAATTTTGCGATCAGCCGGCTCTTTTAAAGCGGTAGATCCTGGACCAGGTAAAACCACTGTCAAAGTCAGAAAAATATCTCTATGCACACTACCATATTTGCACCTCACACAGGTCCGTGCTGCGCATGCGTACGCTCTCCCGTACGTGCGCATACTCACAGTCGCGGGCACCCGCAGGCGCACGGTATGCGTATTTACGGTAGAGTTTATGTGATCGTAGCGTGCGACTCAATCGTTACATATTTTCACTATATAATGTATTTTATAGATCATGGTCCCTTTGATAGATTCTGAAAGTTTGGTTAATATAGAATGTTCGTGAACAGAGAAATCCCTCTTTGTTTGATACGAAGGGTCAGACAGGAGTAATACAGTGGTGTTTAGTACCCATCGGAAGAGTATTTAATTAGCAATATTCCGGTGTTGGTTTGAAGCGGATTAATCGCTCGTGCGAATAGTTATGGACATAAGAAGTTTATGAACATTTACTGTATTTGCACTTACTTATCCATGCGGCGGGAAACCCAGTTTCCCTCCCACCTGAGCTGTTGGAAATAGTCACAGCCCACCTGTATGAATCAACCTATGACCTTTTGTTATAATGCGAGGAGGAATTCCTGTGTCCAATGAACAATGAGATTGTAGGGACCATTGAATTGTATTGTGTGTGGGGCATAAATAGACAGGCCGATCACATCCAGCTCTCACTCTTCAACGGTTATCATTGCTGAAAATCGGGAGCTGGATGTCCAGAGGCGCATGCGATCGTTTCCCCTTGTGCGTAAGTTTTCTCCGCAACTATATTGATCTTCTTGTTATTGTGGGCCAATTTCTCTCTCTTTCTCTCTTCTCCTCTTTCTTTCTTATTTTCCCTTAAATAGTAATTGTAATATATTTCCTGTGTAGTTATCTGGTTAGGTAGTCTATGTTATATTGTAGTGTATGATTTGTATTTGTATTAATTCTTTTGCAAGTATATCATTCAGAATATATATATATATTAGGCGTTGGACCCTAAGCCCAGGTATCTGTGTATTTCTTATAGTGTTAAGTATTCTCAGAGCGTCGGTGACGCTCAAACAGCTTTTGAGTTAATAAGGTTACACTGTGTTGCATCTACACCCTATCTCTACACTAAGGTTTTACAGCATATTACATTGTTTATGGTTTAGATTTAAAGGTTTAACATTGTGAGCGTCAGCGCCGCTGGTGATCTCCTCGTGGTCCCGAGCGTCCGCTACGCTATAGCGAATCATTACGTTAGTCAGCAGCCAATAGCGTGCCTGCCTGTGATCTCTTGGCCGTGAGCGAACGTGACGCTTGAGCGTCTCGACCACGGCTAAGCGATTGTTACGCAACGAGCGTACCCTTACGGTACTCCATACGTAAATAGCGTACAGTGTTCTTAGACCTCATAAAGGGTTTTATATAAGATAAATATTTAGCTTTATCAATTGGCGGCTCGCCCGTCCTTCACATATCTGCACTAGGTAATTTCAGCAGACATTATCCAGCAGCAAAGGGCGGGAGATCATATTCCTCGTAGTGCTGTTTGGATAAGCGTCTGCTTCGCTTAGTAAAGGGTGCTGAAGGAATCCGGGACCGGAGGTAAGAACAAAACGATAGTGTCTTTTTAAAACTGTTTATTTCTGTCTTGCGTACACACGCACGCATATCTGCATTTCTTTTCATTCGTGTATTTTCATATATCACTCTCCTGTTTGCCAGTTTTATAGTTGATAAACGTGCTAAGAGAGATTTGCCGCTATTTCATAGTTTAAGAGTAAAGGTAATATAGTTAAAGTATAGACAAACACACAGCTCTGCCTGAAAGATAAGGCGAAGTCAGTGTGGTGCGCGGTAGATGATCAAGGATCATCTACATTGATAAACGTGTTAGTTTTGTTACGGTAGACAAAGGCTTTGTGTACACGTGTCTCTAACAAAGGGCTGAGACTCGCGTACGCAAAGGCCGACGCACGCAGCGTAAATTACGCAACGGAGCGTCTGGGTACGCCCACGTAACTCAAGTCACACATTAGTGTTGATTTTTAAGTAGCGCAACACGCGATAAATAGCGAAAATTTATTTTAACATTCAAAATTTAAATTAATAGATCCTTCTCCTAATTTGTAACACATCTGGTCTAAAGAGAAATTTCTGCGCAGAAATAGAAACAAAAGTGTACATGTGGTGAGTGAGTGTTTTTACATACAATTTTGAGGTTGAACCAAAAGAAATCATCGAGTTCTCGTGAGGTACATACGTGTAAGTGACATGCACGGTGGCTAGGGAGGCATCCTTGGTTAAACATAAAATTTGAGCATTAGAGTATAGCAGACCAGGAGGTCATACTGTAGCAGACCAGGAGGTCATAGCAGACCAGCAGGTTCAGGTACAGCAGACAAGGAAGTCCGCTATACAGTCCACAGGCACAACACCTAAAAGGGTTGGTGCAACACCCATATAGGCCATACAAGCTCTTGCTGAAGGAATTCGCAGCCGCAATTTTCGATTCCACTGGTCGCTCCGTACATAAGATTAGTTGCTTATGTGCTGAACGATTGTACCGCACGTAATTGTGTGCATTAGTAAACCTGACCGGTACTATTTGTGTACGAAGGTCATAAACGCTATTTGTACATTCTGACGTGATTTGTGTAATTTTTTATTTTTACAAAGGGAAGTTCGCTGGTCACTCAGGAATTGTCCAACAACCTCACCTTTACTGGAAAGAGTAAGTGTTCTGCGGATATCCCTCGCATGTTCCAGTAAACAAAGGTTAAATAGGTGCCCTGGGTCGAGTACGCCAGCACCATATCGGTGTGATCAGGTCGTATTGGTCGGCGTGGGCAGAGTGAGTAAGGTGCTCGGTAAACCTTACCGTCAACCTATCGTGAATATCTTGGTTTTTTGTAAGGGTTCGTAACACCTGCAAATTATGGGGGCCAGTTGTTCAGGAAGGGGGCGATCAACCTCGGTTCGGGTTGATTCCATAAACCGACCAGTCGGGTCGGCAAGGTACGTAATGTGTGAAAAGTACGGAAGTCACACAGAAGCTTTATGTGATGAATGGGAGAGAATGACAGTACATGACGGGGAGAAATTCCCAAGAGTAGGTAGCTTCAGCACAGAAGTGTTAACGAATTTAAGGAGAAGGATATGTCTCATTAAATCAGTAAAGAGACGAATCAAGCATTATGATTATTTGCAGTTGTGGCAACAGGAGGGTGACATACAGAGAGGATTGGCTCAGGCGGCGGGATCTGGCTCGATCAGAAAACTGATAGCCACGGCCCCACCGCCACCATACATATCAGGAGAGAAATTGGTTGCGGAGAATGACGCACTAAGGTGTAACAAACAAACACTTAGCAACTGTGTAAATGTTAAAGATAATGTTAACCAATTAACCAATGCAAGTATTAACCCGTGCAAGTTGTACCCTGTTTTGAACTTTCCTCAGGAGTGTGATCAAGAGGACGAATCGGCAACAATTTCAGCGCTCTCTCTAGCAGCCACCATAGCAGAGACCACAGTAGGCACAGCTCCACCCCCGAGATTAGTAACAAAGGCCCCTAGCGGAGGGATAGGTGAGGTCGTATCAACGGGTAAGTACGGCACCATACACTATGCTGAAACTATTTCACCACAGCCTGTAGAATCTACACAGAATGAGGTTGTTAGAGTTAATCCTGTTAAGGTAATAGTAGTTCCAAATGGGAAAACAGACACTTCAGGAGTCACTCCTGTTAGGAACATTGCCATGTATAGCCCATTTTCCCGAATGGAATTAAGGACCATAGTGTCTGAATTCCCTGACCCTAGAAAAGACTTAGTTGCCAGCCAAAAATACATCAGAGACCTAGGTAACACGGTAGAGCCCAACAACAAAGACTGGCAGATATTGCTGAGAGCATGTTTACCCTCCAATGTTGACGCAACTCAATTTTTAGCTGACTGTGGATTAGATCAGGATGTACCTCTTACAGATGTGTACAACAAAGACAACGTGAAAAGAATAAGTTTACAGTTAAAAGAGTATTTCCCAGCGGTAGTTAAGTGGAACAAGATTTTCTCCATTAGACAGAAAGAGTCAGAAACTGCTGCAGAATATTTCCACAGGGCATTATTAGAAATGGCAAAATACACAGGCATAGAGGACATTAAAACAAACATAAACCATCGAGAAGTAGCAGTATCGATACTGATGGATGGTTTAAAAGAATCATTAAAGACTAGGGTACAGACCACACAACCATGTTGGCGAGGTCTGTCTGTGGCTACTTTGAGAGAGGCTGCTATTGATCACGATAGGAACATCACCAGACACAGGGAACAACAAGGTGATAAGTTAATGGCAGTAAGTATACAGGCCTTGACCACAAAACAGCCTGTGTTAATATCACCAAACCCTGTGGGTAAGTCAAATGTGGTAACATGTTATTCTTGTCACAAACAGGGACACTTTGCACGAGACTGTAGATCGAGAAATATACAAAAATCTTATCAACCCCCTAGACAACGACACGACACACGACATTGGGATCAGGGTCCGCAGAAACGGAGTTATGAGCCACATGCAGGGGAAACAAAAAGATATCCCCTGAACAGAGACTGGCAAGCCTCTGGTAGCTCCCAATTAACTCCATCACAAGTAGTTGCTGCCAGCGGGATTCAGGGAGGTCACCATACCCAATAGGGGTGTGGCCATACCTGTAATCTGCAGCCAGTAAAATTGATTGCAAGTCTTGGAAGTGAACCAGAAATTGCAATCAATGTAGCTGGTAAATCATTAAACTTTCTTGTAGACACAGGGGCGGCCAAATCAGTGATAAATTCGACAGTGGGCATGAGAACCACTGGTAAGACAATTCCAGCCATAGGGGTAACGGGAGTAGTCCAGCACTACCCTGTTAGCAAACCAGTCGAGATTACAGTAGGGCCTTTACATACCAAGCATTCCTTTTTGCTGGCTGCATCGGCACCGACTAATCTCCTGGGAAGAGACTTACTGTGTAAAATGGGGTGCGTCATTTATTGTACTCCTGAAGGTGTATTCTTGGACATACCTGAGAATCACGCTCAGGAAGTACGAGACATGTTAGACTCCCCATCAAAATTAATGTCACATACCATTATGACAAATAGGACTCCCTCCCAAGTAGAAGAAATGACATCTCAGATACCAGAGTCACTTTGGACTAAAGATGGACAGGACACTGGATTAATGGCAAACGTAGCTCCGGTAGTTGTACAAGTAAAAGATGGTAGGATAGCTCCAAAAATCCCACAGTACCCTCTGAAGCCAGAGGTGGAGTTAGGAGTGTATCCCGTAATAGAGCGCTTGCTACAACAGGGCATTCTGGTAAGAACGTCCAGCACTGCCAATAGTCCCATCTTCCCTGTTAAAAAGAGTGGGGGGAGGGGTTACCGGCTAGTGCAGGATCTAAGGGGGATTAACAAAATAGTTGAGAGTCAGTTCCCCGTAGTGCCAAATCCAGCTGTCATCCTAATGCAAATCCCTCCCACTGCGAAATTTTTCACTGTTATTGACCTCTGCTCCGCTTTCTTTTCGGTACCTCTGCACCCTGACAGTCAATATTTGTTTGCATTTACATACAGAGGAGTCCAATACACATGGACTCGATTACCACAAGGATTCATAGATAGTCCAAGTATATTTTCCCAGGCTTTGCATGATTGTTTACAGTCTTTCCAACCAGTGAGTGGATCAGTATTAATACAGTACGTGGATGATCTACTACTGTGTTCTGATTCATTGGAAGCATCCCTGAAGGATACGAAACAGCTCCTGTTTCATCTTTCAGACACAGGACACAAGGTTTCCAAAGACAAGTTGCAATTATGCCAAACTAAGGTAAAATATTTGGGACACAGTCTAACACAAGGACTGAGACACCTGACCGCTGATAGAATTCAAGCAATTAGAGACATGACTCTGCCACAAACCCAGCAACAGATCAGAACATTTTTAGGAATGTGTGGGTATTGCCGTAACTGGATCCCAGGGTTTTCCATTCTAGCGTTACCCTTGCAGGAGATGGTCTCCTCAAACAAACCTGATCGGATTTCGCATACAGACGAGTCTGAGACAGCATTTGAGAGACTTAAACAGTGCCTAACGCAGGCACCAGCATTGGGTATGCCAGACTATGGGAAACCCTTTGAACTATACGGAACAGAAAGTGCTGGTTGCGCGGCAGGCGTACTAACCCAAAAGCACGGTGATGCCAGCAGGCCAGTAGCATATTACAGCGCTCAGCTAGATACGGTAGCGCGATCCCTCCCCACATGCTTGCGAAGCGTTGCTGCGATAGCATTGCTAGTAACGAAAAGCGAAGACGTCGTGCTAGGTCACAACCTCACAATTCATACACCACATGCAGTGTCAGCCTTGTTAAATTCTGCCCAAACCAGACACGTCTCATCAGCGCGGTTTACAAGATGGGAATTGGCACTAATGGCCCCCGTAAACATCACCATAAGGAGATGCAGTGCATTAAATCCTGCAACATATCTCCCAGGTGTGCCTGGACAGGCACAAAGGGTGGAGGATGAGAGTGGTGGGGAAGGAGGATTTAATACAAAGGAAGACACACATGATTGTATGGAATATTTGACCCAAAATTTTACCGCAAGGCCTGACATCAGTGACAACCCACTGGAAGATGTAGAACTTGCGTTCTACACGGACGGTAGTTGTCATAGACAGTCAGACTCGGGAGACTTGTGTACTGGATACGCAGTCGTAGATGACCAAGGCACCATAGAAGCGGAACCGCTAGGCCCACCTCACTCAGCCCAGGTTGCTGAACTGGTCGCCCTAACCAGAGCATGTGAATTGGCTAAGGGCAAATCAGCCAATATCTACACACGCATTCGGGGTAGTCCATGATTTCGGAGCCCTATGGCGCCTCAGAAATTTCATGACGGCAGCTGGTACACCGGTAGCGCATGCAGCTCACATAAAAAGGCTTCTAACAGCGATACAGGAACCCGACAGAGTGGCTGTTATCAAATGTAAAGCACACACATATAGCCAAGACCCAGTATCACTTGGTAACAGCCGAGCAGACGAAGCTGCTAAATTAGCAGCTGCTACCCCCAGACAGACAGACACCACACAACTGATGGTATTTAATACCATCAACACACAGAAGTTGTGTGAGATGCAAAATTTGTGTTCCACACAGGAAAAGGCAGTCTGGAAGGCAAAAGGATATGGCCAGGAGTCCTCAGGACTCTGGACGGATGGACACGGTAAACCAGTGGCCCCCAGAGCATACCTTCCATGTTTAGCTGAGGCAGCTCACGGGCTGACTCATCTGGGCAAGGAAGGGATGTGCAAGTTGGTAAGAGCATATTGGTGTGCCCCAGGATTTTCATCTCATGCGAGTAAAAGAGCAATGTCATGCCTTACCTGTCTGAGAAAGAACATCGGAAAGGCAATACCTACAGAACCATCTCATATCCCACCTGCCGGCGGCCCTTTCCAGGTAATACAGATTGACTTTATTCAATTACCCCCTTGTCGAAATTTGAAATATGTACTTGTTTGTATAGATGTTTTTTCAAATTGGGTCGAAGCATTTCCGGCGGCCACAAATACCGCTATGTTTACTGCTAAGAAAATTGTGCAGGAATTTGTATGTAGATATGGTATCCCTAGAATCATCGAAAGTGATAGGGGTACCCATTTTACAGGTGATGTCTTTCAAGGAATGTGTAAATTGATGGGAATTGATAGCAAGCTGCACACTCCATACCGTCCACAGGCGAGTGCGAAAGTGGAAAGAGTGAACAGCACTATTAAAAATAAACTGAGTAAAGTGATGGCAGAGACAGGATTGACATGGCCAGAAGCTTTACCCATTGTACTGTACAGCATCAGAACCACTCCCAGGTCCCCTCTTAATCTGTCTCCCTTTGAAATCTTGTTTGGTCGACAACCGCATGTTATGATTAACCCTCAGGATGATTTGAAGTGTAACAATGAAGTGACTGTAAAATACTTGATTAACATGAGTAAACAGTTAAGGAATCAAAATGATAATCTGAAGTTAGTGATTCCTGATTTACCAGATAGTAATTGTCATGACATTGAACCTGGGGATTATGTAATGATACGGAATTTTCTACGCTCGGGTTGCCTTATTGACAGATGGGAAGGACCATACCAGGTCTTATTGACTAGCACTACAGCATTGAAGGTTGCTGAGAGAGAGACTTGGGTTCATTCGTCCCACTGTAAAAAGGTTGCTGATCCAGAGAGGCCCCGTGATAAGTAACAGACGGTAGAGGTTGTATCACTGGAGTGTCTGTTCCAGGAGGATTGAGGCGGCACCTGAGCATTGAAAATCACAAGACCAAAAGCAGTTGTCGATCCCCTGTTCCCTTTTATTGTTTTTCTCCAACTTCCCATCCCCTCTCCCTCAAATTATTTTTTTCCCCCTTCTCATTCTTCTCCGTTTCCTCCTACAAGATGGACTTGCCCCAAGAGACTGTGATCCGGATTTTCCTGTTGACCATGATGTTGACCAGAGCAGTCTGTTCCGGCGAGAGTACCATGGAGGTCGAGAGAGGTTCTGGAATGGGTTCTGATGACAGAGATGGAGGCGTAGTTTTCCAAGAACAACATAATCAACAAGCAAAGGCGAGTATCAGAAAACGATCCGATAGCATTGACCATAGAAGGAATTGTGAAGGATTGTTAGCTGAAGAAAACTGTATCTGTCGGCTCTGTAACAATGTCATTGAGGATGGGTGCATAAAGAAATGCCAATCCAGTTTTAATATCCATATGGACCGGCATCCATTGAGTGACTATCACTCCTTAGTGGGTAGTGTGTTAAATAAAACAGATTGTTGGGTATGCTCTCAAGTACCTCAAGGTCATAGCAAATCAGGGCTAGTACCATTTCCTTTAACGTTAGGGGAGGTACTTGAGTTAAGTGGTGGGAGACCGGTGGACAGGAGGTTTAATATCTCCAGCCCTCCTAGTTTGAAGCTCCACCAATACCATGTGGATAGGTCCCTATTATGTTTTAACATCTCCAATCCCCGAAAGCCGGGAAATTGGGAAGTGTCATGGAGTAATCAAACCATGACCTTTTCGCATAGAGCAGATAGAATGCCTACAGATACAGAGCTTATACACCACATAGCCAGTAGAGGAAAATCTTTCCGGTATAGGTATACCTTAGGAAATAGGATTACGAGAGTTGGAGAGGTATCACCAGGATACTGTGCACATATCGTACAACCTGATACGTGTACTAAGCAGATGGAAGAATTAGGGTTAGGAGATTTCACATGGAAGGTGTGTAATATGGTTATGTCCTACTCCGTCCCATATGTTCTCCCCGATGATGCATATTTCATATGCGGGAGAAAGGCGTATAAGTGGCTTGCCCCGAACTCTGAAGGACTGTGTTATATTGGAAAAGTACTGCCTGAAGTAATGACTATCACATGACAAAATGAAAGACATACACCGTGTTGCCCAAACTCCTTATACTCACACCCATTACGAGCACGTAGTTAAACGGCACCTGATAGAAAGAACAGAGCATCCGGCCTCTGACATAATCCATGAATCCACCGGGATTCAGTTTCTAATCGCGTTAGACATCACTCGCACCGCCAGAGGAGTGTTGAATTATAAATACATATCTGCGCTCGCCAATTTGTTAGATAATATCACTGAAATGTATGATGACACTGGAAGGGAACTTCAGGCTTATAAAACAGAACTGGTACAGCATAGAATGGTTCTTAATTACCTCACAGCAGTGACAGGCGGATATTGTGTCACACTGGCAACACAATACGGCGTGAAATGTTGCACATATATTACGAATAGCACCGAGGACCCGGTCGAGGTCATAGACCAAAAGATGGACGATATTCTCCAACTGAAGTGGGAATTTCGCAGGAGACACAATCTCACTCTTGCTGCTGTAGGTAATGAGCTGACTGGTTGGGTGTCATGGTTGAACCCGCGAAATTGGTTCTCTGGTTTAGGAGACTGGGCTCAAGGAGTCATAATGGATGTTGGGAAGTTTCTCCTATATATCTTAGGTGTTATCATAACGATTGGTTTGATATTTAGATGCGGTCAGGCTTTAATGAAGTGCAATCGTCGTACTAGGGTAATGAGTTTAAGGAGTGAGGAAACTAATTCCAATGGATTTAATTTATGACCCAAATGTAGAAACAATGATGTGATGAAAATGCGATTTCTACGGTCCGTTTCTTTCACCTGTTTTTCCGTTTTCTCCAAGGTAAAAAGACCCACTTGGACGAGGAGTTTGATGAGCCGATATACAGACAACAGATGGATTAAAGAAGAAGTTTTGACAACCTGATACACAGATTTTTGATGAACTATGCCATGGATCCCCAGTTTCCCTAGAAATTTTAAAATTACGCTAGCCCAACACTTTTGTAAATCTATGGACATTGACAGCTTTTGCTCGCACCTTATGGGCAAAAGCACAAAGAAGACTGCATTCAACAGACACCAAACAAGACCTCAATCGACGAATGTACATTTACCTGACATAGAATACCACCGCATTTACCGTAATTATGGCTTTTCTTCATTTCTACAACCCTCAGGTAATGACACACATAGCCGATAGGGAATACAGGCACAGATATCAGCAATCACATATCTCCCCCATTCATGTATCATCAACTAAAATGTGCTCCCCCATTTTGTTACAACCAAAGCCGAAAAGAGCTCGGTAAAGTTTGACAGCCCATCCACAGACCCGTACCACGGGATAAGAAGGAATTCAAATGTATACTTCGCAATACCTCGAAGCTTGATTTAAAACACGTACGGCACGATGATACATGACCCCCAAGCACGGATTCATACACACATGCTTCTGCTATCTCACTAGGTCATACCCTTTTCCTACCTTCTCCTCTCCTCCCCTACCCAACCATGGAAATGTATTAACCCCTGACATATATTTTTCTCTTTTTGGAATGTTTTAGAAGGTGGCAGTTATTGTTGACTGCCAAAGGGTGGACTGTCAAAGTCAGAAAAATATCTCTATGCACACTACCATATTTGCACCTCACACAGGTCCGTGCTGCGCATGCGTACGCTCTCCCGTACGTGCGCATACTCACAGTCGCGGGCACCCGCAGGCGCACGGTATGCGTATTTACGGTAGAGTTTATGTGATCGTAGCGTGCGACTCAATCGTTACATATTTTCACTATATAATGTATTTTATAGATCATGGTCCCTTTGATAGATTCTGAAAGTTTGGTTAATATAGAATGTTCGTGAACAGAGAAATCCCTCTTTGTTTGATACGAAGGGTCAGACAGGAGTAATACAGTGGTGTTTAGTACCCATCGGAAGAGTATTTAATTAGCAATATTCCGGTGTTGGTTTGAAGCGGATTAATCGCTCGTGCGAATAGTTATGGACATAAGAAGTTTATGAACATTTACTGTATTTGCACTTACTTATCCATGCGGCGGGAAACCCAGTTTCCCTCCCACCTGAGCTGTTGGAAATAGTCACAGCCCACCTGTATGAATCAACCTATGACCTTTTGTTATAATGCGAGGAGGAATTCCTGTGTCCAATGAACAATGAGATTGTAGGGACCATTGAATTGTATTGTGTGTGGGGCATAAATAGACAGGCCGATCACATCCAGCTCTCACTCTTCAACGGTTATCATTGCTGAAAATCGGGAGCTGGATGTCCAGAGGCGCATGCGATCGTTTCCCCTTGTGCGTAAGTTTTCTCCGCAACTATATTGATCTTCTTGTTATTGTGGGCCAATTTCTCTCTCTTTCTCTCTTCTCCTCTTTCTCTCTTATTTTCCCTTAAATAGTAATTGTAATATATTTCCTGTGTAGTTATCTGGTTAGGTAGTCTATGTTATATTGTAGTGTATGATTTGTATTTGTATTAATTCTTTTGCAAGTATATCATTCAGAATATATATATATATATTAGGCGTTGGACCCTAAGCCCAGGTATCTGTCTATTTCTTATAGTGTTAAGTATTCTCAGAGCGTCGGTGACGCTCAAACAGCTTTTGAGTTAATAAGGTTACACTGTGTTGCATCTACACCCTATCTCTACACTAAGGTTTTACAGCATATTACATTGTTTATGGTTTAGATTTAAAGGTTTAACATTGTGAGCGTCAGCGCCGCTGGTGATCTCCTCGTGGTCCCGAGCGTCCGCTACGCTATAGCGAATCATTACGTTAGTCAGCAGCCAATAGCGTGCCTGCCTGTGATCTCTTGGCCGCGAGCGAACGTGACGCTTGAGCGTCTCGACCACGGCTAAGCGATTGTTACGCAACGAGCGTACCCTTACGGTACTCCATACGTAAATAGCGTACAGTGTTCTTAGACCTCATAAAGGGTTTTATATAAGATAAATATTTAGCTTTATCACCACCTTTTTAGAGAGTCTGGATACAGACGCATCCACTATGGGTGGGTTTTTAGGGAAGGGAAAAGCAACCAGAACCATTCTAGGGATCAGGATTTTTTTTTCTCTGGGTTAACCCAAGCTTTTTCAAAAAATAAGAATTTACTTACCGATAATTCTATTTCTCATAGTCCGTAGTGGATGCTGGGGACTCCGAAAGGACCATGGGGAATAGCGGCTCCGCAGGAGACTGGGCACAAAAGTAAAAAGCTTTAGGACTACCTGGTGTGCACTGGCTCCTCCCCCTATGACCCTCCTCCAAGCCTCAGTTAGGATACTGTGCCCGGACGAGCGTACACAATAAGGAAGGATTTTGAATCCCGGGTAAGACTCATACCAGCCACACCAATCACACCGTACAACTTGTGATCTGAACCCAGTTAACAGCATGATAACAGAAGGAGCCTCTGAAATGATGGCTCACAACAATAACCCGATTTTGTAACAATAACTATGTACAAGTAATGCAGACAATCCGCACTTGGGATGGGCGCCCAGCATCCACTACGGACTATGAGAAATAGAATTATCGGTAAGTAAATTCTTATTTTCTCTAACGTCCTAGTGGATGCTGGGAACTCCGTAAGGACCATGGGGATTATACCAAAGCTCCCAAACGGGCGGGAGAGTGCGGATGACTCTGCAGCACCGAATGAGAGAACTCCAGGTCCTCCTCAGCCAGGGTATCAAATTTGTAGAATTTAGCAAACGTGTTTGCCCCTGACCAAGTAGCTGCTCGGCAAAGTTGTAAAGCCGAGACCCCTCGGGCAGCCGCCCAAGATGAGCCCACTTTCCGTGTGGAATGGGCTTTAACAGATTTTGGCTGTGGCAGGCCTGCCACAGAATATGCAAGCTGAATTGTACTACAAATCCAACGAGCAATCGTCTGCTTAGAAGCAGGAGCACCCAGCTTATTGGGTGCATACAGGATAAACAGCGAATCAGATTTTCTGACTCCAGCCGTCCTGGAAACATACATTTTCAGGGCCCTGACTACGTCCAGCAACTTGGAATCCTCCAAGTCCCTAGTAGCCGCAGGCACCACAATAGGCTGGTTCAAGTGAAAAGCTGAAACCACCTTAGGGAGAAATTGAGGACGAGTCCTCAATTCTGCCCTGTCCGTATGAAAAATTAGGTAAGGGCTTTTATAGGATAAAGCTGCCAATTCTGAGACACGCCTGGCTGAAGCCAGGGCTAACAGCATTACCACTTTCCATGTGAGATATTTTAAGTCCACAGTGGTGAGTGGTTCAAACCAATGTGATTTTAGGAATCCCAAAACTACATTGAGATCCCAAGGTGCCACTGGAGGCACAAAAGGAGGCTGTATATGCAGTACTCCCTTGACAAACGTCTGAACTTCAGGAACAGAAGCCAGTTCTTTTTGGAAGAATATTGACAGGGCCGAAATTTGAACCTTAATGGACCCTAATTTGAGGCCCATAGACAGTCCTGTTTGCAGGAAATGCAGGAAACGACCCAGTTGAAATTCCTCTGTAGGGGCCTTCCTGGCCTCGCACCACGCAACATATTTACGCCAAATACGGTGATAATGTTGTACGGTTACATCCTTCCTGGCTTTGATCAGGGTAGGGATGACTTCATCCGGAATGCCTTTTTCCTTCAGGATCCGGCGTTCAACCGCCATGCCGTCAAACGCAGCCGCGGTAAGTCTTGGAACAGACATGGTCCCTGCTGGAGCAGGTCCTTTCTTAGAGGTAGAGGCCACGGGTCTTCCGTGAGCATCTCTTGAATTTCCGGGTACCAAGTCCTTCTTGGCCAATCCGGAGCCACGAGTATAGTCTTTACTCCTCTCCTTCTTATGATTCTCAGTACTTTTGGTATGAGAGGAAGAGGAGGGAACACATACACTGACTGGTACACCCACGGTGTTACCAGAGCGTCCACAGCTATTGCCTGAGGGTCCCTTGACCTGGCGCAATATCTGTCCAGTTTTTTGTTGAGGCGGGACGCCATCATGTCCACCTTTGGTTTTTCCCAACGGTTCACAATCATGTGGAAGACTTCTGGGTGAAGTCCCCACTCCCCCGGGTGAAGATCGTGTCTGCTGAGGAAGTCTGCTTCCCAGTTGTCCACTCCCGGAATGAACACTGCTGACAGTGCTATCACATGATTCTCCGCCCAGCGAAGAATCCTTGCCACTTCCATCATTGCCCTCCTGCTTCTTGTGCCGCCCTGTCTGTTTACGTGGGCGACTGCCGTGATGTTGTCCGACTGGATCAACACCGGCTGACCCTGAAGCAGAGGTCTTGCCTGACTTAGGGCATTGTAAATGGCCCTTAGTTCCAGGATATTTATGTGAAGTGACGTTTCCATGTTTGACCACAAGCCTTGGAAATTTCTTCCCTGTGTGACTGCTCCCCAGCCTCTCAGGCTGGCATCCGTGGTCACCAGGACCCAATCCTGAATGCCGAATCTGCGGCCCTCTAGGAGATGAGCACTCTGTAACCACCACAGGAGAGACACCCTTGTCCTTGGAGACAGGGTTATCCGCTGATGCATTTGAAGATGCGATCCGGACCATTTATCCAGCAGATCCCACTGAAAAGTTCTTGCGTGGAATCTGCCGAATGGAATCGCTTCGTAAGAAGCCACCATCTTTCCCAGGACCCTTGTGCATTGGTGTATTGACACTTGGCCTGGTCTTAGGAGGTTCCTGACTAGGTCGGATAACTCCTTGGCTTTCTCCTCCGGGAGAAACACCTTTTTCTGTACTGTGTCCAGAATCATCCCTAGGAACAGCAGACGTGTCGTCGGAATCAGCTGCGATTTTGGAATATTTAGAATCCATCCGTGCTGTCGTAGTACTACTTGAGATAGTGCTACTCCGACCTCTATCTGTTCTCTGGACCTTGCCCTTATCAGTAGATCGTCCAAGTAAGGGATAATTAAGACGCCTTTTCTTCGAAGAAGAATCATCATTTCGGCCATTACCTTGTTAAAGACCCGGGGTGCCGTGGACAATCCAAACGGCAGCGTCTGAAACTGATAGTGACAGTTCTGTACCACAAACCTGAGGTACCCTTGGTGAGAAGGGCAAATTGGGACATGGAGGTAAGCATCCTTGATGTCCAGAGACACCATATAGTCCCCTTCTTCCAGGTTCGCTATCACTGCTCTGAGTGACTCCATCTTGAACTTGAACCTTTTTATGTAAGTGTTCAAGGATTTCAGATTTAAAATGGGTCTCACCGAGCCGTCCGGCTTCGGTACCACAAACAGCGTGGAATAATACCCCTTTCCCTGTTGTAGGAGGGGTACCTTGATTATCACCTGCTGGGAATACAGCTTGTGAATGGCTTCCAATACCGCCTCCCTGTCGGGGGGAGACGTTGGTAAAGCAGACTTCAGGAACCGGCGAGGGGGAGACGTCTCGAATTCCAATTTGTACCCCTGAGATACTACCTGCAGGATCCAGGGGTACACTTGCGAGTGAGCCCACTGCGCGCTGAAATTCTTGAGACGGGCCCCCACCGTGCCTGAGTCCGCTTGTAAGGCCCCAGCGTCATGCTGAGGACTTGGCAGAAGCGGGGGAGGGCTTCTGTTCGTGGGAAGAGGCTGTCTGCTGCAGTCTTTTTCCCCTTCCTCTGCCCCGGGGCAGATATGAGTGGCCTTTTGCCCGCTTGCCCTTATGGGGACGAAAGGACTGAGCCTGAAAAGACGGTATCTTTTTCTGCTGCGAGGTGACTTGGGGTAAAAAGGTGGATTTCCCAGCCGTTGCCGTGGCCACCAGGTCCGATAGACCGACCCCAAATAACTCCTCCCCTTTATACGGCAATACTTCCATATGCCGTTTGGAATCCGCATCACCTGACCACTGTCGTGTCCATAATCCTCTTCTGGCAGAAATGGACATCGCACTTACTCTTGATGCCAGAGTGCAAATATCCCTCTGTGCATCTCGCATATATAGAAATGCATCCTTTAAATGCTCTATAGTCAATAATATATTGTCCCTGTCCAGGGTATCAATATGTTCAGTCAGGGAATCCGACCAAGCCACCCCAGCACTGCACATCCAGGCTGAGGCGATTGCTGGTCGCAGTATAATACCAGTATGTGTGTATATACTTTTAAGGATATTTTCCAGCTTTCTATCAGCTGGTTCCTTGAGGGCGGCCGTATCTGGGGACGGTAACGCCACTTGTTTTGATAAGCGTGTGAGCGCCTTATCTACGCTAGGGGGTGTTTCCCAACGCGCCCTAACCTCTGGCGGGAAAGGGTATAATGCCAATAACTTTTTAGAAATTAGCAGTTTTTTATCGGGGGAAACCCACGCTTCATCACACACCTCATTTAATTCATCTGATTCGGGAAAAACTACGGGTAGTTTTTTCACACCCCACATAATACCCTTTTTTGTGGTACTTGTAGTATCAGAAATGTTCAAAACCTCCTTCATTGCCGTGATCATGTAACGTGTGGCCCTACTGGAAAATACGTTTGTTTCCTCACCGTCGACACTGGAGTCAGTGTCCGTGTCTGGGTCGACCACCTGAGGTAACGGGCGCTTTAGAGCCCCTGACGGTGTTTGAGACGCCTGTACAGGTATTAACTGATTTGCCGGCTGTCTCATGTCGTCAACAGTCTTTTGTAAAGTGCTGACACTATCACGTAATTCTTTCCATAAGACCATCCAGTCAGGTGTCGACTCCCTAGGGGGTGACATCACTAACACAGGCAATTGCTCCGCCTCCACATCATTTTCCTCCTCATACATGTCGACACAACGTACCGACACACAGCACACACACAGGGAATGCTCTGATAGAGGACAGGACCCCACTAGCCCTTTGGGGAGACAGAGGGAGAGTTTACCAGCACACACCAGAGCGCTATATATATATATATATATATATATATATATATACATACAGGGATAACCTTATATAAGTGTTTTTCCCTAATATAGCTGCTGTATATATTTATATGCCAATTTAGTGCCCCCCCTCTCTTGTTTTACCCTGTTTCTGTAGTGCAGGACTGCAGGGGAGAGTCAGGGAGCCTTCCTCCAACGGAGCTGTGAAGAAAAAATGGCGCCAGTGTGCTGAGGAGATAGGCCGCCGAAAAAGTGGCGGAGCCTTTCTCCCGCTTTTTTATGTAAAAATTGGCAGGGGTTAAATACATCCATATAGCCCAGGAGCTATATGTGATGTATTCTTTGCCAAAAAAGGTGTTTTTATTGCGTCTCAGGGCGCCCCCCCCCAGCGCCCTGCACCCTCAGTGACCGGAGTGTGAAGTGTGCTGAGAGCAATGGCGCACAGCTGCAGTGCTGTGCGCTACCTTATAGAAGACAGGACGTCTTCTGCCGCCGATTTTCCGGACCTCTTCCGTCTTCTGGCTCTGTAAGGGGGACGGCGGCGCGGCTCTGGGACCCATCCATGGCTGGGCCTGTGATCGTCCCTCTGGAGCTAATGTCCAGTAGCCTAAGAAGCACAATCCACTCTGCACGCAGGTGAGTTCGCTTCTTCTCCCCTTAGTCCCTCGGTGCAGAGAGCCTGTTGCCAGCAGGTCTCACTGAAAATAAAAAACCTACTTTAAACTTTTACACTAAGCAGCTCAGGAGAGCCCCTTAGCCTGCACCCGTCTCGTTCGGGCACAAAAATCTAACTGAGGCTTGGAGGAGGGTCATAGGGGGAGGAGCCAGTGCACACCAGGTAGTCCTAAAGCTTTTTACTTTTGTGCCCAGTCTCCTGCGGAGCCGCTATTCCCCATGGTCCTTTCGGAGTCCCCAGCATCCACTAGGACGTTAGAGAAATAGCATTTAATTCTTTGAACGCAGGGAAGGTTAGCGAGGCTCTCTTATTGTCAGTGAAGTAAGCCTCCTCAACCTGCTCAGGTGTTGTATCTGCAATATTTAACACATCCCTTATAGCCTTTATTATCAACTGCACCCCTTTAGCAAGAGATGCGGCATCCCTGAGCACATCCCCATCACCGTCTGCCGTGTTAGAGTCGGTATCCATGTCATCCTGCATAATTTGTGCAAAAGCACGCTTGTGGAAACCTACAGAGGGGGGCTCCGCGGTAACAGAACTGGACCAAACTGCCATAGAGTTCTGTAAAACCTGAGTTGCAGATTCATTCTGTGCAACCCTAGTAGAAATCATAGATTTGATAGAGAATAACCATTCAGACTCCCTTGCTGGTATCTGCGCTAAAACAGTGAAATCCTGATTACATGGAATGAGATCATCCTGAGAGGACATATTCTCTGCAGCATATGACACAGAGTCCCTAGGCATAGCTAAATGGAGACCCCAAACACTCCACACACATACAGGGGAGGCTAGACAGAGTTTCATCCCCAAGAATGGCAAGAGAGACACAGAGATTGGAGCCAACCCACACACAGCCCTTTCAAGGTATAGGGAGACCCCAAACCAGTGCTGACTGTGTACCTTAATAGGTTACACAGCCTCCCCCCCTTCTACAACCCCCTGGTAACGTAAGAGATAGCTGGAGTTGCTCTGGAGGGACTGCACTTTACTGACAGCGTTTCTGAAGGCAGGAAAATGGCGCAGAACGCTGCTGGGTCCGCTCTGTGAAGAAGCTCTGCCCCCTTAATGGCGCTGTCTTCCTGCTCCTCATGAGAATTTATGCTGGCAGTGATCCCGGGACCCTGACAGGCTGAAGAGCTCAGTGTAGGGTGTAGGCACTGGCTCAGGGCGCCGCACTATGTACCCCTGCGCTCCAAACCCTGTTGCAGCCACTTCCCCAGGAATCCCCGGCCTGGGCTGACTAGTTAGGAGGGGGATGAATGCTTTGGCCATGGGACCCCGTCAAGTGTGTCCCCTGGCTGTGGCATTACCCCCTTGCTAGTGGAGACTGGTACTGGTTCTAAAAATAGGGGGGACCCCTACTTGTTTTGTTTCCGTATTTTTAGAACCTGACTGGACAAGCGTGTACCCAGCTTCAGACTGTAAGCTTGCATGAGCAGGTCACACTACCATCTTGCTCACGCTCTGCTCTATTCCCATCTCCAGTGCACCCCCATTCACACTCAATGACTCAGATCCTTTCTGTACATCCGTCCCTGGGCACTGGGTCACTGAGTGCTAGTGTTTAACGGTCACTCATTTAAAGGTATATGCATCAAAGCATCAAAACATTACAGAAGCTTAAAGCAAAAAGAAGACAGACTTCTTCTTTGTGGGCGCACTCTTGTTTCTATAAATTCCGTTGGCAGTATGAAGACATGAAAATTAAAGCTTCACTTTTAATACAAGAGCTTAAAATAAGAATTTACTTACCGATAATTCTATTTCTCGTAGTCCGTAGTGGATGCTGGGAACTCCGTAAGGACCATGGGGAATAGCGGCTCCGCAGGAGACTGGGCACAAAAGTAAAGCTTTAGGACTACCTGGTGTGCACTGGCTCCTCCCCCTATGACCCTCCTCCAAGCCTCAGTTAGGATACTGTGCCCGGACGAGCGTACACAATAAGGAAGGATTTTGAATCCCGGGTAAGACTCATACCAGCCACACCAATCACACCGTATAACCTGTGATCTGAACCCAGTTAACAGCATGATAACAGAGGAGCCTCTGGAAAGATGGCTCACAACAATAATAACCCGATTTTTGTAACAATAACTATGTACAAGTATTGCAGACAATCCGCACTTGGGATGGGCGCCCAGCATCCACTACGGACTACGAGAAATAGAATTATCGGTAAGTAAATTCTTATTTTCTCTGACGTCCTAGTGGATGCTGGGAACTCCGTAAGGACCATGGGGATTACACCAAAGCTCCCAAACGGGCGGGAGAGTGCGGATGACTCTGCAGCACCGAATGAGAGAACTCCAGGTCCTCCTCAGCCAGGGTATCAAATTTGTAGAATTTAGCAAACGTGTTTGCCCCTGACCAAGTAGCTGCTCGGCAAAGTTGTAACGCCGAGACCCCTCGGGCAGCCGCCCAAGATGAGCCCACCTTCCTTGTGGAATGGGCTTTTACAGATTTTGGCTGTGGCAGGCCTGCCACAGAATGTGCAAGCTGAATTGTACTACAAATCCAACGAGCAATAGTCTGCTTAGAAGCAGGAGCACCCAGCTTGTTGGGTGCATACAGGATAAACAGCGAGTCAGATTTCCTGACTCCAGCCGTCCTGGAAACATATATTTTCAAGGCCCTGACTACGTCCAACAACTTGGAGTCCTCCAAGTCACTAGTAGCCGCAGGTACCACAATAGGTTGGTTCAGATGAAACACTGAAACCACCTTAGGGAGAAAATGAGGACGAGTCCTCAATTCCGCCCTGTCTGAATGGAAGATCAGATAAGGGCTTTTACAGGATAAAGCCCGCCAATTCTGACACGCGCCTGGCCGAGGCCAGGGCCAACAACATGACCACTTTCCATGTGAGATATTTTAACTCCACAGATTCAAGTGGTTCAAACCAATGTGACTTTAGGAACCCCAAAACTACATTGAGATCCCAAGGTGCCACTGGAGGCACAAAAGGAGGCTGTATATGCAGTACCCCTTTTACAAACGTCTGAACTTCAGGAACTGAAGCTAGTTCTTTCTGGAAGAAAATTGACAGGGCCGAAATTTGAACCTTAATGGACCCCAATTTTAGGCCCATAGACACTCCTGTTTACAGGAAATGCAGGAATCGACCTAGTTGAAATTCCTCCATCGGGGCCTTACTGGCCTCGCACCACGCAACATCTTTTCGCCAAATGCGGTGATAATGCTTTGCGGTTACATCCTTCCTGGCTTGATCAGGGTAGGGATGACTTCATCCGGAATGCCTTTTTCCTTCAGGATCCGGCGTTCAACCGCCCTGCCGTCAAACGCAGCAGCGGTAAGTCTTGGAATAGACAGGGTCCTTGCTGGAGCAGGTCCCTTCTTAGAGGTAGAGGCCACGGGTCCTCCGTGAGCATCTCTTGAAGTTCCGGGTACCAAGTCCTTCTTGGCCAATCCGGAGCCACGAGTATAGTTCTTACTTCCCTCCGTCTTATAATTCTCAGTACTTTTGGTATGAGAGGAAGAGGAGGGAACACATACACTGACTGGTACACCCACGGTGTTACCAGAGCGTCCACAGCTATTGCCTGAGGGTCCCTTGACCTGGCGCAATACCTGTCCAATTTTTTGTTTAGGCGGGACGCCATCATGTCCACCTTTGGTTTTTCCCAATGGTTTACAATCATGTGGAAGACTTCTGGGTGAAGTCTCCACTCTCCCGGGTGGAGGTCGTGCCTGCTGAGGAAGTCTGCTTCCCAGTTGTCCACTCCCGGAATGAACACTGCTGACAATGCTATCACATGATTTTCCGCCCAGCGAAAAATCCTTGCAGCTTATGCCATTGCCCTCCTGCTTCTTGTGCCGCCCTGTCTGTTTACGTGGGCGACTGCCGTGATGTTGTCCGACTGGATCAGCACCGGCTGACCTTGAAGCAGAGGTCTTGCTTGGCTTAGGGCATTGTAAATGGCCCTTAGCTCCAAAATATTTATATGAAGTGATGTCTCCAGGCTTGACCACAAGCCCTGGAAATTTCTTCCCTGTGTGACTGCTCCCCAGCCTCGCAGGCTGGCATCCGTGGTCACCAGGACCCAGTCCTGAATGCTGAATCTGCGGCCCTCTAGAAGATGAGCACTCTGCAACCACCACAGGAGAGACACCCTTGTCTTTGGTGACAGGGTTATCCGCTGATGCATCTGAAGACGCGATCCGGACCATTTGTCCAGCAGGTCCCACTGGAAAGTTCTTGCGTGGAATCTGCCGAATGGAATTGCTTCGTAGGAAGCCACCCTTTTTCCCAGGACCCTTGTGCACTGATGCACTGACACTTGGCCTGGTTTTAGGAGGTTTCTGACTAGTTCGGATAACTCCCTGGCTTTCTCCTCCGGGAGAAACACCTTTTTCTGGACTGTGTCCAGGATCATCCCTAGGAATAGAAGGCGTGTCGTCGGGATCAGCTGCGATTTTGGAATATTGAGAATCCAACCGTGCTGCCGCAGCACTATCTGAGATAGTGCTACCCCGACTTCCAAATGTTCCCTGGATCTTGCCCTTATCAGGATATCGTCCAAGTAAGGGATAACTAAAACTCCCTTCTTTCGAAGGAGTATCATCATTTCGGCCCTTACCTTGTTAAAGACCCGGGGTGCCGTGGACAATCCAAACGGCAGCGTCTGAAACTGATAGTGACCGTTCTGTACCACAAACCTGAGGTACCCTTGGTGAGAAAGGTAAATTGGGACATGTAGGTAAGCATCTTTGATGTCCAGAGAGACCATATAGTCCCCTTCTTCCAGGTTTGCAATCACTGCTCTGAGTGACTCCATCTTGAATTTGAACCTTTGTATGCAAGTGTTCAAGGATTTTAGATTTAAAATTGGTCTCACCGAGCCGTCCGGCTTCGGTACCACAATAGTGTGGAATAGTACCCCTTTCCCTGTTGCAGGAGGGGTACCTTGATTATCACCTGCTGGGAATACAGCATGTGAATGGCTTGCAATACTGCCTCCCTGTCTGAGGGAGACGTCGGTAAAGCAGCCTTTAGGAAACGGCGAGAGGGAGACGTCTCGAATTTCTTGAGACGGGCCCCCACTGTGCCTGAGTCCGCTTGTAAAGCCCCAGCGTCATGCTCAGGACTTTGCGGAGGCGGGAGAGGGCTTTTGTTCCTGGGAACTGGCTGTTTGCTGCAGCCTTTTTCCTCTCCCTCTGCCACGGGGCAGAAATGAGGCGCCTTTTGCCCGCTTGCCCTTATGGGGCCGAAAGGACTGCGCCTGATAATACGGCGTCTTCTTAGGTTGAGAAGCTACCTGGGGTAAAAATGTGGATTTTCCAGCAGTTGCCGTGGCTACCAGGTCTGATAGACCTACCCCAAATAACTCCTCCCCCTTATAAGGCAATACTTCCATGTGCCTTTTAGAATCCGCATCACCTGACCACTGCCGCGTCCATAAACCTCTTCTTGCAGAAATGGACAGCGCGCTAACTCTTGATGCCAGTCGGCAAATATCCCTCTGTGCATCACGCATATATAGAAATGCATCCTTCAAATGCTCTATAGTCAGTAATATACTGTCCCTATCTAGGGTATCAATATTTTCAGTCAGGGAATCCGACCACGCCAGGCCCGCACTGCACATCCAGGCTGAGGCGATTGCTGGTCGCAGTATAACACCCGTGTGAGTGTATATACATTTTAGGATATTCTCCAGCTTTCTATCGGCAGGTTCCTTTAGGGCGGCCGTATCAGGAGAGGGTAGTGCTACCTGTTTAGACAAGCGTGTGAGCGCTTTATCCACCCTAGGGGGTGTTTCCCAACGTGCCCTATCCTCTGGCGGGAAAGGGTACGATGCCAATAACCTTTTAGGAATTATCAGTTTTTTATCGGGGGAAACCCACGCCTCATCGCACACTTCATTTAATTCCTCGGACACAGGAAAAACTACAGGCAGTTTTTTCTCACCAAACATAATACCCTTTTTAGTGGTACTTGTATTATCAGAGATATGCAATACATTTTTCATTGCTTCAATCATGTAACGTGTGGCCCTAGTGGAAGTCACGTTTGTCTCCTCATCATCGACACTGGAGTCAGTATCCGTGTCTGTGTCTGCCATTTGAGGTAACGGGCGTTTTAAAGCCCCTGATGGCGTTTGAGACCCCTGGACAGGCACAAGCTGAGTAGCCGGCTGTCTCATGTCGTCAACTGTCTGTCGTAAAGAGCTGACACTGTCACGCAATTCCTTCCATAAGCTCATCCACTCAGGTGTCGACTCCGTAGGGGGTGACAACTATATAATAGGCAATTGCTCCGCCTCCATCTCATTTTCCTCCTCAAACATGTCGACACAATCGTACCGACACACCGCACACACACAGGGAATGCTCTGATAGAGGACAGGACCCCACTAGCCCTTTGGGGAGACAGAGGGAGAGTATGCCAGCACACACCAGAGCGCTATATATAGACAAGAATACCACTATAAAATGTGCTTTTCCCTTTATAGCTGCTGTTAGTATTAAAACTGCGCCAAATTAGTGCCCCCCTCTCTTTTTTACCCTTTTCTGTAGTGCAGGACTGCAGGGGAGAGTCAGGGAGACGTCCTTCCAGCGGAGCTGTGATGGAAAATGGCGCCCGTGTGCTGAGGAGATAGGCTCCGCCCCCTTCTCGGCGGCCTTTTCTCCCGCTTTTTGGTGAGTTCTGGCAGGGGTTAAAATACATCCATATAGCCCTGGGGGTTATATGTGGTGTATTTATGCCAGCCAAGGTGTTTACATTGCTGCTCAGGGCGCCCCCCCTAGCGCCCTGCACCCTCAGTGACCGAAGTGTGAAGTGTGCCTGAGTAACAATGGCGCACAGCTGCAGTGCTGCGCGCTACCTTGTTGAAGACTGATGTCTTCTGCCGCCGATTTTTCCGGACCTCTTCTTGCTTCTGGCTCTGTAAGGGGACGGCGGCGCGGCTCTGGGACCGAGCTCCGAGGCTGGGCCTGTGTTCGGTCCCTCTGGAGCTAATGGTGTCCAGTAGCCTAAGAAGCCCAAGCTGGCTGCAAGCAGGCAGGTTCGCTTCTTCTCCCCTTAGTCCCTCGATGCAGTGAGCCTGTTGCCAGCAGGTCTCACTGAAAATAAAAAACCTAAAACTAAACTTTCACTAAGAAGCTCAGGAGAGCCCCTAGTGTGCACCCTTCTCAGCCGGGCACAAAAATCTAACTGAGGCTTGGAGGAGGGTCATAGGGGGAGGAGCCAGTGCACACAAGGTAGTCCTAAAGCTTTACTTTTGTGCCCAGTCTCCTGCGGAGCCGCTATTCCCCATGGTCCTTACGGAGTTCCCAGCATCCACTAGGACGTCAGAGAAAATATAAATCTCCTACCACATATAGACATAACATACATATAACACAACAGTGATTAAAAAGGCAATAGGACTGTAAATCGTTCGAAATATCTACATATACACATAGCTTATATATTCATTAGTTATAGGGACGCCAATTTTTAGCAGACCTACTTTTCTGCTTCAGGACTCTCATTGGTGATTTGGGGGACGCTCTCCCACGGCAGTTTTCCAACTGGTGGGTTATTTGGTCACCATCTAACACGAACAGCAGATCCTCTTCTCCATTCTTTATTACTTCCTTCTGAACTCTCATCAATGATTCGGGAGATGGATGCATGCCAACACTCTTAACCTACTATCATAGATCAATGCTTGTGCCCAATCTCATCTGATATTGGAAGCTAAACAGTTGAGGGCGGGGGTAGTACCTGGCGGGTGACCACCAGGGAAGACTCGGTACAATAACAGGATTTTAATACCTACTGGTAAATCCTTTTCTATAAGTCCGTAGAGGATGTTGGGGACACCAAAAGAACCATGGGATATAGACGGATCCGCAGGAGACATGGGCACTTTAAGACTTTCAAAGGGGGCGTGACCTGGCTCCTCCCTCTATATCCCTCCCCAGACTCAGTTTGGAACTGTGCCCGGAGAGATGGACATTTTGAGGAAAGGAATTAACAAACAAGGTGAGCATCATACCAGCTCACGCCATAAACATGCCGAATAACATGGCATTCAACTGAACACATGCCAACGGACATGAACAAAATTCAGCAACAAGCTGATGAAACCATAACACAACCTGTGTGTAACCTGAACTAAACTGCAGATACAGTACGCACTGGGACGGGCGCCCAACATCCTCTACGGACTTATAGAAAAGGATTTACCGGTAGGTATTAAAATCCTGTTTTCTATTACGTCCTTGAGGATGTTGGGGACACCAAAAGAACCATGGGATTATATCAAAGCTCTATACCGGGCGGGAGAGTGCGGATGACTCTGCAGCACCGATTGACCAAACTTTAGGTCCTCATCGGCCAAGGTATCAAACTTGTAAAACTTAGCAAACGTGTTTGACCCCGACCAAGCAGCAGCTATGTAAAGTTGTAATGCCGAGACACCCCGGGCAGCCGCCCAGGACGAGCCCACCTTCCTAGTGGAATGGGGTTTTACCGATTTAGGTAACTGCAAACTTGCCGTGGAATGTGCCTGCTGAATCGTGTGACACATCCAGCGGGCAATGGTGTGCTTGGAAGCAGGATACCCAAGTTTATTGGGAGAATATAGCACAAACAGAGATTCTGTTTTTCTAACTGGAGCCGTTCTGGCAACGTAAATTTTCAAAGCTCTGACGACATCCAGAGACTTTTCCTCAGCCAAAGTGCCAGTAGCCACTGGCACCACAATAGGTTGGTTAATATGAAAAGAGGAAACCACCTTTGGCAGAAATTGTTGCTGAGTTCTCAATTCTGCCCTATCTTCATGGAAGATCAAATAAGGGCTCTTATTTGGAATGAGAGGAAGCGGAGGGAAAACGTACACCGACGGATACACCCAAGGTGACGTCAGTGCATCCACTGCCGCCGCCTGAGGGTACCTGGACCGGGAACAATACTTTAGTAGTTTTTTGTTGTGGCGGGACGCCATCATGTCTATGTGGGGAACCCCCCATAGATTCATTAGTAGGGAGAAGACCTCCTGATGGAGGCTCCACTCTCCTGTATGTAGATCGTGTCTGCTGAGGAAGTCTGCTTCCCAGTTGTCCACTCCCGGAAGGAAAATTGCCGACAGAGCGCTTACCCGAGTCTCTGCCCAGCGAAGAATCTTTGTGGCTTCTGCCATTGCTGTTCTGCTCTTTGTGCCGCCTTAGCGGTTTATGTACGCTACTGCTGTCACATTGTCCGATTGGATCAGGACAGGCCGGTTTCGAAGAAGATGCTCCGCTTGTAGAAGGCCGTTGTAAATGGCCCTCAACTCCAGCACATTTATGTGAAGAAGAGTTTCCTGACTTGACCATCTTCCTTGGAAGGTCACCCCTTGTGTGACTGCTCCCCAACCCCGGAGACTTGCATCCATGGTCACTAGGATCCAGTCTTGGATCCCGAATCTGCGTCCTTCCAAGAGGTGAGAGCTGTGTAGCCACCACAGGAGTGAGATTCTGGTGTTGGGGGATAGAACTATCCTCCGGTGCATATGAAGGTGGGATCCGGACCATTTGTCCAACAGGTCCCACTGAAACAAATGGGAACATGAAGGTAGGCATCCTTTATGTCCAAAGACACCATGAATTCCCCCTCCTCCAGGCTGGAGATCACCGCTCGGAGAGACTCCATCTTGAATTTCTTCAGGAAAAAATTTAGAGATTTTAGGTTGAGGATTGGTCGTACCGAGCCATCCGGTTTCGGCACTACAAATAGGCTTGAATAAAACCCTTCCCCTTGTTGCGCCCGGGGGACCGGGATATCAACCTGATTTTGACATAATTTTTGTATTGCTCCACAGACTAGAACTCTGTCTGGAAGCGAAACTGGTAAGGGTGATTTGAAAAAACGGCGAGGGAGAACATCTTGGAATTTCAGTTTGTACCCTTGGGTCACAATTTGTAACACCCAAGGGTCCAAGTCCGAGCGAACCCAAACCTGACTGAAAAGCCTTAGACGTGCCCCCACCGGTGCGGTCTCCTGTAAGGGAGACCCGGCGTCATGTGGTGGATTTGGCAGAAGCCGGGGAGGACTTCTGCTCTTGTGAACTCGAGGAGGCGGGAGTTCTCTTGCCCCTTCCTCTACCTCTGGTAGCGAGGAAGACGTTACCTCGGCCTTTTCTATATTTATTGGGCCGAAAGGACTGCATTTGATAGTGCGGTTTCTTCTGTTGCGCAGGAGCATTAGGTAAATAAGTAGATTTACCCGCTGTGGCCGCTGATACTAAATCAGCAAGGCCGTCACCAAACAGTTCCCCACCCTTAAAGGGAAGGGACTCCATATTTTTCTTGGAATCAGCGTCAGCATTCCATTGATGAGTCCATAGCGCACGCCTAGCCGTAACTGACATAGCATTAGCCTTAGCCCTCAGGAGGCCAGCATCTCTGGCAGCCTCCTTCAAGTACGCAGCCGCGTCCCTGATATAACCAAGCGTCACTAGGATGCTATCCCTATCCAGAGTATCTAAATCCGCCCATTTTTCAATGGTGCTACTAACCCACGCTGACGCAATAAGCGGTCTAAGCTGCGTCCCCGTGGTAGTAAAAATAGCTTTTAAAGTAGCCTCCTGCTTACGATCAGCCGGCTCCTCAAGAGTCGTCGACTGAGCCGCAGGGAGCGCTACCTGTTTAGACAAGCGTGCTAGGGCTTTGTCTACTGTGGGTGGTATTTCCCACTTATCCCTATCCGATGTGGGAAAGGGGTATGCCACCTTGATCCTATTAGGAATGAGAAATTTCCTATCAGGTGTATTCCAAATGCCATCAAAAAGGTAATTTAGTTCAAAACAAGGAGGAAAAGAAACCGAGCGTCTCTTTTCTTTGTAAATAAGGACCCTCGTTTCTGGTGTAAAGGGGTCCTCGTCAATACGTAATATATGTCTTTGACAGCCACAATCATATATTGAATGCTCTTAGCCAATTTAGGATCTAACCTAGAATCAGCATAATCGGCACCGGTATCAGAGTCCGTGTCGGTATCTGTGTCATCTAATTGGTCAACACTACGTTTCAGTGACCCTTGAAATAAAGCGTCATCTACTGATTTCTTCCAAATCTGCAGTTGAGAGTCAGATTCAGTAAACTTTTGATTTAACAGTAACATTAGCATTTAAAGCATTTAAAGCAGTTAACCAATCAGCAGTCGGTGGTGCCGACAGGACCCCCAAAATATTTGGTGTCCCCAATAAATTATCCCCTTTAGAGGAAAATTCTGCCTCAGACATGTTGTCTCCCTAACAGCACCCAAAGAAAAGCCTGTGAGGGAACAAAAGGAAAGGAGCCAGCTCACACCCCAGCGCCAAAGTGCAGGTCTGAAAACACCCTCAAGTGTCACAGAACTACAGCGCTATATATCTGTATAGAAATAGTCTGCCCCCCCCTCGTTTTTATAGCCCCTGGTACTTGTCTGCTGTGAGGAAGGACCAGCGCTGCTGCTTGGAGGAGGAAATGGCGCCGAGTGAGCCTGGAGGAAGAAGCCCCGCCCCCAACATGGCGCGCTTCTTCCCGCTTATTTTTACATGTTTATCCTGGCGGGGGTTTGCGGGCAGTGCCAGGGCACTGTACAGATATGCCAGCCTTATTTATGAGGTATTTTTAGCTCCCCAGGGCGCCCCCCCAGCGCCCTGCACCCAGCGGTGTGTACAGTCCGGGAGCCTGGCGCGCACTGAGCAAATCATGCTGCGCGGTACCTCTATATGCCGTCCACTGAAGAGAAGTCTTCTTTTCTTCTTATACTCACCTGTCTTCTGACTTCTGGCTTTGAAGAGGGGGTGACGGCAGGCTGTGGGAGGGAGCATCCAGGAGAGCCCGGCATCCATCTCCCCTCAGGTGCTAAAGGCATCCTGTCAGCAGCAGCAGAGCCCTGAAACTCATTAGAAGTGGGTCTAGACTGCTCTCCCCTCTTTCCCACGAAGCAGGGAGACTGTAGCCAGCAGATCTCCCCAAAATAAAAAACCCAACATTAAGTCTTTTCAGAGAAACTCTAGGAGCTCCCCCGAGTGCCTCCATCTCGCAGGGCACATTTTCTAAACTGAGTCTGGGGAGGGATATAGAGGGAGGAGTCAGGTCACGCCCCCTTTGAAAGTCTTAAAGTGCCCATGTCTCCTGCGGATCAGTCTATATCCCATGGTTCTTTTGGTGTCCCCAACATCCTCAAGGACGTAATAGAAAGGTTGTTAATCTATGAACAACTCCAGTCTAACGTTGAAAGCAGATTCACATTTTTTCTTTCATCTGTTCTTTGCGACTCCCATTACCTATCGGTTCTACAGGTTGAGTATCCCTTATCCAAAACGCTTGGGACCAGAGGTATTTTGGATATCGGATTTTTCCGTATTTTGGAATAATTGCATCCCATAATGAGATATCATGGTGATGGGACCGAAGTCTAAGCACAGAATGCATTTATGTTTCATATACACCTTATACACACAACCTGAAGGTCATTTTAGCCAATATTTTTAATAACTTTGTGCATTAAACAAAGTGTGTCTACATTCACACAATTCATTTATGTTTCATATACACCTTATACACACAGCCTGAAGGTCATTTAATATAATATTTTTAATAACTTTGTGTTTCAAACAAAGTTTGAGTACATTGAGCCACAGAAAACAAAGGTTTCACTATGTCACTCTCACTCAAAAAAGTCCGTATTTCGGAATATTCCGTATTTCGGAATATTTGGATATGGGATACTCAACCTGTATTAATCTTCAAGGCTGAAGATTTGGTGCCCATATTATTTACTGCATTTTTGGGGCCTCATACCGCCAGGAATTTCCCAATTATTAGGGAGTAGATATTTCGGACGATTTACAGTCCTACCGCCTTTTTAATCACTGTTGTGTTATATGTATGTTATGTCCATATGTGGTAGGAGATTTATATTTTAAGCTATTGTATTAAAAGTGAAGTTTTAATTTTCATATCTTCATACTGACAACGGAATTTATAGAAACAAGAGTGGGCCCACAAAGAAGTCTTCTTTCTTCTTTTTGCTTTGAGGTGTACAGTAATTTATTACTGACTTCTGGGTGCTCCACCCGTCTAATTTAATGTGGCACTTTGCCATTACATTTTACATATACTGGTACTAGTACTGTTTGTAATATACCTGTGCGGAATCCAATTTAGTCTTTTAGTTACATTACAGGAGCTGACTGGATGGTATTTTAATCTCTCTCCAAGCTTTGCTCCATATGCCCACACAGATGTATAAATATCTCACCGTTTAATTTCCCCCTTGTACTGTCTGTTTGAAGCTTTTTACATTGACCTGTTTGTGTACTATTGTAATTATTCCCAGTACGGTGCTACGGACACTTGGAGGAGCACTAACAATTAAAGACAGTGAGGTGTAGTGATTAAATACGGTGACAGATGATGTCTTGTCTCACTTACACCGTTCTTCTTCGTTGTATGCGGGCACCACGACAGACAGGTCTTTCGTCGGCTGGTCATGAATACTGGGGAATGGTTTCTTTTCGCCTTTACTGGCAATGAAGAACTTTTCTGCCTCGTGACGATGCAGATTTGGCATTTTCTTGGCAGTTACATGTGCTACAACTGCAAGCTGAGGAAAGAACATTCAGGGTTTACATCAAAACATAGTATAAGAGCATAATGAGCAGGGTACATACTACAGGCTTCTAATACAAGTACGCACCACCATGTTTCAGGCCCTGCGTTTGCTTTTACCAATTACTAACTTGCTGATTTACGTTCCAAACACAATAACTGAAGTTTGTAGTCCTCCAACTATATAAAGACACAAGTCTGCAGGTGACATGTCTACTGCTTTGTCAGTATTTTAAGTTTTATATGAACACAGTTTAGAAATGACCACTGGCTATGTAGGCTGACTCCACCTTGTGACACTGCATTACGTAATAACTTCTGGATGCGCCATCACACATTGTGAATTATACATCCTGAAACTGGATGCTACAGATACATGACTGGCACTGTTACAAGAATAACTAAGTTCCAGGAGAGTAATTGCTCATATTCACCTCTATATTCCTATTCAGAAGTATATGTTGCATATTTTCTCACTCATGAAAAATACAGTAAAGATGCACTAAAGCAGGTTATGCTTCTTTAATGGGTAACCCAGGCATGTGCTATTTAAACATAGAGAAGTACCCCAAACCACGCTCAACAAATACAGCAGCTGTCTGTGTAATCAGAAAAGCCTTCACCATGACTCTACAAACCTGATAAATAGACAAAACAAAGTGAAAACACTCGGCGCTACCATAAAATGATCTCTTACATGAACAAAGGAATGCTCACACATAGACACCAATGGTCATACGATAAGACCCTACTGAACAATGGGTTTATCTCCCATATTTTTCTAAATTGAAACAGATAAAAATAGTGCAACACCAGATGATAAATGGCCTTTACAGATCCTTTTATTGGTTCCACTCACATAGATGCATATATAATGCGCATATCATCCTCATAGATCGTGGTTCCACACTTCAACAATACTACAATGGAGAACTGGAAGCTCAGAAGAACAAATATATAGTGCAATACTACTTTATATAAAACAGAATTTTAATAGACAATTGCACTCACATTAAAAACAATTGATAAAACCATTGTGACCATTGGTGTCTAGGGGCCTAATTCAGACCTGGTCGTAACGAGGCTATTTTTTGCACTACTGCGACCAGGTAATCGCCGCCTACAGGGGAGGGGTAAACGCTTTGCAGGGGTGCGATCGGCTGTGCAGTGAGCTGCATAAACAAAAGTTTGTGCAGCTCACTGCACAGCCCAGGACTTACTCAGCCGCTGCGACAAGCCGGGCCACTGGTGATGTCAGGAATCCTCCTCCGGAACGGCTGGGCACGCCTGTGTTTTTCCGGACACTCCCAGAAAATGGTGAGTTGACGCCTACGAACGCCTTCTGCCTGTCAATCTTCTTGCGATCGCTTTCTTTGTTCAAGCTGTCGCCAGCGACCGACACACCTGCGCATTGCGGGTCACACGCATGCGCAGTTCAGACCCGATCGCACGGCTGCGAAAAAATGCAGTGTGCAGTCGGTTCTGAATGACCCCCTGTGTGTGAGCATTCCTTTGTTCATGTCAGAGATCCTTTATGGTAGCGCCAAGTGTTTTTACTTTGCTATTTAAACATATTCGGGTATAAAGTTGATATGCTTTTAGCAAACGTCTACACAAAAAATAGGTCCTGAGGAAAGTTAAACTGGACGGTTTCATGCATTGACAGCAATTATTTTGCATTTAAAAATGTAAGTCCCCAGATTGACGCCGAAATCTGTCATTACTAAAGAGATAGAGATAGATATATATATATAGGTAGATATATATATACACACACACACATCTACGGTAGCTGAGACAGATAGTAAAATCATAATTCACCTGTAAGAAAAAGAATATATGTTGTTATGGGAGGACAAGTCCACTTTAAAGAGACTTAGGGGCAGATGTATTGTAGCAGCACAGATCGATATATATATATATATATATATATATATATATATATTCGCTTATTACTGAGGCGAAGCAGGAACATCAGCAAGATGTATCATCAGCCTGTCTGCCAGAGTGGTGGAGTGAGATTTCCCCCCTCCAGCAATGCCCTTCTGAGCACACAGTACATTAGCTTAGTGCTGATGAGCCGTCTCCCTGCCCGGCTCCACTGCGCATAATCTTGCGCATCCCAGAGCCGCCAAATGCCACAGCCAGGGACAGCGCTGTTTGTGACTGCGGTGTATAGGCATCGACACCTGCAGGTGTCGGAACGGTCAGTGCCATTGAACGTTCATACATTGCCCTGTATATCGTCCTCCTATCTTATAGATAGCAGTGCCGATAATGACAAGCCTGAGTACACACCGCCGCATTAATACATGGGGGGGAAGCAGTATCAGCACACATAATGTGCGCTGATACCTCTTCCTCCCTATATAGACCTTTCATACATTTACCCCATATTGTGCAGCCTTATAAATAATAATAATAAACTAGTTTGTGTGCCCAGTTTCAACCGGGCAAAGGTATGGTGTGTGGAACATTTTACCCGTTTTCACCGCCTTAGGAGAAAAAAAAATTTCTGCTTAGTAGGGATGGCCATCGACCACCGATGAGTCCTAATCATCGATGGCTGATGTCAAATGCTTTTGCCATCGATTGGAGAGAACCAGATGGTTTCCCTCCATCGATGGCACAGCATAAATAAAAATATATTTTTTTTTGCAAGGTGCCGGGACTCGGAGCATAGCTCGGCCCCCGACAGCCGCCAAGCAAAATTGGTGACCATAGATGGCAACTCACAGTTTCGCCATCGATGGCAAACACATTGATGGCCATCCCTACTGCTTAGTGGGTGGCTGCACATAACTGGACCAGTTTCCAGACCACCCAGCAGGTCACATGTTCCAGGTCCTCCCGCAGGTGCACAGGATTGACCAACGGTCACACTCTCAAGGAGCACAATGGTGAAGCAGTGTGATTGGCTGGCAGATGTATTGCCACATAACTCCGAAAAGAAAGAGAGCGATTATAACGTCAATATAATTCTGCAAATCTACAGACCAGGAACTTTAATTCAGTATATGATGTGCCCGGCAATGGCATCATAGAAATATGGGGTCTATTCATGAAGCAGTGAAAAGATTGGAGAAGTGAGCTAATGGGGAAGTTGCCCATGGCAACCAATCAGCTTCAAAATAACATTTATCAAGTACATTGTATAAAATTAGACATAGCAGCTGAGTGGTTCTTCTCCACTATCTCTGCTTCATGAATAGCCCTATAGGTCACTCATAAAAGTCGTCCTTCTGCCAATAATATATAGATAAAAGTCAGCAATTGTAAAACACAGAGCAGGAACTCAGTTTCTCTGCTGTGGGTGATGCTGAGATTTTGGCCTGACCCCCCAGTGATATGACAGCCAGTAAGAAGACTGTGTATAGTGTAATGCAGCTGGCAGGGTCCTCACCAGGAGCAGAAGTAGAGCTGCCAGGGCAGCCAGCAGCTGGAGCAGGTCACACAGGCAGCCGTACATGGTCTCCGCTGCATCCCCGTCTCCCTGCAGCACTGTCTGTATGCAGCCGCCGGTGACTGCTCTCTTCCGGGACACGCTGTACACAAGCGCTGCATAAGCCGGGACCTATAGCACTCCTACACCTATGCGGAAGTGACAGTGTCAGATCCAAGAAAGGGTCTCTCCTGCTCTCACGCCGGCAGCTACACGATCTCCGAGCAGCGCCACCGTATGGCCACAACATGTATTGCCGCTCCTACCAGAATCAGCTGCTTGCGCTCCTTTGCTTTCATCCAGCAGCCTATGTTCCTTTACTCAATATATGAGGAATCAAGCTGAGGCATCTGTCCAGGCAGCAGGCTGATTCTGACCATGATATTGTGTATTATAGCGCAATAAAATAATAACTAATTAACAGTGTTTTACAGTGCAATGCAGTAACTTCAGATGCCACCTGTGGAGTAACTGTATGGCAGCTGCTCGGAGCGGGGTTGGCATGCATTCTCTCTAATTTATTATTATGAATATTGATAATAATAATAATAATAATAATAATAATAATAATAATAATAATAATAACAACACCACACTTCATAAGGCAAATAATTGGGAAAAGAAGGAGCAGAATATAATAACACTGAAATGGTTCTTGTTGATGGGTCTGACAATTATTTTTATTATTATTTTTTTAAACATACCTGGACATTCAAAATTATACATGTTATTGGTGTTAGAAGCGAACAATGGGGCAGATGTATTAACCTGGAGAAGGCATAAGGAAGTGATAAACCAGTGATATGTGCAAGGTGATAAATGAACCAGCCAATCAGCTCCAATATGTAAATTAACAGTTAGGAGCCGATTGGCTGGTGTGTTTATCACCTTGCACATATCACTGGATTATCACTTCCTTATGCCTTCTCCAGGTTAATACATCTGCCCCAATGGGACAAGCAGCTCTGTCAATATAGGCTGCAGTAAGTGTAGATTTCATCCTGGGAATGCTGTTCCTGTGTATGGCCAGCAGGGGGAGCATAGCGGGGTCTGGGCTCACATGGATGTCTGCACTGCCCATAGGATGTTTGGGGCATGTTTGCAGCACATGTTCCTGTGACTTCCTCTCTCTGTCGTGCTGCAGCCTATACGGGTTTCTCTGCTGTACGTGCATCTGATTCACTGTCACCACCAGGAATCTCCACAGACCGCGCGTCTGGCACATGCTGGAGAGTCGGGGATGGCTGCAGGATTCAAGTGAGTTTATATGTACAGTAGCGCCCACTTATGCAGTAAGTACTGAGCATGTGCATCCTCAGGTGGTGCTGGCAGTGATATTATCTGTAACACACACATGTGCACAGTATTGAACCTGTGCATTTTCTGGTGGTGCTGCGGGCAATTGTTTAAATATAAAACACCCAGGTGTGCACAGTACTGAGCCTGTGATATTATGTGCAATACTCACATGTGCAGAGTACTGAGCCTGTGATCCTCTGGTGGTGCTGGCAGTGATATATATGTCTAGCACCCACATGTGCACCAGGGACGTATGGTGAGCTAAATGGCTCAGGAGGCACAGTCTAGCTGAGCACCACAGGCAGATTGACACACAATATGAGCCAAAGGGTTCATGTGGGCAGTATACACAGGTGCAGCAGTATATACTGCTGGAAATTTGGTGAGTTTTGATCAGAGATGTGCAGAAAAGATAGGCAGGTGAGGCCATAGACCTTTTACTCCAGAGTTTTGACTATAAAAATGATTAGACTAATGGAAAGAAGATGTTTCAAACAAATTCTTTGTATTTTTCATATACTGTATACAGTCAAAAATCTGGCACATGACAGGAAAGTCTCTGCCTCACCCCACCGCACGTCACTGATGTGCACAGTACTACTGAGACTGCATCCTCTGGTGTTGCTGGCAGTGGTAATATGTGTAACACAATGTGCCTGTGTATGTTCTGCTGGTGGTGCTGGCAGTGGTAATATGTGTAACACAATGTGCCTGTGTATGTTCTGCTGGTGGTGCTGGCAGTGGTAATATGTGTAACACAATGTGCCTGTGTATGTTCTGCTGGTGGTGCTGGCAGTGGTAATATGTGTAACATAATGTGCCTGTGTATGTTCTGCTGGTGGTGCTGGCAGTGGTAATATGTGTAACATAATGTGCCTGTGTATGTTCTGCTGGTGGTGCTGGCAGTGGTAATATGTGTAACATAATGTGCCTGTGTATGTTCTGCTGGTGGTGCTGGCAGTGGTAATATGTGTAACATAATGTGCCTGTGTATGTTCTGCTGGTGGTGCTGGCAGTGGTAATATGTGTAACATAATGTGCCTGTGTATGTTCTGCTGGTGGTGCTGGCAGTGGTAATATGTGTAACATAATGTGCCTGTGTATGTTCTGCTGGTGGTGCTGGCAGTGGTAATATGTGTAACATAATGTGCCTGTGTATGTTCTGCTGGTGGTGCTGGCAGTTATATTATGTGTAACATAATGTGCCTGTGTATGTTCTGCTGGTGGTGCTGGCAGTTATATTAATATCTGCACCCACATGTGCACAGTACTGAGCCTGTGCTCTTCTGGTGGTACTAGCAGTCACCATAGATGGGTACGGGATCCCGAATAGGGTCGCGTTCCCGGCGCTGGAATCCCGACCGCCGGGATCCCAAAAGAGCATCCACTGGGCCGCCGGAGCGGTAATAAGCCCCAGTGGTGGGGGTGCAGTGTTGGGTTAGGTTTAGGCTGCTAGAAGGGTGGGTTAGGGGGACAGTACATTCCCCTGTCGGGATTCTGATCATCTGGATGCTGTGGTCGGTATTCTGTCTGCATTTCAGTCCCAACCAGTGGCGTTAGAACGCTTTTTGGTTGGGGGGGGGCAAGATGTAATTTCAGTTTGGCGCCCCTAAATATCTAAATGTCGCCCCCTCTGTTATACCTCATAACAAAAATGGAGAGAGAGAGATGTAGAGAGAGACATGGAGAGAAAGAGAGACCTGGAGACAGAGACACATAGAGAGATGGGGAGAGAGACACATGGATGGTGAGAGAGAGGTATATCATCATCAGCAGAATGTGTGCCCAGGAGGGTAGTTACCTGGAGGTCTTCGGGAGGAGGTTGCAAGGTCTCTCCGGCCAGGCAGAGGATCTGCAGGGGCTCTGGCGGGCTCTCAGGGCATCACTCACTTGTAGGCAGTGGTCCAGCAAAAATTTGGTGGCCGTGGGGGGAAGGGTGGGATGTAGGGAGGAGGAGGGGAGGATACGCAGTGACAAAGCGGATGATGCAGGATGCTGTAAGGCAGGGCGTAATTACAACTTTGTGGTTTCCATAGAAAAATCTTGACAGGGTCTTTCCTACCCCCCGCCGTTGTCACTTCAATGCCCCTTAGGGGATCAAGAGAGAGAGCGCGAGAGAGAAATACAAAGCAGGTATCAGTGGTAGAGAGAAAGAGAGGTGTGAGAGAGGGAGGTCAGGGAGAGAGAGAGAGAGGGTTTCACGGAAAAAGAGGGAATGAGCAAGAGATAGGAGAGAGAGAGGGTGTAAAGGCGGGTACACACTAGGTGACGGGAAAATGCTGGCGATGAACAATATAGCGATCAACGATATAGTGCGTATACACTGATCGTTATCGTTCAACGATAATGATCAGTGTCGTCACCGCCAGCATTCCCGACCATGCAGATCAGCCCAACATTGACAGGTTAAGCTACATGTCAGCTCAATATTGGTGATCGCTGAACGGTGTGCGGGAGCGCGCATCATTCATCGGTCACAGATATTGCCCACATAAACATTGGACGATATAAGTCTAAAAATAAACGATTACGACTTTTATGTCATTGTTGTTTATTTTTTAGGCTAAAATCATCTAGTGTGTACCCCCCTTAAGGGAGAAAGAAAGTATCAGGGACAGAGAGAGAGAGTGTGTGTCAGAGGGAGAGCGGGTCAGAAAGAGCGACAGACGGAGGTAGAGAGAGAGACTGTCAGGGGGAGAGACAGTGTTAGGGAGTAAGGAAGAGACAGTGTCAAAAAGAGAGAGACCGACAGTGTCAGGGAGAGAGAGAGAGAGAGAGACAGTGCCAGCAGGGAGAGAGAGAGAGCTAGACAGCATCAGGGAGAGACATTGTCACAGAGTGATAGAGTGCCAGGGAGAGAGAGAGACAGTGTCAGGATGAAAGTGAGGGAGAGAGAGAGTGTGTGTCAGGAAGAGAATGAGGGAGATGATGTCAAATAGAGAGAGTGTAGGGAGGGGACAGAGAGACAGTGTCAGGGAGAGAGTTGAGAGGGAGAGGGATGTAGGGAGAGCTAGAGAGGTGGGGCAGCTTGAGACACTACCTTTTTAGTCTACCGCACAGCACAGGTCTCTTATGGGGGCTGGCACTTCACGGCATTAGGCCCCGCTCCCTAAATACCAGCAAATTGCGGCACTGCCACCGGGAGCCTGCCAGGGCAGGTAGGTTAGTGGCAGAGTAGACCGTGCCAGGCTAGTCCCCCCCTCTCCCGTTACATACTCCGTGGCTGCAGGCAGGACCGGCTCGAGACTACTTTTTTGGCAAGCAAAAATATATTTTGGTGCCCCTTAGTGGAATTTATAGGAGCGTGGTTTCATGGGGAAGAGACGTGGCCACAGAATAGTACCAATTCACATTTCACCTCACAGTAGCGTCAATTACGCATGTTACACCTCACAGCAGCGTCTGCTAGTCACATTACACCTCACAGCAGCATCCGCTAGTCACATTACACCTCACAGCGGCGTCCGCTAGTCACATTACACAGCACAGCGGTGTCCGCTAGTCACATTACACAGCACAGCAGCGTCCATTACTCACATGGGAGAGAGAGCAGCCTGTATCCAAGGCAGGCGGCAGTGTCGCTGTACAGCGAGTGACGGTGACTCACTCACTGTTAGCAGCGGCAGGGATTTGGTGAAACCCGGAATGGACAAGTTTCCGGAGCATCTGACTGGATCAGCTCCCTGCAGTGACCTCTGCCGCTGGGGAGCATAAACAGTGGGTATGGGGTCACTTATTAATTATTCATTTTTTTATGCATTAAAAACATTTGCCCCGTCCTATGCAGCCAGATTTATATAGATAAATAACTGCAGCACCAGCAGCTATCTCTGTGCTCCCACTCCCTCTGTCTGGGAGCAGCAGCAGGGTAGGCAGGAGGCTGTCAGCCCTGCACAGTGTCACTCTGCCCGGGGGTAGCGGCAGCAGGGTAGGTAGGAGGGCTGACAGTGCGGGAGCAGCAGCAGCAGCAGCTTCGAGTTGGCAATTATCTTTCCCTCCCCGCTGACAGCCCGCCGCGGACACTCCCCTGGACACTTACATAGCTCCCCAGCGGCAGCGCTCGATATAGTGAGCTGATCCTGTCTGGCGCTCTACGCGGACGCCGTAGCCCGCAGCGTGTATGTGTTGGGCCGGCGCTGGCTGCAGGGGGTTTCAAGGTGGAGCCACTGTAGGGGAGGAGGTGACACAATGAAGGTGTCCGTGACCTCCAGATGCTGAGGACGCCAGAGGAAGCAAGAAGTGCGGCAGCGCTATTTCACCTGACCGTCTGCCGCTCCTCTGCTGCAATTGCTAGGCGCCTCGCACATTTTTGCGGGGGGCGAGCTGCCCCCTTGCCCCCCCCCATTCCGACGCCCCTGGTCCCAACCCATACAATCAGCAAATACAAAAAGAATCTAGGCGCAGACTATCGATGGGGACCTCCCATGTAACAGTTTCTACACTACTCTGACTACACTGCAGCCTCAAAAAGGAGATCACTGATTCTCCAGAAAAGTTTTCTCAAGTATACAGATAATTGAAGCGCTGCGTAGTCAGAATATATATTTTTGTGAATTTATTATCACATACAAACAATTATACATACAACAAACAAATGTACACACGGCCGGTGCTAAAATTAATAAAAAGAACCAAGTAACCTCGGTCACAATTCATAATATACAATCCTAAGCTTTTAGTATCCAATACCATACAATTATCTCAGTTCCAAACGATGTTCATAGAACAATCAATAGATAATTAATAAAACACAAATATATATATTAGCAATTGATTAGTGTAAGTCCTCAATACTACTAATGAGATATTGATGAAATAGATCAGCCATTGATTAGTGAGAGTCTTTAGTGAATAGTTTAGTAATCAGCCCTATTTTCAATCAAAACTCAGTCCACAGCTGTTAGTAAGGTTTTAGCATGCAAAACTGGTTGATTTAATCACGGCTCCATCCACAGCTGTTAGTATAGTTTTACATGCATAGCTAGATGTTTAGTTGTTAGGATAGCCAGTAGTGTCCAAAAAATTGCAATATATATTGTGATCACAATCAAAATTTCTCCTATATCCTGCAGTTGTTATGCATAAAAAGCACCCATAACTGAGCATACCGCCATTTATCATCAGGAGAAATTCACTCTATTCCGGGCATTACCGCCTCTGTCGGCTTACTGTTTAGTTGTCTCCCCCGTGCACCTGCAGCTGGTGCTGGTTAAACTTCCTTCTCGGGGTTCTGCCGCACCAGAGGTCCGCTCGTTGAATGTCCCGTTTGAGTGTATAGGTACCGGATCCGTGTAGCAGATAACTCAACGCGTTTCCCCGCCTTTAGAATCGGCGGCTTCCTCAGGAGTAATAATGCTCATGCTCCCGTATATTCACATTAAATAGTCTCCAGAAGATAGTCACTCCTATCTTGGAGCACTATCCCCCCCCCCCTTATCCGCCGCCTTTATTACCAGTTCAGAGTCTGAACTTAGACTTTTAATAGCTAATCTTTCTCCCCTCGATAGATTATCTTTAAAGGAGATACTCTCTGCCTTTTTCCACTAACCTGGGCTTTAAAGAAAGAGATACTAAAGTTAATGCCAAGATTCAGGAATTTGAGTTATCTCTAATTGAAAGGAAAGATGGTAAGATGGACCGAGATAGAGAGGATTATGCATCATTGGTACTGCGGAGGAACTAGTCTATGATGTTAAACGGAAAGCCCAATTTAAGAGGAAGTCGGACTTCTATCCTCTGCAATACCGTGGTGCATGTGTAGAAAGTTTCTATAAATCAACTTTAGAAGACTTCCGTACTTTGTGTAATAAGGCAGAGAGTATCATTCAGTTGGATATATGAATTACTGCTATTAGAACAAAGGGTATATAACACTTTGCAATGGGGTATAAGGGGATTATAGGAATAACCATTCAGTTGGATATTTGAATTATGATGATTAGAATAAAGGGTATATGTAATATATATTTTTACATCTTGCACTGTGGTAGAGGGGGACCTTCTATGTATATGAATATGAAAATGAATTTATGTAAATGGGGGCATTAGATTATGTTCCATGTTCATGTAATATATATGTTTCGTTATTTCACTAGAAGTCTTTTTAATAAGAGAATGCAATTGATTTATATTGAATATGCACAGATCTGAAATATGGAACGCAATTGACATGCATGCAATGCATATATATGATGCTGAATACTTGCAGATAAATTACTGAGGATATGAATGAGATCTGTTAAGGCGAGTCTGTGTAAGGTATGGACACCTGGAAAAGATACTAAGGGCATAAAATGATGCATACAAAGTGCGCGTGCGTGACACCAGTGGCACGCAGATGACACGCACGGAATACGCGTGCGTGATAGCCTAGCGCCCGGAAACAGACATCAGTGGCATGCAGATGACACGCACGGAAGACGCATGCGTGATAGTCTAGCGCCCGGAAGCGGAGATTGAGGAGACTATTTAATGTGAATATACGGGAGCATGAGCATTATTACTCCTGAGGAAGCCGCCGATTCTAAAGGCGGGGAAACGCGTTGAGTTATCTGCTACACGGATCCGGTACCTATACACTCAAACGGGACATTCAACGAGCGGACCTCTGGTGCGGCAGAACCCCGAGAAGGAAGTTTAACCAGCACCAGCTGCAGGTGCACGGGGGAGACAACTAAACAGTAAGCCGACAGAGGCGGTAATGCCCGGAATAGAGTGAATTTCTCCTGATGATAAATGGCGGTATGCTCAGTTATGGGTGCTTTTTATGCATAACAACTGCAGGATATAGGAGAAATTTTGATTGTGATCACAATATATATTGCAATTTTTTGGACACTACTGGCTATCCTAACAACTAAACATCTAGCTATGCATGTAAAACTATACTAACAGCTGTGGATGGAGCCGTGATTAAATCAACCAGTTTTGCATGCTAAAACCTTACTAACAGCTGTGGACTGAGTTTTGATTGAAAATAGGGCTGATTACTAAACTATTCACTAAAGACTCTCACTAATCAATGGCTGATCTATTTCATCAATATCTCATTAGTAGTATTGAGGACTTACACTAATCAATTGCTAATATATATATTTGTGTTTTATTAATTATCTATTGATTGTTCTATGAACATCGTTTGGAACTGAGATAATTGTATGGTATTGGATACTAAAAGCTTAGGATTGTATATTATGAATTGTGACCGAGGTTACTTGGTTCTTTTTATTAATTTTAGCACCGGCCGTGTGTACATTTGTTTGTTGTATGTATAATTGTTTGTATGTGATAATAAATTCATAAAAATATATATTCTGACTACGCAGCGCTTCAATTATCTGTATACCATACAATCAGCAGCTAAATCCCATAATAATGAAGTTGTACTTGCAGTGGTTACAAGTTACAGTGTTGTTCTGGCATGTCACTAGCTGTTTGTAAAGTGATTTTCTATTTCGTCCTAGAGGATGTTGGGCACTCTCAAAATACCATGGGTTATAGACGGGATCCGCAGGAGACATGGGCACTTTAAGACTTTCAAAGGGGCGTGACCTGGCTCTTCCCTCTATATCCCTCCCCAGACTCGGTTTTAGAAATG